>NC_134222.1:17579772-18190227 GCF_965140235.1 Caretta caretta | reverse complement strand
TATAAAAGATCAAGGGGTGTGTGAATATATTTATGGATTGAGATTTTTTTTAACTGTACTTCATCACAGCAAGTTGCAAAGGTAGCCATAAGTTCAAACATCTGAGTCCCTTCATCTTAGCTACAAAGGATCCTCTTGTATGGGCACATTTTAGGCCTACCAGGTGTCTTTCTTCCTTTGATATTGCAATGAGAGGGTAGTTAAATGGTAGACCAGGCAAAAGCCTAATGTCCTGCTCTACTACAGTGTACTTATTGAAAGGGTACATAAAGGCTGTACATTTACCTCCTGTTCATCAGCTTTCTGTCCTTCTTGTGGCTCTTCATCAAATGTTGGTGGAATGCTGTTGTTAATGTTGAATGTAACTGTAATCCTTCAACACAACATAACAAGAGGATGAGATTAAATACCAGATAAAAGCCACACTAGTTGAACAACTGATACGGCTCTATTCCTGCTCACAAAGTTTCAGGTGCTTATTCTATCTGTGATGTCAATAACGGGGCCTGAAGTACATTATGTGCTTCACTGAATTTCCCCTGCACTTCGTATGGTGTGCTACTCTTAAGGATAAATTTTAAGATAAGACCACTGCACAAAGTTTAAACCCCATAAGTTCCCTGTATTTATGAACGAATGTATTCTCAGTTTACTAGGTTAAAATCTTGTTTCCTGTTCCCCCCTAGAGTGAAATGGTGCCATGAATCCTGAGAAGACACAGGGCAAGCTACAATGGCAGAGTATACCACATTGCTCTACAGGATGGAAAAATAAAGTGACTTCAAAGCTTTTGTAATCTCCACTTGGCCTGGATGACAGCACAAAGTGACACTGGGAAGCAGTACTAAGTTAATAGCTTTTCATTAACACAACATCTATCATGGACAAGACGTGCTTACCCTGCTTCACTGGAATTTAAACTAAGTCCTTATGTTCACTGACAAGATCAAATATCAGCTCTGCGAAAAAACCCATCTCACGCTTACCTCTCACCAGCTATTTTCCGCAACAATTTGGCTTCAGTGCCATGCACTTCTAGCTCCCACCCTCCAGACATCTTGGGCAGGGATTTATGTTTCTGGATCTTCTTCTCCTCTTTAATTTCATCTATCAGAAACTCTGCAAATGCTTTGTCCCCTGGGAGGAATAAAAAGAGATGAAGATATTAAAACACCTGGGTTAGAGAAATATTGTTCCCTACTGGCTAGAAGAGAAAACGAAGTTAGGCCTCCAGGATTCTATTTCTAGTTTAGTCACTGACTTGACCAAATAACGTCTGTGTACCTCAGTTTATCCTGGTATAAAATGGTGATGGTGGGGAGGTAATACCACATACCTTATACTAAGGTTACAAGGCCTACTAGTTCATAAAAGAGTTTATAATGTTCAGCTGAAAAGCACGATACCGAAGAGGGCAAAGAATTAAAGTGTGTGCAGAGTGATGACGTGTAAGAGCTCGTAATTTGCCAAAGGGGCTGAAGTTCTGTACAAAGAGTTAAATAACAAGTCTTTACTAAAATACATTAAAACCTGTTCTTTCAATACATACAAGTATTGATACAGGTACAATACACGAGGAAAAAAGCACCTAAATTATTAATGAAGTGAGCACAAGAACTTGGATGGAATCACTGGAGTCTTAAGCAGGGTTCCTAGTGACTACAATGGACCTCATGCATCAGAATCTGCCCTACAGGGCCTAAGTGTGAAGTCAGAGGGTAATAATCCCAATGTACCTCCATGACTGAGACTTGATTACAATACAGATAAATACCTGTTTTACCATCCATCCAAGGAGCTCACACTGCTTTGCAAACATTATGTTTCATAAACCCCTTCCATAAGGCAGGTGAATTATCCTTATTTCACCACTGGGTTTGCTGAAGTTAACGCGGGGGAAGGGGGTTGGGGAGGGAGAAGAGAGACAGGCCTGACAGATAACAGAAAAGTTAAGTTTCAGAGTAGCAGCCATGTTAGTCTGTATTCGCAAAAAGAAAAGGAGTACTTGTGGCACCTTAGAGACGAACCAATTTATTTGAGCATAAGCTTTCGTGAGCTACAGCTCACTTCATCGGATGCATTCAGTGGAAAATACAGTGGGGAGATTTATATACATAGAGAACATGAAACAATGGGTGTTACCATACACACCGTAAGGAGAGTGATCACTTAAGGTGAGCTATTACCAGGAAGGGGGGGGAGCCTTTTGTAGTGATAATCAAGATGGGCCATTTCCAGCAGTTGACAAGAACGTCTGAGGAACAGTTGGGGGGGGGGGGGGGGTGTGGAATAAACATAGGGAAATAGTTTTACTTTGTGTAATGACCCATCCACTCCCAGTCTCTATTCAAGCCTAAGTTAATTGCATCGTTTGCAAATTAATTCCAATTCAGCAGTCTCTCCTTGGAGTCTGTTTTTGAGAAAAGTTTAGTGACTTGCCAAGGTCACACATTTTGCCAGTGACAAAGACAGGACCAGAATCCCACAGACCCAACTCCCAGTTCTGCTAGAGTGTACATAAATCTCCCCACTGTATTTTCCACTCAATGCGTCCGATGAAGTGAGCTGCAGCTCCCGAAAGCTCATGCTCTAATAAATTGGTTCGTCTCTAAGGTGCCCCAAGTCCTCCTGTTCTTTCTGCTAGAGTCAGACATCTGCCACCCATCCCCACCCCGCACCTGGATGCCCAGGAGACTCTGGGCCTAGGGACTGCTGGGATGCGGAGGACACAGGAGCCCCGGGACACGGTCGCGCCCCGAGGGCACATACCGGCTTTCAGCTGCGCAGTGCGGCCGAGCGAGAGCCCAGGAGGAAAGCGCAGGCCGCCGCCGCCAGGCAGGGAACATCCTGGACACACACAGGGGCCGCTCACGGCGGCGGATCTTCCGAAGGAGGGAGCCCGGGCCCTCCACCGCCCCGGCCCGGCGGCCAGCCCCGGGCCGCAGCTCGGAAGCGGAGCGTCCGCCGGGGCGTGTGACCTGCGCACTGACCGCCCAGGCCAGGCAGGACCCGGCGGGACGGGCCCGCCCCGGGCCTAGGAAACCCCGCTCTTCTCCCAGGCCCCCCCCCGCGGCGCGGCCCGCCCTTACCCTCGGTGTGGAGGCCGCCGCAGCCGCAGGACACGCCGGCGGGCGAGGCCCGCGGGGGCCGCAGGAGGCCGGGCCGCTGGGTCCCGGCGGCGCCCCCGCGGAGCAGCCAGAGGCTGCGGGTGAAGGGGCGGGCGTCGCAGAGCAGGGCCGCGGGCCGCCGCAGCAGCGGGGCGGGCGGGAGGCGCGGCGGCAGCGGGCGGAGGGCGGCGGCGGCGCGGAGGGCCCGGGCCAGCAGCATCCTGCCGGGAGCGCGAGGCCGAGTGAGGCGGGGAGGCGGCACGTGCGGGAGCAGAGGACAAGCGCCGGCCCCTCCCCCGGAAGGGCAAGACGTCATCACCCGGAAGCGTTTCTCCCCCCTTGGGGGGGGGTAGGCCTCGGCCTCGGCGCCGCGTGGGCACGGCCTGGGGGCGGGTCCCGGGGCGGCAGCAGCCGCCGCCGCCCCCAACCCCTCGGCCTGGGTGGGGCTGGAGCGCCCCTGAGCCCCGCGTGCGAGGCGCTGTACAAATGGAGCCAAGAGTCCCCGCCCCGCGGCTCCATTTAAGAGCGTCTGGCCGGCTGGAGTGGGCCCACGCGCTACCTATGGCGAACCTCTGCCTTAAAGGCTTCCGGCAGCCGCTCGCTCAGCTGCGCCCTGGGGTTCCCAACTTTGGCTGGGCCTGTTCCTGGAGGTTTCATCACATGACATAATCTTCCGTAAACGATTAACCCTACAGCGTCCATGGAGAGCCAGAGGCCCAGGAAAGCAGTGGACGCATCATAATCCCATCCCCTTGTCTCCATTTCGGCCTTTGCTCACACAGGTAGCCGCTGAGCTTGGTTCCCACCGCCGATGTACCGTAGGGGTGTGAAGGCTGAGCCACAGGAATTCTTTCTTCCCGCAAAAAGCCAACACCCGATTTCAGCACAAAGCAAGTGTAGGCTGCAGGAGAGAGTAACCTTAGCCACAGTTTTCAAAAGTGACTAGTGATTGTGGATGCCAATTTGAGATACCTTCAAGTATAGGCAAAAAGAAGAGGAGGATTTGTGGCACCTTAGAGACTAACAAATTTATCTGAGCATAAGCTTCCGTGAGCTACAGCTGACTCACTGAGCTGTAGCTCACAAAGCTTATGCTCAAATAAATTTTAGTCTCTAAGGTGCCACAAGTCCTCCTTTTTGCGGATACAAACTAACATGGCTGCTACTCTGAAACCTTCAAATATAGATGGTCAAGGTCCACATTTCTTGGTCAAAGTCCAGACTCCAGAGAAAATAATGAAGATAAATAAAAAGATGTAAGGGTCCACTTAAAAGCATCTGGCAGGCTGGATTTGGCCCCACGGTCTACCTATTGAGTATCTCTGCCTTAAAGGCTTCAGGCAGTTGAACAGCCACTGAAAATTACAACCCTTTAATGCACTTCAAGCTGGTCACCTACAATCATGCCTCTTCAACTTTTCATTCATTTTTGCAAGTCCCCTTAAATTTATTTGAAAATAGAAATAAGTCAAAAAAATAACCTAGTTCTAATATACTAATATTAATTTTAAAAGAAGGACTGACCAGGGGACATACACCCTGGCACAACACGCTGACTTTTTGTATGTTAGTGATGTTACCCTCTAATGACCAGCTCTCAAAAAAAAAAAAAAAAAAAAAAAAAGCTCCAGGAAAACACATTTACAAAAGGACTTTAGGTCACGACAGCAAAGCGATGCTTAGAATAAATCATCATGTTACAAGAATCCAAAGTACAAAAAAAAGAAAATCACTATAGAAAATTATAATTTGTACCTAAACATACCATGAGGTACTTTTAATAGCCACTTAGCTCAGGCTTTGAAGTGAGGAAGCTATGTATAGAACATAAGACAACAGCTTCTTGAACTTGGAGTTTAGCCATCTCTTTATTATGGGAAAGTCAAATGTACAAATTAGTTATTTCTGAATGGATCTCCCATCCCCCACCCAATCCCCAAACATATTGTTAATAGGCTGTCCAAATAAAGTGTGCTTTTATTCCACTTTCCCCTACAGATGCAGAGTTTCTGTATAAACACAGGAATAATTATATACAGTGCTTGATAATTCCCTGCGGTTTGTACGAGTTACAACAACTGAAGTAGCAGCATACTGTTGAGATGCCATCCAGAATTGCAGCTGGTCATACATAGAAAGGTGGCAACTTTGCCCCCAGCCCCTCAGCATGTTTCTTACCAGCAAGGATACAGTGAGAGGCACAACCAAGGGATACATTTATACATTTTCTCTAGACCCCTGTAAAAATTCAGTATCACCCTGTCTGGAAATAGATTGATACACTTCACTATTCCTGGAAGCAGAGGGGAAGATATTCTAGGCATACTGTGTAAATGGAGTGCACCTATTTACAGTAATGCTGCTCTTAGGAACCAGTGATTTGCAGATACTTCGGAGTGTAATTCAGGTTTTAAAGAGAGGTATTTGTCATAGATTTCACTGGTGAGGACCAAGGTAGTCAGAATAATAGTAGCCTGGCGAGAAGGCATATTGCAACATACTGTGTAATTGTGAAGAATTTAACCAGAAAAAAAAAGTTCAAGATAGAAAGCATAACTTCTCCCTGTAGATCACACAGTGAAGTCAACAGCTTATCTGTTCACAAGTTTAATGGGTTTTCCAATATGATTCTATCCCTGAGCAGCACCATTGAAACTTTTAAAATAAAAAGTAAAATTGATGTTTGAAAAATACAAGAGTAGACTACACCATTTTAGTCAAACTGGGATATCCCAGAGCAGCTCATGTTAACTAATCACATTCATTAATAAAAGTTTCCCATCTTCCCCTTTTAGAAATCTAATCTGTTTTAATTCATCTCATCCTAAAACTGAACAACTCAAACTGTGCAAAGAGATTTCTGCTGAAACTAGAAGTTGCTCTCCCAGAGAAGTTATTTTAGAAGTACTCATAAGGATATAATTTAAAAAATTCTTACAACTTTTCTAAGTCCCCATTCAGTCATAATAGAACAGTCCATTCCACTCATTCAAGACATTACTGGGCAAGTAATATTTGGACAATCAAGTAATTAGACTGGCTGAACCTGCCTTAGTCCCTGTATAAAACACAGGATTAAAAAATAAGATTGGTTCTTATTGCCATTTTCCTTCAGTGTAGAATCTGGCCACTAGATGCTATGATGCTGGATGAAGCCCAAAATACCGAAGACAGATGTAGCATCCTAATCAATGTTGACATGCTACAAATGTCTAATGAAGGACAAAAATAATCAAGAAAAGCAGAAAAATACTGGTGTAAAACTGTAATGGGGGAAATAAATATCTGATGATTAAAGAGCTTTTGAAGGAAGTCTGACTGCAAATAACATCTTCATATTTTTTTTCTGGAAAGTTTGCCACAAAATAACCAGATGAGCTATTGCGAAGGATAAGACTTATTGTGATCTGCTATCTCCAAGCAGCGAACTTGGAAGTTTTAACGTGGCCAAGGAAGGAAGGATGAACAAAAGGTGTGTGGGGACAGGCATGGTGGAGGGCAATTTCTCTGCTGCCAGAGTTCTGGGTTCAGTCTGGAACAAAGTCTTTGTTTCTGCTTTGAAATCTTTGGCTGCCATAACAAAGAAAATCTCTTCAGGCAAAGACTGGCACAAAAATTTCAGATGGCAATATACAGAAGTTAACAGTCCAAATTCAACCCCCCACACTCACGCACATACTGAGGAATAATAATGTCTCAATAGCAAAGCAGAGGAAAACACTGTACTCAGAAGACAGCTGGTTATAAAGTCAAGTGGCATTTGGAGAGAGGAGATGCATAATAGACCATTGCCAAACTCAACATCAGTTAACAGTCTGATTGGCTTCCTAAGTAAGAAGCAAAGATTTCTTTAAAGATCTGTGCTTTGTGGGAATGCTGAAAAGCAAGTATGGAAGATATTGATGATTCGTTAGACCGTCCGCCATGTAAAGAGCCTGGGATCTTTATACTTCTTTCACCATCTCAGTTGTAAATATCTGTTTTACCATGTGCGGTTTTATGACTCTTCTATGGATTACACAGTTATAAATTGCTAGAAAAATATAACTAGTCATGCCTGCCCAAGCAAGACTTAGATTTCACGATAGCTCGTTGCCAAGTAGCAGAAACATCCAACTCATAGGGGAAATGTTACCCAACTTCTTTAACAATACATACTACCTATAAGAGCTCTGCAGTGGCTGATCCTCTCCTTAGATTTAACTGTTGGCACTTTGGTGTGGCCATATGGGGGCAGCCGCAGAAGTGTTTTACTTGCATGGCACCCAGTTCGTTACATAGCTACATGAAAACGAACTGGATGATGGAGACTAATTTTGTTTAAAAAGACACAGCTAGGCTGGTGATGCAGCAATGAGAAACTAACAAAGCATTTGAAAGACATGCCGGCAGTTTCTCTGCTAGCAGACCATATGGGTTACTGATCATCCTCTCTTAGTGGCACTTCACCTCTATCAGCCCCGCAAGGTTTGTCTAACAAACAGGCACAGGTGATGAAGAGCTGTCTATTCAGATAACTCTGTACTGGCTTTCAGATGGGTCAAACAAGGTGGTGAAAGTGACATCAGGCAGAAAGATGTCCGATGAGGTAAAATACATTAGCACCTCCCTCCGAAAAATGTACATTTAAAAAAGGTATTTTTGTCCTGTTAATATAATTATACATAGAGATTTAAAACTTTCTGACGATAAAACCTGCGAAGGATACAAGGGCAATTGTCAAAAAATCCCAGGTCTGCTCAGAAGAGTCCCCTTGGGGCTCTCATTGCTTCATACACAACCCCATTATACCTCTGTTTTAAAAATTGGAATCCAAGACCATCACCCCCACCCCCAAATATACACATATATATATTCACAAACATACTATATACATGTATAATGTTCCCCTTTTATCTATTAACTGTCGTAAAAGATGATTGTTCTAAGCCAGTGCAGCAACAGTGCATGAGGTATGGCTCTTGCAGAGAAGCCATGTCCTGTACAGTCCTACCGGATTGGCGAGGCAAAGCTCTACTGTTCCTGTACATTCGTTACAAAAATCTGATCCCGTGACCCTAGGAATCCCCCACAGTTAGCTCCGTGGCACCAAGGGTGGGTCAGTTCTTGGCTGCTCTTAGCTTCCTGCGGAAGTAGTCGGGTGCGGCATCACACAGCCAATCTGCATCCACCACGCACAAGTCCCTCATGTAGCACTTGTTGGTGTGAAGCAGCTCGTTGTACGTTACGCAGGCTGGCTTGCAGTGGAAGAGGACTGAGGAGGGATGGATTGCCACCAGCTGGTGGGAGTCTACGGTGGCATAGGTGCCATCCGGCTGCAACTCTGCAGTGTTCATGAAGAGGCTGTGAGCCAGGCAGCGGCGGATATTCCCCGTGTCCGATCGGGAGGACTCCATCGGTAATGATAGCTGGTTAGTAACGAGAGAGAGAGCGAGAGAGATGGCAATCCCTTGTGTGTTGTGCCCTGCAGCTCAGGATCAGATACCCTACTAACCTCACACTTGGTAAGGCAATTCACATCTTTTCATGTATTTATACCAGCTCCTGTATTTTCCACTCCATGCATCTGATGAAGTGGGTTCTAGCCCACAAAACCTTATGCCCAAAGAAATTTGTTAGTCTCTAAGGTGCCACAAAGACTCCTCGTTGTTCCTACTAACATTAAATCTCATAAAACAAGCCTGGAAGAGTCTCACGGTGGGAGTGAGACTGGAATCAGGTGGCTTCTAGCGCAACACAAAAGCCCACATCACCTATCGCTTTCTGGCATCCGTTCCGATAACTGTGCATGCACACGTTTGAAAAGCAAATATGGTACGACCAAAAGCTCAAAAGGAATGGGAATTCCAATTCAAGCTTGGACAGCTGCCGTTGTGAGTTTGCAGGACGCTGCCCAGAGATGGGTCCAAGCTGCCCGTTAGAGGAGTTCGTTTCAGTCCTACCATATTCAAACCGGGAACTGAAGGCACAGTGTTTCCCTCTGCTAGGATCTGGTAAAAGGAAGCCATTCGGGGGTAGAGGGGAGTAAAACAGTGACAAGACAACTGAAGAATTTTACAGCAACTAGTTACCTTTAGGCAAATGTCCCTGAGCTGAGCTCTGACGTCTGACACCAGCGTCATGTTCCTGTTGTTCACAAAGTTCTCTTTGCACCATTCCTGCAGGAGAGCAAGTGGAAGCTAGAACAATTCACTTCTTTATCGAGGATGTTAGGGACATTGTTTTTGGATAAGATGTAAAACAGGATCCCTAAATCACATACCCATTCAAAAGAGCGCTGCTACCCTTCTGGCCTGATTCACAATATGGATAGTAACACTTGACCTAACTACAATTCCCTCCTACAGTTCCAATTAGACACAGCATTCCTCACCCACTGTCCTAAATTGTTCTGTGGGTTTGCCACGTGCCATGAAACAGCTTCTGCGCTTCTTCCCCAGAGATGGTGAAAGTGATTCCTAGAAGCATCCAGTTTGTAAATCACACTGGGAGCCCTGAGGAGGAAAGGCACACTACTACGCTGCTACTCTACGTATTTAGATATCAGACTGGAGAGTTTGATTTGTGGATTAAATCCAAATCCCACTTACAAAACTTGCAGAAAGGCCCGATCTCTTTGTCATGAGTTCTGAAATGCTGAAGAGCATTGCCAGGCATTTCCTGGTGATAGGCTGAAACACAATCCTACCCAACTGGAACAATACAAGGAGGAAAGATGACCTCGAGGTTAAGGTGCTAGCTTGGGACTCGAAGGATGGGTTCAGTTCCCAGCTCTGCTGCAGAGTTCCTGTGTGACCTTCATGAAGTCACTTATTCAGCCTGTAAAAGGAGGTTAGCCCTTTCCCATCTCACAGAAGCATAGTGAGAATAAATACATTGATTAGGAGGCACTCAGATGCAAAGCGAAATGCAGATACATGGAGAGAGGTCAGATCCCAACGGACGAATTATTGTACCATCTCCAGAAGCTGGTGTGCCGCAAGCCCCACCTACCTTACTGCCGCTGACATTTTTAAAGGCTCTGTATACGTTGAGCAGGGTGAGGTGATCCCCCTCACTGGAAATGAACTTTTTGCGGACAGACTGCACTTCATCCCGCCGGGATGGGGGGTTGTAGAGGATGCTGTCCACCGAGAGCAGGGACACAATGGTCAGGATCTCCTCCGTGCAGTGGAACTTGGGGGACATGAGGATAGTCTGCAAAGCACAGAGAAAGAGATGCTTTCAAGGGTTTCACCAGCTAGAAAGCTGGCAGATTTCAACAGCACAGTAATCTTGGTGAGTAATGTAAACTTTAGAAGATACCTTCTCTGTGTTAAACTAACTCCTGGCTCAATGGGATCAGACATAAAAGACAGGGGAACTCTGGTTTATTCTTAAAATCACAGAAGACAGAGGGAAGAGACACACTAGGGGACATAGCTTGTCCATCCTCATGCCAATGCAGTATCATGGAGGCACTGGTAATAGTGATCATTAAGGATTATTCTTTAAGTCGTCCTCATCTGAATGAGCTAAACTACTCACAAACCTTGAATCACACACTTCTGCTATTTAGGCACACAGATATACACATACATGCACACTACTGGGGACAGCTGATTATTTTAAGGAAGTTTCAACATAACGTGCTCATCCATACGAAATCTGTAAGCAAGACAAAGGCAGCTCTTTTGGAAACTTTGGTTTCAACTCTAACTTGCCTCATTAAAATCAACTAGTGCTAGAGGAAAGGAGGGGAACAAATGTCATACCTATCAACAAGAGGCACTAAAGGTGAACTCCAAACCAGTGAGCCTCACTTCAGTACCAGAGGAAATGGCTGAAGTAAACAGGATTATAAAGCATCCACTAGATGAGCAGAATATGACAGGGACAAACGAGTACAGTTTCTCTAAAGGAAAACTGTGCCTCTCTAGTCTACTAGGACTTTCAGCGCATGCAAGGCTGCAGCTACTCAGGGCCAAGTTCCACATCTACCGCATAGCAGCAGCGCTCACGGACATTAATAGGAGCTGCTGGTCAGCAAAAACTGCAGAATCAGTGCCCCCATCAGGCACTCATTCTCCTCACATGTTACTCCTGAGGGGCATTCTGCGCCAAATAATTACAAATTCTGCAAAATTCTGAAAAGTGTATTTGTCAAAAAAATGTGGAAGCTCCAGCATGGAAGCAGAGGCCGCTGGCTGCACAGAGGTGGGAGATCGCTGTGCAGCTCCCCCACAGGGCACAGACTCAGCAGTGAGGCTGCACCCAACCCCAGAAACACCCCAGGGCCCTGTCCCTCCATGCCAGGTGCGAGCAAGCAGGCTCAGCAAGGCAGGATCCACGTGTGGAGGGGCTTAGTGTGGGGGGTCCAGGTGTGGGTTGAGAGGGCTCTGTATGGGGCAATCTGGGTACGAGCGGCTCAGAGAGGGATCCAGGTGTGGGGTGGAGCTTGATGCACAGGGGCTTGTTGTGGGGTTCTGGATGCAACAATAATGGGACTCTGTTAGGGGGGTCCAGGTGAAGGTGGTTGGGACTCAGCAGGGCGGGTCTGGGTATGGGGTGGATAGAGCTTGGCAGTGGGGTCTGTGTGTGGGAAGCTCAGTGGGGGGGAGGGGTCCAGATGCTGGGGATCCAGGTGCAGGTGGCTCGTTGGGGTGATCTAGGTAAAGGGGGAGTGGGGCTCGTCGGGCGGGGTTTGGGTGCGGGGGGGGGGTGAGGCTCAGCAGGAGGGTCTGGGAATGAGGAGGTTTGGATGCACGTGAGTTGGGCAGATGGGGGAGTAGCTCCCTGTACAGGGATCCCTCCCCCTGCAGCTGAGGAGCGATGGGTGCAAGAAGCGCAAGTGGGGGGTAGGGGAGAGCAGTTACACAGCTTCCTACAGGCAGGGGAAGAGAAAGTCCTGTCCTCCCCAGCCCAGCCGGGACTAGCAACTGAGCCCGGCACAGGGTAGGAGCCACCAGCCGGTTCTTCCCCAGGCCCACCCTCCGCCCCACAGTGATTTACTTTGCCGCCGGCTGCCTTGGGCACCCAAAACATGCTGCTGGGGAGAATCACATGACCACTCTTGTGGCTTCCCTTTGCTTTCCCGTCAGAAAGTCATTTTTCTGCAGAGAAGCAAAGAAATTTGCGGGGGACATAAATTCTGCGCATTGGCAGTAGCGCAGAATTCCCCCAGGAGTAACGTGTATTTTTAGGGATGTATCATGGTAACAGCACCTTTGTCATTCCACCTCATGTGGAAATCCTACATGGAATCAGGAGATAAATGTGGGATATTCAGTCAAAACAAACCTCTTAACTCATTATCAAATCCAAAGAAAGTCGTTTAAGGAGCTTGAGAATAAGAGACTGATAACTATGGAAAAATATATCCAGATAAAAATAAAAAGCTTATTGCCTATCATTTGTACTTTAGAGAATTTGGGCTCCAGAGGAAATGCTGCCATCTTCCTTCCCAGTGGAGTCAGAGTAACCTGATCCTCCTTCCGGTCCACAGCCCCCAGCAGATCCAGTTGCTCAATGGCTGCCTGAATGGCATCTATCAAGACAGAATGGTACAGCCAGTTGGCTTCATTGTTGGCAATATCAGCAGAGGTGAGGAGGACTCAGAGGCAGTGTCTCCGGGTCAGAGTGAAGGACAACGCTGTGCCTGTTATGATTAAACTGCTCGAACCTCCGGGGCTGTCCACCAGGCACATTCCAGTGACATAACACTCACAAATTATATTTTAAATAGAAGCAAAGCCAAGGTTGCCATGCCAAGCCCCTGCAGGCTACTCTCCTTCTCTAGAAGCCTCCCCCCAAGATTTCTTCAGATTCTTTGCACCTCCAGCCTACTTTTATCCCATGCTGCTCCTCACTCTGTTGAGAAGTTGAATTCCCCAGCTCCTGCCACCAGTACACCTGCTTTCACAGCCACGGAATCCGGTCCACCCAGATGGCAGAAGATTTCGATTAGTTCACTTGTCAGCTAGCCCCAACGGGGGAGGTTGCAACAATACAGGAAGTGTTACGCTCCTTATGGTACAGACTCCCCCCCACTCTCCATTATTGGTTCAGCCAAAAATTTTATTTTCAGACAAATTCTCAGTGACCTGTTACCCATTCCTTCCAATGCTGCCTTCACACCCACTTACCTGGGGAGGGTTTGGACATAAAATCGAAGGTGAGAACGTTGGGAATTCTCAGAGCCAGGAGCTGTAGCATCACACTGGCCAGGTTACACCTGCAAAGGGAGAGAAAAAAAAATAAGAACAACCTCAATCACCTGCCTCCGTTGAGGCGAGTCAGGCAGACCTGCCCGACTAACACCTCTGAAATCCTGCACACTGAGGAAGACCAGCCCAAGAGTGGCCTCCACTCTCCCCTGGCCTCAGCACTCCTGCAGAGTGGCTACTTCTTCCAGCAGCACCTCCAGTCACACAGCAGAGATGAGGAACGAGCAGCAACAGCAGCAGTGGGACCTTTACACACTCATTTTTGTCAGGAATGGGGAGAAGCATAATAAGGGAAAGGAGTATAATACAAAGGGTGGAGATCAAAGAGCAATGACCAAGGTGGAAGCTGGATGCTCCCCAGAACCTCACCCTCAGCTGATGGTATTTGGCACAGAACTTCTTGGATTCTGAGATCCCGCTGGACCCCCTCTCTGAGGGCTGGGCAAGGACACAACGGGTAAACCCGTCGCTTCAGCTATCCCTTGTAGCCTCATTAGCCTGCTGCCAGTTATGTCACGTGAGATGGGAGAGTACAAACTTAAAAGGGATGGGGAAAAAAAGCTATGAGTCCAGACTGATGGAGGAGGGGGAATAAAATACCCTGTTCTTCTTGTTTCTGACACTTTCCTCCTGGTAATGGGGCTGCTGGTGGAGATAGAGCAAAAGCCTGAGCTCTGACAGCTCCAGGCCCCTTCCCCCCCGGGGCCCCAAAACACACCCAAGCTGTGAAAACAGAATTAACCACAACAGGAAGCCAGGAGAGACACAGTTCTGTCCCAGGCTCTGAATGCCCTTCCTCAGCCAAGGCTGTTCATGGGGCTCCATATCCATTCACAGTGCTCACAGGCCTGCCATCAGAGTCACAGATTCCGGCTATGTAACAAGGTCTGGCTAAGGGAGGGCAAGGCTGTGTGTTAGGGGAAGTGGATTCTGTTCTCACCTCTGTATCTCAGGTATCGTCATTTTATCAAACTTCTGAAACTCATCCTCTGTGTAGAGCCGGTAACAGATTCCACTATCCTCTCGTCCCGCTCGCCCTGTTCGCTGCCATGCCTGGGCCTTTGACACCCGTTGCACAGCCAACACCTCCAGTCCACTCTCTGGGAAAGGAAAAGAGTCCACATTAGTGAATATTCACACATGCGGGGCTTTGGAAATGCAGCTAGTGCAAATTCACACAGTGGCTGAGTACTGATCCTGGGGGAAGAAAGAGAGCACCATCGACTGAAACAATACCACTTAAAGGCAGTCTCTCATCAAAACACTAACCAGGCCTATTCTTGCTTAGCATACAAGACCTGAAGACAGCTACATGGTGCTGCATCCACTTGGTGACATTTCACAGCTGCAGGGGTATGTTTACACTGCACATAAACACCCACCGCTGGCCCATACCAACTGACTCGGGCTAAGAGGCTATTTAGGGTGTAGATGTTCTGGCTCAGGCTGCAGCCTGAACTCTGGGACCCTTCCACGTTACCCAGACATTTACACTGCAATAAACAGCCCAGCAGCCCGAGTCAGCTGGCAGGGGCCAGCCACCGGTTTTTAACTGTGGTGTAGACATACCCCGGGAGGCCCGGTAGAATTCCACACTTAGCTGACTCTCCCCACAAATCGATAGCCCTGTATACACCTTATCCCAGGATCAGATGAGCACTGGGGAAGAAAGCACATTCAGCTGATGGGAAGAACACAAACACACACACACAAAAAACGCCTGAAATTCGATGTGTTAGAGACTGGGGCAGAGGGGTATTTTAAATCAGCTGCTGCCAGGGTTTAGTGCCTCAACGTACTTATCAAGAATTAAAAATTATTTCCATGTCACTCATCTCAACTCCTCACCAGGGCTGAACTTCTTTGCTTTAACCATGCCTGTGTCCACAACGTATTTTATTCCTGCAATGGTGATGGAGGTTTCCGCAATGTTGGTTGAAAGGATCACTTTGCGATAGCCCTAGGAGGAAGAGCAAACAAAAGAATACCATCTAGCTCTTATCTAATGCTTTGCAGCAGTACATCTCAAAGAGCTTTACAAAGGAGGTCAGTATCATTATCCCCATTTTACAGATGGGGAAACTGAGGCAGCGGTGACTTTGCCCAAGGTCACCCAGCAGGCCAGTGACAGAGTCAGGAATAGAACTCAGGATCTCCCAAGTGCCAGTCCAGGGCTGTATCCAGTAGGGCACACTTGCAGGAGACCCAGCTCCCACTTTCCCACCTCAGTGTCCCAAGATTCACACATCCATATTGATGTGCTTTGACTTGGTTACACGTTAGAGTACTGTGTCAGTATGACCAGCTTGTATGGTGAAATTAAAACTCTAGCTACTGGGCAGATTTCTAAAAGAAAGGAACGTTGCAATCAAAAACAATTAGTCAAATCAAATACAAGACCCCCAAAAGGCTGTTTGCAGTGTAGCCTTTAAACCTTTTTAGTTTTGCTTATGGTGCAAGGCATGAGATTAGGATCCCTGACGACCTGAGTTCCTATTTATCCACTGACTAGGAACACCACAGGCTGAAGCAATGTAAGTTCCTCTGTGCACATACACGCAGCGCTGCCAAGTCTGCTACGCCCTCGAGATTAATCTTCTTGGAATTTCAGTATGACCTGGAGACTGCCCAGTGAGGCTGGCCACCTGGAATGGTGCTTTCTGTGACGAGGCTCTTAGTCCACAAGGATCCTTACAGAGCACATTCCAAAAGCTCTGCATCTCATTACCAAGCCTTTGGGCCCTCATTCCGCTACCTTTTCTGTATCCAGGGCAATTATTCCTCTACTGGTACTAATGTTGAGGAGAGACTCATAGAGGTTTCAGAGGAACAGCCGTGTTAGTCTGTATTCGCAAAAAGAAAAGGAGTACTTGTGGCACCTTAGAGACTAACCAATTTATTTGAAGTGAGCTGTAGCTCACGAAAGCTCATGCTCAAATAAATTGGTTAGTCTCTAAGGTGCCACAAGTACTCCTTTTCTTTTTACTCATAGAGGTGACACCCCACATATCGCACTGAAAACATGTACCCTCCTGTCTCCAGGCAGTAGTCAGCCATGGTTATAAATGAGGATTGCTTTTAACCCACGAGACGTGCAGCCCTTCCTGGGCACCTGTGCAGGGAAACAGACAGTGATGTGGATGCATCAGCTCCCCCAGGTGTCCCCCAGCCTGGTTTACCTTTGGTGCGGCCTGAAAGACTCGGAGCTGCTGCGAGTATGGCAGCGAAGCATAGAGGGGCATCACCACCATCTGGGAGCAGCCATCGGGAAGGTGCTTGGCGATGTCTCGGCAAGTTTTGGTCATCGCTTCGATCTCTTCCTGACCAGTTAGAAACACTAGGATGTCCTGAGAAGAAGGTGCTTCCTTGGGGGTTGGGGAATTAGAAACGAGTGTAAGCTAGTGGGGGGAAGAAGACTCAAGCAGAAATAAAACAGCAGTTATCAGTGGCAGCAAATCTTCTGAGCTCTCCTAGCAACAGCAGAAGAGATGGAGCAGCTGGGGAGCAAAGCTGAATGTGTGCATACGGAGCAAGGTGCTGAGCACCCCCAGCTCCCACTGGATTCACTGAGCAGGAAGGGGGCTCAGCACTTTGTAGGACTCAGTTTGTCACCAAGATGGGGAAAAAAAAAAAACCCTAGAGAAACAGATGTTTCTACTTTGTTCAGCAACTTTCCAGTACAGCTGGCCAGAAATCACATGAAAACCCGAAGAAGAATAGTTAGGAAAGCGAGGCTGCATATTTTCCTTAGCAGTCTCCTTTCATCTCCAGACTAGAGTTCAATTCCTACAAACACAGCAACAGTAAGTATTTTCATAGCGGCAGAGCCAGGACATTACTGGTTTATTTAACAGCTTTCCACCAATCACTCTCCTTAAAAGCCATTGAATACATACAGCTCCAAAAGCACCGTGTCACTGTGTGCTCCAATGCAGAGGAGACACGCTGGATATATTTCCAAAGACGGGCACCACAGGCACCTCCTTCAAAAACTCAGGACTAACCATTTGGCAGTTTCTCGTTGAAACACTTAGTGCTAGTCATAAAGTATTGATGAGCTTTTAATTCATTAGATTTCCATTTTCTCTATAGTTTATCTTAGCAACTACATTAGGGAGGCGATCTTAATGGTAATCGAAGATTGGCATTTTTTCATTTTGGTGCTCTTTGTGGATTCCACAATTCTGTAAGTAATGGGGTGCAAATAAATTATTCCCTAGAGTGCAATATTTTCAGTAACGGGAGCCCTCATCTAACTCAGTCACACCATCAGCATCATCTACCCGAGAAGCAGATTTTAAGAATATAGGGCCAGCTGGCCCACAGTGAAGTATGAAAGCTAGAGATGAGAATGCAACAGCATACAGAACAATCTCAGAGTTTTACTAACTATACAAGCTGCAATTTCAGGCCATGGGATATTTGAGATCATGAATCTAGCCAAAGTCTTACATTAATATAGCTCATTCAGACTTCAGGGGTGACACTAAAAGAATCCTCAATGCTTGTAGCATGACAGGGAAACTAGCACTTGGATCTGAACAGGCAGAACGGTAACAGATGAAATATCCATCGCATCGCAGGAGCAATGCTTGCTCCCAACACACCCATGGTACCTGATGGATTTGGAAGACCGACACCAGAGCTGCTTGGAGGTAATCACTCTGAGGCTGTTTGGTGTAAAAGATCTGGATTGGATGTTGCCGACCTTCTAGATAGAGGACTGGGGCTCCGTTGAAGTACTGAGAGAACTGGTCTACATCCATAGTAGCTGACATGATCACCACCTACAAAATGGGAGCAAGGCAGGTGCTATCAATGGGACTCAAGTGTGAGACGTTTGCCAACAGGCCTACAAAACCCAGCCTCCTTAGACTGCTAGGATGAACACCCAAACCAGCAAAAGGTTAGAAAGGCATTTAGTGCAGAAGAGAGCTACGTTTTTTTCTTCCGGGCCTTCATGTCTACAGCCATCCACTCCCACTATGTGACACCCCAACATGTGTTATACACGTATCGCCCCATACGCTACAGAGTGAGTGGAGAAGTGAGCTTAAAGGTTTCCAGACATTTACTAAAAACAACTATGCCTGGTTAGAACATTCAGACTTAAGAGATGGCTTTCAAGAAAGGGAATGTGTTCAAGCTAGAAAAGTCAAACATGCCGAGGACCCCACCCTTAGGGTGGGTCTTCATAGCACAGTTAGCTTGTGTGTTACTCCAAACTCAACTCCTGTCCACACACAAAAAAATCTCTAGCTCACATTAAGTGATGCTTTAAACTAGCTGGTGGGGGTGGGCTGACACTCGAGTGCTGTTGAAGCTGCAGCTAGTAATGCAGCGGGGATGCAGCAGCTGGAAGCAGAACACATCAGCAGCAAATCCAATTACTCTGTTGCTAACCAAATCACTCTGCGTCACTCCAGTGTTCTTCTGAAGTTACTGGAGCTAGGCCCTCTCTAGTGCACTAACTGGAGTGTATCTAACTGAAGCTAACCATTTCAGTGTAGAACTGCCCTTAGAGGCGTGGAAGAACCCCCACTCTCCACCAACATATTGCATTCTGCTTGGGGGCCAGGTGGAGAATCTGCACTCACTTTGAGGGGGAATTTGCCCAAATCCTTCCGTTTCTTTAGCGCTGCTTTCACCACCCCAAAGAGCACATCTGTGTGTATTGTCCTCTCGTGAGCTTCGTCTAGAAGGACGACACTGTATTTGCGCAGCAGGGGATCGCCAATGGCTTCGCGGAGAAGCATCCCATCCGTTAGGAACTTGATTCGCGTCTCTTCTGAGGTGAAATCTTCAAAGCGCACTGTGTAGCCGACCTAAGGAAACAGTCATGCAGGACAAGGCACAGACACCAAATCACGTATATTTATAACAGCTGTGATTCACACTAAAGGATCCCAAAGCATCCAGACTATCCTTACAGGCATCCCTTCACCCATATCCAGTTAGAACTGCAAGTGCAATTTAAGGAGGCTGCATGTATTTACATTCTGTGGGTCACAGGCCCCAAGATTCTAACCTACCCCAAAGAGAGCTGCCAAAATCTTAGCATAATCACTATTTTCTGGCACTGACGGAGGAAGTTCACCCCGAAAAAAACCTGAGGAATTCACTGTAAAATTTAATAAACACACAAGATATAACCCCCTTTCCCAGAAGCCAGTGAACTGGATCACAAGAAATTAAAGTCAAGTGAAGGTCATACACTGCCCACAATTTACATGCACAACTCCCATCAACATCAACTCCAGTTTCACCATGGATTAAGTGCTGGATGTGGCCATTTGTACATATCACAGGTGTCATGAGCCTAACCCAAACTAAAACCAGTTCTAGAGGACACAGCAGATGCAGCTGATGCAGAGGCTCTGGCAGACACCATGCACAATGATTTTCCTGTCCAGGAACACCTCATCCAAAGGGCTACATGTAGATTATTATAAACGGCTACTCTCAAATTAACAGTGAATTAGCAGTTTGGAGCCCTCATACCCAAAGGCAGGAGAGCATATTGCAGAGGTGCCTAGTCCTAGGAAGGGTAAAGGCTGCCAGGTTTGTGCAGGGCTTCTCTGTCACCCATGCAAAAAGCAAAGGGTCACATGCTCCCTAACAAGATGGGTTGTAACTGGAAAAAGGCAGCAGCAACAAAAGCCAAGCTGTGCTTTAAAACAAAGTTGTGGAGAGGGTGGGAGGAGAGAGGAATAATCCATTTAGATGCAGACTTAATTTTTAAAATACCGAACAAGATGATACACTCCAACCCTAAGTGCATCCTATGAGAGAAACCAAAAGGATTTGATCAGTTCTAAAAAGCCACCCAAAACCCCAACATTTGGCCCTCAGAATACCGAAAAGGCCGTGAATACACTTCTGTGCATGTTTAAACGTTCAGTAAACAAAAGACACTACCATCCTTGCTGGAAGCCACTGCCTATTCCTGAAACACTTCGTTAAAGGGCCGATCTTGTATATATATTTTTCCATTCTCCCTCATAGCAACTGCAGCAAGTTCCCAAGAGTCACAGCTCTGCGCATGCCCTAGCTTGTTGCTATCACCTATAATCAGTGCTGGAACAGGGGGGATATGGCAAGCTGATTTTTTATTCATTAGCCAGCATCTTTTTAAATAAAAGCAACATAGCTGGCCCCTACCTGGCGAGAGAAAAGCCACGCAATGGCTCAGCCACTTGGCTGGATACAGGAGACAGTGTTTTTATTATTGTATCCTATTAAATGTAGACAGCACTTTATCCCTTGTGGTTCTAGGATCCATGCAACTGCTCTGACCACCTGCTGTCCTCACCTACCCAACACGACCATGCATCTCAACCGCTTTATTTGAGGCCACCTTACGTACCAGTTTCCCCAGCTCTGTTTTCTTCTCATCCGAAACTCTAGTAGCTAAGGATATAGCAGCTACTCTACGAGGCTGGGTCACCGCAATGATGCCTTGGCGGCCGATTCCTGCTTCATAGAGGTATTGTGGGATCTGAGTCGTCTTCCCTGAGCCTGTTTCCCCTATAGAGCAACAAATGGAACAGACATTTGCATCTCTAATGAGAGGCTCTCAAGCCATTTTGCAAACATTTGTTAATTAAGTCTCATCCCTCCGTGAGGCAGGTGTTGTTCCCATTTTGCCAATGGGAAAGCTGAGGAAGAAAGAATTAGGGTGATTTAGCCTATGGGAACAGAACCCAAGTACCCCCGCTCTAACCACTAGATACACCACTTCACTTGATAACGCTCATCTCATTCCCCATGGTTGGTCCCTGGTACAGAATTTTAAAGGCAAACCACAAGTAAATAGAAGCAGAGTTCTGTACGCTACAGAAGAGCTCCCAAGAACACTCAGCACAGCACAAAGCCTACGATTATTCCTTTTTAGGTTCCCCCAGCATCACACCGCACTCAGACCCCTAGATGGATCACACCTTCCTAGGAAGCCCCTGCCGGAGCATGGAGCTGGCTCGTGAGGCTCAGATAAGTAGTTTCTTTTCAGTATATATGGCACTAGTATGTGGCCTGCATTTCAAAGCTTTTGAAGTTATGCTCCCATAAAATCCTGGGAGCAAGAGACTGAAGAGACCCATTCAGTCATCCAGTCCACCTCCCTGCCACTGCAGGACTGGCTCCTACAATAGGCTTCTTAGTGTTTTGTGCAGTTTAGTCTTAAAAATTCCAGGTAACAGAGCTTCCACAATCTGCCAGGGGTGACTATTCGAGCTGGAAATGTCAGTTTTCTCTGATATTCAGCCTAGGAATTTCCTGTCTTAATTTCTTCCCACTATTTCTAGTTATATGTCCACCTACCACACCAAATAATTCCTCTCCATTGGCTTATGCCCCAACTTAATCGTTGCTGGGCAAATACTTCTGAAGTAGATGGATTTTTGTTTTGCTTGCAATTCATATTTAGCAAACAAGAACACTGGGCCAAGAAACTGAGACACACAGACAGGAGCTGTTCTTTCAGCACCACACAGAGGGCTACCCAAAAATGCCATCCCTTTAACCCACCCACGCTCCCAATTCTGCCACTACACAGTCAGCTGTAATGAAAGTGGCAACCATCGCTTACTACATAGGGCACAATCAGTCTTATGAACCAGAAACATAGAACAGTGATAAAAACAGGGCTTTGTACTAGCACTGAGTTACTGGATCTGCTTGTACCTATTACAGCACCGACGACAAAATGCTTTCATTGCTTGGGACAGATACAAGTTGGAACCAGGCACAATGCTTCAGAGAACATGAATTTGGAACTATTTCAAGTCTCAGGAGCAACAAAGAGCAGGAAACTAACATTAATGCCAATTTCATTCCCCTGCAATTTTATTGGTTCTTATGAGTCTGTTTTTAGTACCTTTATTTGGGGAAAAATACTTTTAAATTCAAACAAAGAACAATAAGGTAATTCGTAGCGCTTCAGCTTTCTAGTGGCCACCAACAGGGATTCCTCCTCACAAAGGACTCTGAACATGTTACAGGTGCATGGGGGGGGGAAAGGGCGTATTCTTCTTGACTCTTGTAAAACACTGACAGTAGAGAATAGGACACCTTTCACAAGAACCAAGTAGCTTCCAATACACCAGGGCCTGAACCAAATATATCCCTTCTTTAGGGAGCGGAAAAAACTGGAGGAGACACCCCCAGCTCTGCAGCCTCCTCACCTATTAGGTCTTGGCCGCTGTTGAGTCTGGTATGGTTTCAACCAGCACACAGTGCTAGTTTGTGCTGTACCCCTATGTTCACCCCTTTTACAAGACTATGATAAATTTCGTATAAAAATATGTCTTGTGAGATGTCATTTGAAAACTGATAATTTACTGATCATTATTGTCCTGATAAAATATGTGTGGCAACATTGTATGTAAAGTTACAAGATTCTACTGTATGATGTTACTGGGGCTTTGTCTACACTGCCAATTGAACAATAGTGCTTAAGAAAGCCTCCGCCTCCCCCCCCCCCCCCCCGAAAGACAAAAGTTTTGCAGCAGCAAGTTGCAGTGTAAATGGCTCGTTATCAGCAGGAGCGCTCTCCTGTCAACAATGCAAACTCCGCTGTAGTGGGTGGAAGTATTTTGTTGGCAAAAGTGCCAACAAACAGCGTTTACACTGCCCAACTTTTAGCAACACGGCTGTGTCACTAAAAGCTGTGTAGTGGACAAAGCCTAAGAGAGATTCAACACCTGGAGAGCAGTCAAACTAGTTCTCCAGAAACAAAAGACTAGCCAATACCTCAGCCAGGTGTCAACAAGGTCACATAAGCCATCACCTGGTTAAGTGGTCATTCCTTGGCATGAAAGAGGGCGTGGGGAAAAATAATCTACATCCTGACAAAGATATATCTTGGGGTTTCTTTCCATCCACACAGACTTTCTGTCTCCTGAACCTTAGCTGGAGATGACTCACAAAGAAGAGAAGAACTGCAAGAAAGTAGAGTAGATGTCCCATGTTCTCTCTTCTTTCTCTCTATCCACATCACCTCAAGAACAAAGGAAGAAACATTGGACTTGGGGAGAGACCCTGACTGAAAGAAATTCAGCCAATAAGACTGTGGTGAGAAAGACCTTTGTTTTGAATTCACTTAGCTTATTAAGTTAGGCATTAGTTGTGTTTTACTTTTACTTTTTTTTTTTCTTGTAACCAGTTCTGACATTTAGTTTTCTGTAGTTAATAAACTTGTTTCACAGACTATGTATAAGCTTGTATCACCTGGTGAGATAAGAGAGTAGACTGTGTCTATGCTGTGTAAATTTTTGTGATGATTTTGCAAGGACATCTATCTAAGATGACAGAACCACCAAAACGGCTTTTTAAAAACAAATTTTCAAATATTTACTACTTGCCCCTGACAGTCTGATTATTATTTGTATTGCAGTAGCACCAGGAGCCCCAGTCATGGTCCAGGATCCCACTGTGCTAGGCACTGTACAAACACACACTGAACAGAGATGGTCCTTGCCCCAAAGAACTTCCAACTAACTAATGACTTCCACCTCCTGCCCCTTTCCCAAGATACTCACGGAGGAGGATACTCTCACTTCAATCAAAGTCACCATTAAGAGATCATTTTTGTTCAGCCATGCTACTGCAGCAGTATTACTATCCTAAGGAAGGCTGGTTGACATGAAAAGCCCACATCCACTAACTATGTAATTAGTGGCCATAAAGAATATGATGCCGCGCTGCCAGAGAAAACTCTTTTGCAATGTAATTCTTCATGAAGAGCGGTGACTAGAAATGCACATATTGAGGGGCTCGCATCATGTGTATTCTGCACTAAAACCACATTTCTGCAGAGATATATCCTCTATTTTCTTTTTCATGGTTACACTTTGACACATGCAACAGGGCTCAGAAGTCAGCAGGGTGAGGGCAATGTGGGAGCGGAGGAAAGGAAGAAGGAATCAGAAGAATGACAAGAAGTTCAGAAGTAACATGATTGTGTGATACGATTGTGATTCCTAGACGGATGGGAAGTAGAAAGCCAAATGTAAACTGCCCAGCTACAGACTGGGGCAGAGGGAGCAACTATTTACCACACTCCTCAGCTGCAGAACCTTCAAGTGGCATATTGTAATACATATTTAGGAAGTGATAATGCAAACCATACAACTACTGAAGGGAAATGAGAAAAGTACTGTGCATTCCTTGACTAGAAAATTATTGTGGTCAACACTTTTTTGAAGTGTTCGCTGATTGCATGTGTGAAATTTGAGGCACTTCATGCCTAATTTTAACAAGTGCTGAGCCCCCATATTTCCAGCTGGAGTCAATGGGATCTGCGACTCTTCAGCTCTTAAAAGTCACACATAAGGTGTCTCAAGCTGGGCTTATAAAAACAGAGGAATCATTAGTGAACACTTCTGAAAATTCAACTAAGAAGGTGCTTTTACCTAGGGAACAGATGGTTTTTACATTTTTGGATTTTTTTGGCCGGGGTGGGATGGGGTGGAACGATAGGATCATAGAAATGCAGGACTGGAAGGAAGCTCATGAAGCCACCTAGGTCAGTTCCCTGCACTGAGGTAGGATTAAGTATTATCTAGACCATCCTGACAGGTGTTTGTTTAACCCATTCTTAAAAACCTCCAGTGACAGAGATTCCACAGCCTCCCTAGGTAATCTGTTCCAGTATTTAACTACCTTTACAGTTACGAAGTTTTCCCTAATGTCTAATTAAAGATCTACTTGGCTGCAATTTAAACCTATTACTTCTTGTCCAGTCCTCAGTGGTTAAGGAGAACAATTTATTATGCTCTTCTGTATAACAACCCTTTACATACTTGAAGGCTTATTAGGTCCCCTCTCAGTCTTCTCTTCTCCAGACTAAACAAACCCAATTTTTTCAATCTTTCCTCACAGGTCATGTTTTCTAGACCTTTAATCATTTTTGTTACTCCCCTCTGGACTTTCTCCAGTTTGTCCACATCTTTCCCTAAGTATGGTGCCCAGAACTGGACACACTTCTCCAGTTGAGATCTTATCAGTGCGGAGTAGAATAGAAGAACTGCTTCTTATCAACATTCCTGCTAATACAGAGGTGGGCAAACTACAGCCCGCAGGCCTGTCCTGCCCAGCCTTTCAGCAACTCCCAGGGGAGGCTACCCCCAGCCCCTCCTCCGCTGTCTCCCCTCCTCTGCAGCCACGAGGGCAGCGCTCTGGGCGGCGGGGTTGCGCACTCCTGCAGGACAGCGCGGCAGCTTGTCTGGCTCTGGCCAGACATGCTGCTCTGAGCAGCATGGTAAGGGGGCTGGGGGGCTGGATAAGGGGCAGGGGGTTCCGGGGGGCAGTCAGGGGACTGGGAGCAAGGGGCGGTTGGATGGGGCAGAGGTTTGGGGGGGGGGCGGTCAGGGGACGTGGAACGGCCAGGGGGTTGGATAAGCGTGGGAGTCCCGGGGGGCCTGTCAGGGGGCGGGGGTGTGGATAGGGGACTGGGAGCAGGGGGGCTGGATAAGCATGGGAGTCCCTGGGAGCCTGTCAGGGGCGGGAGTGTGGATAGGGGACAAGGAGTAGGGGATGGGGCCCTGGGGGGCAGTTAGAGGCGGAGAGTGCCGGGAGGGGGCAGTCAGGGGACAAGGAGCAGGGGGGGTTGGATGGGTCAGGGGTTCTGAGGAGGGCAGCTAGGCGGCAGGAAGTGGGAGGGGTCAGATAGGGGGCGGGGGCCAGGCTGTTTGGGGAGGCACAGCCTTCCCTACCCGGCCCTCCATACAGTTTTGCAACCCCAATGTGGCCTTTAGGCCAAAAAGTTTGCCCACCCCTTTGCTAATACATCCCAGAATGATGTTTGCTTTTGTTTTTGCAACAGTATTACATTGTTGATTCATATTTAGTGTGTGACCCACTATAGCTCCCACACCCTTTTTCTGCAGTATTCCTTCCCAGGCAGTCATTTCCCATTGTGTATTTGTGCAGCTGATTATTCCTACGTGTAGTACTTTGCATTTCTCCTTATTGAAATTTCATCCTGTTTATTTTAGACTATTTCTCCAGTTTGTTAACATCATTTTAAATTCTAATCCTGTGGTCCAAAGCACTTGCAACCCCTTCCAGCTTGGTACTGTCCGCAAACTTTTTAAGTGTCATCTCTATGCCACTGTCCAAATCATTTATGAAGATACTGAATAGAACCAGACCTAGGACAGATCCCTGTCCACCCAATATGCCCTTCCAGCTTGACTGTGAACCATTATAACTACTCTTTGAGTAGTACGAAAGGGATTAAGGGAGGGATAGAAAGCAGCAATAAAATTCCTGGCTTTCCCCATACAATTAAGTCACTGCGAGTCTTAACTGAGAATCTTGGGTGCTTGGCTGTTCCAAGCCTCATGAAAAGTAGGGAGAACTGCCCTGGACTTGTTAGTGCTGTGCCTTTCCTGGGGTTTGTGTCCAGCATTCATGCTGGCGGCTACAGCATCAGATCTGGCTCACAACTGCCTATGCCCTGGCCTCCAATATCAGTTTATTTCAATGGTAAATATATCTTCACTTCAATTAAAAAAAAAAAACACTCAAAGTCAGACACCATATATTATGAACAAACAATCTGTTTGAACAAACTACTAAGGGCACATTGTACCTAATTACTAACAACACTTTAGATTAAAGCTTTTCACTATATGTCATACATTCATGTGGTTCTCCATCTGAAAAATGAATAAGACTGTAAACTCTCTGGGAAAAGGACTGTCTTTTACTCTGTCCATTACAATGGGGCTTCATATCTAGTGGGGCCTCTGGGCATTCCCATGACACAATCAGCTTCACTTCCCAGCACAGAAAGTTTGGGTTATGAACACCGTAGGGAAATGTTTGTTTGGACACAGCAGTTTCTTTTGGAATTGAAGAAAGAATCCACATAGACTTTGTAAATACTTAATTATATCTTTCTAAAGTACTAATATGACCCACATCACCACAGTATCTGAACATCTCACAATCTCCAGTGTGTTTATCCTTCAAGCATTCCCGTGATGCTGGGCATTGCTATTTACTCCATTTTTACATGGGGGAAACTGAGGCACGGAGGAAGTAAGCGATTAGCCCCAGGTCACATAGGAAACAGAGCTGGGAAATTGAACCCAGAACTCTCAAGTCCTAGGCTAGTGCCCTCACTACTGTCCTGCTCTGCTACACAAAGCTAAACTATGGGCCAATCTCGAGTCCCCCACACCCCTTTTCACTCACCCAATGTCTCAGCGATAGCTGTGGGACCAGACTCCCCGGCGGAGGAGGAATAAGTTACTTATCTGTCCAGGGAGGAAGAGAACTGTCTGCCCCTGTCTGCGTGTGGCGGTGGTGTGGTGGGAGAGCGAGCGATAGGGCTACTCCATGGGGCTCGCTGGCCCACGAGCGTTCCTGGCAGGCGAGGGTGGCACGAAGGGCTCCTCCTGCCAGGGGAATGGGATGCTGAGTGCGCCCTGGGAGACAGCCGGGGGGTAGGGAAAGCCCAGCGGAGGAGGAAGTAGGCAGACCCCCCTGGTCGAGTGGGGACTGCGGGGGGCTCCACGGTGGAGCGGAGAACGGGGCACTCCCAGCCCCGGGCCGGGGGGGGGGTCTCTCCCCGCCCGTGGGACGCAGGGGGCAGCGGGTCTCGCCCAGTCCTGCCCCCAGGGAAGAGGTCGCTCCCGGCCCGCGCTCACCGATGAGGATGGCGCTCTCCAGGCTCCGGAGCTGGCTGAGCAGCGGCCCCCGTGCCTGGAAGATGGGGAGGCTCCTGCGCTGCGTCTCCCCGGCGCTGGGAGCCAGCGGCGGGCGCTTGGCTCCGGGCGGCGCCAGCAGCATGGCTCTGCGGGGAGGGGGCGCCAGCTTCACTCTCTTGGCCGGGGGCAGCTCGCCGCCCTGAGGCATCGCCCCCGGGCCGCGGCCGGGCCGGGATCAGCTCGCCCCGGAGGACATGCGGCCGCCCCGCCCCTCGCCCACGTGCTACCGCTGCAGGCCGCGCACAGGGATTACCGCCCGGCTCCGCGACACCCCCCCGCCCGGGACTACAACTCCCAGCCTGCCCCGCTCCCGCGGCCTGCGCCCCACTAGCCCAGAGCGGGGCAGGCTGGGAGCTGTAGTCCCCACAGCCCACAGGTGGAGCATGCTGTACGGTGGGCCTGGCCCGGGGACCTTACCCTGGCTCCGCTGGTTAGGGGCTGTCCATACGCTACATAAGGTATTAGGGGGTGGATCCTTAATTGTGGTAGTTGTGTCACTCTTACAAGGAGTGGGTAGGTCTTGAAAAAAATCACCGAAAATGTAATTTATGGACAACCCCTTACTCTACCCTCTCTTCCCACCAGGCTGCCAGCTACTTGTTAATAAAAGTGTGAGAATGTGTGTGTAGAACACACAGACACAGGTAAAGATTCACCTGTGTGCACCGCACCTTTGCTATCTCAACTTTATACTGATAAAAGCCTATGCCTATGGATGGTTTTAAGGCTTCTAACATAACCCATAATAGGACATCCACTTACCCAGCCTGTTGCCACACCCACAGGCATATTCAGGTGGTGTTCAGCATCTTGTCTTCAACCACCTGAGGAGTGCAAGAAGGAAAAGTGCATGGAGACCGAGCACTGGGGAGTGTGCGCTCAAGCCTTCAACCATACAAGGGATGATGGAAAAGGGGACAACAGGGGGCACTGGGGAAATCAGAGCTTTCCAGCACAAAAGAAAGAGGGTGGGGTAGGTGGAAAGAGGACAGAGATCTAAGCTTAGGAGTCAAAATGAAGACGATCTGAAATCTTGGATTAGAAAAGATATACAGATAGACAGATGAAAAATGTGCCAAGCAGTTCCAAATGGCTCCCAGGCCTAGAGTTTCTGCTGGTGTCCCTCCACAGAGGGCATTTGACAGTCCATGGTCACCACATTCAAAAATACACTGAAAAGTGGATCAAACACACAAACATTTACCAAAGAAATAGGCTTTAAATGTCCCTTTTAAATACTGTTTCTGCCTTTTTATGCTACCCACTGTTATGCTGAGAGATACTGGTAGCAATCACAAACCTCTTTGAAACTGGGTATGAATGTACCCTGCAATAAACGTAATAGTCAGGATGAGTTGATCAACACCCCCAGCATCCCCTCTCCCCAAGACAAAGGAAGGGTTATGAACCCACACAAGGGTTTTGGATTGTGTGGGTGAAGGGTTTTTTTTGGCTATTATTTGTTTTTTCTCAGGGGGTGGGGTAGAACAGAACAGAGAGGCAGAGGCAAAAAGCGAGGAAGCCAAGCAGTAGCTTGTGAGCACAATGAGACCATGGAAAAAGCTAGAGAGAGCTTTTGGGTCTGGTGCTGGCTAAAGAGGCTCCAAGCTGTAAGCTAAGAAACTGCCCCTTTTTGGTTTTGATTGCTCCTGCATTTGGAGCAGCAGGACTTTGTACCTTTCCTGATAAATAAACAAGACTGCAAAGAAAATGGCAGACTCTTATCAATTTCTGCTTCCAACTGGAACATCCCCAGGGCCCTGAAATTTGACTTGCCGCTTTTCAAACTCAGTGGCTACAGTACCATTCTTTGGGAACATTTCTATCAGAAGTCCTCATGGGAGACCGGGCCCAGGGCTAACACTTCTTTTCTCTGTTCTGATGGAAGGTCCAACTGAAATGTGGAAATTTCTATCTCCTTTCTCCAGAGAGGGAAGAAGGCAAAAGACAGTGAATTTAACGGCGAGGACAGAGTCACCTAGCCTAATGGAAATAACGTCGCCCTGTTAAATATCTCAATACTAGCAGTATCATCTTCTGCAGTTCACTTCCCCTTCAAATTGACTAATTACTTTCTTAAAGAATAGTGTCACACGGCATGGGGGAATGGGCAGTTTATTTTTATTTTTAAAAGTGTACAAGCAGCAGCTAAAGCATAAGAATTCTGGAGTCCTATTTCTGAGTTTGCCCAAATATAACATGACATATGGGCAAATTACGTGTCCCCTCTCTCCATTATTTCACCAGTATTGGGCAGTCACCATAGAATTACAGCACTGGAAGGGAATTCGAGAAGTCTTCTAATCCAGTCCCCTGCACTCAAGGTAGGACTAAGTGTTATTTAGACCATCCCTGACAGGTGTTTGTCTCACCCGCTCTTAAAAATCTACAGTGACAGAGAATCCACAACATCCCTAGGCAATTTATTCCAGTGCTTAACTACCCTAATAGGTAGGAAGCTTTTCCTAATGCCCACCCTAAACCACCCTTCCTGCAATTTGAGTCCATTGCTTCTTGGCCTAGCCTGAGAGATTAATGAGAACAATTTTTCTCTCTCTTCCTTGCAAAAACCGTTTACGTACTTATGTTATCATGTCCCCCCAAAGTCTTCTCTCCTCCAGACTAAACAAACTCAGTTTTTTCAATCTTCCCTCATAGGTCATGTTTTCTAACCTTCGAATCAGTCCACAGAAGAGCAAAACAAATTTCTCCAATTTGTCCACATCTTTCCTGAAATGTGGCACCCAGAACTGAACACAATACTCCAGTTGAGGCCTAATCAGCGTGGCGTAGAACAGAAGAATTACTTCCTGTGTCTTGCTTACTTGCTTGCTACCATGCTTCCCAACAAACCGCAGCGAATAAGCTTACCTAGCTGCACTGAAAGAATACAAAAATAACAAGCTGTTTTAGAAAAATACTCCAACTTCAGTTTGGGATAATGCTGACTTTGGAATCTGAAGGTGGGAGAGTCTCAACCAAAGCTACCATTTTAGAATCACAAATGAAACACCTGAAAATAACTATGGCTGGTTCCTTATCAGTAGCCACCACACCATCTCCTACACCATTTGTGTAATGAATATTTACTTCAATAAAGTGTGAGTGCCTGAGGTTTCAATGAGATGAAGCTTAAGAGAGTTTAAGAGACAGCTTTCCAAACTAAAGTATAATACAAAGGCTCTGATGTGGAACAATCACTATCATGCATTGGGAATCTAATTTGGCTAAGCAAGTGTTTTCTGTAGTGGTTCTTGCTACTATTAAATATTTTATGCATGCAATTTATGAAGTACAATAATTTTCTTCATTTAAACTTTGACAAGAGGTTCAGAGGATGAGCAGCTTTGTTTTTAGACTATGACCAAAATTCTTCACACATTTGTTAAACACTTAACCGGCCTATAAAATGTCTTAGGAATATGCAATCTGTCTCGTCACCTGTAGCCACCCACCCTCCTTGAATGATCTTCAAGGAAAGAAGAATGCTGTAGAAAATGCTGTTGGCCATTTGACACACAGCACTCTCACCAATAGTACAGGATGGTGTTTGGGGAAGCAGTGTTCACTTACAGTCATTAAAGACCGCTTGGCATTTTCCTACAAGAGTAAGGTTATTATATGTTTGGCTAACTGCATTCCACCTTCATAAAATTTTACTGCCTCTGAAAGTGGTTGTATGTCCTGTCATAAACTGTTGTTTACAGTTTCTCATCACTATTATTAGCGGCTAGAACCGATGGAAGTGATAGAGGTAGTTCAGCCTTTGGTGAAATTTAAAAGACTAGCAGTCGTTTCAAGCCATGTACGTACCTAAGACAGACACAAAAAAGGGGGCTTCTTCCTATTTTTAGTTCAACACATGATTTGTCTCTCTCTAAAGTATATGGTTATTATATGACTACAACGGGGAACACTGACCATTTGAAGCCAGAGAGGGAAGTTTGGGAAGCCAGGCTACCCTGTTCCAGGAGTCCCAGAGCAGACAAAGGCCGAGGGAACAGCAGAGGCAGAGGCTGGAAGAAACAGGTGGTCCCAGAATAATAGTGTCGGGAAGAAACCAGGACCAGGAGCCTTGTAGTGTAGAGTGGGATGGGGCATGGCTTCCTTACCCCCCCACCCATCCAGGACAAATTCTGGGAAGGAGAGCAGCATATAATCTATGTCTTCCCTCACATGGATGTAAAAAAGCTTAAAGAGATTTAAAAGAAATGCCAGAAAAGAGCGCAACAAGTAAACAGAGCTAGGAAGCAACAGGCAATGAAAAGCCATTTTATACTATAATAAGCCAGCAGCTGTCTCTCTAGCCGCATAACTCAGGCAAGCAGTCTCCTCCTATACTTCCTATTTCTTTATGATAGGCACATCTCAATATACCCCAAGCAGATTTACTTCAACATCTTCTTTAATGGAGCAGTAGGCCCATCAGCCACTGATCTGGCCTGCAGCTTGCTGGTACTTAGCCTGACAAGCCTGCCTCCCCTTTATGTTAAGTGAAGGCAGGGGTCTGGGTGGCAGAAGATGGAACTCACTGCCCTGAAATGTCATCAGCTGCATAAAAATCTATGGTCTGGAGATTAAGGAACTGGTTTTGCTCCCCAGCAACATAAGTGGCTTCAACTGCAAACAGTCCAAGTTTCTGAAAGTATTAAAATATGGGAAGATGCAAGGCATAAAGATTAGACAGCATCTGAAGACAGCTACATCATGAGGTATTTCAGGATAGCCTATATGTCATTCCCTCATCTTATTTTTTGATGATGCCTCTAGCACCACACTTCTATTAATATGCTCTTTAAAACTTGACTTTGAGTACAAATTTACAGTCAATAACTGGAAAAAGCAGCAAGCAGTTTCAATAGACTAGCCTGGGTCTGATCCTTATGAATGCATGCATATGCTTCTTGTTACAGAGGGGAGAAACAGACCTCCCTTTAACAGCCAGATTTCGGTCCTCGCTACAGAATTGTCCTTTAGCACCAACCCCTGCCTGCTAACAGTCCACCTTCAGATTAACAAGAGTCTCTATTAAAAAAAAAAAAAAGGAAAATGACTCTAATCAAATTGCGCCTCCCCAACCCCCCAAGTTAGACCCCAATACGTTCTTACCTCTCAAAAGGATAAAAGTAGGATTTAAAACACAGGCCAAGCCATTTTCTAGACCAAGAGATTTCTGCAAGACTCAAATTCTTATTTTTAGTGATACCCTGCCATCTGTACCAGTTTCCTGTTATATTGAGATGAAGCTTTACTGGCAGTTACTGGCTCATGGAAGACCATGGAGAATCACTTGATTGAGATATTTGAGGTCTACAACCCACCATCAGCCCCCACCAAAACATCAGAGTACACACACCGCACTCAATTTTTGAAATTCATGATTACTATGGATGGATACCTTCAGTGATCAGAAGTGGGATACGAAATCTCTCAGACAAGTCAGTAGATCAAATCCAATCCAGGTACGCTGGTCCATTCTGTGACAGCTGTTCAGCGGCCTATGTGAAATGAGTTGATGTCACTCCAATTCTTGTTGGCTAGATGTCCATATCACTCACAGCCCTCTCATTGGCAGTCTCTGCAGAGTTCAGGGACTGTACTTAGCACACAGCATTAATAACCCTCTTCTCTACAGGTCGTGGCTGAGGCATGTTGGTGAGGAAACCTAGAATTGTTGCCATGTCTCCAGGGCTGTCACTGGCACCTTTTATTAACACCAAAACACACAACAAGGACCTTTCATGTTTGCAGCAGGCATCTGTTAAACTTTCTCTAGCCTTCTCTTCTTTTCTACCATTTCCCTCAAATCAACAGATTATGCAAGAAGGTAAGAAGCAGTCACAAGACATTTTATTTTATTCACTCACTATCTCAAAGGTATGCGTATCCCAGTCTAAGAGCTACTAGTCTAAATTATATGGGGAAATTTTCACAGCAGTCTGAATAATTTGCTGACCACTTTGAAAAAAAAAGAGCTAGATTTTTCAGAACTATCCATGCACATTTGCATTTGCTACTGCATGTATAAGCATGTCAGTGAGATTCATACCTGGCCATTTGCACACATGTAGTTCAAAATAATCTGGATCAAGATGTGTTCTCAGCCTGCAAGGTAGGTTCATAATAGGGCTCGTACTGGAACTACAGCAATCTACTTTCATAGAATTAGCAAGGTAAAATTTGCACCATCCAAAATTAAAATCCTGTCTGACTCAAAAGAAAACAGGCTTGGAAATTTAGTGTATTTTGCTTCGTATCAGCCTTCAACAACAAGAATAGGGAATCACTTTAAAAGATCTCACTCATCTGCTTTTTATCCAATGAGAAAAAAAGTAAAAGCCAAAGTTTTATTTTGTCCCTCAAAGTTTCCCATACAGTTTCCTGTATCAAATAACTTGGAAAAAAATGCCTTAGAAACATTTTTAAAAGAGTACACATGGTCTTGTTAACTGGAAATGGTTTCCAGTTGGGTTGGTTGGTTTTTTTGGGCTCCACTAGATTATGCTTTCAGTACCAATGCAACAAAACCCCTGGTGTAGAGAGACACTGGTAGTCTCCTAAGGAAATGTCTTGGACTAGTTAGACTGCCACATCATAAAGTGCTTCTTGTATTCAGAACCATAAAGCTATAAAGTGTCCTTTCTGCAACAAGGAGTAAGAGAATTCCCAATATGGTACTTCAGTTTAGTTCCTTCCAGTTATGTCTGGGTATTGGCACAGCCATTTATTAGCCTCCGAGGCGCTGACCTTCACCCCATGCAAATCCTCCCGGTCGCTCTTCGGGCAGCGGATTGTAATTGGGATCATCTTCTGGTGTATCAAACATTGCTTTCCTAAAAAGCAGAAGTTATATGTAAATACACAGTTCACACTTGAGGCAAGCAGTCAATGTAACATTCTCACTACAAGATACAGTATGCAACAGTGTCAGTCATCTAAATCCAAGTCACATTTGTACTCCAGTTGAAATCCAATCAGCTCATATGGGGCAGATCCTATGGTGCAAGCCCTTCAAAATTAAAAGTTTAAATAAGATGATCATAAAAGACTCAAGTTCAAATATGCCTTACTTCTAACAACAGAGTTAGTGAAGTTGAATCGATGGCCTTGTCTACAGCAGCTACAGAAGCCACGTTAGCACAATAACGTGCTTGCTGGCCTTGTCTCCAGCAAAATATATCTAAACGTACTTAAAAGAACAGCATTAACAGTTTTCTTAGCCGGCAGAGACATGACCCAACTTAAACCAATTTACAGGAACATGCTACAGACTAGGTGGGACCAAGATATTGGGTGAAGTATTTTAAAGACTACCAATGAGGCTGGAATAATTAGCCAAGTCCTTGATTTACCTCAAAAAACCTTCAGTATCCTTTCACTAACAGCCTCTATAAATATAGTTTGGTAACCTAGCTAACAGCACAGTTCAGCCACAGCAATTCTAGTCACTGAGCCATATTATCATCTTTTGGCAAGAATCCTATAAAGAAAAAATGTAAAATTTTCTGACTAATGAGTCTAAGGCTTGGTCTACATTACAGAGTAAGGTCAACGCAAGGCAGCTTACATCAACCTAATTATGTCAGTGTACACGCTACAGCCTTGCTCCCACCTATGTAAGTACCCTATTACACTGACATAACTCCACCTCCATGAGAGGTGAAGGGCCTGTGTCGGTGTAGTTAGGGCAATGCAGTATCCCTGTAGACACTGCATTACTATGATTGGCTGTTAGCTGGCATTCTTGTCAATTTCTCAGCCCCCCACTGGCTGCCCTGAGGCTCCTGGCTCCCTTGCCGGGAGCCACTTGGACTCTGGACGCAGAGCCTTGGGGGGCAGCCAGGCTCCCGACGGCGGGGAGCCAAGAGCCCAAGGGGTGAGGAGGGGGTGCCAGGCGGGGAGCTGTGTGTGGAGCGGAGAGCCCGGGACCACAGCCCTCCACACTGACCCTCTGATGTCAGTGGAAGTGCTCCTCATGAGGACGTGCATCACCAACAGAAGGAAGGTAGCGTGGACATGAACTGCAGTGGTTGTAAGTCGACCTAACATAGGTCAATTTAAGTTTATAGTGTAGACATGCCCTAGGATTCAGGTCACCAGGCAGAAAGATTTTAAAGCAATCCCAACATGCCTTCTTTTTGATTGGTGCTTGGAATCAACTTGAAGCTCTAAGGCTGCTTGCTGGTTTCCATGCTGGATAGGAAGGAGAGTAAGTATTAATCTAGGCAAACAAAAGACTAAGAAGGTTTGAGTACAATTAAATTATTTAACTTGCTAGTCAGCATGGGTGCTATGCTGTCAAATGAAAAGATGGACGATGAATAATTGTGAGGAAGGGAGCAGTAAGCATGTTGACTGGAGGAAAGAGCTTGACTTTCAGGTCTGATTTCCAGACATGATTCACTATTACAAAATGTTATTGCCCTAACTGGAAGACAGGAACTCCTAGTTCACTCTGTGCCAGGTGTTAAATCAGTTGCCGAGGGAACAGGTTTATGTGTAGTAGCTCTTTATACTCCTGAGATAAAAGCATCTCAGTCTTCCACACATTTTAGTTTGGTCAACTAACAATTTTACAGTTATCATTTACATTACTACCAAAATGGAGTGGTTACTTACCTTTAGTAACTATGGTTCTGAGTTACTGTTGTTGCCCATATGGATTCCACAACCCACCCTGCAACCCTGTTTTTTTGCCGTTCTCTTTATCTGGGATTCTGAGTTAGCAATGGAACTGAAGGATGGTTGTGGCTTCTTTGGGTGTGGACAAAAGGGCATGCATGGTATAAACACAAACCAATGGACACTGCTATTCAGAATATTCTAATTTCACACACACATGCACTTAGAGTGGGATCTACATGAACACCATATTCTAAGAACCACCGTTGTTTCCTGGTTCTGAGGGGGCTACCAGAAAAAAAGCCACATTTATGTCAACCTCTGGTGTTCCTATGTGAAATACAGCAGAGAGTCTCTTGAAGTAACAGCTAATTATGAATTTCTTGTCATTTAAAAACTGTCTTCCTTGCCACCTAGTTTCATGCTGACCAAGTCAGCCAAAGCCACAGTTAATTCTCACTACTGAAAATTATATAAACAGCACAACCGGATTGAAGGAATTTGAAGTAAAGATATATGCATGAATCTGAAACTGTCATGCTCAGTGGTTGAAGCAACAAGACTCAAGACAGGTAAGGAGAAACGTTGTATTTTTCATATGAGCTAACCTTAAAAACAGTTTCAAATTTCAGAGGCACCCTACTCTAAGCCAAGAACAGGCAGCTCAGGGAACAAGGGCAAAAATAGGCTCCAAATTCATCTAAGCTACAGCTAAGCACAAAGGGGCATACTGTACTTGTTGGTCTGAGGGGGAACTAGTGAACAGGAAGTGGCAGCCAAAGAAAAGGAGTCTTCACATCAGTCAGCTGCATGGAAACAGATGAGTGAACAGTACTGAGCAATGAAACAAGAGGACATGGAGGAAAAGAAGAAAAACATGAAGAGAATTCAAACTAGCCATAGGAAAACCAGGGCAAAACTCCCCCGTTAGCCAAAACATATGTTGGGCAGAGTATTATTACTAAGTGTTGGGAAGTTATGTGAACTGTATATTATACTCTCCTCACAATTCTGTTCAACCGTGTCAAGTATCCCATAACACCTTGCATTAGCTGAAGTAAACTTTGGCTTAAGTAAATAGGAAAAATGTCAGTATCAGGACATGAGTGTGTTACCACAGAAACAGGTAGGGAGTTATTCTCCACAAGCCATTACTGGAATGTCCCAAAGGAAAAGGATAAGATATATGATTGTTCAAGCCTGATACCAACCTAGGTGCCTTCACGCCCCTTGGTACGTGAAATGCACATGTTCAGAACAATGACAAGGGACACACCATGGTACCAGAAAAATAAAATACAAAGATGATTGGTTAAATCTAGTTTCAGATTATGTACTCAATACCTATTACTTATAAACAGGTGGGTATAAAAATATAGCTTTAGGAGTGTAACTTTGGAAGCGCATCTTGTGTAAGCTGAATGTAACAATGCTGCATGAGATGGCTTCCCAGAGATTGGTATTGTGTTGAACCTTTTCCCTTTACTATATTATTATGGGATTACGGCAATAAATCTGACTGATATAGCTTATTTGGTCTCTTGAATATATTTCATAACAAACCAAAGTGTGGTCAAACAATTAACTATACAATTTATCAACATCCTACGGTTAGAGGAAGTCCTTTGGGAGAAGTATACAAACATAGAAAATCAGACAAAAATATATAGAGAATGAAGGGATTTCAATTTCATGGGTTCAACTGAAACATGAATAAATGATAAGCAATAGGCCACATGAATTTGTCAAGACCAAATTATGCCAGAATAACCTAATTTCCTTTTTTGAATACAAAACAGGAAACAACAGACTAGGCAGCAGGTACTGCTAAAAAAGATCTGGGGGTTATAGTGGATCACAAATTGAACTAAGCCAAAGTGATGCAGTTGCAAAAAAACTAATATAATTCTGGGGCACATTAACAGGAGTATCATACGTAAGACAAGGGAAGTAATTGTTCCACTCTACTCAGCACTGGTGAGGCCTCAGCTGGAGTACTGTGTCCAGTTCTGGGTGCCACATTTTAAGAAAGATGTGGACAAACTGGAGAAAGTAAAGAGAAGAACAACAAAAACGATAAAAAGTTAAGAAAACCTGACATATGAGGAAAGGTTAAAAAACTGGGCATGTTTAGTCTTCAGAAAAGATAATGATGAGTGGCCTGATAACAGTCTTCAAATATGTTAAGGTCTGTTATAAAGAGGATGATTAATTGTCCTCCATAGTCACTGAAGGTACGACAAGAAGTAATGGGCTCAATCTGCAGGAAGGGAGATTTAGGGTAGATATCAAGAAAAACTTTCTAACTAGAAAAACAGCTAAACACTGGAATAGATTACCAAGGGAAGTTGTAGAATCCCCATCACTGGAGGTTTTTAAGAACAGGTTACACAAACACCTGTCAGAGATGGCCTAGGTATACCTGGTCCTGAGTCAGCGCAGAGGGATGGACTAGAGGACCTCTTGAGATCCCTTCCAGCCATACATGTCTCTTATTATTTAGAATTAAATTACTGTAGGGTGGCACTATAGACTACTTGGAAGCAGGGAAATTTGTAGTGCATGTAAATGAAGAATGATGGGATAGAATAATTATAGCTTCCAATTAGCTTTATTAAAAGATGTACGGATGAATTTCTTACAGCTAACATTTAAAAAACAGTATTTGGAGAAGAAATAATAGGTCACTGTAGTAGTAAATATTTCTTCATATCTATGGAGAGCTGTGCAAACATTAGCTGATCTTCATAATATATCAGAGATAGACAAGTGTCTCCATTTCACAGTTGAAAGGCTAAGGTACAGAGAGGTTGACTTGTTAAAAATCAACAGAAAAGTGTGTAGCTGAGTCAGAATTACAATTCAGGATTTCCCAATTCCCGAAATCATACTTAATCCTGTAGATTATGCTGCCAATCAAACCAGTTTAAGAGATTTCACCTCTGTGCATATCTGTTTACCAAGTACCCAAAATCTACCAAGTAATTTACAAACAAAGAATTAGACTGGATATAAAAAATTATACCCAAGATCAAAACTTGAGCAAAGAAAGTGAGAGTAAATTTAGCTTTCAGTCTTTGGCAGTAGTATAAAAGTTTGTGCTGTTATGTAAGGCAAACACTGGCTGACACTAAAATAGCTAAAGGAATTATATGATTATATGTTCACAAAAGGAATGACAGGACACTCAGAAATATTTTCAAAAGGGAGCATGGAAAATACCGAGTTGAAGACAAGACTACAGCAGACACATTTAAGAAGATTGCTATGTCTGAACATTCACAAATTCAGGACATGACAGGATTCATAACCAGTCTTCTGAACAAAGCGACAACGAAAGAAACTCAAGTAGTCCCAAAATATTGGTGATCAGATACTAGACTGGACCTTAAGTGAAGCCCTGTGGATAAAATCATAGAACAAGAACTGTCCCTCACTTGGTCCACAGGCATCCACTCTACCAGGTGAGCCAAAGGGAACCTCCCAACAGCTGACAGTTTAGACCCCATCTGTATGCGGGGGAATTGACCAGCATAGCTATAACTATTGCAGAATAACTATTCCAGTATGGTTTATCCTGCAATAACTCCTTTGTGAGAGCATCTATTCTGGAATAAGTGATTTTATTCCAAAATAATTACTCAGCTATCAAAGCAAAGTAATTATTCCAGAATAAAAATCGCTTTTATTCCAGAAGAGTGTCCACATGGGGGACTTATTCTCAACAGCTATGCCAGTCAATTTTCCCATGTACACAAGGCCTTACTTGTTTAAAATATCAGGCTTAGAATATCCTGACTCCCCGGAAATCAAATCTAGACAGGATCATCTCAGCACTACAACATTCTGAAGGCAAGAATGCCAGGCAGTTTGAGGTTTTAAAAGCTGAGGTCTTGTCTGCTCTACACAGAGAATTTTCAAGATGTTTAGCCCGACCTTCAGGAAAGTTCCCCATATCCATTCTAGTGTGCAGTGTTCCAGTTGGTTACTATTCTCTGCCTAAGAGGTGAAAGAATATGAATGGCACTGTGTGAACAGCACATGATCACAAAACACATGATAGACTCTTTTGGATGGTGGGGAGGGAAGGGGTTATCTACCCAAGTGTAAAATATTAGCCACGTTAAGCTTCTCACTCATTTTGTGTATTTTACACTCTGAACTCATACTGACATCCTGTCCTAAAATGGGTTTCTTTTAACAGATTCAGATATATTCGGTGCATAGTTAGCATAGGAGTTCTTGGATCTTTTCAGAAGTTAGACCAGGTCTTAAGAGTGTCTCTTGGATCCTCTCCCCCTCTGGCAACTGTAACACCCATATGACAACTACAGCAACTGATTAAATGGAACAGTATGATGAATTCAGTGCTATTTATCTCAAATTTCCAAATTCACTTGTATTTGAATTAGTTTAAAAAAAAATTGTGTACAAACACATTTGTCCATGTGCTACAAACTGGAAGGTAACACTTACAAAAGAGATGGTGTTTTCAGAAGCCGTCCACCACCAGGCTGATTAGGAAAGATATCCTCTAAGAAAAAATATATGTGTCCAACTGCGATCCCTAGAATCAATAAAAAAGAAAGCTGAAATTGAACTGGTGACTTTCAATATTGCCATTATACCACCTTTAAAATGTTTCAATAGATTTTTCATAAAATAAAAAAAAAGACAAACTGTGTGTTTGATGCCCTTTATAAATAGCATGATGTTAAAAGGAACTGAAGTAGCATGTTACTATATACTGCAGTATAAAACTCACTGCAGTATAAAACACTAGAATTAAGGGCCATACTAGAAGAGATCTATAGCATCATGAGTCATATAAATATAAGAAAAAGTCTGTCACAACCGTCTAAACAATTTCATGGTATGGTTTCATTTGCACTGACAAAAATGTCAGAATACAAGCTGCCTTACACAATTAAGTCTCACGCCCACAGTCAGCCATGTATATCTGGCTCTCTCCAAGTAATGCAGAAGCAAAACACTGCACTACTTGGAGACATTACAACACAAGAGTAAGCCACCATGTACAAGAACAATGAAAACTGGTAGAACACAGTACCCTGTACATCAGACCATGTAAACAATTAGGTCACAACAAAAAATAATCAAGTGGCCTCCTTGCTGCTTTTACATTTTTTTTCCCCTATATGAAAGAGGTTAATAGAAACACTACCAGTGGAATAAGATGACTCCTTTAGTTAAAGGTTTGTCGCCTTAATCCCTCAGAGTATAAAACTCACTATTTAGCTAAGGTCCCATTTCAGAACAAAAAACTTTTTCAGAAGTCTTTAATGTAGAACACTGTTTCCTCTTCCAAAAGAAATAAAGAATGTATCAGATAATAAGTTGTTCAAAGCACTTTGGAAAACAAGTCTTTTAAAAAAAAGCTGAAATATCAGAAATACCAAAGTTACAAATACTTGTCAGATGTGTACCAAGATAAACTGAGCAAGACAGGTAGAGGTGGCCTTTGGAACAGGGTTATGCAGTAAGACCTCTCAGATCCCACAAAGAGTATTGGATCTGTTACAATCACTCATGAAATAAGCCAATCCCAGACCACTGCTCCAGCTCTGAAGACTTCCCCAACCCAGTTTCTTCTCTAAAAGGGTGGCCTGCTTTCTGCTCAGCTGTGTTCAGTGAGCACTTCTGGATCTGAGGTAATTCCAAAAATCCTTGTCCTGGCAATCACAGCACTTTCTTTTGAAATACCAGTGGGGCCAGTACAAAGAATTATTGATGTGTGTGGAAACTAAAGATTCCCAATGCACACACCTGATTAGAAGAAGTGACTCTCAGAGGAGCAGCATAGAGAGGGAACTGCTCATGAGACAGAAAAGTTTGAGAGATCCATCACCTACACCATCCAGGCTAATCCTGAAACCATAACCAACCCTGTCACTGGAAGCTTATGGATATCTACTTACCTCTCTAGTAGTGCATTAAAGCACTAATATGGCCATAAAGAGCCAACATGGCCTGATAATCCCTTTCTCTTTGCAGGAAGAGGTACTAAGCAGGTGGAGAAGAGACTTTACCTACCAGTAGTTTATGACGGAGTGCCCAAAAAGTCTAAGGATTTCATTTTTAATAGCTTCTTACCCAAAAGATCCACAATGATGGAGTTCCCCAATAGCAATGAAAAGCCCATGAGCACCCAGGGTAGAAATGGGGCCTGGAAGATGAGAAGACCAAAAAAGTTCATACGGACGTAGGGATTCCTGCGGCTCCACACATACACGAGCATTATTGTAAAGGCCTGACCCAAGAAAACCAAGTTCACAAACAAGCCAAAAAGCTGACACAAATAGTTAAAGAAAATATCAGTGCACGTATAAAATATCAACTTGTAGAAAATTAAAATATGAATACTGGGGCGAGAGGAACCTATGGGCTGCAGAAAAAAATCATTTTGGAGGCCACTCATGGCATCAACAAAAACAGACCTTTGATTCTATGGTTTTCCAAACAAACTTAAATATTTCCTCAGTCAAACCAGACACCTATAGTTTAATCCCCCTTAAATACTCCATGCTGCAAATACACTATGAGGGGTTTATTATTACAGAAGCTATTTTACACACAGCATCTATATTGTGTGGGGAGGGACTGGAGGGATAAATTCACCAGGAGAACAACATTTCCTTCAATCCTCACGATAATACTTGTACAGTTAAATAGCATCTTTCAATCTAGGATCTCATCTTTATAGCCTTAACTCAAATATTAAAGTGCAAAAGATCAATTCCACATTTAATAGTGTGGAAGTATAACATTGTATAAGTATAAGGTTGTATAAGGGGACATGCTGGATACATTGTATATGAGAGGGCATGCGAAAACATGTTACAAAGTATCTGAGGGAGCACACGTAGGGACAGTTAGCTTTTGAATGGAGAAGCAATTAAGATAGAGCCAGCACATCTAAGAAGCAGGCATCAGAATGGAAGGTGTGAAAGGCAATTAGTTAAGTTAACTGGAAGCTGTTAAAGGAGATTGTTAAGGGTGGCAGGTAATTGAAGATACGTGACTGGTCTCAGGGATCTCTAAGGGTGGTGACTAAAATCTTTTTCTTCTTTTGTCTGTAACTTCTCTGTAATTTGTTCTCCAAAAAACTGTATAAATTAAAAGACACAAGCCCCAGTCGGGGGGCTCACTTCTAAATGTATTAGCAGAGCAGCTTTGCTAATTAAACAGAGTGGTCTGATAAATTGTGAGTCTGAGTCAAACTTTGACAATAGTAACCACAAGATCTGGAAAGTTTTGAAGCCCACTTAAAATAGAGTCATTCTGACCTCACTATACTTTCAAAGCACAGGGTTTGTGTTCTCCGTGTTAATGGTAGCTGTATTAAAACAGTAAAAAAGGATACAGTCATTAACAGTCCACCAAAAAGGAACATAAATACGAAGTCTGCTGTCCGACCTCGGAAAGACCCCTCCTCAAGCATTCGGCAGTAACGATATCTGAAGGTGTAGGTCAGGAAAGTCTGATACTAAGCACATTCAGCAGAAAGATGAAAAAAATCAAACAGCTTTTTACATACCTTCATATAGGTTTTATATGTAGAATTCCCCAACATCCTTCACAATCGAAGGATTTTTATAGTAGATTATCAAGCAAGTATTGAAATTGAATGAAGTGAATTTGATGGTCTCAGTCCAGTTCTGAGTTAATGGACAAATATTCACACCACAGAAAAAATACCTGCCCGATTAGCAGTCTTATTGGCTATTTTAGTAGAAAAGTCCGGTACTACAGAATGAATTCTCACTCCTAGTACTGTTCATTCCAAATCAAGATTGAAACAATGAAAGCTCACTGAAAAAGAATTACTGAATTAGATATTTAGGGTGAAATCCTGGCTCTACTGAAGTCAGTGGCGCAGAACTCCCACTGAGTTCAGAATGTGGTGCAGAACTGGACCCTCATTCAGTGTGGACACTGACACACAGCAAAGTTTTGCATTCCAAAGAGGTGAGATACACTTTTTATAAAGGATACAAAAAAATCATATTAAATAAAAAATTAAATCCAACTGGCCCAAAGAATAAGTAATTTGTAATCAACCTCCATACCTGTCAGAATAAGACGAAAACAGATAAGACAACTTAAATATAAATGGTAGCCATCTCAAGTATTTCTCTACACAGAGAATACAGAAAGAAGTTTCTGTTTAATCCACACAAGCTAAAAGAACTTTATGAACATGGTTTTTGAACATTGTAATAGCGAATATAATGATCTTTTTCAATAGTCTAAGACTCTAAAATTCAGTAAACCTTATTACTTTGCATTAAAGACTTGGGAATACATTGCTACACCCAAATTTTCCAAGTAAACAACGGCATATTTAAAAGCAAAGTATACTATAACAAATATATTTTGTTCATCCTGGCAGCAGTTTAGTTTTAATTATATGCAATACTTAATAGTATATTAGTAAATATACGGTAACATATTTTATAAAAATAGGAAAGTCTTGGTCTTATAAAACTTCATGACAGCGCTTCCTTTTGCAAACAATTCTTTGCAGAGAAGAAAACTGAAACACTAAATTTTGTATAATTACTGGGTTTGCAGAATAGGTCAGTGATGCATCTTCAGTTCTACCATATCAAAATTCCTCTCCACAATGAAATACAGACTTGGATTGAAGCAAGATTAGTTCATCTTTAGGAAAGCTAAAGCAATGTTTCATTACCCGAAGTAAAATGTGTGCTCAGATAGAATTCAAAAAAATTAATCTGTCAGAGGTCAGTATGATCACTTAGAAACATAATTCTGCATGAAGTAGGAGTAAGGACAGCTTGTCAGTTTGACAATTCAGCTGTCATTGTAAGCAATTTTTTAGCTTTGTTATTGTGTTAACAGCTGAGCTGAATCAGTCAGACACATCCTGGCACCCTGAAACAATCTTTCAGAAGAATCCTTAGTGTGATACGAGGTGTTGCTCCTTCGGATGCCTGCTCACTTGAGAAGAGCTGGCAGGCAGAAAGAGTGACTAAGCACTTGGCAATCTAATTTTTAATCCATGTGAAGACTGCCCAAAATTTTATCAAGTTTATTTGACTTTTAACACTGCTTTAGTGTGAGCACTCTGTGTAATATGACAATACTACCTAGAGTACTGCATCTGAAATTATGTCCCCAAAACAAGACAGCAGAGCACCATCACCCAAAACATACACACTGCAAAACGGAAGGAAATTACTCTGCAAATTAGACTGAAAATATGTAAAAAGAAAGATTACTCCTGGGGAAATTCTGCACCACTGCACATGCGCAGAATTGATGTTCCCTGCAGATTTCTTTGCTTCCCTGCAGTAAAATGACTTTCTGACAGGGAAGCAAAGGGAAGCCACAAGAGCGGTCATGCGACCCTCCCCAACAGTACGTTTCAGGTGCCCAGGGTAGCCAGCAGAGAAGTAAATCACTGTGGGGCAGGAGGCAGGACTGGGGAAAACCTGGTTGGTGGCTCCTATCCTGCGCCAGGCTCAGCTGCAAGTCCCGGCTGGGTTGGGTAGGACAGGACTTCCTCTCCCCCAGCACGGCATCCGGGGCTGGGTCAGACCAACCCCCAGATTTCTCCCCTGGCTGTAGGAAGCTCTGCAAACTCCCGACACAGACACTTCCTGCACCCATTGCTCCTCAGCTGCAGGGGGAGGGATTCCTGTACAGGGAGCTGCTCCCCCCTCCACCCAACCCCAGTGCATCCAGACCCCCTCATACCCAGACCCTCCCGCCAAGTCTCACTCGCCCCCCTGCACTCTGAACCCCTCCCCTCAATGAGCCCCACTCCCACTGCACTTGGACCACCAAGATGACCCACATGCAACCAGGATCCCCACCCACCAAGCCCCAACCACCTACACCTGAATCCCCATCCCACTGAGCCCCACTCCCCCACCATCTGAGCTCCCCACTTACCCCCCACATCTAGACCCCCGACGACCTCTATCCCCCCACACCCAGACCCCCCACTGTTGATCCCCAACCACCTTCACCTGGACCCCCCTGCAGAGTCCCATTACTATTGTACCCAGAGCCCCCCAACAAGCCCCTGTGCATCCAGATCCCCTCCACGCCCGGATCTCCCACTGAGCTGCCCGCACCCAGATTGCCCCACACAGAACCTTCTCAACCCACACCTGGATCCCCCCACACTTGGATCCTGCCTTGCTGAGCCTGCCTGCCCACAACGAGGGGCAAGGCCCTAAGGTATTTCTGGGGGCTGGCTGGGTCCTTGTGCTGTGTCATTGCTGGGTGCAGCCTCACCAATGAGTCCGTGTCCCAGCGGGGAGCTGCACAGTGATCTCCCACCTCTGCGCAACCCAGTGGCCTGTGCTCCCCAATGCCATGCAGGAGCCTTCATATTTATTTCACAAATAAAATTTGCAGAATTTTAAAATATTGAGTGCAGAATTTTAATTTTTTTGGAGGAGAATGACCTCAGGTGTAAAAGATAGCTCCACAAATGTGTGTGTAAGCAAATACAGTTTCTTAGCTACTGTTCGAACAATGTGAACTATCAAAGCAATGAGTTTTTACCACTACTTACCTTCACCTGAATGTTATTAGAAACCTTGCAGAGGAAAAAAAGATATTCCAATATACTCAATGTGCAGTTGTGAAAAACAAATGTGTTGCAAGCTTAATAATTTTCTTACAAGGATGACACATTTAACATTCAGAAAAAATACTTACTTGAAAGTGTTTAAATATTAATTCAGGGTTAAAATACAGTTGAAATGGTGTGATTAGTTCTAATTGCTGAAATACAAGAGAAAATATGTGACAGGATCAATCCATTAAAGTCCACTTCATTTACTGTAGAGACACAAATAACCTGTCATTGGTACATTAATATCTCATGTTCTCTTATTTTAAAAATTATGTGCAAAGCCTAAATTCAGCCAACATATACAACCCTATGTTCCTTTTACAGTCATGCCTGCCCTCTTCCTCTGCCTCCCCCATTTTGTCCTGTGCCTACCTATCACACCTTAGTCCTGTTTAGATTTCAAGCTCTTTGGTTTAGTGGCTATCTTCCATTTTATGTTTGTAAAGTACAAAAGACAGCGAGGCTTTGGTCCAGAGATCTGGATTTGGCTCATTTCACATCTGAAAAAGTTTCATTTCGTATGCAGGGCTCTGCAGAGTCATGAAACAGAATAGTCTGGATGGGGCCTCTGAGCACTACTATGACTATATCATTACTCATTATATAAGGCAAAAATTAATAATCTTTCTGCTTTAAGGAATGTCAACATCTTATATTTTTTCCACCGTATAAAAGCATATTCCCCCCTTTACTCTGAGAAATAACTACTGGACGCTCACCCTAGTTTCACCGAAAACCACTGAGTTTTCAGAAGAATTTCTTGGCAAAGTTTTTCCTTCTCAACACTCCTTTCAAAATAATAGCTGTTTCACAGCCTTCCCAGGACACAAAAACTTCTTCAAAGACTACATCCAACATATATGTACGGTGCCACTAATGATATGTTTATGTTGCACATTATGCATATGTGTCTAGAACATAAGAACGGCCACACTGGGTCTAACCAAGGGTCCATCTAGCCCAGTCTCCTGTCTTCAGTGGCCAACGGCAGGTGCCTCAGAAGGAATGAACAGAACAGGTAATCATCAAGTGATCCCACCCCTGTCGCCCATTCCCAGCTTCTGGCAAACAGAGGCTAGGGACACCATCCCTGCCATCTTGGCTAATAGCCATCGATGGCCCTATCCTCCATGAATTTATCTACTTTTATGTACCCCAAGAGCTCAGGTGGCTTCAAAAAGTGATATTACATTATATTTTTTTAACTGACATGTTAATCTTAAATGAGCATGTTTTTAAGATTATTTGTGTCCAGTCACTTGAATGTTGAATTTGATTTAGTTGGGGACCGGTCCTGCTTTGAGCAGGCGGTTGGACTAGATGACCTCCTGAGGTCCCTTCCAACCCTGATATTTTAGGATTCTATGAATGTGGGAAACATTAGCAACCAGCAACCAATTTTTCATGTATTTGCTTGGGCATCACTTTAGCAGCTGCCATTACTATAATAACCATTTTATGAAAGGGCTCTGTCATATTTTCCACACTTCTCCAGCGGCTTCATTAATAAGAAATTTTATAACTCTAGCAAAATGCCAGGAATGGATGGGACACCATTGTGCTGGGTGCTTAACGATTCTGCAGAGGCACAGAACAATAGTGAAACACTCTACACCTCACAGTACAGCGGCTCTGTATTATAGCTACCAGAGAATGAGTCTCGGAGAACGGTCTAATCCACCACCCCCCCTCAAAAAAACCACATACACAGTATCTCATGTGGGTACCTGATTCCTTTTCAGTCCCTGTCCTTATCTGTGGTGTAACTGTTAAATGTCTTGCTACCCTCACCCATTTCAGTGCTGGTGGGTTTGATTTTGTTTGTGCATTCAGCACAGGCTCCATGTACACCTCCGGAGACTCCTACAAAAGTGGTTCTCAATTAGGGGCATATGTACCCCTGGGGGGTATGCAGAGATCTTCCAGGGGGTACATCAATTCATCTAGGTATTTGCCTAGTTTTACACCAGGCTACATAAAAAGTACAATAGAAGTAGTACAAAGTAAATGTCATAAAGACAACATGAGAAAGTCAGCCTTTTTTCTGTGGTAGCGTGCAGTGGCATTTTTATGTCTGATTTTGTAAGCAAGTAGTTTAAGTGAAGAGAAACTTGGAGGTATGCAAGACAAATCAGAGTACGGAAAGGAGTACAACAGTCTGGAAAGGTGGAGCACCACGGTCCTCTGGGATAAGGGAGTGACAGAACCACCCGGTCCCAATCCAGTAGGCAACGTAACGCCCAGTCTGCAGGGTCGTTTCAACCAGGATCGCTGTTCGGCGTCTCCGCAATGGACCGACCCAGCCGCCCGGATTCAGAACCGGCAGAAACGCGATAGGGCGGGAGGGGCAGGGGAGAGCGAGGCCAGACTCGGAGACCAAACCGGAACCGAGCCTGCCCCTTGCTCCGCTCGGCCACGCCTCACAAGCGCGGGCGAACCAGGACGTAGCCCTCATCCCTCCCCCCAGGGGCGGGCGCTCCAGCTCATAGACAGCGAAGGGGGAAGAATGAGGCTGCCGGCCCTGCCCTCGGGCCCACCCCGCCGTCCCGCACCCTCCTGGCTCACCACGGCGGCGGTGGTGAGGACGCAGGCGGTGGTGTAGGCCCGGGTAACGGGCGGCACCTGCAGGTACTCCTGCCGGAAGGTCTGGTACGCCATCTTACGGCTCCACTTCCGCTTCCGCCTGCGCGACGGCTCACCTCATTTCCCGCCCCGCCCCGCACGCTACACAACCAATCGGCGCTGCCGCCCGGCATCCAAAGCCAGCCAATCCTTCGCTTTCTTTTATCTCAGCGATTTGAAGGGGAAAAAGCGCTTCTTCACGGACGCTCCCGCGTCCCTTGTCAGACGTGCTTTGTGATTGGGCGGGGTATTTTCTCCCCACCCCCAGCGCTCCGATTGGTTTGGGAGGTGGGAGTCGAGAGCGCGGGCGCGGCTGGAGGCGCTGAGTGGTGGCGCTCCTCCCGGGGGCGGGGCTTCGAATGAGGCGGGAAGCGGCGGCTGGGATCGCGGGGTCCGCGCGGGTCCTGGGGTAGCTCGAGAGCCGCCGTCCGCCCGGTGAGAGGCCAAGGGGCGCGGACGGGGAGGCTTCCCCACGCCTGCGGCCCCCTCTCGCTTGGGAGCCGAGCCAAAGGGCTCGGGAGCCGGGGATCAGGCGACGGTTCCTGCCGCGGCCTGAGGGCCCAAGCAGCCCCCATCCCTTGGGCCTGGGGAGTGGTCGGGCCGTGGGGATAGAGCACCAGAGGGGGCTTGGTGCTGTTTCGACTGGGATCTAGGGCACGTCATTCCCCTTCCCCGTGCCTCAGTTTCCCCATGTGTACAAGGGGGCTAGAGATCCTGACCCGCTTTGTAAAGCGCTTTGAGATCTGCTGAGGAAAAGCTCTCTATGAGAGCTGCCTGCTGCTGTCTTCTCTTGCCCTGTGTTGAATTTTCTGAGAGCCTAATGCTGTGGCTAATTATCTAGGGGGGAATCTCCCCTCCCCCTTAAGTATGACCGATGTCAGGCACTTTAAAACCTTCCCAAGGTGTCGGTCTGGTCCTTGGTCTGATTTGAAAAGGCTTGTGGACAGTAGGGGTCTGTGACTGTTAGTGGGATAGAGGCTGGTACACTGCTTAAAGGCGGAGCTCATCCTATTATAATGGACGAACTGGGGTCTTGGTCCTACCCTGTCAACACAAATGCCTGAGAAGACTTCTGTTGGAACACTTACAGCACAAAGCCTTCACCTCCAGTGTGACAGGGAAACAGCTTTTATATACAGTGTGACAGTTGTATTGACAATCATGTCTGCAGGGCTTTTCCAAACAGTTCCGATACTGACATATTTATCTATAGCACAATGTAATATGTTCAGAGAGGTCTACAGCTGTTGACACAACACATCACTTGTGCATTCAAACACTACAAAAGGAGCTTCCATTTACATTCTACAGAATCCCTCCTCACAGCCAATGATAGAATTTTGATTTTAATGTAAGGTTCTAGTCATGGTTAGCACTGGTAATAGAAAAGGATGTAGTTTCCTCTGAGCCAAAGACTGGCAAATTATGTCATGCTGGGCAGAGACAGGACTAGATTAAAAACCAAACTCTTTAAATTCCCCTAAATTTGAAACTTGTTCTTCATAAGTGAGGTTAATGCTGTAATATACTGCTAATACAACTCACCCTTTCCAAAATACAGATTTGTACTTATGTTCCTTTTTTCCTTTACAGATTTCCACGCTGTCTATGGTTGGTTTCTTTTAGCCAAGATGTCAGTGAATCCTATGGCATATGAAGCCCAGTTCTTTGGTTTTACCCCTCAAACATGTATGCTTAGGGTCTACATTGCATTTCAAGACTACTTGTTTGAAATGATGCTGGTTGTGGAAAGAGTCATTCTGAAGAAACTAGAAGGCTTTCCTGACTCTAAGATCAGTCCATTCCAAATCCGTAAGAGCACAGAGAAATTTCTTCTCTTCATGAAGGAGCGCTTTGATCACCTCTTCAGCAAAATGGAACAAATGCTTTTGCAATTGGTGTTAAACATCCCTAAAAATGTTTTACTTCCTGAAGACAAGGTCCACGAGCAGTACCCCTATAGTAAGGAACAATTTCAAACTCTTCAAGGTGAAATTGATCAGCTACAGAAACAATACAAGGTTGAAGTGTCTGCTGGACAGGCCCTTTTAGCAGAATTAGAAGAACAGAAAATGGTTCAGGCAGAGCTTGAGAAGACCCTCCAGTGGTTTGATGGGCTTGAGAACATATGCAGAGAGCACGGGACTAGCAATTTAAAAGAAAGCTTTGCATTCTTGACACAAACTTCTAAGAAACTGCAAGATATACTAAAGGAAGTTGAAAAGAAAAACAAAAGATTGCAAAAAAGTAATCTCCATGTAGTGTAAAGGAAGTACTGAAAGGGCAGCAGAGAAACCAATAAGACAGTACTTGTGTTACAATACATTTTTTGAGATCTCTCCAGAAGCATTTGTATATAAGGTTTTGGGGGGGTTGCCCCCTCTTCCTTGCCATACCAGTTTTTGACTGAAAGCTGGTGAGTGCAATATTCTGGCAAACCATCATTTTCCCCTCCTGAATTCTATATATACTGCTTAGACATTTCTTTAAATAGATAAACATACCCCCCAAGAGTGTCTAAATGAGTTGTCTAAATGGTAGAAGTGCAGACGCAAAATAAGTGTATTGTAATGAAGACTTCAGTTCTCTGCATAATTCATTTAAGCTACCTTAGTAGATAGGAAGCTTTTTCTTTAAGGGTAAGATGCTTCTAACATTAAACTATTGTTTTGGAAGTCAAGACTTGTCAGTATTGAAATGTTCCATTTAGAAATGTAAGAATGTGACATCATAGTAAAACTTAGGCCTTGAGGAGAAATATATTTAATAAATTTTGGAGTTGGAATTAATCTAGTCAACGGTGAGTGGTTTCTAAAACGGAGGGGTAAGTTATTACTTCCAGTATTTAAAAAAAAGAAGAAAAAGTTTGATATTCTGAAGGCGTTAACAAAGACAGGACAGAGGGCCTGGATCTTTTCTGTTTCTAGTGGGAGCATTTCACAAATATTAATCAGTAGTCATACCAATTTTGCAAATGGATAGAGTTAGTTTTGCTTTGAGCAAGAGGCACACACTGTACAGTGCTGTGTGTGATAAGGGACAGATATGAGCTACAGTGGAATAACTCAGACTCTGGACTGCTTTGAAAGTTTTCTTGCACCATAGTATATATCGTAGTGTCAGCACAGCATTATACATTGTGCAACTCTTGCTAAAAGCAAAAAACTTAATTTGCCCATGTATACAATGGGTATATTCACCAACCTTACATGGGTGTTGTGAGGACTGATTAATATTTATGAAGTCCTTTGAGGTCCTTGAATTAAGCTTACTTTATATGGACTTGTTCCACAATCCATCAAAGTAAATATGAATCTTTCCATTGACTTCAGTGGCTTTTGGATCAGCCCTTATGTCCATATTAGTATAGTAAAAAGAAGCTTAACTTTTACAGGGGCAAAACTTCCTTACTTTTTAAAAGATACTTGCTTGAAAGATGTTAAACTTCTGTATAACTTGAGAGCCACTTAAATAAAAATGATACATAAAGTGACAAAATTATTTTTTCAATGCATTCTGAAACTATACGTTCTATGAAATTTGTCAAATACCTGAAGATTCTGGATCAGCTCAATATGCTCAAAGAACAGGTCAACAAATTTCAAGTGTCCACTGATTTTGGGTGCCTAGTGTGACATTTTGTGACTCACCTTGGGCACCCGAAGTCAGTGTCCACATCTGAAAGTTTGGCCAAAGACGTTAATTTTTAATGTTTAACACTAGTCTTTGCGTGAACTAACATGCATTTAATAACGCCTAAAGATTTTCTAATGGAAATCATTCTGAAGTATTATTTAGAGACTCATTTTGTATGTATCACTTAAAACAGTGTTTATTTTTCTACATTTTTTGATCAGTAAAATCTAAGTGTTTATTTCCCCACCACTCATTCTTATATTTAGTAAGCTTCTGTGCTACTGTATGGCTCCAGCTAAAACTATAGTTAGAGGATTAGGAACAGATGCTGAATAAGAAGATTAATTTTTAAGATGCAGCTTAGCCTGTCTTTTATAAATAAATAGTTGTGTTTAACTTTTTCATCCCCCAAATCGCAAAGGCTGTTGCCCATACTTTGAACTAAACACTTTTATGAAAAGTCATTTGTCTGTCACTTTGTAGAACTTGCATCCTTTTACCATATTCTTCTATTAAGGGTGTGATTTAAGTGAAAAGTAAATAAACATTCCAGTAACGTGTAAGATAGTGTGATGCATTTTTCGGTTACTGCGCTAGAAAAATCTCATTCAAAAATCTTCATTGCTAATGCGATTTTTTTCTGCAATATGACAACAAGTCTGTGGATATTGTTTTGTCAGACAGCCACAAGGGAGTTTAGTTTTCATTCTGAACAACAGGGAATATTAATTGGAAATCTACCTCAGGACAAAAAAATTAAATTGGTAATTTAAATGTAAAATGAAGTAAACATTTGGATGTCAATAGTAAGAGTACAGTAATACAGACATTTGGCAAGGCAGGAGATGAAGAATACAGATGCCATCTTTTCTTCAGAGTACAATTAAGAGCTCCTGTCTGAGCCTTACAAATCTACTGTGTTCTTATTTAAATAGGTCAATAAAAAAAGAGCTATAACACAGGAATTATGTTGATTTTTTTATAGTAAGCAATAAAAAGAAACTCCATGTGGGGACAGGGAGTGGTAGGTGAAGACACACCCCCTCCCCCGATGATACTGATAGTGTTTATCATTCATTGCTAGTGATGTCAGCATTTCCCCAAGGAGTGGATCCTTCCTTAAATATCCCATGGACTAAGGAGGGATTACTTTTAAAACAACAAAAAAGGATGATGTTTTGAATAATATTATAATGATGATGAATAGTGCTGAGGATAGGGACTGGCTTGGGATAAAATGGGTACCTGTGTAGACTCTATAATGGTGGATTTTAAATCTATTCACCACATACATATTCTCCAAGCTGGATAACAAAAGCAAAACACTCTCATTTTAACTGCACTTTACTATGATTTTAAGATCACGAACAACGGGTACTTTGAATTTTGGGCACAAACACAGATTCAAATAGATTTTTTTTTTTTTTAAAAATCATTGGGTTTAACCCTGCTAAAGGTGGTTGGTTTACTGGGTCATCCAAACTCCTTACTAATATATGGTTGTGTCCTCAGATAGACCCGAGAAGTTTGTTGTCCATCTATTTTATAAGGATATAGAATATTCTCTTATTTTAAGTGAAACAATGTTAAAAAACCCAGCCAGAATGTTCCAGCTTTTGGGAAGTTTGCAGGAGACACATTTCTACATGCACCCTTATGCAGACTGTATATATTTTACCTTTCTCAGCAATAAAGATACATTTGAAACACTTCACTACTTAGTATCAGTTGTAATAGGCAATGTGGATTCTCAGACTACAATAGGCACAGTATGCAGAAGGAGTGTTGTACATGTAGGCATCAATATGCAAAGTTCCGAGGACCATCATATGCTCACCAAATGCATCAAAGCCTACAGCTTTATTGCCATTATTAATAAAATTGGGTTGATATAGGTTCCTTGTATAGAGGTAAGTCTTGTATGATATTACACGATAGACAAATTGTATTTCTTTTTTGCATTAATAATTCACTAGCTTGGACAAGGATAAACAGCCATTTTGAACTGGTAGGGTTCTCACAACCACCAAGAGGTTCAATACACTGAGAAATTTTTCCTTTGTTTAGGCTTCTCACTGTCTAATTGTGATTAGATGACTGCTGGCTGCTGACACAAATTGTTAGCACAACTGAATGGCATATGGAGGTGGTCTTACCTACGAAACAAAAAGTAACCTCTGCCATAAGCCCCCTGGAGCTGTCAGCTCCTTAGATTCAACTGCTATTAAATTATATAACCTGATTTTTTGTCTACATTTTTCTTTATTAAATCAATTTTAAGGATAGAAGCATTTATCTGTGAGGGGTTGAATATTTTCTGGCAGCACTTGCCAAGGCTAATCCCTTTCGAAGAAGTGATTAATCCCTTTGAGGGGGTGCCTTCATATTTTAGTAATATTCTCAGTGGAAAAATAATACAGGAACAATTAATGTTTTTGTGTGCATCAGTAAATTATTAAAACACACTTTTAAAAAAGCTATTTTTATAAGACTATTCTTGGGAGCCAAATGTGTGTTCAGGAGAAGTTTTGATATAGGATAAGTAATGTCCATTTGTGGTCAAGCTGTCTTATGCAACTGTTATGTCCTCGGGTGAGTTAACAGAGGTAACTAATGGGGATCAGGGCATGCTAATTACCTTGGTTTTGCACTGTTCTGCACTAAGATAGGGTGCTAGGATTTTTGGCTGTCATTTCAAGCAGAGTACTATACATTCTTTCAAAACCATCATGTCCTTTTTTGGAATTTTCCCTGCTAAATTGCCATGTTCTAAACTACAGTTTATCTAATATGTGGTGTGAATCAATGGAATGTGGGTTTAATATGCTGCTATTGTCACATTAGACCAGTAATGTGCAGTTATAATTGTGTCTAGTCATTGAAGAGGGGGACAAACTGGGATGGTTCCCTTTTGCCTGGCCTGCAGAACAAGAAGCACAACAAACCACTACACCTGTTCTTTCATTTATACAGCATTTTGGCCAGTAGAGGGCATCAAGGGACTTTGATGGTATTTTGACATCCACAGGCTGAGTATTTAATTTGTTTTCATATACACCAAGAATTGTTGAATATCTCCCAAGACAAATCAGTTCTTTTGTAATCAGTAGATGAATATTTTCCTTTGGCTGTATGGGCTTTTTAAGCAGAAATCTACAGTAGAACCTCAGAGTTACAAACACCAGAGTTACGAACTGACCAGTCAACAACACACCTCGTTTGGAACTAAAAGAAAAGGAGTACTTGTAGCACCTTAGAGACTAACCAATTTATTGGTTAGTCTCTAAGGTGCTACAAGTACTCCTTTTCTTTTTGCGAATATAGACTAACACGGCTGTTACTCTGAAACCTGTCGTTTGGAACTGAAAGTACGCAACCAGGCAGCAGCAGAGACATGCACAAAAAAGGCAGTACAGTACAGTACTGTGTTAAACACAAACTATTAAAGAAAAGGGAATTTAAAAAAAAAGATTTGACAAGGAAACTTTTTCTGTGCTTGTTTCATTTAAATTAAGATGGTTAAAAGCATTTCTCTTCTGCATAGAAAGTTTCAAAGGTGTATTAAGTGAATTTCCAGTTGTAAACTTTTGAAAGAACCATAGCATTTTGTTCAGAGTTATGAACAACTTCCATTCCTGAGGTGTTCATATCTCTGAGGTTTTACTGTATGTAATGAGAAAATGTCCAGGAATGCAGTAGACTGATCAACAAGTGCACTGTGTATAAGCCTTATAGTGCATTTTCTTTCTTTATGAAAAATGGTTCCACTTTTGACTCATTTCTGCCCAAACCATGATGTAGCTTTTCATTATCTTTTGAAGTGCTAAGTGATTCTCCATCACTTGTGTGGAGTAAGTTTCTTGCAAAACCTATTTTGGGCCAAGTTTTCTAAGTAGCATCACCACAGCTAAAATGTGCATGTACCAAAACCTCACACTTGCATGTAATTACACATTAACTACTTTTTGGCATGACCTACCATGTACCACTTCTGAAAAACACCCTTTCTTCATTATATCTACAAACCTTAGTCTTCCCATTTCATATAGACACAGTATTTCTGTGTAATAAAAACAAATATAACACCTACAGCATGTGCTCTGAGGATGTGTACATGGTTTCTGTGCAGCAGGGACCCAGGCAGGAGGAACAGCTGAGGAAAAGTACCACACGGAAACTCTGCAGTAAAGTACACAATGAGATAGTAGCTGTAGGGGGTAAATGTTGCCCATACCTTAATAAAGTTCTTTGTTCAACATTAGAAGAAAATTATTCTTTACCATTGTCACATGGCAAATGCACCACCAAATAAAACTCCTGCATGATCTTATTGCTGCTACTCTTGCCCTTCATTCTCCATCCACCAACAACATATATTAACCACTTATCCTACAAAGTGTAAGCTAAGTCCAAATCCGGTAAAGGGATATACATGGGCAGACTCTTATGCCTGCATAGAGTTCTCTTGTAATCAAGGGGGAAATCTGTGTTGGGCATAAGGCTCCATCCCTGTGGATCCCTTTGAAGGATCAGCTTTTAAATTCTTTGGGTCTTTAATGTGTCTATAAAATACCATACACATTTCTGATTCTATATACAATATAAATAATAGATGGGCTTTTAGACTGTAAGCCCTTAGGGGTAGTGATCTGGTATTTGTACAGTCTACATCATTATGTACATGAACAATAAGCATGAAGCCTCATTTATTTGACCTTCTACAAACACATGGTGAGGCTAAAAGAATAACTTGTGCTAAAAAGATGGAATTTTAGCTTTTCACAGTTTTGTATTTCTGTCAATTTAAATCCTTAACAATATAGTTTTTCTTCCTTTATTTAATTTCAGCAATCTATGAAAGAGAGAGCGAGAGAGAATAATGTAACTGGAGCCATCAGAGCTCTTCCTCTGGAGCTATTATGAGACAATATGGTGTAGCATTCTTCTCAGGCATGGGCATGCTGCAGCGTTCCATTTGCTGGCCTCTCTGGCTGAGTGGTCTCACTACATAAAATGCTAGGAAAAGGTTGACAACATTAACTTAATCATTCAAAGTGCTATTTTTGAACCCCAGGACTTGTGCTCAGAATACACATTAGTCTAACTGAACAACTCAGGTGCACACTAGAGTGTGTGGTGTAGTTCTTGCAGCATGGGTCTAGGAGCACAGACACCTGGGTTCTAGTTCCAGTTCTGGCACTGACTGATTCATGGTAGCACTTTGGGAATGTTACTTAACCCTCTGCTCCCTCAGTTTCCCTATTTGTAAAACAAGGACAATAAACACCCAATTCATAGGTGGTGGGAGGCTTCTCGCAGGAGCTCTTAAACTTTTTCACAGCATGGACATCACACAGAGTTCATCTCATGGGCACCTATTGTCCCATCCGCAATCATATAACATGTTGGTGGCAGCTACAGTAATTGCTTACATGGAAAATTAGCATTAAGAACATAGTTGATGTGTTAGTTGCTTTTAATACTATTAAGCAGTTGGAAATGAGTCACAGGTATTGACATGGCCACCCAACTCTCCACTCCCCAACAGAAATGCTGTGTGGACCTCTATTTGGGAATCTCTGGTTTACCTTATTAAAGTAGGCAAAGGACTCTGACGGAGTAAATTTTTATTGAGGGGGGAGACACCCATACTCGAAGAAGCAGTACTTATTCTTCTCAAATATAGTAAAGGCTAGAGCTCAGAGGAAAGGACTGTGGGAGCAGAGAGAAAGAAGACATCTGCAGTTTCCCCCATCCCCCCTCAACATTACCTGACTTTTCTGTCAGAAAAAACAAGGACATAGGCCCTAAAAGTGTCTCTCTCCCTTAGAGATAGCTTCAGGCAATGGAACAAACAGACCTGTCTCATGGGAAGGTTTGGGAATGTCATCTCTTAATTTCCTTTTAGGAGGGCATATTGGGAAAGGGTAGCGCCTGGGGAATCATCTTTCTCTCAGTACTGAAGAATGACTGCAGGAAAGGAGGAACTGGGATGGTACCCTATTGTCTCTTACAGTCATACTGGTAGGGGCTTTCCTGTCTGAAAAAGCCTATTGGTTCTTAAAGTAAAAAAACTTTGATCATTAAGTACTGATGGCAAACTGGCTTCTTGAGACTATTTGTGTGTAAAGAATGATTCTGTGACTTCTCCTTGCATTCAGTTGCACCACAAGACAGGTGGTTGCAGCATGGCAGTCATCCACTTGCAATGGAATGCTGAGCTATACCTTCCAACAATCAGCTCCCACACCATTATCACCTATTCAGCAAATCCTGGGAGGTGGACACTCTTCAGCTGCCCCAGACCTTGTAGCAAGCTATTACCAGGAGCCTATTGAGTATGACCCCTTTTGTAACGGCCTCTCCTAACTAAGAAGCAGGTAATGAAATGTCCACTTGACTTCTATGTGTGCATGCCAGTTCTTTATTAAGGTTGGTAGTGTGCAAATTATTCTAAAAGTGTATAAAATACTCCTTTTGCCCTAAAAGGATGTGACAAATCATAGGTGGCTCAATTATTTTATAAATACAAGCTTTTATAAAATTTTAAAGATCAATAGCCATGTTTCCACACACTTATTTTTAATTTAAAAGATTGGTTTTTTTAAAACAAAACATTGCCTAGCAGTGTTTGAAACCCAAACACTGTATCGCTGCCAAAAAAACTTCATAAAATCAAAGGGAAATACTACAAGTTGCATTGTTTGAGCAGAGAAATTTTAAAAGGCAGCAAAATGTAAATAGCTACAAGTAAATTGGTTTCTTAAAACTCTTATAATTGAAGCAGTTAACAGCAGGATAGATTAATTTGTTTACAAAAGACTAAAAGGAAACTTTCAACTTCTAAAAGTGTTCTCTTGCCAGGGATCAAACTGGGTTGTGTCCTGCAAATCCCTAGTGTCACCAAACCATCTGAGATTTTAATATAGGGAATACAAAAATAAAAAAGTAAAATCTATATTTAACTTTTTCTTCTATAGCTATCAAATCAGGACATTCTGCTAGTATCACAGCTGTCATCTAAGATAGCTGCTATTTTAGGTTCAACTAAAATCTGTTTCTAAGCTATGGTTGAAATTCTACCATTTGAGATGTGGTTTTCAAACTGGGGCCTGTGGATCATTTCCAGGTGGTGAATAGCGCTGCTTCTAATCACAATAACGAAGTCCGTCTTAAATCAGTGGTGTTTCTTGCTAGTTGTAACCTAAGTCAAGACTCGTAGGGCTTCTGTATGGGGTTTTGACTAGCTAATCTCAAATTTAACTTCTCTGAAGCCTATGTGGCTGATAAACACAAAGAAATTAATCTGCCAGCTAGATGCAGACCCCTTGGCATCGACAAATTTTGGAGGCCATGGGAATGCCTTTTTATATTATTTCATCCTCTTGTGACCAAGATGTTTGTATTTGAAAATATAAACATATTGGCCCAGATCCCCAGCTGGTGTAAATTGGCATAGCTATCAAATTCTGTTGCTAGAGGTCTATTGGACAAGAACCTAACAGCTTATACAAACTGACCCCAATATGTTTCTGCCTTAAGAGAACAATTGTATTGGTCACAGGTCACCAAAAAGGTTGAAAAAGCTTTACAGGGGGTGGGGAAAAGCGCATTTACATGGATTCCAAAACTTGCTTACTCTAATCTTTAGACAGAGTTAGAAAGATTTGAAATGATGTTTGCGTGCATCTTACAAGTAAAAGGCAGAGCAGTATTCCTCTGGAAAGAAGTCACCTCTCACTTGCCTAGTTGTGGAAAGAATCCCATGGGGAAAAGCTTGTTATGACAACTAGAGACTATTAAGACTGATTTACTTTGATACCTGTTCTTCAATTATTGAAACTACTCATAAGAACCCATTCTCTGCTACCTAGATTAGGTCTGGTATATTATATTTAACACATAGGCTTCTAAAATGTAATTCATTCTCAGAGTTCTGAGAACATAACCACTCCACTGAAACTTTGCAGTAATATCTGATTACATTATCAGAACCCCTCAGCTGAATTAAAGTTTTGCAACTGTGACCTGCCCAAAAGACACTCTGTGTATTAAGCACATCCTTACGAATGCAATTTACACAGCTATTCCAGGTCTGTAGTAGGTCTGTTAAATGCTGTGACCTATTCACTGACAAAATGAGCCCAGAAGTAGGTGATTTTTCCTAACTTATCTGCATCTTAACTGGAATGTATGAGAGTGGTTTGTGCCACTGCCCCAAAGTCTACCGCAGAAATAGAATCTTTCCCTCTTTAAAAGGCCAAAACTCTATATAATTAAACAGCTGTTCCTTAAGAACTATGCCAGAAAGTTTCTTCCATATGAAAGCCTTCCTTTCTGAAAATGTACATCCATATCTCAAATGGTACAATCCAATTAATGGTCTTTGACTACTCCAGAACAAAATATTAAACAGACTTTACTGGGCACCTATATAAAGAAGGTTTAGCAAACTATAGTAAATGCCAGAGATGCTGTCAACCATCAGCTAACTTAAATCAGAAGTAATGGAGCAATATATATAAAGCTCAGCCCCTTTCCAAAAGTCTGTATACTGAAATTATACTAACTAAGGCTTCCAGCTAACACCAAGACACGTGTGTCCAGTTTGTCTCTTTCAGCAACAAAACCTTTAAGTATAACTGACTAGTTTTCCGAAATGCTATGGTTATGTGCCAGGTCTTTCCTGTGTCAAAACTAAAAGAAAAAGAAAATGAAAAAAAGAATAATCTTCTACCTCCTAGCCTGCAATTAAGCAGCCTGTCCTGTCCTGTCCTGTCCTCCTGTGCTACACAAAGTGCAACACATTCCTGAATCAGGATTGCAAGAGTTCCTATACCAGCCAAATACAATGAAGAAAAATCCTCAGGTTAGCTTTAAGCTTGTTTCTGTTGCCATCTTAGTTACTTCCTCCCACCAAACGGTGTTTTCTCGTCTCTTGCTATGTGATAATTCAGACTCCAAGATTGTTGGGGTCAGGGACCTTGTTGCCTTATTTGCCTGCAAAAGCATCATGCATGTCTATGGTATTTGTATAAATAACAGTAAAGGGTTTGAACAAATGTAGTGTCTCTTCTTAATACAATGCATTTCAAAGTGTGAGGCCCCATTCTGGCTTCCAGTGAATGGAATGGTAGATTTGCTTCAGACTTCAATGGAGCAGGATTGGCCCTCACTTTGAATTGTATATGGCTTTAAAGGAATGGAAGGGAGAATCCATCAGTGATCTAACCTTCATTTTAAAAGCTTAGCTCCTCAAAGTGATCATGTAGGAGCTGGGATGTAAGTTAGAAGAGCAAAAGGCTGAGACCAAGAGGTTAAGATTAAAATGAAAGTTTAACCAATGGCAGCAAAACAATTCAGAGAAGGTTTGCAGAAAGAATATTGCTCTGGTATGTTTTGTCAACTAATGCAGTTATGTCAGCACCAAAGTGAACATCTGTGGATTATCTGAATCCCCCTTTATTAGTTTTACTGATGGAGGCAATAAATGTTAAAGGAACATCACTCATTTGTATGATCTGTTCTAGGATTCACCAGAAGCAGGTTCCACAACCTCCAGTTACAATATCTGTTGTCTCTTAGGAGAGATTGACCTCTGACCCCTATCTGGAACATCACTGATGGACAGAAGAGCAACTCAAAAAGTATATCATATTTGATCTGCATAGTACACTCAGTAACTATGGTTCCAATAACACTGCAGAGCAGTATCCTTGGTGCAAGGTACTGAGGGCCTGTCTTGAAGAAAATGGGGTTCAGTGTGGAGTAGGAGGGAAAGAGTGGTTGCCAGAGGATGCTTTCTCCAGAGCTAAATACAATTTTTTTTAAAGTATCTTTATTTAGGATTGCTCTGTCAGCTCAGCTATAAGAAACCAAATCATAGATCACAAATTCTTGTATCCTTGAGGTTCGTGGTGATCATGGGAAGTTTCTTTTCCATCCAGATCACATAACCCAGTTGTCACGATAACAGTGAATCAAGAAAAGAGACCCAGTCTCTATCGGTGACACAATTAAGTCACTGTATATTGGGGCAAGTGGCAGGCCAGTAAGTGACTCACAATCCCAAGTTCAATTCAGACCCCCAGCTCCAACTTTTGAGTTGCTGAAGCACTTTGTTGAGACCAATTATAAAGCAATACCTTCATAAATATGATTTCATCACCATGCTTCAGCTGATACTAATATATTCAGTCAAATAAGACCTCTGTGTAAATGAGAGCCTTGGGGAAACTGCACTTCTAAACCTCAACAGCTCTTGTTACCATGGTAATTGGTATTCAATACTTGGGCTTTATTAAATAAGGTTAACCCTTTAGCTCCTACCTATTTTCTATGGGATCCACCACGAGCTGAGTGCCTACAGGTGAGGTGTGCATAAAACAAACATGGGATTATCAGGACAAGAGTTTAACTATATGTGATGGGATCCCTGGGGTGCAGCCTGGGACTGTGGGACCACTGTGCCCCCTTAACTCCCCAGTCTCTCGCAGTGCTTTTCTACTGACAAGCAGCAAGCCCCTCCGGGCGCTGTTATCACTCAGCACAACCTCATGTGGAGCCTCACACCCGGCTAGATTGCATGAATGCCCCCAGAGCCACTCATGAAACACACAGAGAAAGGCACCGGCCCAATGCTCCCAGCCTCATACCTCAGGAATATACCGTCTTGCACTGTTCAAGATGAGCAGTACAAATTTATTAATTGGTTCCCCACTTCATCAATAGAAAGTGGATATACACCAGCCTTTGCAAACCTGAGCAGATTCACCAGGCACTTCAGGCAAACTGACTGGTAAAGATAAACAGTTAAATAAATGTATTGACTATAAAGATATATTTTAAATGATTATAAGTGATAAGCAAAAACTCAGAGTTCATTACCAAAATGGAATAAAATATAAGCATGCAGTCTAAACTCTCAACCCTATTAGACTGGGCAACATCTAACTTAAGCAGTTTTTCTCACCCCACTGGATATTGCAGTCTTTAATATACAGGTTTGTCCCTTAAGCGTGGGCCAGTCTCCTCTGTTGGAGCCTTCAGTTTTCTGAATGTCTTTGTTGCTTGCAGCATAGGTCGGGGCAGGAGAAAGGCCAAGCTTGGGGCCCCTGTGTTCTGTTTTATACCCTCAGTCCCATGTGCTTGGAGAACATAAGTCCAGGCATGTCTGGTGGGCATTGCTGAGTCCCCAGGCAAGGTTGAGCAATTCCCCTGGTGGGGCCTTATGCAGGTGAGTCACTGAATTGTAGCTCCCTTGCTGGACAATGGCTGTTAATAGTTGTTTGACACCCACCTGGACATTGGTTACTTTCCTCTGCATTGTCTCTGGAGAGCTCGTATTTGGGCACTTCCCAAACCCACAGCATATTTTAGTGTCAGCCATACAACACAATTCTCATAACTTCATATGTATTAATGATATACATATTTAGATAGAACAGTGACTTTCAGCAGATCATAACCTTTCCAATGATACCTAATATGACCTGCTTTATATGCCATATCACAATTATATATAAATGAGGGATATGGGGATTACAGGATGTTCCCCCAAGGTACAGAATATCACACTATATACCATATTATAACAGAAGGAAACACTTTCATGGAATCCTAATCAGGAAGAGACCTTGAGAGGTCTTCTAGTCCAGTCCCCTGCACTCAAGGCAGGATTACAGGTGTTTGTCTAACCTGCTCTTAAAAATCTCCAAAGATGGATATTTTACAACCTCCCTAGGCAATTTATTCCAGTGCTTAATTACCCTGACAATTAGGAAGTTTTTCCTAATGTCCAACCTAAACTGCCCTTCCTGAAATTTAATCCCATTGCTTCTTGGCCTATCTTGGGAGATTAATGAGAAAATTTTTTCTCCCTCCTCCTTGCAACAACCTTTTATTTACTTGTTATGTCCCCCCTCAGTCTTCTCTTCTCCAGACTAAACAAACCCAATTTTTTCAATCTTGCCTCATAGGTCATGTTTTCTAGTCCTTGAATTGTTTTTGTTGTTCCTCTCTGGAATTTCTCCAATTTGTCCACATCTTTCTTGAAATGTGGCACCCAGAACTGGACACAATACTCCAGTTGAAGCCTAATCAGCGTGAAATAGAATGAAAGAATTACTTCTTGTGTCTCTCTTACAAGACTCCTGCTAATACATCCCAGAATTTTTTTTTGTTTGTTTGTGCAACAGTATTTCACTGTTGACTCATATTTAGCTTGCAATCCACCATGGCCCCCAGATCCTTTTCCACAGTCCTCCTTCCTAGGCAGTCATTTCCCATTTTGTAGGCGTGCAACAGATTGTTCCTTCATAAGTGGAGTACTTTGCATTTTTCCTTATTGAATTTCATCCTATTTACTTAGAATCATAGAATATCAGGGTTGGAAGGGACCTCAGGAGATTATCTAGTCCAACCTCCTGCTCAAAGCAGGACCAACCCCCAATTTTTGGCCCAGATCCCTAAATGACCCCTTCAAGGATTGAACTCACAACCCATGCTCAAACCACTGAGCTATCCCTCCCCCCTTCAGACCATTTCTCCAGTTTGTCCAGATCATTTTGAATTTTAATCCTACCCTCCAAAGCACTTGCAATCCTTCCCAACTTGGTATTGTCCGCAAACTTTATAAGTGTACTTTCTATGCCATTATCCAAAAAATAGATGAAGATATTGAACAGAACCAGACCCAGAAGTGATCCCTCTGGGACCCCACTTGATATGCCCTTCCAACTACTCCCTGGGAATGGTTTTCCAACCATCTTATAGTAGCTCCATCTAGGTTGTATTTCTCTAGTTTGTTTATGAGAAGATCATGCAAGACAGTATCAAAAGCCTTACTAAAATCAAAATATATACACCTGCCACTTCCCCCCTCCATCCACAAGGCTTGTTACCCTGTCAAATAAAGCTATTAGAGTGGTTTGATATGATTTTTTCATACCAAATCCATGCTGTTACTTATTATCTTCTAGGTGTTTTCAAATTGATTGCTTCATTATTTGGTCCATTATCTTTCCAGGTACTGAAGTTAAGCTGATTGGTCTGTAATTCCCCGGGTTGTCCTTATTCTCCTTTTTATAGATGGACACTATATTTGCCCTCCAGTCCTTTGGAACCTCTCCCATCTTCCAGACTTTTCAAAGATAATTCGATAATGGCTCAGGTGTCTCCTCAGTCAGCTCCTTGAGTATTATAAGATGTATTTCATCAGCCTTCATGACTTTGAAGACATCTAACTTGTCTAAGTAATTTTTAACTTGTTTTTTCCCAATTTTAGCTTTTGGATGTGTAGAGACAATACATCGAAAACAGCATATTAGCCAACAAGAATTACCAGTCCTTATCTAAATGCACTAATGAGAAGTCCAATTACCAGTCCCTAGGGACTTGCGGCCTGATCCAAGGGCTTGTCCAAACCCATGTAAGTAAGAGCATTTGAAGGCTGTTCTAAACATTGGTTTCCATGGCCCTTTATGAGTCCTGGGAAGCAGAGAATAGCTGTTCTGCAGCTCACTCTGCCCCTACTCTGGTACCTGGGAGCAGGGCTGGTGTACAGCCCTTACTCCTGATCTGCGCTGGCTCTCTTGGTCGTGTGCTGTTGGCACCTGCCTACATCCATTCGATTTAGCAAAATGAAGAAAATTGTCCACCCTCCCTTTGAATCTATTGACAAAAGAGGGAAAGAAGAATGGAAGCAGGGCAGAAGCACACTTCTGCACCTCATAATAGGTCTTGTAAATTCTGGCTGTTGCCCTGGCAAGTTTGGTATCAATGTGTGATAGACTGAAGGATCCATGAGCCTGCAGACTGAAGGACCCTCTGGTGTAGCATTTGTCACAGCATGACATCTCCACATAACTTCGTGACAATACAACTGTCACGGGGCCAATCCAAGCCAATCTGGGCCCCCTTCAAAGATGTTAAATTGGAACCTCTCACGGCAAGAGCCAAGATTTAGTGTGTAATTGTCTCAGATCCCACCAGGCCCAAGCTCCCTGCCACCCCATTGGCATGGAATAAAACTGTTAAGAGCTGGACCCAGGAAGCCATCTGCAGTTCTGGAGTGGGTGTGGCCTGATGTAGCTAGTTCTGGGCAAGTAGCATTCCCATCTCATTCCAGACCATGTCTTAGGTCTTTACCTGCGACTGGTAGAAGAGCATCCCCATCTTATATCATGCCTCACCCTAAGTCTGAGTCTGTAACTAGGGAGCTCTACCTCAATATAGAAATACAATACTGAATTCAATAACCTTTTGAAATTCAGATCTAGGAAAAGTTGGCCTTTTCACTTGTTTGTCTATGCCTCCTCCCTCCAGAAAGTTGGTAGAGAAAAATTAGTGATTAAAACAATGACTTTGGAATATGGCCTCCCTCTCTAGCCATTTCCCCCTTCTATGTGCAGAGCTGAAATCTGCAGGTTCTGTCACCCTCTGTCACTTTTCCCCCTAGGTTATAATTCTGGGTATTAGAAGAGCGATTTTATTTTTATCCCACAAATCTATCCCTCCCCCCAAGATCTTCAGGCTCCCTTTGCCTCAGGCTGCAATCAGTAAAACTAAATTTCTGCTTCAACTTTTTTGGTCTTTCTTTTAAACATTAAGGGAGAAAAAATCAACAGAATGTATGTGTTGCTTATATCTTAACACTAACATCATGTTAAGAGCTGAAGTCAGGAAGTCATCTACAGTGTAAGGACAACTTGATTGAACCTACAAACATGAACAATACTACATATTCTTATTTTATATGCCAGTAAATCAGTGGTCCCCAAACTTTTTCAGTCGTGCCCCCTACCCCTTATGCGGTCCGCACACCCCCCGGGAGCCATGGTCAGGAGGCGGGGCTGGGAGCGGGGCCAGAACATCAGTTGGGAGCTGGGACCAGGGGCACAGCGGGGGCTGAGGCTTGGATCGGAGCAGGGGACAGAACGGGATTGGGTGGCGCTCCCTCCCATCCCCGTGGGGGCTGGCCTGGGTCTCACCATGCCCCCCCAAATGTTCCTCTGTGCCCCCCTAGGGGGCAGACACCCCACCGTTTTGGGACCACTACAGTAAATAGTACACTTACTATATACTGACTACATACAGATACCACTTTTTATGCAGAACTCCTGTAACAATGCTGGGGGGTGGGGTGGGCAGAAAGTAGTGTGTGTTTGAGATGAGAGTGTCCTGTTCTAGACAGGAAGACATGAAACCTGTAAGGTAATCTAAGCATGACAGCAATTAAAAGGGCAGAAATCCTAGTTTGCCAGGTGGGTCACATTACTATCACCACAGAGTTCTCAGTCAGCAGGAAGCAGCTCATCTTCCAGCCACACAGGATGGACATGTAACCAACAAACATCACACCTCTCCCTGAGTGGAGTCTGTATGACCTAGGGACCCTTGCAGTTTGCTAAACATCACCTGAAACAACCCTGAATCATTAGAAATTCAATTTGGGTCTCCTTAATTCATCTCTCTACAGGTATGTGTCCTTAAACTAATAAGAGGAGGGATTGACCTAAACGCTCCCAAGGTCTGTACAGTGATTTTCCTTTTTTGTTTTTTTGCCTGTGTCTACACTACAGTTAACCTGGGCTTTTACTGTTTTTTAGCCTTAACTCCCCTATAGGCCACAGAGAAAAACCTCTGACCCAGTTTGGAGGTGTTTTAAAGCCCAGGCTAGCTGACTTGAGGGGGGTTAAGGGGGAAGGGTGTATGGATTAGAACTGGAGGTCTGCTTTAACTCTGGCTGGCACCCACCCACTTTATAGTGAGGATCCAGGCTAAAACACTTGAGTGCTAATAGTCCTCCAGTGTGCTGTTCCCACAGTTCTGTCCAAAGGACATAAAAATCCTCCCACCATTGACTAGGAAAGAATTCTAAAGCACCTCAGCACAAAAAACTATGGGCTTATGCCCCCAGACACACAGGCAATTGCAGAAGCTGTGAGGACACAATAACCCTATATGTAAGGCTTTGCAGTGGGGATGCTCACACCAGGGCTAGGCTAACACAGGTGCCAATCATCTGAGTTAACTGTGCAGTGTAGATATAGCCTTGTTTTTGTTTTGTTTTATTTTGACAGGGCAGGGCAGGCCAGGATGGTAAGAATAGCAGCAGGGGGAATCCAGACATGGAGACTAAGGAATGGCTGGTTAGTTGGCTGTCTTATCATAAGCAGCTAGAGCTAGGCAAGCCTAGTTCAGGTGGTAACTGTAACTATGGGGAACTGTGAGAGGTTCAACATGCTGGCCAAAGAGAATTAACCTGTGTGATAATAAAAAAGGGGGTGGGTGCTGGATCTCCTTGTTCTGTTGGTACAGCAGAACTAAAGAGTAAAAAAAAAAAATCTGGGTGGAGGAGGGAAGGGGCATGCATAGGACTGTGAAGTAGAGGCTCACTGAGTTAACCTGATCTTGGCACAGAGGCTATTTGTAATTCATCCTACACAAGGCAGGCATAGCAGAAGGCGGTGAATAGTCACTGATGCAGAGTGATCAGTTAAGGATGCAATTGGATTTGAAGTGTAAGCGTTCAGTCCAAATATTTTGGATGCAAGATGTGATGAGGTAAAGTGAATGGAATCAACTAGGAGTCTAGAATAAACTATTGTGGAAAAGAAGCGGACAACAAGGGATTGAGACAGATGGGCAAGGCTACAAAGTCCAAGGGATATGGGAGTTACTGTGTAGTGGATTTTGTGCAGCAAGACTGTCACTCTCACCGTGTTTCCACATCACTCAGCTCTAAGGTCAGACAGTTGCTGTGAAACCATTGTGTGGCCAGGCAGGAGCCTGGCTCTTTGGGATTCATGGAAAATTATTTTGGGACTTTGGCTTCACCCTGTACAGTACTTTCCCTCTTCCCACCACTATAATAAATTAAACACAGAAAGCGTCCATTCAGATAACATTAGTGCCAAGACATTCATTTACATGAGCAAAGAAATCCAGTCAGGGCTGCTATCACCAAGGGCCCTTGGTCACATTTACTGCTCTGCTGCTTGTCATCACTGGAAATTGTTTTTTTAAAATAAAGTGATAAATGAAATAACTTCACAGAGTGCTACTCAAGAAGCATTAACTACAAGAAACTTAAACACATGGTTAGACGTTTACATGTAATAGTTAATACACATAAATACGGTAAATCCTGTTTGTTGTGGTCATTCAAGGGATTTGCAAAAGTTGGTTGCCTGACTAATGCGGCAGTTTAATAAAGGTGGGGCAGGTTTGTCCTTGACACATCTGGAGATACTCTTTGGTAGCCTTTTAAAATAGTTTCCCTAATGAGATCTTTTGTACAGTTTTCACCATGTAAACAGTCACAGCTAAATATGTATCATAGCTGAAATCTCTGAAAAGGGTCTAACCAAGCTGAAAATAACAGAGCCATTCATTATGTAAAGGAACACCATGGCAGCTGCCTGACTGAAATAGAAGAGTGCCGTGGTAATAAATCCAGCCCAGCAGAAAGCACTAAAAGCTGTTAGTGTTGTCAGCTGTTGCAATATTTAGTGGTTTTTTTCTTTAATCAAAGTACTGGAGTCACTGTGACTACAACAGAAACTAAGCTGTCATTAAAATCAGTCAATCAATTTTGAGCCCTTATTACAGAGCTTGAAAAAAGGTGAACCCTAAAGACTCAAAAGCCAGAAGGCAAATGAAAAGAACTCAAAGTATTTTTAAAATCACATGTTTTTGTTGTTGTTGCTTTTTATTTTTTAGGCCTGACTCATGATTGTTGACTGTTTGGAGCTGGCAACACTAATTTAATTAAACTTCAGTGCAAGAGAGTAGTACTCTTCACTAGTGATAAGTAATAATTAAGGCTTGAGAGGCATTGGAGCCTGCATTTAGCTAACCAAGTAACATGTATTGGGATTTAAAGGTTTGCTAGAATTATAATGCCCAATTACTGCCTAGATCAAGCAGCAGAAATATCTGAGACAAGAAATATGGGAGACTGCTTGTATGCACATGTGGTGTATGTAAAGTGTGCAGTTCCCTCCCAGCCTTTTGCTGGCTAGTAATTTTTTAACTGTTTTAGCTTTGAAGTGGTCTGGGATGTACATTTAGGAAAAAGATATTGAAAAGGTCTGCCTTAGGGATGTGTGAGTATCAGAGGAGTTAAAGAGCTCTGTCTGGGAAAAAATTACTAGTTAAAGGGCCACTTTTAAGCTGTATAGAAAAACCCAAACTGTTGATTATCAAGTCATACCTTATTGGAGTGTTTGAAGACACATTATTTAGGGAGGACCAGTGGAAGTGTAGAACATAGTTGCTAGCTTCAGGTGTTTTCTTCATACTATTTACAACTTATGGTGAAAGTATGTCCCCCCTCTTCCCCGACTACATCTTTTATACTTTGCAAGGGATTGTAAATGCTGGTCCTAAGCCTGAGGCATTCTGGGAAATGTAGTTTAGGAATCACAACCCATTCTGTTTTGGTGTGTCTGGTTAAATTAACAAACATGATTTCAGGAATTATTTTTGTTTATTTAAATGGGTTAATGAATTAACTGGTCAATTTGAATTAAATGTAAGTAAATGATAGAGGGTTGTTTTTTTTTAACGAAGCAGAAGCTTTTAATTCCTTTATGTGAAGGACTGTGAGTAAGCATCTCTTATGAAATGGGCTGTGCTGAACACTAATAAGTGTAAAATAGGTAGCTCAATAATTAAGTTATTAATACAATATTATTTGTATTCTCATTGAACCTGGGGCACAGGTTGTGAATGGGGGTGGGGGGACCTTCAAAGCATGACAGTACAGCATGTGTTACTTTTGATAAATGTACAAATAGATAACAGAAGATATTCTGTTTAATGATTTCCATAAAAGTGACTGTTTCAGTCCCATTTTGGCAAATAAAGTCTGTGGACAGAAAGACTTTTTGCTGCTTTATTTCTGAAGCAAGTAAAACTAATTGGTTTAGACCAGGGCCTCCTATGTGATCTGTAGCCAGCTGAGACATAAGCATTGAATAAAAACTTTTAATTATTCATATTCTAGTAGTACCTAGAGGTCCTAAACAGAGTCCTGTTATTCCAGGCACTGTACAAATGCCACAGACAGCTCACGTTCTAGGATTATGACAAGGTGGATAAGCAGACAAACAGGAGAAGAACAAGATAGTACAAGCTTAATATATTTGCATAAACTAGCAGTCTAAGTGATCTTCCTAGTGACAGGTGGCCACCAGGCTAACCAATGCCAGGTGACGGAGGTTTGTAGATGTTGCATCATATTAAAGAAGTTCTATATTAAAATCACAAGTAAGTTTGATTCCCCACAGTTTAAATTCCAGGGCATTGCTAATTAAGAGGTCTCTTGGTTTGTTTGTTTTTTTATTACTGTTTCTCTCCCTCTCTGTGTGAAACTTGCAAACTGCTAATTGTGTTAGTACATGCTAAGACAGAGAGAGACTCAAAGTGATACTTTGTAACAACAGAAACAGCACACAGACTCCCCACCCTTTTGTTGTATTTATCTCGCTTTGTTAACAATTGTGATTAAAATAGAGATAGAGGATGTATGGGGATGGATGCTTGGTGTCGATAAGAAATGAATGATCAGGGAGGTGCCAGCCTAGGAGTTCAGTATCGAACAGCCAAAGAATGCGCAGAGTGGAGACAACCAGATGACCCCCATAGGGCAGATTGGAATCCACCCAACAGCCTCAAGGATGGGAGAACCAAAGAACAAGATGGCACATTCCTGACAGATCCGTGCTGCCAGATGCTATCTGCTGGTTGATTCAGCAACAGCATGATGAAGCAATTCCCATAGACTGGCATAGGAATTTATTCCTATAAAAATGGACTCTAGAAACTGAGAACTTTGAGTCTGGTTCTGTTACCACCCTCCAGGAGCATTGGATGCGCATCTGACAAAGACTCGGCTCCAACCTCATGCCCAAATTACCTGGCCAGTAACTTGGCATGAGCAACCTTTAGGCTGGCAACTATAACAAATTTGCAGAACCTGTGTGTGTGTGTGTATGAATGAACCTGTGAATGAATGTGAAACTAAATGAAATGTTATAGCTATAACTGACTGCCTACTATGATTCTTTTGTATTCACAATAAATGTGACATTTTGTCTTATCCCCTTTAATAAGATCCTGCTGGTTTTTATTTTATTGGTATAACATAGGCATCTCATGATTTGATGCAGCCGTGATCAACAATGCAGCCATAATACTAAATTTTTTCATCAGACTTTCAAAGCTTGTAGCTGTGTTGAACGTGAATCTCACTTGCACTACTCTATCTAACCTTTTCTTTGGAGTCCGGACCTCTTTCAGCCGGTCACACCCTGATATAGCTGGGGGTGTGTGGGCAGGAGAGGAGAGAACGCTTAGCAACAATCAGGTGATCAAGTCCGCATGCGTTGAATACAAAGTATTTCTCCCTGAATCCCCCCACCAGGGATGGGTCTACAGACCAGTGTGCTGCCACTCCTACCTACCACTTTGAGGACAGGTCTGTTTCTACGTGCTTCTGAAAGTTTGACACAGACAACCAGTTATGATAATCCAAATAAAAAATTGGGCAGTTGCTACTCCCCTACTTCACTTAGCACCCTGGTGCTATCCCTTTTATGGTGGTGGTGGGTTCTGGGAGCACCATCGCTCTTTCTGCTAAATCAATTGGGAATGCCTCAGAAATAAGTACAGCTTCAGATTTATTAATGCTTGCAATTACTCTTTACGAAATGGCTGCATATAAGGAGTGTGAAAGCAAGAGGCCTCATTCTGCTATAGGCATGGCTGTGTTTACAAATCTCTATTCCATGGTGTATTGATATTGTAGCTCATATTAGCAGCCTTTCCTCCTGAACTTATTCACATCTCACTAGCACTAAGTAGCCTTGGAAGCAAAATAATTTACTATAGGAAAGAGAACTGTCTTAAGTACTTATAAGGCACCTAATGCCTTGTTACTCAAGGCCACACAAAAGCAAGAGTCTAATAAAAGTGGTCTCTCTCTCTCAGCATGATCAGAACTGAAATGCCTGAGATATTTTGTGTTGTGTTTACTAGCACAATTCCTGGGGGGAAAAGCTTCTTCAGTGAGATGCCTTACATTTGGAGTTAGAGTTTATATTTTCACATTAAAAAATAACTAAGGAGTGCAAGGAAAACAAAACAAATCCCTCTTCAGACACTGTCAGTGCAGTGAAAAACAATATGTAATAGCCAGTTGATGTTGTTCACTCTGATTCCTTCTCAGATATTTTCTCTCATTTTCCTCCTTTTGTCTTTTAGAGTCACACTCATCTCTCTTATAGCTGGGTGGGTTAAATATCCAGCTGCATTAGCGAGTCAAAAAAATAAAGTTAATATTTTCCAGAAGGCTCAACACTTATGAACAGGATGACGCGCTCAGACAGAAACTGCCATCTAACTTTAATCCCTGGATAGAACAAACATGATTCTCACTTGGCTGGAGCCTGACTGCAGTTCTCAGCTGGGGGTCCATGGCCCCTCAGCCAGTTTCAGGGGATCCGCCAAAATACAGCAAATAGCATACAAAAAATAAAAGCCATTTCACCTCACACATTGCTTTTTTATTAATTTTTTTTTACCACAGAGTGCGTTAATTTTCCTGCATGATATGCTGAAGCCTATTGGCTTCATCAGGGCTGGTGTTAGGGGGTAGCAAGTAGGGAATTGCCCGCCCCACGCCACAGGATGCCTAGTGTAGCAGCCAGTGGGGTTTCGGCTTCAGCCCTGCTTGGTGGAGCTTGGGCATATTAATACTTGAACATAATATTCAGGTTTTTTTATTTTTGTACCTATAATCCTTTTCTTTTTTATATTATATATGTGTGTGTATTTAACTGTATAACCATCAGTTTAATACAGCTTTTAATCTATTGCAGAAAAACAGCTATTGTGGCACAGGTGGGTGGAGTTTTTATAGCATGGGGGGGTTGCTCAGAAAGAAAGAGATTTAGAACTCCTGGCCTAACTGATCATGTTCCCTGTCTCCAAAGAGGAAATGAGAGCTTCAGTGTTTTAATTTAAAAATATTATTTTTCTTTGGCATTTTCCAACAGGATCATCATCTGAGAACAGGGCAGGTTTTTCAGACAAGCAGTGTCACTCAAAACCTTCTGTGGCTGAAGGTGGGGTGGTGCACAAATAAGAGGGAATGTGATCAAGACACACACAAAATAATGACTAGTGAAGGTAAACCACATGCTCCTATTTACTCTCTCCACATAATACAAGAATAAGGGGACACAATTAAACTGAAAGTTAGCAAATTTAAAACTGAAAAAGGAAACTACTACTCTATTTTACACAATGCATAACTGGCACCCATTGGTACCTGCTATCGTTGAGGCCAAGAGCATAATGCAAATCAGAAAAGGGTTAGATATTTGTTTTTCTAAAACTTCTGAAAGACAACGTTTAACACTGTGTCTTAGTGCAAATTACCATACAGCTCTAGCCATGACTGCACTAGAGGTCATGCTGACATCTGTCTCCTTTACATCTTGCTATCAGAATAACCTTTCCTCAGATAGAAAGGAAATCCTAAAGGAAACTTCTCAGCATGGCTCATAATGCTCTCATTCTCCATCTCCAGCTAGGTTATTTGCACAGTGCATAGACTGGACACCCTCGTGTGAAAGTGCTGGTTCTATGATGTGTCTGGCTTCTCTGGTTTTACACACAAGAACTCCAGAGACATTCTTCAGCTCCTTGTGGGGTTAACATTGGAGCTACAGAACTTTAATAGCAAAGTGCAGAGGTCCAGAGGAAAGGGCAGATGAAATTACCTTCTTTTTCACTTGGCTGCTACATTAGTGGAACCCAGCAGGTTCTTTCTCAGCAAATCGCAGCTTGAAGCCATCAAAGAGTGGTTGCTTGCCATTCCTCAGGCTGAAGCTATGGATTTCCTTTAGAGCAAGGTGTGCCCTGTCTTCCTAGTTAGTGTAACATCACATTTATTTGAAGTTCTTAACAGTATTTAGAGCTAGGAATGGATGAGCTAGATTCAGTCTCCTGTTTGGGACATATGACTACAACCCTCAACACTCCATTGCCCTTCCCCCACACTGTGACAGAAATTTTATTAGTCCTACTATTGCACCCTGAGCTCATTTGTCCTTCTCCGTAACTAATCATTATACTAAAGCTGAAGAGTTCCATTAGTTACACACGGAGCTTGCATTGCATTCAAGAAGATTTTCACTTAGAGGTCAGAATATGGCCCTCAGTTATACAAATTTAAAAATTAGAGAAAAATTAAGACTTTCAGTGGGAAGCGGGGGTGCTCAGCACATCAGAAAGTCAGGCCTCTTGTTTGCAGCTGCCTGGCGTTCAGCATCCAAGTTTGAACATATTGGACATTGTGTTTAACATTAAAGCAAATTAAGGTCAGGAGCCACCCTTCATGCACCCTCAGTGCAGAGAGAATTAACTAGCACGCACATGCACTTCAGGTGGATTTTAGTCTGTTTCTCTTTCTTTGCTACTTTCATTGCTCTCACTGTCTTCCTGATCTTTCACTCTTTGCTTGGACAATACCAATTTGTAGTTAATATGAACTGAGTCTTGTTTTTGTCCACTAAAATATTTATTTTAATATTACTAAGGACAAAATCCAGAGCCCAGCAACCAGCCTGAGCAGCTTCAGCCCAATGGCTGAAGTTGCATTTACAGTTCCTTATGCAGCGCCCTACAGGAGTGGAGAACAGGAGACTCCATATGGAGGCACTGCCTTGTCCTGCATCTTCCAATCAAACTACCCCTCCAATTGCCCACTAAGGGGCCCTCCACAGCTGCAGAGGAGGAGCTTGGAACTGGCCCTTAAAGAAGGCTGTCTGGAGTATAAATGATTAAGTAGTAGTGTTACTGGGCAATTTTTATAGTAAGTAAATTATTTATTGAGGGCCAAATAATACTACGCCTTCCACGAGCATGGGGAACCCTAAACAGAGCAGAACAGTGAATGATTACTGTAATAGTTGTCTTTTTGCATACATTTCTCTCCTGCCCCATTCTGCATGTGAGCATGGAAAGGATACAGTAGCCTCATCAATGAATCAGACTCAGCAAATGAAAGAACCTTAGAAATGCGGAAGTGGAAAAACTTATTAGGTCACTGACTCCAGCCTGCTACCAGGGTAGGATTTGTGTTCTCAGCAGTACTTTTCTAGTGTTTTCTCCAGTCTTGTTTAAAATGTGCTCAATAATGAGGCTTTCACTACCTTTCTTAGGAGTCTGCTTCACAGCTTAATACACTTCATTGGCAGGAAACCTTCCTGCTATTCTGCCTAAATTGTCCCTTTCTTACACTAGTAAGAGTATTCGTATCACTACGAATCATGCATCCTTGAATCACCCTAAATAATTCCAATAACTAGTATTATCAAATAGTGCTAGGACAGACTAATGGTAGATAACGGATATTAGCATACATACTACTTTATAATTAGATTTGGAAGGTTTAGATTTTTATTGGTAATTGTCAGTGAGCATCGATTTTACCACACACATAAACAATCAAAAATATTTTCATTGATAATAATAAACGTTTATACCTGGGCAAAGTAAGAAAAATGCTGCTTTCGATTTAGATTTTTGAATTAGGATTGTTACAAATGGATTAGTGAATAGTAAAAACAAGTATGATTTATTGATGTAAGGATGTTTACTTAGTATATTTTAAAATGTGATGTGGACAATGTGTTTTAATGGTTTATAAAATTTTAACTTTTTGAATCGCAGCATCTACTGTCTGACCAACCTCCCATAATTTTCCACAACTGTGAAAATTTAAATTGATAAATATCTAAAAAAATGCTTCGAAATAAACATCCACAGTAGCTGATGAAATTATTTAAAAAAAATCAAATTCTGCCAACCCTAAATATAATTTATTACTCAAGAAAGTCATCTTAAAACCTGGTCCATTAAAAAAATTACCATAAGACCAGGGCTTTCAGGCTGGGACAGTTTGAATGAGGGTGATTTAAAAAAATCAAATCCTGAGAGAAATTGTAAAATTAATTGAAACGTACTCAGGGAAACCCTTTTAACTTGAGGTTTCAGAGTAGCAGCCGTGTTAGTCTGAACCAGCGAAAAGAACAGAAGGACTTCTGGCACCTTAGAGACGAACAAATTTATTTGAGCATAAGCTTTCGTGGGCTACTTGAATGAGGGAGATGTAAAATGAATACCCAATGAGGGATCTCCCACGTGGTTAAATTTAGCTGGTCCATAGGGAACTTATAAAACTGACTTCTATGATCAAACTGATTGTCTTTGATTTAAAAACCATTGTCATAATTAATATGGGCCCAGATTCTACTGCCAATAGGATTTGTGCTTGATGAGGACTGCAGAATAGGGCCCTATATGAATGACAATTATGCAGGGAGAAAGAATTTAAATGTGTGAAAGGCATCTTGATATAGGCCAAATTCTGCTTGTGGCTGCACATTGGGGCATGCAATTTACTTGAGCTTCATGCTCACAGCTGAAAGAATGACTGCAGCTTCCACAGAAGTCAGTGGGAGTTATGGGCACTCAGCACCCCACAGAATCAGGCTCTTTGTTGCCATGGCCACAGGTACCTACTGAGGTCAGGTCTAGCACTGATAGCAAAGGTGGGCAGGCTGACCCATCTGCTTCCAGCCCTCAGATTGGAAAGTTCCCCTCAGGATTTTACCTCAAGTTTTCTCATTTTAATGCACAGATCTCACCCTTGTGAATTGTTACTGTGATTGTAGTAGGATTTGAGCCTTTGTTTATGAATGTTCTGTGATCATGTAATTAATGATCTGTAATTAAGTGATCGTTATTGAAAATTCTCCCCCTCTCTTTATGGATAATGGAATAGTCCAAGAAATTCTCCTCGGAGGCAATTCTCAGCATAACCCCTTTTTCTGCCTCATAAGGGCAGACTGGGAACAAAATGCTTTGGGTCTCATTGGCCCAGAGTCTCCAAGAGCCTAAATATCTTTGAGGATTTGGGCCTAGCAATCCCTGTACATGGGGAAGTACAGGAACTAAATGCAATACTCATTTCATTGGCTTGGCATCCCCAAGCTGTTTTGCAGTGTTGCCAACCCCAAACATCCAAAAATCATGAGTAGGGTCTTTCCAAAATCACTAAGTGGCTTAAAAATAATGAGATTTAAAACATTGAGCCCTTTTTGCTTTCTGGCTTTTGAACCATTAGGATGCACTTGGGTCCCACTTGTAAACTTTTCTCTGCAATGTGACAGGGTCAGGCTGGATGGCTACAGGAGAGTAATAGAAAGCAGATATATTAGCCCCAGGCTAAGGAGGTCCCTTTTCCCTGGGTAAGGTAATAGGGAAGGTTCCAGAACAATCAGGAACCTTCTGGAGACAATTAAGACAGGCTGATTAGAACAACCTGCAGCCAATCAAGAAGCTGCTAGAATCAATGAAGGCAGGCTAATCAGGGCACCTGGGTTTTAAAAAGGAACTCACTTCAGTTTGTGGTGTGTGTGTGAGGAGCTGGGAGCAAGAGGCACTAGGAGCTGAGAGTGAGAACGCGGACAGTTGGAGGACTGAGGAGTACAAGCATTATCAGACACCAGGAGGAAGGTCCTATGGTGAGGATAAAGAGGGTGTTGGGAGGAGGCCATGGGGAAGTAGCCCAGGGAGTTGTAGCTGTCACACAGCTGTTCCAGGAGGCACTCTAGACAGCTGCATTCCACAGGGTCCTGGGCTGGAACCCAGCGTAGGGGCCGGGCCCGGGTTCCCCCCAAATCCTCCCAACTCCTGGTCAGACACAGGAGGAGTCGACCTGGACTGTGAATTCAGAAAAACGGCCAAGCTGAGGGCTGCCGTGAAGCTCCAAGGTGAGCAAGTCCGCCAATAAGCACAAGACCCACCAAGGTAGAGCAGGAACTTTGTCACAGCAACCATGAGGGCTAGAAATTTATTTATTTATTTACTTACTTACTTACTTATTTAAGAAAACTGTGATTTTCATGACATCACAGAACTCCAGGGGCTGAGACTTAAAGGAAAACACCAAATAGTGTGAGGCTTGCGATTAAATCGTGAGACTTGGTAACACTGCTACAGGCAAAGTATGGGATTAGCTCCCATCCTGGGGGGAAGTAAGAGTGTCTGCTATTTTGATATTTAAAATCTCATGAGGCATTCAGATACTACAGTGAAGAGTGTGTGAAAACCCTAGATAAATAGACAGGCCTGTTCCTAATAACAAATAGTGAAGGGTGGTTTGTTTGTTAAGAGTTCTTTTGTTGACCACAGCACCTGAAGCCTTAATGTCTTTAGGAAGCTGGGTTTGCATGAGGGGTAACATCCTTAATACACTAAATATTACCTTGTATGCTGAGCTTGTTGGTTAAGATGTTATATTTTCAAATACAGGATTTCATAAAGTGTTATGAAAAATATCCTTGCCAGCAAGTTAAAGAAGTATGGATTGGACGAATGGACTATAAGGTGGATAGAAAGCTGGCCAGATTGTCGGGCTCAATGGGTAGTGATCAATGGCTCGATGTCTAGTTGACAGCCGGTATCAAGCAGAGTGCCCTAGAGGCCGGTTCTGAGACCGGTTTTGTTCAACATCTTCATTAATGATTTGGATGATGGGATGGATTGCACCCTCAGCAAGTTCGCGGATGACACTAAGCTGGGGGGAGAGGTAGATATGCTAGAGGGTAGGGATAGGGTCCAAAGTGACCTAGACAATTTGGAGGATTGGGCCAAAAGAAATCTGATGAGGTTCAACAAGGATAAGAGAAGAGTCCCGCACTTAGGACGGAAGAATCCCATGCACTGCTACAGGCTGGGGCCCGACTGGCTAAGCAGCAGTTCTGCAGAAAAGGACCTGGGGATTACAGTGGACAAGAAGCTGCATATGAGTCAACAGTGTGCCCTTGTTGCCAAGAAAGCTAACGGCATTTTGGGCTGCATTGGAAGGAGCGTTGCCAGCAGATCGAGGGAAGTGATTATTCCCCTCTTTTCGGCACCGGTGAGGCCACATCTGGAGTATTGTGTCCAGTTTTGGTCCCCCCACTATAGAAAGGATGTGGACAAATTGGAGAGAGTCCACTGAAGGGCAACAAAAATGATTAGGGGGCTGGTGCACATGACTTACAAGGAGAGGCTGAGGGAACTGGGCTTATTTAGTTGCAGAACAAAAGGGTGAGGGGGGATTTGATAGCAGCCTTCAACTCCCTGAAAGGGGGTTCGAAAGAGGATGGAGCTAGGCTTTTTCTCAGTGGTGGCAGATGACAGAAAAAGGAGCAATGGTCTCAAGTTGCAATGGGGGAGGTATAGGTTGGATATTAGGAAAAACTATTTCACTAGGAGGGTAGTGAAGCACTGGAATGGGTTACCTAGGGAGTTGGTGGAATCTCCATCCTTAGAGGTTTTTAAGGCCCAGCTTGACAAAGCCCTGGCTGGCATGATTTAGTTGGGGTTGGTCCTGATTTGAGGAGGGGATTAGACTAGATGAGCTCCTGAGGTCTCTTCTAACCCTAATCTTCTATGACTCTATGATTTAGAAGACAGTCAGGAAGATCTGCCACCATCCCTTCTCAGACCTAGATATTCAGTAAACTCCTAGCAATGAGTGAATTTTGTAGGTCTCTGGAACACTCTGAATCATATAAGAAACATGTAGAATACATTTAAATCAATCAGTCTACAGTATGGACAGAAACTATCTCTTTGGCTTCCTCCTCAATGAATGTGTTTAATTTAAAATGCCTGTTTTCATTGCACAACATTTCTAACTGAAAGGGAACTCTGTCAAGACCAATTGATTAATGTTAAAATAATGCATATTAGAAATAGCAGGTCCTGATACTTTGCACACAGACTAGTTTTACAGCAGTGTAATACTATTAATTTCATTGGAGTTACTCCTTAGTTACATTGGTGTAAATGGGTTTAGAAGTGGGCCTTGTGCCTTAAGCCATTTTTCTCGCTCAATTATTTTATTTCATGCTTGGAAATATATGGGGCTTTTTTTAGCATGTTATCACGGATTGGAGTATGCAGCTTCATTAAACCAACTAAAGTGGCTATTTATTTATTTGTGTTGTTGATTTCATTTTTTAATACCTCCATCCTACTTCCCCCCCTATCTTGTTAGCCTATTTCCCGCTTTGTACCCATTACTTCCCCTCTCGGCACATTGTTTGCAGCGAGTTCAACACTGTTGCTATGGCACTGAAGAATATCTAGGGCATGTTTTTTCCCTGATCTTATCATATAAATTACTTGTCTGATAATACAAAGGAGTACAGTAGATTTGTTAAGTATGAAGGTTTGACCTCTGATGACAAAATCTGATAGCAGGAGTCTTTGATTGCCTTGCTGGAAAGCCAAACCATAAATCCAAACATTCCTGTACTTTAGAGTGTTGAAAATATGTACCTGAAGTTTGAGTTGCAAGACAATTCAGACTGTGTCCAGGAATGAATTTCTCACAGAATAGCCCCTGGTAGATGGGACAGTGTGGGATGCCAGTATCAAATTGGCATTCTGGAGTGCAATCCAAACCAGTGAGGTGCTGTGTCACCCCTGCCCTACAACCTTGGGTGCCTCACAATGTTTTGCTGTTGTAGCTTCTCCTTATTCTCACAGATAATGTGGAGCACACAGCAAGCAGTAATAACCATGGGAATATTGGTTTCGCTGAGTCAGTAAACTGTGCCAGCATGCTTTAAAATGTCCAAATGCACATTCTACCACCATTCTGCACTTGCTCAGCCTATAGTTGAACAGCTCCTGACTACTCTCCAGGGTGCCTGTGTATGGCTTCATGAGCCATGGGATTAACGGGTAGGCTGGGTCCCCAAAGATAACTATAGGCATTTCAACATCCCCAGTGGTTATTTTCTGATCTAGAAAGTCAGTCCCTTGCTGCAGCTGTTCATACAGACCAGAGTTCCTGAAGATGCAAGCGTCATGTACCTTTCCTGGCCATGCCACATTGATGTTGGTGAAACGTCCCTTGTGATCCACCAGTGCTTGCAGCACCATTGCCTTGGTGCTCCGGTGCCAAGATAGGGATATGTGTTCCATCTATCGCCCCACCACAGTTAGGGAACCCCATTGCAGCAAAGCCATCCACTAAGACCTGCACATTTCCCAGAGTCACTGTGGACGCACTCTGCGACTTAATGCACTTAGTGGGGACACACACAATTGACTGTATAAAATCGCTTCCTGCTTCTGCTAGGACTGACTTACTCTCTTAGTCATTCTAGTCAGTCGCACCATTTTTTGAGCAAAATTCTTTATAGGTCTGGATTTCTGGAACAGCCTACCTTATTATCTTGCTATCTCATTTCAACTCTCAGCTGAAGCATACTGTGTGATATATTTTGTAGTCTAGTTTCAAATGATGTGGTGACCTCTATTTCCTTGGGAAAATCAGTGTAACTACATCAATCTATATCAGCTGAGGACCTGACCCTTACTTTTTTGTACACATGGGTAGCAAAAGGTAGTGTGGTCAGTTTGTGGACCCAAAAAACCCCTATAATATTGTTCAAAGTTTTGTGCCCAGGTATAGTTGTAAAATGAGCTTTAAGAAGTGAATACAGTACTTAATCTTTGTTCATATAGACCAAAGCATACATGACAAGACACATGAGAAGTTGTGATGGTGCCCCCCATAAGGCTTTATGGAAATATAGTTATGAATGTATATATGACATAACTAGAATGTGTTTTATGCTATACATGCCATATAACATATCTCTGTAAAGGTTATGATCTACGGAATCTATTAATCCTATTTGTATGCATGTATCATTTTTGTATTCAAAGTTATGAATATTGGCTGCATACTTGTTTGATTCTGAGTAGGTTTTAGCGAAGCAGTTGGTCAGCTTTCTGAAAAAAGACTATTCTCAGTAAGTGCCCAATCAAGAAGCCCTTAAGCCAACAATGAACTCGGAGATGCCAGTCCACATGTGGGCTTTCCCAGGAATGTGGCTTCGCTGGTAAGGAACTCAGTCATGCATGGACATGTGACTTGTCCAGGTGACTCCAAAACTCCATTTTGTAGCTGGACTTTGCATAGAAGAGACAAGGGGGTCTCCACCCACAAGAGAGAGTCTATTTAAAACCCTGGGAGACCCCTCCATTTTGTCTTCAGCTGGCTAAAGAGAGCGCCTCTCCGCCCCCAAGGATACCTGAAAGAAACTGGAACAAAGGACAGTAACTACAGGGGGTGTGAGTGACTGCTGAACCCAGACTAGAAGGAGATTAGTCTATAAAAGAAAGCTTACTGGAACTGGTGAGGTTTTATCTATATTCAGTTTGATTAGACATAGACTTGCGTGTTCTATTCTATTTTGTTTGGTAATTCACTTTGTTCTGTCTGTTACTACTTGGAACTACTTAAATCCTACTTTCGGTATTTAATAAAATCACTTTTGACTTATTAATTAACCCAGAGTATGTATTAATACCTGGAAAGGGGCGGGGGGAGCGCAAACAGCTGTGCATATCTCTCTGTCAGTGTTATAGAGGGTGAACAATTTATGAGTTTACCCTGTATAAGCTTTGGACTCCATTGGGAGTTGCGCATCTGAGTGTTAAAGACAGGAACAGTTCTGTGAGCTGCTTTCAGTTAAGCCTACAGCTGTTAGGGGATGTGGTTCAGATCTGGGTCTGGGTTTGCAGCAGGCTAGCGGGTCTGGCTCAAACCAGGCAGGGCACTGAAGTCCTAAGATGACAGGGCAGGAAAGCAGAAAAAGAAGTAGTCTTGGCACATCAGGTGGAAATTCCCAGTGGGGTTTCTGTGATCCAACCCATCACAGAAGTCTCTCCTGAGGTTTTTAGATACTGTAATGCTTGGACTGAAGAGAGAAATTTCCTTTTTGCATATGAAGAGATATTAGGACAAGGAGAGCACTGGAAGCATCACGCTTTTAAATATCTTCCCACTGCTCTAATCCTTTGCATGCTAGTTAAAAATCCATGCAGACTGATATTGTTGCTCAAATGTCAGGTTATAATCTGGATTGCCCATCACAGCACTGGAAATATTAATACTTCACTAGGAGCCAGCTGCTATTTTTTATGAGCAAACTACACATTCCTTAGGAAACAAACACTATCAAAGGCAGGGTGATCTTAGGGGGTTGTATTTAAGCAATGTTCGCAATGGTCGGTGATGTGAATATGACCTGAGGATAGGATTTATCCCAGCACGAAGCACACCTTTTGCTCCACCTAAAATGGGGAAAAAACCAGCAGTGAAGGACACAAGATAAATACTTGTGCAGGAGTTGGTAAAGGTGTCTTTAGCATAATTATAATAATGCAGAGGTGACTGCCCCACAAGGGAAGGTGATGGGGGCAGCATGATCTTATGGAGTATGCTGAGAGAGATGGTCTTGTGGCTATCCCTCTGGGCTTACTGACTCTTTCCCATCCAATGCTCTCATGAAACACCAGAGCTGAAAATCCATGGTACAAGCTGTTGCAGTTCTCAGTGGCAAGGAGATGACAATTTCCCTGTAACCTCTCCATTATAAATATACTAGCCAATTTTGACTGATACTTGAGTTGTTTCCAGATGTGGAGGGAGATAGGATGAATATGACTTAATAAAGTATTAAAGAAAATTAGCTCGTGTGGTTCTTTTTTAAAAATGGGCTGGAATGCTCAGTACCTTCCATGCTTAAGCCCTAATTGAAAAGTACGGCTTAGTATGAATTCTGTGAGTTGGGGTGAATTTCAGCCTCAATGCTTAAATACGCAAATTTAAAATCATTTGTACTTCAATCACTACATCAGCACTAGGAGTTTCTATAGACTTTATTGTCATTTTCCTTTCAGTTCCAGAGTATAAAAGCATGCAAAAAATAGCCTCTCTCTTAATAGTACATATTTACACTGTAATGGCCACGTGCCATCACAATACAAAGCACATATACATCATGCTTCAGTTATAGTAGAATACATAGATTGCTATACCTCACACCAAATAGCACAACAGATGTGAATACCAACACAGAACAGGCATATAAATCAGGTACAGAGCAGCAAAATTACGGCACACATTATCATTGTAGCATTGTATCCTGAAAATTATAATTTATTTAGCTTTTATCATTCTTTTTGAAAACTTTAGTGTTGGAAACACTTTATGGAGAAGGAATGTTGAACGAAGGCGCATGCCTCAGCTTGAGGAAACGCTAAGCTTAAGTGACTTTGATTCAGTGAATGAAGGTTATTCCTGCATAAAAAGCTAGGGATAAATTGCTACTTCCTCTCTTTCCCCCACTCCAGTACATCCAGAGTTCTGAATGAAGCAGATCTTTTGTGTTTTTGTATAGTGTTCTGGACCAGGAAAGAAAATGCTTTCACTTTTTGTTCACAGGACAATTCTGTAAATGGGTTCAGGTGAAAAGCAGAATCTTAGGTAACACATGATGCACTATACAAAAATTCACTAGATGCCTCCAAGCCCTAAGAAATGCTGTAAAATCTGAAATACTGTAAGAGCTAATAATCTTTTTAATTAAAACACAATAAAAGTGCACACAAGCTCTAGCAACTCCACTTTCCTTTTTTTCATTTAGATTAGTATCTAGATGCCCTCTATATGGAGAGATTATTCTCTCTTTCCTTCTGTCTCCTTCTTGTCTCAAATCACTAAAACATTTGGCATTAGCATCAAGGATCAGGAACTGCTGCGTTACACCTGATCAGCATGCAGCAAGGATCTAGGGGTTTGATCCTGCACTGTGTGAAGGACTCTGGCCCAGATCCTGGAAATAACTTAAGCTCATGTTTAACTTAAAATTTGTGAGTAGCCCAACTGATGTCTATATACAAAGTGCTCAGTACCTTGCAGGATGGAACCTTAGTTGAATTGGAGAAGTAACATTCTTTGCTGTACAAGTCTTGAAAAGCCATGACACTGAAAGTTTAATTTGCAATCATGTAACAAATGATCTGTCACATACACAACTGCTGCTCTACATGGGAGACCTGAGATCTATGTGTTATACTGAGACGACCTTCTCTTTCTTGCACATTTTCTATACAGCTCTTTGACTTGCTGATGATGGGGAGAAAGAAGGTGGTCACGGTGTGTGGGGGGAGTTTTTTTTGTGGGGGAGGTAATGGCGGCTTTTACAGAGAGATGGGTATTTGTGAACAATGTCAATACAGCTTTGTTTGATCCTCCTGGACTAATCATGAGAAGAGACGACACATATATTCCTAGACTTTAAAGGATCTCACGTTGCAATTTATCACAAAATGCAAGAAAACAAATTTCAAGTAATATTTTAGGTAGTCATTAGAAGCCCCTGGGAGTTTTGATTTTTTTAAGGACTGCAGAATGTCTAACCTTAACTGTGAGCTGCCTGGTCAAGTAATGAATAGTAAAATCTGTTATGGGGACTTTCTTTCAGTTGCACTACAGGTATTTTGTCTCTGAGAAAGAACTATACCATGCTCTCTCTCCTTATTTTAAGACTCTGTTATATGGAACATTCCCTGATCTATAGATAGTTTGCTTCCCACCTACAGTACCAATTTGCCTAAGTAAAGAATGCTGTTGTAACAGCATTCTCTTTGTTTTGCAGAGATTTCAAGGTGGAGTGCACGTTTAAAAAGCATTTGTCAGAAAATTTTCTACTGAATTCCCAATACAATTTAGATCTCATTTTATTTATGCTGTATGGCTCTTAGACTAAGATAAATACAGGATTATTTATCCTTGCATCATTAAATTCTTTTCTAGCATCAGATCCTGCAATGTGCTGAGTTATTTAAACTCCCACTGAAATCAATGGGTGTTGAGGGCACACCATACCTCCCAGGAGGTCCTTGTGGAACAGAAATATGTCACTTACATCCAAATGATATTAAAACTCATAGTAGACCATGTATAGACTAATATGTACATTTAAATGGTCTCTTCCATAAATTACAGTGCACATTCACATACATGCCTATACAAAAGTGACACACTTCACGTATACAAAAACCACACATTTAGTTTCCACAAGTGAGCACTCAGCACCTTACAAGATTGGGCTCACAAAGAGGCCAAGTTATCATCTGAATTTGATTTACTTGTCAAAAGAATTTATTAGCCTAGAATTGGAAGCATGCAGTAAAACTGCATAGTAAGTTAGAAACTCTTTAATAGAAAGATATCTATGTTGATTTCATGTAGCGCTCATATTTTCATTTAAAATAAATTAGCATCACTTGAACTTACACACAGTAACTCCAGCTGCTATAGCAGGTAGCTCTGCCTGATAGGTTATGAAGAACCCAGTGTTACAAAGACCAAAGTCTGGGCTTTAAGGGGTACATTCTCTATAGCCCTCATGCTTATTTTGTTGAACATAATTTATTTCACACGACAACAGATCTCTGAACTTAACTTAGCCTCTGTTCAGTTGGTGCAGTTAAAGGGCTAGAAACTCTTATTATAAGGGGATTTGTTTTCAAATTTCTTGAATTTTAACTTGACTCACAGTCCATACTTTCCTGAAATAAATATTACAATTAAGATTGCAACTGCCCATCAAAGGAGGTAGATTTATTTACAGTTTTACTGCTTTGACATCATGATCCACGGAACAGTGAAATTCTTTTCATGAAATCCATTGCAACCAACATGGCACAGGTTTATCATACATAGTAACACAAGAAAAATCCTCACATTCTCTTTTTGTCCTTGATTCTGGAAATGTAAGCAGTTCAAGGGGTCTCATGGCTACCATGTTCAATTATGCTGTCTCCAAAGAGGAGTTTACATCAGAGCTTATGCTTTGCTATAAACACCTGCTTGGAAGACAAATATAACAGCTACGACAAACAGAACAAAATTAAAAGGAGGACTTGTGGCACCTTAGAGACTAACGTATTTATTTGAGCATAAGCTTTTGTAAGCTACAGCTCACTTACGAAAGCTTATGCTCAAATAAATTTGTTAGTCTCTAAGGTGCCACAAGTCCTCCTTTTCTTTTTGCGGATACAGACTAACACGGCTGCTACTCTAGAACAAAATTAGTTATTTTAAAAGCTGCTTTTTTTCAAGATTTTCACAGCCACTTGTTAGTCACTTATGACCCTGATCTCACTCCCACTAAGTCAGTGGCAAAACTTCCATTGTCTTCAATTTGAGCAGTATAAGACCTTAATCAGAATGTTTCAAATTGTACACAATTTGCAAATAAAATTAATCAAGCTAGCACCCTATTTCCTCTTAAAACAACAACAAAAATGACCTCTAAGTTGCCTAACATCTTTGAAACTCAAAGACTGCCCTGAAATGCAACCCACTGGCAATTATAAGTAAAGTAAAAAACCAGCAGATGATTGTCTTGTCAGAAGCTACTCAAACAAGATACAAAACTGTTGTCACCAAAGGAGTGAAAGCCAAAGAAAATCTGTGAACATGTCATTAATGTTAGCCACTTTTCAAATTATGCTTTATATGTTCTATATTAAGGTAAATAATATTATATATAGTAAATAAACAGGTGGGTCTTACAGAGATCTTTGTGGAACCTGATTCATTATCTTTTTAACCTACAAAACAGAGGATTTTTGTTTATTTCACATATCTCAAGACACCAAAAAGAACCATAGAAAAATCTAAATCTAAAACCATGATTACTACTGCATGTGCACTAAATTCTCTTGTAGACAACAATTATAGGAGCTGATTATGTGACTCAAACTGGAAAGGCTACACTATAAACTTCTGTTTCTTTACTTTGCACTGTCAAAGTCTCCAGCAGTCTAAAAGACAACTGACAAAATCTAACATGGCTGATTTCCTAGGTGTCTTTATAGACCTTTGCTGCGCAAAGGTGGAATCATGCAGATATGACACAATTACCAGCAAATACACATTATTTTTTATCACAGACAAATGGCCAGGAAACCACGGCACAACAGCAGATATAGTACACGTGCACACTGGGGTGAGATGGTGTTATAAACATCAAGAGTCACCGTGAATGCTTCACTCAGACTCTACAATGTAATAAGTATCTGAAAACAATGGGAATTTTGTTTGTAGTGTCCTGTTCCTATTGAAATACTCCCACCCAAAATGATAAAGATCTCTAATATGGCTACCCTTGCTAACAGACTTGACAAACTTTACCAAGTGTTATCTCTCAAGCTAAGAACTTAGATCTATTAATAATTTTTTAAAAAATGTACTTCACGCAGATTTAAAAGTGTGTTATTTCTCCACAAGAGAAATTTCTTTGAAGGCTTCTCAAATTAGACATAACTTAGTTACAACTTGGACTAAATTATAAGAGGTGACAAATAACAGTTTGCTTTACAAAAAACTGTTAGCGGTGTTTCTCACAGATATGGACTTGAGTACACACATTTTGATGAATTCAGGCACTGTCTTCTGCAGGATACTCTTGCAGCAGAAACAGTGCTGTTTAGTATATTAAATGGTGGGGGAGGATTTTGAATACAAAATGTAGGGATTGTACAAAGACATCAGAGACTGACTATTTCAGTCCTCCCCTCTGCTCTGCAGATCATCCCAATGCCCGGTATCTATGTAAAGAGAATGATTTTCATCCATTCTGGATAGGGCTTAATTGTCAGAGATAAAAGGCTAATTTTTAAAAAAAATAAATTTTATATCCTTTAAACCGCTTCTGTCCCATAGTAGAAAGGCACTATTGCTCCAAGCTACACTAACATTGCTGCAAACATGTTGTACATTTCACTCTGATAGGGTTACAGAAGTGGAATGCCATTTTATAGCATTCCCTTTAGACATGCACAGAAATTATTAGACTTCTTTTTATGCTGGCATAATTTCCCCTTTTTGAACTGTGTACAGATTTTAAGATTGCTTTGTGTGATGGAATTAGGATGATTTCTTGTCATCTAAAGAAAAAGAAATCTTGGGCTGAAAGCCAGAGATGACAAAGTCTCTGAAGTAGAATTCACTTTTGCCTGGATTGGAAGAAACAGGTCTACTGTGGTTTTTATTTAAAGGAACACTGAACATTTTCTAAAAACAATTTTGGGGAGAATTTAAGAGATTTAAAGACTATAAAAGCAACACAGTGTCCTATAGCTAAAGAAATAGCACATTAAGCCTACTCCTCCCAAAAATATTAAGATTTTGATTTGTTTTATTAATTGAGGCTGGGATTTTCAAAGCAACGCTAAAGGAGTTAGGCTCCCGAATCCCACTGGAAATTGAGTGCATAACTCCACTGGAGTCCTTTGAAAAATCTCCTCCATAATTTCAAAATAGATAGTTATTGAACCATAAATCCATTGGTTTAAGAAATAATCTAAATTCTCATCCCCCAAGTCAGCTAACACCACTGAGGCTGAACTGAAAGATTTTCTTAGTGTAGATAGATGTCAGGTGCTATATTCAAAGTTTAACTTCCTTATCAAGTTTACTGATATAAACTAAGTATAAAATTGAATTCAGAGTGTCAACTAAGGTTTTTGGCACCCATATAATTAAATGGTTTAAAGTCGCACCTCAGTTAAAACCAGTGCAACTTTGACTGTAGACAAGGCTAGAGCCCAAGTGAACTCAAGGAGAATACCTCTGCTGAGAAATAATGCTCCAGAATATTGTAATTGGCAAGTTCTTCTCTGTCAGACTTCTTGCCTGAGCTGAAGAAAAGAGTAAATGAGTTTTCCATCAGCACCATCCCTTTTACAAAAAAAGAAATATAACAATAACTCCAAGACTAGGATGATTTAAGACACCTGCTTTTATGGTTACTACTCTGTAGCATAAGTATAATAGATTACAACATTTTGTTATCCATAGATAGAAGGTGCTATTGAAGCACTATGCAAACTTTGATTAAAATTCGCCTCCCTGTGAGGTGGGGAGTATTATCCCACTTTTCCAGATGGATAAACTGAGGCACAGAGAAGTTAAGTGACTTGCCCAACTTCACACTGTGAGTCATTGTCAGAGTTCAGATGAAAACTCCCATTTCCTCACTCCCAGTCCTGTGCTCTGCAACTAGACCAGACACGTAAAGGCTACTGGTCTGCCTCTGCCTAGCTTTTGCTACACTGAATCTACATTTTTCAGAACAACACTTCTGTGTGATGAAAAATAACGAACTCCTGACACTGACAGAATGCTGCTAGCAGAGGTGCCTATTAACATATGTAATAATAAAAGAGGGATGTGGTGAAGAAAGTGGGTGACATTCTATGGCCTTTGTTTTGTAGGAGGTCAGACTAGATGATCAAAATTGCCCCTTCAGACCTTAAAAATTTATGATTCTATGAAAAATGAAAAGGGGAGGAAACTGGAGTGAAGATAAGATATAAACAATGGGTTTATAACTTTATCTCATTCACACCCTAAAAAGGGCCAAAAACCCTACCTCCTAATCCCGACCAGCCTTAATTTACCACTTTTCTCTCTGAAACAACATATATTCTAGCTGCCTTCCTCACAGAAAAAACCCATAACTTGCATTTAAATGCATAATAATAGAAAATACTCCTGCCTTTTGACTTTATTTGCCCTTTTTGTTGACACAGGTAAACATAGTGATAAGTAACAGTCAGTATGGAATTGTCAAGAACAAATCGCGTCAAACCAACCTGTTAGCTTTCACTGACAGGGTAACAAGCCTTGGGGATGGGGGGGAAGTGGTAGATGTGGTATATCTTGACTCTAGTAAAGCTTTGGATACTGTGTCACATGACCTTCTTATAAAGAAACTAGGGAAATGCAACCTAGGTGGAGCTACAAGGTGGGTGCAAAACTGGTTTGAAAATCATTCCCAGAAAGTAGTTATCAGTGGTTCACAGTCATGCTGGAAGGGCATAACGAGTGGGGTCCTACAGGGATCAGTTCTGGGTCTGGTTCTGTTCAATATCTTCATCAACGATTTAGATAATGGTATAGAGAGTACACTTATAAAATCTGCAGATGATACCAAGATGGGAGGGGTTGCAAGTGCTTTGGAGGATAGGATTAAAATTCAAAATGATCTGGACAAACTGGAGAAATGGTCTGAAGTAAATAGGATGAAATTCAATAAGGACAAATGCAAAGTACTCCACTTATGAAGGAACATCAGCTGCACACATACAATATGGGAAATCGCTGCCTAGGAAGGAAGACTGCGGAAAGGGATCCGGGGGTCACAGTGGACCATAAGCCAAATATGAGTCAACAGTGTTACACTGTTGCAAAAAAAGCAAACATAATTCTGGGATGTATCAGCAGGAGTCTTGTAAGCAAGACACAAGAAGTAATTCTTCCACTCTACTCTGCAATGACTAGGTCTCAACTGGAGTATTGTGTCCAGTTCTGGGCACCACATTTCAGGAAAGATGTGAACAAATTGGAGGAAGTCCAGAGAAGAGCAACAAAAATGATTAAAGATCTAGAAAACATGACCTATGAGGGAAGATTTTAAAAACTGGGTTTGTTTAGTCTGGAAAAGAGAAGACTAAGAGGGGACATGATAACAGTTTTCAAGTACATAAAAGGTTGTTACAAGGAAGAGGGAGAAAAATTGTTCTTCTTAACCTCTGAGGATAGGACAAGAAACAATGGGCTTAAACTGCAGCTAGGGAGGTTTAGGTTGGACATTAGGAAAAACTTCCTAACTGTCAGAGTGGTAAAGCACTGGAATAAATTGCCTACGGAGATTGTGGAATCTCCATCATTGGAGATTTTTAAGAGCAGGTTAGACAAACACCTGTCAGGAACGGTCTAGATAATACTTAGTCCTGCCTTGAGTGCAGGGGACTGGACTAGATGATCTCTCGAGGTCCCTTCCAGTCCTATTAAACACAGAAACCCCAATGTAAATCTGAAGTAACTCCATTGAAGTGGATGCATTACTCCAAATTTATAGCTGTGCAACATGACAATCTCATCTCAGAACTCATACTGGAAGCTATTCTCTCTCTCTCCTGTGGAACTGCTGCAGTACATAACCTAGGACATGACATAAATATTTTTGTAGTGGTTTCAGCCTACATTGCTGCTGACTTGGGATTCCAAACAAGCTCAAATCTCTGACCTCCTAATTCAACAACACTGAAGATTCATGATATTATTAAAACCACATTGGGGGGTGTTACAGCAGCATGCCACAGCAGAGGACCAAGTGCATAAAACCTAAAGTATTGAAATATTACACAAATGAGTTAAATTAAACTCAACTTTTGTCCTGTAGCTTTTCTGGGTCCTTGCTTACCATCAAAGAATCATCTACTGACATACTCTCTTATAGGAAAATGTCCTATTTCAGGGCATTTACTAGTAAACAACAGTTAGGTAAAAAACTCAAGATATAATCAAACACACCTACTGTCTCTCTCTTATGGTGGGGGAGGGGGTACTGGGAGGTGAGTGTGAAAGGAGAATCAGACTGCCTTAAATGACAAATAAAATCCATTGTCTCATGCTTTCAGATCAGTAAATACAATTCCTGTCCACACATTAGCACACAAATGGAATCAAATCCCAGCCCTCTGGGAACAGTACACTCTATAAGCAAATGCTCTTGGTGCACTAATCCATCATATTCAGATGAATATTAGGGCCTTTAACAGTTCAGGGACAGTCCAAATCTCAATGCAGATGGGTGGGAATATCGTATATTTTCAATATTGTACTAAAATGACTCTAATGTGGCCCTATATAATGCAAAAATAAGAGCTATATAATGCAAAAATAAGAAAGAATGAAAAGCACAAAGAATTACACAGTGGAAGATCTCATCCTACTTCAACAGAAGTCAACAGGAATTTTGTCATTGACTTCAGCAGAAGTAAGACTGTGCCCCAGTAAATTTAAGCGCTTGAGTAATAAATAAAAGTTAACCTAAGAGAGGACACCTGGCTACTGCATATCTTTTTTCTTGGTACTTTGAATGCAGAATGCAAAAAGCTGGAAAACATCTTGATGGCAAGTGCCCTATTAGATAAAGTTTGGTTCTTTGAATTATAAATAAAAACACATTCATTGGTCAAGATACCAGACAATAATGACCGTACAACATAGGCTCAAATGGAGAATGAGGCACATGTCAAATACAGAGAAACATCTTACATGTTGAATGAAGCCAATGAGTAATACAACATAACATTCCGTGAATAAACCATTTCCAAAGAACTCGCACTGTTAGTTGTTGTTGCTTGTTTCCTCTTTTCAATTTCTGTTTTTCAGGTCACAAACTTTGGTTCATGAGAGCAGAATGTGTGGGACACAACACAATGGTTACAACAGCAGTAAATAACCAATCCAGGACATGCACATGGCTTCAGGAAGTAGCCTCATCTTCACAGACGTCAGGGAGATCAAGGTCCTTTACTCCTTCTCTGCTCCCTTGCTTTCTACATGAATGAATGAAGGGAAGTAAATAATTAGAAACAGGCATTTAGAAAAATAGAGCAGGCGTAGTTTTCTCTAATAGGCAAGCCAAACCAATAACATCAATAACTAGATGAAGAATGACATTCAAACAAAACTGTATTTCCTTAAAAAGTATACCATGTAAACAGTTAAACTGTGATAAAGAAAAATGCATCAACATCAGTGCACTGATCACTCAAGTATGATAAGACTTGGTATCATGAGGCTACAACTCCTTAGTTTGTCAAAATACATTCTCAACTTCCTTTTATTGCACTAGTACAAGAGATTTAATTCTCAGAAACAGACATATAGAAAGGCAGCAATGTTTATAAGTTTATTTGGTTTATATTTTTAAACTCTACTTGTTTCACTGATTTTATGGTTTGACATCTGCAACCCTTTTTCCAAAGCTCAACTGCAAACGGCAGTTATGTTCCCTCAAGGCCAATGAAAAAGTAGCCAACTGCTGCGTTGCAATGGCGACTGTAAGTTCTTTGAAGCGGAAATCACATCTTCCTGTGTGTTTATACAGCATCTGGCACAACGGGGGCATGATCCTCCTTGAGTCTCTGGGTGGTACTGCAATAATTATAACTTATAATTAATATTAATAGAATTAGAACATAAAGCTGATTAAAATGCCAATTATATGCTTTTCCCCCAAACTGTCCCTTTTTTCAGCTTTTCCAAGACAAACCCAAACTAGAAAATATTAGTTTTTAAAATGTTTTTAAGAAAAAAAAAATAGGTTTTCGATAAAATTTTTTTGATTTTTGAAATCCAAAACCTGAAAATATTTACTGAAAACTACACCAAAAGCTGAACATTTTTACAAAAACTCAAAATTGTTCATGATAATTCAAAAGTTTTACCAAAAATTTTCAGTTTCCAATTTCTGATAATTCAATGAAAAAGTCTGAGAAAACTTGCTCAGTATTAGCCACAAAAACAAATGAAGATAACTTACTTATATTTGTCTTACTTCACAAAAGTCTTCAGCCTTTTCAGAATGCTCCTAAATTTCAACTTCCTCTCTTGCAGATTCAAGAGACTGATGGGCTTGTCTCCACTGCAAAGTCAACTTGAGTGTTGCCCCTACTTGAGTCCCATCCACACACAAAAACCTTAACTCAAGTGTGGTGGTGCTTTCAAGGCCTTGTCTCCACTTGAAAGGTTTGCTGGTATAGCTATTGTTCTACTGGAGATGCACGTTATACTGGCAGAACAGTTGGCAAGCCTGTCAAGTGGTGAAGACTCCAGCTTAAGTTAGTGCAACTTGTCAAGTGCTAACACAATCACTTTGCTGCTAATACAACCACACTGTGTGGCTCGACTGTTATTTCACAATATGTCTGCTCTCACCCGAGCTTGACTAACTTGAGAGGAAGTAACTAGAGTGTAGGTAACTTGAGTTAACTCTGCAGTAAAGACAGCCTAGGAGAGGTAGCAAGGCTAGTCAACTCTTAAAACTGGTCAGGTGAAATTTTTTTGGAGATCACACCTTATCAGTTAATTTGAAGCTGTATCAAAAGAACGCTTATGTCTGAGCTGTATTTTAAAGAGTGAAACAGAAAAAACAATGGTTGCCATTAAGCATAATTCCATTCCTAAGTGCACCATCACAGCCCAGGTGATAAACCTGACCTTGAATATAGACAACTGACCATTTCCAAATGCACTTTCAGGCCTGACTTCAACATGCTGAGTAATAGATCCATCTTCAGTGGCTGATCTGAGTTAATTCAGGGGCTGTCATCACCCTCTTTAAATGATTTATTACCGTGAACAGGAAAGCAGGTTTCATTATCAGATATAATGCAAGCAGGTCTGTGCAGTGGGATAACGGCAAGCATAATTCAGCAGCAGATGGTGTCTCACGGGTTATTTAGAGCCTGCTGTCATTTTGTACTATTTGCTACTGTCTGCAATTTGATGAATCAGATTAAATGTTTCCCTGTAATTCTCAATAGCTGATACCTGTCTGTATACCTTGTTTTAGCATTAAAGGCAATGTGATCCACAGGATGTGGAATGGGTGCAATATAGCATAAATTGCCAAAACATTCAATACAATACTGAATATCAACTAAATTTATTTTCTACAGACAGCTGGGGTGATCTTGCAGTAAGTAGTCTGCAGTCTGTGCTGCCACATAGGAGACGTGACTACATGCTGAGAGGACTGAGGCTAAATGCTAGTCTCCATTAAATAGCTTTTCTTAAGGTGTTATTTTGTATTTGCGTTACATTTGTTAATAGAAGGCTAATGAACCTTGCTCTATGTGGGTATCCAACACGCTGCACTGTTGAGACCATTGTTAATAGTCGTAATAACACATGGCACTCATCTAGCAATTTTTGTACATCAATGGCACAAGCTTCACAACATAACAGATAGTAAAATTAGGATAGAGGCAAAATAGTATTTGAGTCATGATTCCTAGTCCCATGTTCAGTCATAGCTCGCTTACTCTCTGTCCTGTTAACTGATAAGGATTCTTCCCTAATGCCATTTATGCCTTGACTGTGGGCCAATATCTGTCCTCATTTATGCACTTGGAACTCCCACTGACTTCTGTGGGAATGAAGGCAGAACATCAATGGGAATGAAGCAGCCAGGAGTTGTGCCTGGGTATCTGAGAAGAGAATTTGGTCCTATGTATTTAAAGAAAAATGGCTTCAGACCCATGGCAGCATCTCTCTTGTGAACAGTTTGTTGCACCTCTGAGGTCTATTCATCAGGAATCAATCACAGGTTTCATTTTCACCAGGCTGTGTTATTCATTCCAAAGCTGAAGCACTGTCTGCACTGGCAATTTGTCTTAGTTCTAGCAATCTCTGGCCAGCCACTGAAATATCTGTATCAGTGCAAAATAAGTGTTGGCAAGATAACCCTCAATTTGCACAGATTGAGATTACTCGCTCTTGAAACCAGGGTACACGTCAATGGAGCCAACTGGCCACAGATGGCTGCAATCAGGGTAAATTCCCAACAGAGACAAGCCTCAGTCATGCCCTTACTGGGAGACCATACATATGCTGCTGTTAGGGCTAAACAGGAGGCTGTGGTTGAAACCAAGTATCATGGTGCAAGTGGTGAACTTTTGTATTTTATTACATCTCTCTAGCCTTAATGGATGATGATACAGGGGGTTTCTCCTGAGCTTGATTTTTTGAGCATGATCTTTCAAGTCAACATAGGCGCAAAACTTCCTTTGACTTCAGTGGGCCTATCTATGAATTCTTTGACTGTACATCCAAGTGGAAAAGACTATTACTTACACTAAAATTTTCTCTTTTTTCAAAATTGAAAACAGTCCCATGCATCACAACCCAAATGCCAATAAAAGTGCTACATCAGCCTTTATTCTGCTCAGGTCCTTCCCAGTACGTTTGGAGAATCTTTTCAAAATCCTTCACTCTTGCAGCAGGAGGTGTCCCTAGCTTGATTCATCTATTTATTTTACAGTGATAAATGAGCTCCTAAGCAAACAATTGTCTCCATAATAATGGAGCTGCTCAAATGGAATTTCAAGAGACATGATTAATTTCCAAGCATTCATCTGAAACCATCTCTGTCAAATTCCAGGCAGACTAATTATGCTTTGAGCTGGCCGTGCAAAGCGGGATTTTGCACTGAGATGTCTTTTTTTTTTTAATGATCTCCAATGGTTTACATTAACTACAGTATTTTGTTGTTGTTGTTTTAAATTGGACGGCATACTTTGTGGACCAATCTGTGGAATGTGTTGCAAAATATGTATGCTGTCTGCTTAAGTCCTGATTGAAATGAGGCATGTTGAAATGTAGACCAAGAGGTTTTGTCCATATCAGTCATCACAGCAGAGTCCCAGAAACTTGAAGAGTAGAGGTATTGATAGAATTACCTGCTGCATATTTGGTTGTAGCCACATCTATTAATCTTTCATAAGGTCTAAATATTAGAGATGGGCCTGAGCTGCAAGTTCAGATCCAGATTCCCAAATTTTGTGGGTATTGGATCTAGGGTTTTGGATTGAGCCCGCTCTCTGCTAAAACTCACCAAGTCTCCCTCTCCCATCCTTCCCAAAAGAAAAAAAAGAAGAGTGAGGAAACAAATGACCAAGAAAAATCCCAAGTAACTTAGAGAATGAATGTTAGTGTCACACACACATAAATACTGTAACAAACTACATAACTACTGTAACAAAACTGCTCCTATATGAAGGATGGAATTTTATGTTCTCAATAACACAGAAAGCATGACAACTGAGGAGAGGATTTATAACTCTACTGCATCCAGGGGAAACACAAACACACAGTTACCTTAAAGATGGATGCAAATATAGAGATGAGCTTAAGAGGAACCTGTCCCTAAGGGCAAACAATGAGATAAAGGAAGAAAATGTTAAAGAAGATGTTGGCAAAAGGCAAATGAGCACATGTTTCTGAATATTAAAGGAATGAAATTAAACAGAGGATGGGATATTAGTCAGCAATGTTTACTAAGGCTAAAGACCAAATAAAAAACCATGACAGTTAATGCTGTCACCCATAGTGCAGTTCTGTGCATACACCTGTGCTAAAGGCAACTGATCCTGCAGGGTGCCAATTGCTTCCAGCAAGCCGTTCAGTGCCATCAACACCTAGTGAAATCAGTGGGAGTTGAAGGTGTTCAGCAGCATACAGGTCTGTGTCCCTAGCATGTAGAAGTCTTATGAACATGTAGTGTTATTAATTGCCAAAGGACACAAGTTGAGCAGGAATTAGACACAAACCACTGAATAGATGATGGGTGCTTCTGTATGTGATGCTCCTAGTGTAACAAGATGTTGTGATATTGTGTGCTGAAGTTAGTCTGTAAACCATTAGTTAGACTCTAATAATACTTACCCTTGCCACAATATGGGCCATAGCTTTTAATAAAAGCACACATCCTTCCCTCGCAATGAAAAATATATTAGTGTGAAATTTACTTGGACAGGATTTTCCGTTGACAATGTGTATGTATTATTTAGTCAAAATCTGCATGCTAATATACAGATGCCCACAGAATTTTAGCAATGTTAAGAGACTGACTTGGGGTACATTTACACAGGAAAAAAAAAAACACCTTGCGGCAGTAAGGGTCAACTGACTTAGGTTTGTGTTACAGGGCTAAAAATGGCAGTGTAGATGTTTGGGCTCACGCTGGAGCCTGGGCTCCAAGACCCTCCAAGTCCTCATTCTCAGAGACCAGGCTCCAGCCTGAGCTCAAACATCTACATTGTTATTTTTAGCCCCAAGCGCAAGCCCCATGAGCTCAAGTGAATTGACCCAGGCCCTGAGATTTACTGCATGACCTGGGCTCTGAGACTTACTGCAGGGGTGTTTTTTTGCTGTGTAGATGTGCCCCCTTAAACACACATTTTGTGAAATTAAGAGTTAAGTCAAACTTTGCATCCTTTCTGCAGCCAGTCTCCTGCCAATACCATCAACAATGAAGACTTTAATCTGGCTACAGGTGTCAACAGGCTATGTTTTAAAAGTGAACGTAATTTTAGTAAAAGGTGCTGGACTGTTAGCCCTGGGGCTGGTATCCTCTCTCAGCACAATAGGTAAGAAAAGTCTTGCCCATGCTGCCCCACCAATGGGCCTCAGTTGGGTTTTGGAGAGAGTCATAGGCAGCAGGTATTATAGGCAAGGAAGGCTTTGCCTCCCCAAACAGCCTACCGTAGCCCCTGCCCGCAGGCCAGTATGCCTCCTGCAGTGACTCAGGGCCTCTGATGCTGGGCTGTGCTGCCTGCCCAGTGCTGGCCAGCCGAGCACCGGGATTGGGGGCCACCCGGAGCTGTGGGTGCGGTGACTGCGCCGCACGGAGCCCCAGGGCTGGGGTCACAGCGGCCGCACTGCCCTGCCACCCAGAGCCCCAGGGCTGGGGGTGCGGTGACCGCACTGCCCGGAGCCCAGGGGCTGGGGGCACAGCGACCGCACTGCCCTGCCACCCAGAGCCCCGGGGCTGGGGGTGCGGTGACCGCACTGCCCGGAGCCCAGGGGCTGGGGGCACAGCGACCGCACTGCCCTGCCACCCAGAGCCCTGGGGCTGGGGGTGCGGTGACCGCACTGCCCGGAGCCCAGGGGCTGGGGTCACAGCGACCACGCTGCCCTGCCACTCAGAGCCCCGGGGCTGGGGGTGCGGTGACCGCACTGCCTGGAGCCCAGGGGCTGGGGTCACAGCGACCGCGCTGCCCTGCCACCCAGAGCCCTGGGGCTGGGGGTGCGGTGACCGCACTGCCCGGAGCCCAGGGGCTGGGGGCACAGCGACCGCGCTGCCCTGCCACCCAGAGCCCCAGAGCTGGGGACGCGGTGACTGCGCTGCCTGGCCACCTGCAGCACTGGGGCTGGGGGTGCTGTGGCCGTGCTGCCCAGGGGCTGGGGGCATTGAGGCTGCAGTGCACTGGGGCTGGGGCCTTTCCTCCCCCCCAGCAGTCTGGCACTGGGGGGGTCACAGTGGGGGTGCTTTGGGCTCCTGCGGGGGAGGGGGAGGTAGAAAGAAAGGGGCGGGGCCTCAGGCACAAGGGAAGGGGCTGGGGATTAGACTTCCCGGGCAGCAGGGTCACCATCCACCTGTGGAGAGAGCAGGTCCTGGCCTATTCAGTCCTTGAACTCTGTTGAGACTTGTCAACAAACCTGACAACTCTTTGTGGTGACATGGATACCTGTTAACAAGAACTAGACCGAGACTGCTAACCAATGACCAAAAAGCCACCAGTCAGTCACGGCCAAACTGGCCGTGTTTGAACCAGCGACTCTCAGATGAAAGGCTCCATTGTTACAGCTATTTGCTAAACCTCACTGCGTAGGTGCTGGAACTATGCGTGCTGGGGATGCTGCCACACCCCCTGGCTTAAAGTGGGGTGTGGCAGCATCACTTTGGATCAATGTCTCTCAGCACCCCCATTATACAAATTGTTCAAGCACCCCTGCTGCACAGGTCACTTTGCTGCACAGGTCACTATCTTGCTGCCCTCATCCCCTGTCTGTGCCTTCTCTATTTAGACTGTAAGCTCTCAGGGCATGGATCTTATGATCTGATCTATCAGTGGGATCAAGTTCTGTAAATAATAAGAATAATTCCATATATGGTAGCTGAAAACCACACTTTACCAACTGCACAGCAATGGTTAATGTGCAAGTATAGTGGATCTGCCAAAACATTTTTTTCAGTTAATTTGAGATGTATTAGCAATAATAAATAAGAGTAATAAATGCAGTGAAATTATGCCTGCATTAATGAGAGGAATCTGGTTCAGGTGGGAAATCTACATACCTATAATAAAGATGTATACAATGGAAGTTAACTGAGAATACTGAACAGTTGGGATTTTTAAAAACCTGTATTCAGTGACTGGGAAATTTAAAAGCAAGAGACCAAATTCATCCCTAATGTAGCTCCACTGAAGTACTAGTTACATCATAGTTGAATTTGGCCCATCACATGTAGGATCTAAAAAAACAAAGGGTCAGATTCAGTGCAGATCTTCTGAGAGACGCTGCATAGACAGAACAGCCCAGAGGGGAGTTACAGATGGCTTTACACTACCTTTGAGCTGCTCAGATTCCAGGAAGCTGCTGCTGTGACCCAAATGACTCCCCAGCATAAGTCAGAGCAGCCTTCAGGGCTGCTCTATCTTACGGCAGCCTTTTCTGTGCTGCCTATATACTGGAGCAGCATGTAGGGACCAAAGTGAGAGCCAGGAGATCAGTCCCACAGTGTTTTGTGACCTGTAGCAGCAGTTAAACACAGTTCCAAGCTCAATCAGTGATGTAGGTGTACAGTGGTACTTTTGCCAGAGGCAGAAGCTATATAAATAGTGTTGCTAAAAACAGCCATCTTCATTTTAGCTCCATTCAATTGTAATATTTGCCAAATGCCTAAGCATAGGTGCCTTTTAAACATTTCTAGACATTTAAGTAAAGAAATAAATAACAAACAGGAAAGGATTTTTCAAAATCTTACAAGAATTGAAAAATTTAAGCCCTCCCCATGAATTTAAAAACTATTTTTAAAGCAAGGCCATTTAAGGATCAAAATCTGTAACAGCTATGAAAGGTCTCCTGCTTTTGCAAAGAACTTTGATCTGCATCTTCTTCCCTAAGCATTTCCCAGAATAGAGCTTGGCATATTGTGAGCAGGTAGTAGAAAGATTGTGAAGAAATTAATTAAGTCAGGCAGCTTCCAACCTAAGAAACTCAATGAGTAGGCTGTTAAATTGGCATCTTTCTCTCTTTTTCTAAAGGGCAGATCCCTTTTCAGAAATGTTAATTAGGCACCAGATATTGAAAAGCTAACTCAGCTGTCAAAAGGCTTCTTGCAGGAAGATTCTTGACACTGACACAGATGCAAGTTGACTTCAGCAGCACGCAGTGCATATGGCTTAGAAAAAACCCAACTATTTTACAAGCAGCCTAATTACACAAATTGAATGTGAAATTGGGAAAGTTTTCTAATTGCTTCTCTTTTTTCCTATGTAGGAACACAATGCAACAATACCATCACTGATTTACCACACTTCAAAGACAGTACAGTCAGGGATGTGGAAAAACAGTGTTGATGGGATTTTTTAAAAATTTGTTTGCTTCATTAATATAACAGAGATACCTTTAATATAATAAAGGTGACACAGGTTGCACTTCAGTTTCCAGTGTGTTTTCAGCACACAGGAGCTCACTATTAGACCATGCAAAGTGCTCTAAATTTCCACTCGGGAACATGAGCCAAATCGTGAAGTCTGCAATGTTGCTTTCATGGGAATTTTGTTTGAGTGAGGACAGCAGAATTGAGTCTAGTGGGTGCTGCTGTGCTCAGCAATATCCAGAGCTCCTAGGAACTGATGTGGGTGATTCACTAGGAGGTACTGTTCCCTCTCAGTCACCAATGGACACACACATGGTTGTAGGGGGAACTGTGATGCTGAGGATACTGCCTGCTTGATGAGATGTAAAGCCAAAGTTCTGAACACTTGCATCTTTTACAATCCTATCACACTTTTCACAAGAACATCAAGTGTGGGTGCTGCCAAAATGATTTGTACTTTCTGCAAAGTTACTATGTTTCTGCAGACTAATTGGATTTGAACAGTTAAATTCTTAAAATGAGAGCTATCCCCATATAACTAAGATGAACCTTACATAAGACTGAATATAAATTACTTTAGATACGTTAGAGGAAAGTGTCATGTTTTGTTTTTCTTATAAACCAAATGCTCACATGGATATTGGCTAAGATGAGACACATAGAGCAGCTCACAGGCCATCTGGATAACAGAGCTGCATCATTGCCGATGTTGTATGTACAGAAAACAGGTGGCCGATAGTGGAGGGCATATAACAGATAGTTCAGCCACCCTGCAGTATAACTTTTCCTCAATCTAGTCCTTACTGTTGTGTATTATGTGTACTTGCTTTAAAGACTCAATGTGCCAGATCCTCAGCTGGTGTCAAAGGCATAGATGCATTAAAGTTAATGGAACTACTCTGATTTATACCAGCTGAGAATCTATCCCACCATTCTGAAGACACATACTGCCCCTGAACGTGAACTTCTGAAGCAGCATACACAATATTGCCTTAGGACTAATCCTGCAAGATGCTGAGCACTCTGGCCCTGACCCAGCAAAGGATTTAAGCACATGCTTAAATTAAAGCACATTGAGTATGACTATGACTTCAAATCAAATATATGTAATATATGACTTCAGTGGGACTACTCATGGGCTTAAAGTTGTGTGTACTTACATGCTTTGTGGGATCAGGGCCAGACTTTGCAATATCAAGCCCTTATACTGTAACAATGTGATTTAACATGGTTAGTTCCTAGAAGTTTGTTATCCTTTACTCTTGTTCTAGATTTATTTCAATTAACTTGGCACCATTCATAACATGTACATTTATATTTTATTTTACTTTTATATTGGAGATGATTTTATACAGAACAATCCATTGTAAATTAAGAAAGGTAGGTTGGCATGAAGCATGAGTTTAATATCTAGCACAATTTCTCTTTGCAAATATACTCAATGTAATCAGGACATAATTCACCTAGTACAATGAGCACTCCCACTTCACAGAAATAAAATAGCTTTGCCTCTTGCTTTCTGTATTTTCTTAAATGCAAAACACAGAGAAAGAAAGCTTAAATCTCTTTCATTCAAGTGCACTAATCTAACTTTTACAATGCATATAAATAAAAATTCATATTATTTTAAATTATCTGTTTACAGTATTTAAATATATCACTGTATGTAAGAAATACTGTCTGATGTGTCAATGTCTCTTGAGTTAATTAGAAACATTCCTATACTGGTCCATAAGGTCCATTTTTGCAAGTCTTAGTTTAGGGTAATCAAACATTACTGGAAGGTGCCAGAAATGCTGATTGCATGATATCACATAAGCTGATTGGGTACAATTAAGTGAAGAGGACAGCATAGTTGAGCACTTGCACACACAAAGGTTACAATAGATAGGATAAACTATTTTTTAAGGAAGAGATATAAACTTCCTTGCTTTGGAGCAACCACAGATTGGCTGTGATTCAATCAGTGAACTGGCTCATTATTGTAAATCAAGTACCTTGAGCAAGCCAAGACAATACTGGATAAACGAGAACTAGCTGACATAATTTATTTCAAAAAGCCTTTGACACAGTGCCACACAAGAGGCTATTAAGGAACTAAGTCTAGACATGGTGGATGAAAATGATTAGAAGCGCGAAAAGCTTCCATTCAACAAGAGACTGAAAAGACTAGAATTGTTCAATTTAGAGAGGAGATAAATAAAAGGGACACAATAGAGGTATACTACCTGTCACCAAGGCTTAATAAGATTTAAAAAAATCAGATAGATTGGATAAAGATTTTTTTAGAAGGGATATAAAACCTCATGCTTCAGGGCATAAGACAAACAGAGGGGTCAGGAAGAAATGTCTCCTACTGGTAGTTTATTCTATCATTGCTTACTAAAGGGTTTCTTATGCTACCTTCCTCTTAAACATTTGGCACTGATTACTGTCAGAGACAGACTAGATGGACCACTGGTCTAATTCAGTATGGCTATTCCTATGTATCTCAGTGATTTCTATGAGAACAAGAGAAAATCCTAATATACCAGTTAGGATAAGATTTGAAGAAAAGGGGGAAAAAAAAAGCACCCATTGCTTCCCCTGAGTTAAATAGTCTGGAGGGTCTGACAGCTATTTGGTATTTTTCTTTAGACTCAGTAAAGTCTCAACATCATAGAGTGAAGAGACTCGCTGGCAAGGAACTATGTGAGGCTATGTCATAGGATGATAGGAATGGAAGGTGATGGTCTGAGAGTTATATAAAGTGAAGATAAACTCTTCCTGCTAAGCTGATGAAGTATCCACATTTGAAATGCTTTTCTGACATGTACCCGAGACTGTACTTGAAGCTAAAAATCACATCATATAGAGCAGTCTCTTGGATGACATCTCGCTTGCCAGCCTGGATTGAAACTGTCAGTTTGTAGACTCTGAAAATCAGTGAGCTTCAGAAAACTGGCAGCAGAAATCAGAGAGCACGGTACATCTCTGCACTCACTACAGGCCAAATCTCAATGGGATTTGAGCATGCTCAGAACCCTAAAAGGAAGCACTCAGCACCTCATAGGATTGGGTTCCTGGGAAAAAAGATATTAAAACCTGTTCTAGGTAAGGTAATAAAGGTAGAAGTGCTTCTTCTGTTAGCCAGGTTCAGTTCAACATGACTGCAGTAACTCTTTCCTTTCTGGATCAGGAGTGCAGTTCATTATCCACAGTTGGTTAATCATGAGGTAGATTTACAGCAGGCTTTTGGTTCTGAAAAGATTAAGGCAATAAAATATAAAGAGCAAAGGTGCTTCTTTATGGTGATCAAGGTCCTTTAACTCTCCTACCTCTGAAAGAGTCTCCTATAGTAGATGGGAGAAGGGAGGCAGATACAAAGGAGAAAAGTATCTAATTGGATGTAGTCATTCTCTCTCTCTCTGTTGTAAGGATCTGGGCAGATAGCTAGAGCTATAGGACACTCAGCTAGATGGTGCCAGCCATCTGACTAGTACAGTGTATGGCAGGTCCTGTGTTACCATCTGTTGTGCAAAATTTAATTAAGGAAACATATGGGAGTTGGAACTTGGCCTGTGTGTCATACAGGGAACTGTGAGTTAAAATTAGGACAAGGCCCTGGCTAATATTCCTGACTCAAGTATCAAACAAAAATCCTTACAGTTAAATGGCTTTTCCTTAAGATCAGTTCTTCACAGCTTTATGAGAAGTTCTAATGAGGATCAGTCTTTATCGCACAACACTGTCTGAACACTCTGAGAGTATGTCTTCACTACCAACGATAAAGTGCTGCCATAGCAGAGCTGCCGCAGAAGTGCTGTAACATGGCTATGTAGTCTCAGCACCAGCGCTGGGATACAGCTCTCCCAGCACTGTAAAAACCCCCACCCCGCATGAGGGGAGTAGCTCCCAGAGCTGGTGCACTGTCTACACTGCACTTTACAGCGCTGAAACTTGCATCACTCAGGGGTGTGTTTTTTCATACCCTGAGCGAGAAAGTTTCAGGCTGTAAAGTGGCAGCGTAGACAAGGCCTAACTGATGTAGGCTCCATTGCGTGCTGGGGATTTGCACATTACCTTGATCCTGCTCCAACTGAAGTCAGTGGCAAAATTGCTTCTGACTTCATTAGTACAGGATTGGGCCTTAAAGTCCCATCATCTTTAACGAGAGCAACCCACTCAAATCCCTACACACTGGTGAGAGAAAATACTTTGTATTTCCAAAGATGTAGTTAGGTAGTTTAGTTAATATATATAAAAAGTTATCAGCATCTTTGCTAAGAGCGGTGTTCGTTTAGCATGGAAGATACTGAGTTTTAGGCATGATGCATGTATGCCAGGGGTAGGCAACCTGCGGTACGTGAGCTGATTTTCAGTGGCACTCTCACTGCCTGGGTCCTGGCCACCGGACCGGGGGGGCTCTGCATTTTAATTTAATTTTAAATGAAGCTTCTTAAACATTTTAAAAACCTTACTTACTTTACATACAACAATAGTTTAGTTATATATTACAGACTTATAGAAAGAGACCTTCTAAAAACATTAAAATGTATTACTGGAACGTGAAACTTTAAATTAGAGTGAATAAATGAAGACTCGGCGCACCACTTCTGAAAGGTTGCTGACCCCGATGTACGCTATGTACTGTAGCTTGGTTTATCACATATGATGCGTTTTGTTGGTTCCCACAATACCAATAATGTAATGTCAAAGGTGTCCATCACTGGCTTCCAGACCCAGTCCAGGATGTGCACATTTTCCAGTTTACAGAGATTACATGGGTCACTGATTTCCAGAGCAGAGCTGAAATATATCAGCATGCTTCTAGTTTTACAGGTTTTTTATTTTTTAATGTCTAGATGACTCAGCTGGACTCCTCCAAACCTCCTACTTCTATTGTTCATGGACAGCAGAGCAGAGGCTACTTACATAAGAATTAAAAAATTCTAGTTGAATTTCATCAATGGATACTTTGCTAGCTTGATGTTTGAGTACTGTTTAAACTACACACAGTATATAATAAACAAACTGGCTAAAAAGCTAGATTCTGAGCTGCTCTAAATGGGTACAACTCCTCTGAAGTCCATGGAGCTGCATTCATTTACATCAGCTCAGGACGTGGCCCTAAATATGAAAGTAGCTGCATCCATACAAAGAAATGTTTACTCTGTTCTAATGTGGATGTTTCATTATACTTCAACCCCAAATGACACTTGAGGCCTTATTCATCCCTAGTGTAACTCCACTGACTGATTTTCCACATGAAATTCACCTTTAAATTCTAAGGAAATTATCTGAAAACAGTTTCCATTATTCCTCCCACACTACTTTGTTCCTTGAAGCGGCCATATACAGCTCAGGCAGAGCACTAGAAGGGGCAGATATACATACATTAATAGGTTTCCTGGAGCAGACATGGACCTCTCTTCCCTTCTGGCCTGAACCTCAAATGGGTTTCCAAATGAGCGTTTCCTTAGCATGGCCTTCACTAAAATCTTTGAAGAAGGAAAAACAGATCAGAGAAGATAGGTGGCACAGAGTTTTCATCATCTTTATAATGCTGCTCTAAGCACTAGATCAGAGGAATATAATGATTACTTCGTTAATTTAATAAAATTGTAATGCTGTTTCACAGGTAAAAACTGAACTAGAGGGATCTGTATAATAGCCCTTAGGTTTCTGTTTGGTATAAATGCTGATCCATTGGCTACTGAAGTTAGATCTCTGTTTGCAAAGCATTGCTAGAAATAGCTATATGAATACTGTCAACACCCATTGACTAGAGGGAAGGGAACAGGCTGGTTGCCTGAGCACAGGACTGGGAGCCAAGAGCTCATAAGACTTAGTTCCAGCTCTGACAATGACTCCCTTTGTGACTTTGGAAGTCATTTTAAACCTCTTTGGCCACATCCTCAGCTAGTGTAAATGAATTAGCTTCATTTGCTTCAATGTAACTATGTTGATTTACACCAGCTGAGGATCTGGCCACTTTAAATCCCTTTTCCAATCTGTGAAATGGAAATAATAATGTTCTCTTATCTACCTCATAGGGAAGTTGTGAGAGTCATTAAAGGTTAGAATGTGGTTTTATCACAAGCCCCAAATAAGGAGAAGTAAATAGCCACACCACCTCAGTGGCTGGGTGAAGGAATTGTCACAATTACCCCACCCTAGTGGGATTAGTCACTAAATTTAGATTTAGATTCAAGTTCAGATTCTGTACTCCCTCAATCCTTAACTCCATTTAGGTGCCTGGTGTTTAAGTTTGGGGCCATCTCGGTTACTAACAGATCTTATTGTTTCTATTTCTAGGTATCAGGATTCCCTGAAGAATATCAGATACCATCACTATAAGCACAGTATAAGACTTTAGCTATTGTGGAGATGCACGAGAATAAACAGATTATCGAAGTTTCCAGGGCTGTCAAATAAGCTGTCATTTTGACTTTCACTATTTAACAAATAGTTTAGGAAAAGAGAAGCCCTCTGACTTAGGGGAAAAAACCATGAGACACCTTAGAACAAGTTTTACAGTTCAATCTTATCTAAAAGACACAGGGTAGCTGGCTCATGGTGATGAGGTAGGCTCACAAATTCTGCAATATTTCAGTGATTGCATTCTAAAATCAGTAGAGAAACATGGGGCCGGATTCTCAGCGGATGCAAACTGATGTAGCTCCATTGAAACCAACCAATGGAGCTACACTGATTTACACCAGCTGTAGCTCTGGTCTATGGATTTTTCCCCAAATTATGGGATGGTATTAGTATTTTCCTCCCACATGTGGAAGTTCTTAAGCCACCAGCTTTAGACCTGGCTTACCCCCCTTTGCTTTTTAAATAAGTGAGGATATGTTAACAATATTTTGTTTCAATAATTGAAAAGCAGGCATGTAGTTTTATGCCAGGAAGACTCTTCAGGACCATGACCTATATTTGTCTGGAATACTGCACTTCATATGTCAATTTCAGGACATCTGGTCACCACAGGCACACTTAAGCATAACCTCAATTTGCAATCAGTAAAGTGTCCCCTTTTCATTACAATTTCATCTTTTCCTTTCATTAAACAAAAAAATTTTAAACCTGCCAGGACACATCTCATAAAGGGAAGCAAGTCTTTCAGCTCCTGACACTGGAGCCCAGTGTTTAAGTGCCTAAAGCAGAAAGGCTGAGTTCTTAACTACCCATTGTAATTTTAATGATTTATTTTAAACCTGGAGGTCAATATTTTGCAGTGTGTTTATTATTCCATCACATAGAAGATTCTGTAGGAAAAGGCTTCACACATTTATTTCTAGAGGGAAAATACCATATGATTAAATTGCCTTCAAAATGGGAAAAGAATAGGATTCGAGTTCTCAGGTCTATATCTCTAGAGGTACCTAGTGCCCACTGAGTTGCTACAGGCACCTATAGCTTGGTACTAAGCCCGCTGAAGTCAATGAAAAGACTCCCATTGATGTCATGGGCTTTTGATCAGGCCTTACTGCTGATCCAAAGAGAATATGCTCAACAACTACCAGAGCGTGTCCTATGCTGAATTTTCTGGGCCATTTGCAGCTCTGCTTCTTGCCTTGTCTATGTACACGGGTGGCTGCACAGCAAACCGTGCAAACAACCCTTTACTCTCCCTCACTGCTCTCCCTTTTTCCAGTCGTAGTGGTGGTGTTGGGATTGGAGTTACATATGCGTCTGGTAATAAGTCTTTGCAAATTTGAATTGCTTCTATCATTTGCTTCCTCTGGTGCTGGCCACCTGGGGAGCTTGGCCCTGCACCTATTATCTGAGTAGCCCCTTTGACGTCAATGCTCATATGGATAAGGGCTGCAGGACCAGGCCCCCATGTGTTGGAGTACCAGTAAACCTTTTGAGGTAAATGCACAGCTCAAAGGCATGAACAACTCCCACTAACTTGAATGGCTAAATCATGCACATTATACACTGGAAATTTGTCTACCCCTCACGTTGAGATTGCTTCACAAGCTGATGGCTCAAAGAAAGTGACATATCTCCCGGAACATAAAAGCTTAGAAAGCTCCTGTTTTCACTTACTACAGCAGGCAAGCTTGGGATTGTCTTGACGGAATTCTTCACCTCCTCCTCAGTCACCTCCACCACAGTGCAATGCTCTTCCTCCAGAGGCAGTGGATCCTCCCCAAACTTTGTTAGCCAGGGATGCAACTACATGAAAAGGGACACAAAGAAAGCGGTGAACAAGCCACTGCAGAGAATCCTAAATGTGTATGTCCCTTGTACTTCACACAGTGTGGATAGATGTTAGTTAATATTGAGAAATAATGACTATAGGGCTGATTATTATTACAAGCTGCGAGTCAGGATGGCTCCATTTTCCACATAGGTTGGCACATGCTGAATCAACAGGCTGAGGGCTAACTCAGAGGTTCTGTTGCACTCCAGCAACTGTGTGTAGTGTCTCTATAGACCTTAAGAGACCATCAGCACTAATTGTCATGGGCTGGCATTTTCAAAGGGGATAAGAGAGTTAGGCACTCAATTTCCACTGAATTCAGTCAAAACTTATGAAAATCCCGTTCATCAACAGCAGCTCTCTCTCACATACACAGACACTTTAACAACCCAGGCCCAGGAAAAGCGCCATAATGTGTTTTCAAACTTGGGTGCCTAAATTTAGGCACCTAAACAAGTGGTTTGATTTTCAGAAGTGCTGAACACTCAATAACTCGTGAGTTCAGATGCTGCTGCAAATGCTCAGTATCTCTGGAAATCAGGCCACCTAGGTAAACATATAATATAGTACCCAAGTCTGAGCATTTTGGCCTAACACTAATGTAATGTTTCAGGGTCATGGAGAGGCCCCCATACACGATGTGGTTACATGGCTATGCAATTGCCCACACAACTTACCTTTTTGCCTAGATGCCACACAGACTAATGTTCATACCACATTACTAAAAAAAAAACATGGCCACCCTCCTACCACCTTCCGGCTGTTCAGCTTGTTTGCCCAACATATGAGGGTCTTCAGGGGAGGTGGATTACATTGCAAACTAGGGGATTGTTGGATAGGACGCAGCCAGTGGAAGGAGGCACAGATGACCGTGAGGGAGCAGGAAGAAGCTTGTTAGAGGATGTGTCTTCTTTCCCAAATAATTAAACGCCACAGGAGTGGCTCCTATGTGGTTTAGGAGCCTCAGATGTACCTGCATCTTCCAGCAGGCCTCCCACTTTCCCTCCCCAGAGAACACTTCACCTTCTTGTGCTGCTCCCTGCTCCTCTAGTTTAGTAACCACGTGGCTTATTAGATGATCTTGTAATTAATTAGCATTGTCCCATAATGTCATATGAATCAGTTTAGGGCATGGGAGGCCTGTGCATAATTTTGGTCTAATGTGCTACATAATACAAGGGGTTTCAAGTATAAACAAACAGTACTGGAGTGGGGCTCTTTGATATCAGTGTATTTGTCCAAGGGCTGGCACCTATGGAGGTTAATCAGAACAGCATCCACTATGCTTTTAAAAAATACCTGCCTACCTCCTGGGGACTAGTCCACAGCATTCAATCAGACTGATGTTTGCTGCCTACAAACTTTAGAAGGAGTTTAGTGCAGGTGTCCAGAGCACTTTTCAAGAGCTCAGCAAAGAACTTCTTTATGGCACTTAATTAAATTGTGTATTCCAAAGATGATTATTCATGCTTATAACAACCCTCTTCAGAAGCAAAACACCACAGTCAACCCTAAATGAAATCATTTTTATTAAAAGTATGGAATATCTAAGTCGTGTGAGCATTTCAATTAGGAGACAAGTGTATTTCGTGCATCAACATGATTCAGAAACAGCAATTTCCTTATGTTCCCCCATATAATTTCCTTGATTTTTTTTTGTTAACTGCAATTCCAAACTGAGTTTGCCAAACAATTAGACCTAAATAACTGTGAATAACAAGAGTGATACATCTGAGATGCAAATTAGGAGAGGGTAGATATAGTTAATCCACCCCCACCCCTGCTTTATTCAACTTCAGTTTCTCTGGGCTGGTCTACACCAGCAGCGCTGCGCTGGGAGAGAGCTCTCGGCTCCCAGCGCTGGCCACTATCTATACTCATCTGTTCCTCATCTGTTCATCTATACTATCTGACGCTTTACAGCGCTGAAACTTGCTGCGCTCAGGGGGGTGTTTTTTTCACGCCAGTGTAGACAAGCCCTCTGACTCTTTTCAAATAGGTGAGACTTCTCAGTGACTAATGATAGCAGAACATGGTATCAGTCCTGAAACAAAATGTACAAAGCAGCATGGAGCATCTTGCTCCATCAGGGGTGTTCGTTGCTCTGGATTCATGAGCTTTGCAGAACAACGACCAAGGTAATGTTGACAGAAATGGACGCTACATTCCTTGATCCCATTCCTACATGTATAACAACAGCCAGCATGGTATGAACAACAAGTACATACACGTATAGTATTCAGCTTCACAGTCACTGCAACACACATCTGTGTCTGCTAGACTAGGGAACAGGTCTGATCACTCAAGTTAGCCATCTCAGTAAAAAAACAAGGTTTCAATCTACAAAAGTGTTTGTGGGAAACGCTGTCAGTGTTTTATCCAGATTTTGAACAATTTTAATTAAAAATCCCCTTTTATTAATATTCTCAGAAATAAGCAGCATCAGAGTGATTTTAAGTCATACAAATATGGAGCCAAGTGAATGTACTCACCCTTTGAGCTATGCTGGTAAGTTTTGTCACATTACAAGTAATACAAGAAATATGAAACCAACTGAGATTACATGAAACAATTCCAAATAAATATAACATTCATGATGAATTTACCTTAATCTCAGGAACTGTTATCCTCGTTTCTGGATTTTTATCCAGCATCCTTACAATCACTTCTTTGAGCTCTTCACTTATCTGTGGCCTGATTAAAGAAAACACCAATATATGGTTAATAAGGTAACTACAAATGACAATCTTATGCATAAAGCTTCTCGTAGTAATATTCTGTTAATTTGCTCCGTTTACAAGTACAGAATTCTCCCCCCCCCACACACAACTGCCAGGATATTCAGACTGGGAAGTGAAAATCAATTCTTCTTAGGCCTTATGATCGCTAATAAGGATAACGTACACCAGATTCTGCCTACAGACAAAGGGGTTGTACAGGAGCAAATAAAGGCATATCTAAAGATTGGGGGTTTTATAGCTATTCTGAGGGCAGAATCTGAGACAAAGAGGTATAACTGATGGGCACAATCTAAACGGTGTTGTACAAGTGACAATAAATACATCATTTTGCTTGCAGAAACATTATTATTAACAACAATGTGTTGGAAAGAAATAGCCCTGTTTGATATTCAAATCTCAGGTTGAGTTTGCAGGTTGTATTAATTGAAAAGTTTCCACAAATGCTTATGAAAATTGATTTCAAATTTAACATTTGTCTGAAGCTTTTGCAACCAAAAGGCTGCAGAACTGTGCCAGAAAAGGGTCAAAGAAGGGAAATAGTTTCAATTCCCAAGATAAGGGTCTTATAAAAAGTAAACAATCAACACAAACGGTAGCAAGAACATTTGATTTTTTAAAATAGTTTTTCCTGGGTTTAATAATCTAGCCCCCAATCTTGTAAACCCCTCTTCACACAAATGGTGGTTGCTCATGCAAGTTGTTCCCTTAAATGGATTACTGTCAAAAGCAAAGGACTGTATGATCAGTAGTATTAACAACACCGGTAAGGACTTTTAAAAACAAAAATAATGTTTATTATGACAATACTCTGAAATAAAATTACATTAGTGTGTGTTAGCACTGTGATAGTTAGTTGATGATCTCTGTCAGCATTTCTCTCATAAACAGTTTTCAGTGGTGCATATATTTGCTCAAAGCTGGAACTTGGCAATGTAAAATTTCACGCCAGGAGAACACTTCCCTCCCATGAGAATACATTTCAGTGCTCATGAATGTGACAGATTAAAAATGCTGGTGATAACTAGGCATAACACTTCCCTCTCTCTCCTCTTCAAAAGCAAAAGGAAATAAACCAACCATATACAAATAAATTACATTCAAATCATATTAAGGGACATACCAGTGTGATGGATTTGGAGCTGCTCTGTAATAACTTATGAACACTGTATGTTGACCTGGTTATTGGGACATTCAGTGTATGAATATGTTGGTTTAGTCTAATAAGGGACTGTCGGGAAAAACAAAAGCAGGAAGGGCCACCATGGCTTAAGATAAGCCACTTCTCAGAAAACACTTACGAGTTGTTAAGAGACAATGCCAGAACTATTGGCCCTAAGGACTCTGGCTTGATCTCCTACTGAGCCTACAGGAATGGTCTGGACCAGAGGAGTAAATGCCTGGGAATTCATTGAGATTGGGCAGTAGTTGTTTGGGGGAACCAGACTCAGACACAGTAACATACTGGCCTGTCTAGGTTACCATCAGTGGATGGGAACACTTTAGGTCAGAAAGACATGTTTTAAAATGCTTTTGTTTTAAAAGCTTTGTTCCACTGTTAAAATAAACAACACTTTTGTTTCAAGAAGTCTGTCCTATCCCTGTTCACCACTGATCACAGACTGAGAGGAACTGCAGGTACCCTAGTTCAGCTGGACCTCAGGTGGGTGAGAACAGTTGATCCACAGATACTGTATCCCAGGGCCTGGTATAAGAACAAGACAATTGTGGCATTTCACTCCAGGAGAGGTAAAGGTCTGAGCCCTGAAAGAGGACAGAAGTGCAGCTAGCCCTGTAACTGTGATAGCTAGCAATGTGAGAACAAAAGGGCCTGATTCTCACTTACACTGAAGCTCTTTAATACTGCTCTGGCTGTGTAAAGGGGTCATAAAGCGGTACTCTTTAAACACCACAGTGGTGCCATGGCGGGTGGAGGGAGGATCAGGCTCAGACAACGGGAGGGACAGGAATGACCAGTAGAATACTGCCATTTTCTAGACTACCAGTCACATGAAATTTTAAGCAGAGGGCAGGAAGGGGAAAAACCATGACACTCTTATAACAAAGATCTGGGCTATAGAAGATACTAATACTGGAGCAGAGAGCAGTAGTCAGCAGGTCATAAATAAGTTGTCAGGGCTGCTAACACAGCAGGTAGCTGAGATAAAGGTGAGATGGTGCTTTCTAAAAGGCCTAAGATCTGTCAGTGCAAAAGCAGTATTAATGTAATTTGTTTAAAAAAAAAAAAAAAAAGACAGCACAATGGTCTACTCTGATATTTTTCTACGAGCCAGAAAGACTTCTAGGCAGACACAGAAATAATGAAAAGTCATAAGAAAGGGCGAATGCATGGCTGTCTTTGTTGCAGACAAGCTCTTTGCGAAATTCATGCAGTTCTGGGTACGTTACTGTTGAAATTAATTGAATTACCCAGTTAATAACAGAGAGAGGAAGGAAGGAAAAAATGGCCTTGCACCGGCTATTCACTATGTCAATGCTAAACAAAATGCCCACCACTTACACCAGCACTTCTATGCACCATGTCAGAGAAGATGTGCAGGACACTCCGGGGCAATTCAAAGGGACAGTATGTGCACCAAAAAGGGGAAAATGTCTTCCATGTGTTTGGAACATATGTGTACAAACGTGTTTGTTTGTCTCCCATTAGAGACTCATGGAGTCTCCCTATTTCTCCCCTTCACTCCTCCATTTTAAAAGAACTCATGTCGTACTTGACAATTTTTTTAGTGGAAGATTGCACAATACTTTGGAGTTCGTTAACACTATTTCTCAATCAGCCAGGGGTATTGTTAAAGCATGGCACAGGGCTTCTTCACAATTCAAACATGCTGCAGTATTGCTAACCACAACCATTGAGACAAGGCCTCAAATAGTCACCAATGGGCTTAAAAACCATGAGATTTTAAATAACTTTGGGGTCTTTTTAATTGCCTTCTGTACTTGGAGCAATTAGGGTTCATGTTTTCCAGCTTTTTCCCCACAACAAAGGGAGCTGGAAATGTCTTTATTTTTCTAAATGAAAACTAAGATTCTCGAATATTCCCAGGAGCTTGGAAGAACACCTAGTATCGTGAGATTCATGACAAAATAGTGAGAATTGTCAACATTGCATGCTACCTCCATTGTAGGTCAGAAAAAGAATGACTTAACTTTAGATCCCTATTAGAATCACACATATAATATTTCCTGCACTCTTAATAGATTTCTGGACACAAAACCTTTACCAATTTGTTGTTAGTCCTGAATAATTTTTATTTAGTGTCAATTGTAACATAACCCAAGATGAAATTATACCTACATCCATTTTCTTAAATATCTAGCACAATGCACAGGAGTTTAGATGCATGATCCTCATTTATATGAATAGAGCTGCATATCTACAGAAAATATTTACCCACTGTTTCTGGCCTAAGGGGAGCTGAAATATTGGAGCACAGAAAGTTACATTTCTTTCTTTAATCGTTCATAAAGCAGGGATTGAGTTTCCATGGACCCTCTGTAAACAGAAATGTGTGTCTTTTGTAGCCATGGTAAAATGCCCCTATATATAGCTGGGTGCTAATTCTGTGGGAGGTCTGAGGTGGAATCAGTCCAGTGAGTTCTTGCTTAATATGCATCTCTCTGTTACCATCTTTATCAAATAAATGGATTTAGTTTAGACAGCAATCAACACACAGTAACTTTTTCTATCTCTTAACATCTTAATAAGCAGCAAGATTTTTTTTAGACTGGGAGAATCGGTCAATGAGAAGTCAAAATAAATCATGCAGCAAGAGTTATTCCTGAAGGAGATGGCTGCATGAAGAAAAGGTTTCTTTACGCAACCCAGTTAGCCCATTAAATGTTAATAACTTACTGTGGAGACAGATGGGAACAGTCACTCGTAAACTGACTGCTAACCCAAATATATGATGGGCAAATTGCCCAGGACCTGAGAGAGCAGAGACACGATTGTCTACGTAAGCAATTTTTTGCTGCAGCTCTGTTAAAACAAACATCCATCCAAAATCATGCAGCAATGGCAACACAGAATGAATTACCTTAATGGGTTCTGTCCATATTTGCAATGCCTTGGGCCTGATTATCTGTAATGGGCTGATGCCCTCAAACCTAAGGGCCAGATTTTCAGAAAGACTCAGTACCCACAATTGGAGCAAGATTTTCAAATGAGTTCAGCTCCCCATTAGGCACTTAAGACAAATAAGCAGATTCTCAAAGGAGCTCACTTTGGAGTCTAAGAAGTTTTGATACTCTGGACCTTATTTGAGTGCCTAAATGGGAGCTGAGCTCTTCATCTGGCCCCTTCCTGATTTAAGTGGGAATTTGAGGATGCTCAGCTCCTCAGAGGAGAAGGTCCTTAGCATCTCAAAAATGATTCACGCCACTGGATAATGAATATCTGGCTACAATTTGGGCTGTGTGACCCTGGTACTTTACCAGGAGCATGTTTCATTAGAGTTTTAATGTCCTCATGCACATTTCTAAATACTGAAGTAATTTTATCTCTAGATTTTGACTAAAATGAAGGATTAATTAATGCAAGTAGGTCAGAAATTCTGTATCTGGATATTGGGCTGAGTTGGAAAAAATGCAGCTTTGGGTTCCTCATCCAAAAGCAAATGGAGAAATAAATAAATCATCATCCAAAAGCCAGAGTGAAGGCCTGAAGCTGTGAAATGCAGAGAAGTGGCAGATATGTTTACAGACGCTTTATAGCCCTGTCTACACGACAGACAGAGCCATGTTAAGTGGAACCAGGGACTGACGGACAGACTCATTTGACAGCGGTAAGAAAACATGGACCACATAACAGCATTTTTCCCACTACAACTGTGTGTTAATTTGGTTGGCTTGTATTCATCTGCCACACTGCACAACCCTGAGATCAACAGATCAATATTATTAAGGCCAGAAAGAACACTATGATCATGCTGTCTGACTCCTGCATAGCACAAGCCATAGAATTTTACCCAGTAACTCTTATAGTTGAGGGAATTCATTATCATCATCATCAGTACATTCTGTGAAAATGCAGGCAGCTGTTTCATACAGCCTTAGATCCTGGTGCCAAGGGTGGGGATTAAAGTTAAAGTTGTTTTTCACATGGTGCATTGCACTTTTGAGATATCCTCCGGCACAGACGTGGGGCCTGATTCTCTCCTGCCTTGCATGTGGTGTAGTCATTTACAGCCTGTGTAAAGTGAGTGTGAAATGCTACCAATATCAGAATGAAAGCATTTTACACCCACTTTGCACAGGTGTATGCGACTACGCAAGATGCAAGGCAGTGAATAATCAAGCCTGTGGGAGACAGAAGTACTGGTTAAACAGGTAACAGACACAGTGTTATTCCCCCCCATTCATGTTTGAACTAAGGCAGAACACTATTCAAGTGAAGTGCTGCAATAAGGAACACCCACATGGTTAGGAATCATGTGTTTATCATGTTGCATGTGTGGGATCAACCTTGCTACATCCTAGTTACCAACCTAGTAAAAAATCCCATCATAGTGTAGGTGAATATTCAGGAAGAGAGCTTTCCATACATCCAGTCCTTCAACAGCTTTATTTCATCCTTTGCAAGGCCAACCGTTATCCTCTAACACAATTCTCGTTCCCAATTAATATTCCGCACAGGAAGTATCAAAGGACGTAGCGCTACATTATTATCCAGTAGTACAGCTCTACTGTGTCCCACATCAAGCTAAGCCAGGGTCATGAGAGTATATCACTCAGACTTCTATTACCTCTGTTACCATAGGACTTTAGTAGAGGGCGCTACTATTCTCATTCTTAGGGGGTGGGGGTGGGGAGTTGGTTCAGGATCAGACCCTGGAAAACTTACACGGGTGAGTGGTTACTAACACAAGTAATCCCATTGACTCAAATCAGAGTACTTCTGTGAAGAACTACCAGTGAGCACAAGAGGTTCACAACATGGTTCATAAGTAACTTGATACAATTTGCAGTAATAAAGATATTTTCTACAGTAAATATAGAGACGCAGAAGACAACAGAGCCGATAGTGAAGTAATCATTTATTGTTTTGTTCTGTTTGTACAGCACCTAGCACAATGGGGTTCTGGTCCAAAACTAGGCACTACAGTAATACAAATAATATATAATAATAAAAATAATATTTATCTTAGGTAAAACTGGCAATCATTTCAATTCCAACACTGCAGTACACGCAAAGGGGGAATAAATACTTTCCGTCCCTCGGCAGATTCTCAGCAGCTTAGATAGGCACTGCTTCAACTAAGGGAGAATCAGAGGTTTTGATATTTTATTTTATTCTAGGAAGTTGAGATTTGATGTTCCATTTGGATCTTCTCATGTCTGTCTCTGGAAACATCACTGGCACACATGCCCTAGTACAATAATATTGCTTTGGCTGATTTTATGACATCATAATGGGGTTACTGATAGAAGCCAGGAGTCTAAAAATCTGCAGACAGACTTTTCAGCCAGCTAGTTCAAGCTGACAGAAATAGAACAACTGATTTCTGTGGGTCAAGAGAACAGAGCCTTCACATGTATCCCCTGGGACTCATCCTTGTGAGCCTTCTGGGTCATGCTGCCTCTGCCCTTCCCCTAGAAACAAAATACCCAAACATCCTGCACTCACTGGTACCAACATGACTCTCACAGGAGCTCCCACGATAGCCCCCTCATATATTATTAACTATTAAGTTTTAAACTGACTCTCATTTGTAAAGCAAATTTTTGGATGGGCATCAATGAGGGAAAACCCCAACCCCATAGTTACAAACAGTATGAAACTACTCTCATTATTACTACAGGATGCAAACAACAGGACAGCTGTAGATGTCACTATTTCACTGTACTACTGGGCATGACAGAACATTTGTTGCCCACCCACTATTGCAGGGTGAAATTCCCATCTCGGAAAACATTCCTCTAGACTGATGCTATTATCCTGCTGGATTTGGCTTCCATGGGTTTCTTTGTTCTTCCAGCCTCTTGAATTACTGACTTCTTTAATATAGTCTTAAGTCAATTTATTTTCCCTTACTACTATTTAGTTGCATTAAGTGTTAGCTTCATTGGTCACAGAGTCCTAGATCTTAAGCGGTGATAAAAAAGGGACTATGAAAACCATTAGGGATGCCAGGGCTTGTGATACTTTCTTGGCACTGCCAAAGAGGTAGACTGCAGTTTCTAATCAATTGGTGAGCCTGCTTCATCTCTTGTGTATCTCTATTTATCCTGCCTTTTTAGCAGGCGGAGTTAGTAGAATATCTTAACCCTGCAGCGCTCCACTAGAATACAAGGATCGAGATGAAGAATTCTGTTACAACAGAAGGTTTCACAGATAGATTGTAGCCATATGTGTTTCCAGCAGCTTCCTTCTGATTATCCCTCCATTTCTTTTAGAGTTTCCTTCTCTATACACAATCCTTATGGAAATTATGGCCACATGTACTGGTAGCCTCCATCACTGTATTACAGCTATTCACTAAAACCACTCACTTCACGGTAACACTATTAGCTTATCATAAGTGATGAGGGTAGTGAACTGCTGGATTTGGCTTCAAGAATAAATATCTTTCTTCAGCAAAATTTGTGAACATTGCACACAGTGCCACACTCTGGTTAGCGGAGGCACCTGAGCTGAAGCCCCTTGTCTATAACCGAGAGGGCAGATTCCAGAGCATTCTCCATTCACTCCAAACCTTTGGAATATGCTTCCTCCTAAGGTTCACAACAGCCCGAGTTTTTCTGCATTCAGGACATGCTGCAAGGCCCACCTTTCTTCTCTTGTCTGTGAGATGGGTGTTGGACAGGGCTGGTGCTCTGGGGAGTGTATTGGGGTTGGTTCGATTCTGTTTTTTATATATATGTATGTTGTCATTAGGTTATCTGAGCTGATCTTGGGTAACTGATGTGTCTGTTTGTTTTATAGTACATTTTTTAAGATTAAGGGTGCTATGAGCGTTGGAGTGGTATTCTTTTGTTAGACTTTGTAAAAACCCAAACAAGTAAATAAATAATCCCCCCCCCCATGCTGATACCTCGGGCGATACCAACCCTTAGTTAAGTATCTTGTTTTGGTCTAGCATTGGAAAACCTTGGTTAGTCATTTAGGGCCAAAATTCTATCTTCACATATGTTGCACCCAGCTCCAGCTGACTTCAGTGAAAACTGCATATGCTCATTTATGGCCAGAATTTGGCCGATGGAACTTATCACTTTTACAAACAATAGCATGTAGAACAAGCAAAATAAAAAAAGAACAGAGACAACACAATTTAAACAACATCCCCAAAGCCTCCAGAGGGAGGCTAGCTCAGCTGGAGAGGAAAGATAGTTCAGTGGTTACAGTGCTAGATTTTGGAGACCCAGGATTCAAGTCCCTGCTTTGCCACAGACTTCCCGTGTGACCTTGGGCAAGACACCTAGTCTCAGGCCTCGGTTTCCCATCTATAAAATAGGGACAACAGCACTTCCCTACCTCACAAGGGTGTTGTGAAGATAAATACATTAAAGATGTATACAAATACAGATTTATATTAAATACGCAATAAGATACTACAATAATGGGGGCCATAGGATAGACAGAAAGGAAACCTCAGAACAAACAAATACACACATAAAACTCCGCACAGAGTCAGCACGATAGCCACCTGTTATCATGTATGTTGCACAATTAATAACATTGCAGACTGCACTTTATTTTACAATAGTGCAGTAAAGGTTACTTACTCTTCTGGGAACTCCACCACCTTGTTCTTGATCTTGTTATGGAGAGCCAGAATGTATTCATCTATAAAAGGGCACTACAAAACAAATCAATGATTTTCCAGCTGTTAGGCATCTCAAGTGTTTAGCAATTGCCATTCAGATATACTTGTTACATGTTTCTTCTGAATTTGACCCAGAAGATACATGCAGGGTATGTTAGTAAAATCTCCCCACCTCTCACAAGCAGAGTTATGCCTTACTTAAAAAGTTAAATGCAGAGATTTTAAAAGAGCAGGGTTGCCCAGCGAATGCAGCACTAGAGTGAGACTCAAGAGATCTGGGTTCTATTCCGGACTCTGCCACTGACCTGCTGGGTGACCATGGGCAAGTCACTTTGTCTCTCTGTGTCTCAGTTTACCCATCTCTAAAATGGGGGTAACAATACTGGCCTTCTTTGTAAAGCACTTTAAGACCTACTGATGAAAAACTTTGTATAAGTGCTAGGTATTATTGTTTACCATACAAGGGTAATTAAGAAATTCATCTCCAAAATGAATAGTGGAGATTCACCTGTCTGAGAACAAAGATGAAGCAAGAAAATTACCCAAGGCCAGGGGATGGAATCCAATCCACCCTGCACACATGCAACTTGCATCAACGCTGCGAGTTACCACATAGCCCCTATTCCAGTCTATGGAATGTGCCTGCTGCTGCTTTAGACTTCTAGACAACAGTTACTGGATTTGTGTAAGCACAGATCCAATGGTTCCATTCCTACCCCTCTCCCCTCAATGCTCTCCTATACACCAGTTTATCTGGAGCCGCTGGGAAACCCTCATTCATAGCATACACACAGGGGTCTAGTCCCCATGTGGTGTTGCTCTGTCAGCCAGTGCCATGCAGGGCTACCATGGGGATTTTTGGTCAGGAGGACATTGTATGGAGCCTCCACTCAATAGAATATATGGGTATATTTTTATATGATACATGGAAAATTGCTTCCTTCTTTAGTTGCCTGCTGTGATGTCAGTTCATAGTTCTGGGGCCTCCTCTGACAGCTGGTCATATCACACTCCCCCTGACTGTATTGTCTGTTTCCAAAGTCATTGACTTTTGCAGGTGAAACGGAATCTTGAGCTTCAAGTCTTCACAGGTAAGCGAAGTAGGACCCAGCTTTCAAATATATTAAGTTTTAAGGATGACATTTACTTGGGAGACTGTTCACGATCTAGGATCTTAAACAGATTTAAAAATGCTTCACAGAACAGCTTTACAGATCTTGGGCACTAACCACCTACATGATGCCTAAAATAGTCTTCTTCAATCCCTTTTTAAATGTTCTGTGCTAAATTCAGATACATGAGCTCAGTGCACATTTGTTTCTAATGTAACTTTTTCCAGTTGATGGATATATGCCTAAATTCTGGTTCTTCCTATCTGAGCACCATGGGCAGGTGGGTAGGAGCGGAGCTGCTGTGACTGACTAGCCTTTACTTGAGCTACTCTGCTTGCAGAAAACCTCAAGGGGGCAGGGCATTCAGCAGTGCTCCTTACAGCTGGTCCAAAGACAGTAGTGTGAGCACCTGCTTCTGGTGGGATAGGGGATGGTTTTCTGGCCTTGTCCCCTGAACCGCCTAGCCAAGGTGAGTTATAAAATGAAGGGAAATGAGTGCACAGTATTTACTGCAAGGCCAACTGAAACTGTATGGGGGTTTCTTGGAACAGAACAGTTAATTGGTTTTATTTACCTTACCTCTTCCAGTCTTCTCCATGCCATAACACATGGGGAAATGATATCACCAGGGGGCAAAATCCTGAGAGATGCACAGTCAACTTCAACTATCTTCAGGATTTGGTGCAAATAATTTATTTTAGAAATAGCCCAGTGCGCAGTTATCATAACTAATAAAATATCCTGAATTAGTTAAACCAATCACAACTGTAACAAAACTACTTGTTCCTTTATGTTTTACCCCAGTCAATTATAGCCACATCAGCTACAAAGCCTTGAAACTGTGCAGTGTGATTTGTGGGGCCCTGCATGACCTTGGGAGGATCCTACAAAACCATAAAAATTTTTTGCTCATGCAGCAAATTACATAACCTGTACAGGTCTGCCGTGTTTATCAGCTGACCGACGGCACACTATCTGGATCATTTAAAGCACTTTAGAGCAGCTTTTGTATCAAACTCGTGCTTCTCTCCACATGTTCTGCGTGATTTGTTTTCTAAATCCAGGAAATATTTGGGTGGGGGGAGGGGAGTCAATATTTTTGCCACTGGTGCCAATCTGGGCACTGATGTAAGCTATGGCACAGACCTGTGAATTTTTACGCATGGATGCCACCCTTATTTACCCACTGACTTCATTAGGACTATTTGGGAGAATGAGAGCTTTCAGATTCAAGCTTTTGTTTATTATTTTTCACCTATTTGTGGGAGAATCAGTCTAATGATAACCAAGCCACAGCTCCTATATAAAATTCAATTGTTCTACAGTCATCTTACCTTCCCATATACAAAGCAATACAAAGTAATTCCCATGGCCCATACATCAAGTGCCTGAAAGAAAGCAATTGCACTTAGTAAATTAGATCCATCAGCTAGATACATTTTAGATCAGCCAGCTATTTTCTCAAACATAAAAATAAACTCTTTTTCATTAGGAACCCAATTTTATAGATACCGAACAATGTAATTAGATAGATACATTGCTATATGCACACAAAGAAGTCTGCAAACCACCTACCACACTTTTACCGCTATTGGCCAGATTCTGCCAGCCTTAATCACATCCAGTAGTTTCTCACTGTACAAACAATCCCATTCATTTCAATCAGACTACTTGTGGAGGAAGACACTACTTAACATGAAGAAGCCTGGCAGAAATCTGACCTACACAAACAATAATGGATCAAAACCTGAAGTCTCACTCAGGCAAAACTCCCATTGGAGTCTACGGGAGTTTTTTCTTGAGTAAAACAGTTAGGACCTCAGGATTTGACTCAATAATAAAAGAAAAATTCTTCTTTATTTTACCTGGCCTGTGAACAGAGACACACTGATGAGGATGGTTTGGATACCACCCTTCTTTTCATGTTCCCCAGGTCTTAAAACTCAGACTAATTAGTGGTGATCGAAGACCTACCTTTCCACTAAAGCTTTTGCCAGAATCTGAAATCGCCTCTGGAGCCATGAAGGCTGGTGTACCGGCAGTACTGGAAAGCTGGGCGTCATTCCCTTCAAACTGATTACTGACTCCAAAATCAGCTATTTTGACATGCCCATCATCTCCCAAGAGCAGGTTGGAAGGCTTGATGTCCCGGTGAATGATCTTCTGATAGTGCACTGTAAACAGATGGGAACATGCTCTTCAGAAACTACCCAGTACATCTGGAAGAAACTACAATATAGAACAGCACCCTTCCATCTCCAACCAAATGCTAGCTAATGCCCAGGCCTATACATCAGACTTTAGAAAGCCAAGGGCTTCATCATACTTTCTAAAATAGTTGTTGACCCACTATGCTCACGAAAGCTCATGCTCAAATAAATTGGTTAGTCTCTAAGGTGCCACAAGTACTCCTATTGTTTTGTAGTGAGCCTTGTTCAACCCCCTTGGGGAGGTAAAAAATATTTTTCCCTTGCTGAGCTTAGTATTTCTGAAGCGTTCTCTTAAATTTTGGGTGGCCATAAAATCAACACGGGTGGTTGTATTTAAAATGACAGTAACCTTAATTTAAATGGTGTAAATTAGTCAAAGCATTTTTATTTATACATGTCATCCCTTATACCAGCACAGCCCTGGGACCAGTGATTGCCAGAGGGCTACTGTTCTGTGCATAAAAGGAGGACTTTAGTCCCCAGAGTAGGATGGTGAGTGGAACTGGAGGACAGTCACATTTCAAGAGGGACTGGGATTAGCAAGGGACCAGGAATACAAGCCAGGGCTGGGTTGCTGCTAGGTGAACAACAGAACCTCATCGAGTAACACTGGCCACTCTAGGATTAATAGAGCTGCTTTCTACAACTCTGCCTGCCTGTTGTGTCACTGGGGAGTAGAGGGTGCTGAGGCTCATGGGGGCTTCTGAAGCGTGCTGCGGGAGCCTGGGGCTGAGTGAGGGTGGTGAAACTCGTAAGTGGCTGGAGCAGCAGCCTGCAGAAACAGGGAGCCCAGGGCCCATATCAGGTCCTTCACCTTCTGCCACTGCTTCGACCTCACTACTGCAACTTCCTGGTGGCATGTGGCTGCCTGCTCAGCGGATGCCACTGCAGGCCCTAGTGTCCAAAAGGTGCAATTGCAGGCAAATGCCTACAGCCTTCCAGCAGCTCGGCCAGATGCATGGCATCTCAAACAAGACGCAGCATTCTGTGGTAGGACTGTCAAATGCGTGTCACCTGAGATGCAGCCAGGGCTGTCAATCTGGCACTTTTTGCCAGCACTGAACAAACGTTAAGGGAAAAATCAAATTGATAAAGGTAATTAACCGAAGAGAGTGGGCACAGCCCCAGAGATCTTAATACCCAGGGAGAGGGAGTTTTGCTGTTGAAGGAGGAAATAATTAGTCAAGGCTTGCAGACGGTGAAAAGCTTTACTCCATCTACTAACCCCAAATGAATCCACAGGACTGCTCATGTGAGTAAAGGTTTGTGAGATGCAGCCCATGGGTTCCATTTTTTAGATGTTTATCTCAAAATTGCAATTCTACGTGGCTAATCTACATAGCATTAGATCCCCACATAGAAAGAAACATGCCCACATGAGAAGACTGGAAGATTGAGGGGGCTAAGCTAGCATCCTTATGCCAAGGGGAACTGACACATCAGAAAAAAAACCAGTGAACATTTTCAGTTTGAAAGAGGCTGTTTTAAATGTGAGTGATAATCAGATTGTTGATTCCAGAACTCTGGAGAATACCACCATGATCTAGGTGTGTCATAAACAGGAACCTTTGAAAGAGACACAGAATGTTTTATTCTAAAAGAGAATAAAATGAAAGAAAAAAATATTCCAACCTTGAAAATAATGATCACTCATGTTCAGAAATGTGGACTTACAAGCTATTGTCATAGGAACCCTTTTATAGCAAAGTCATGTTTGAAACCGACTTCCATTCTGAAATGTTACAACAGGAAAGATTGCAATTATGATTAGGTTGAATGAATGAACTGCTTCCTGGGCAAGTGAGAATGGACTCTTAAGTCTTAACTGGTTTATAGCACTTCCCAAATATCAGATCCAGTTGAATTACATAAGGTTGAAAAGCTCATCATTGTAGATCACGAGGTCAAGAGATAGCCTTACAACAAATTCACTACTGGGTTTGCAGTTTATCCTGGAGGCAATACTGTTGTGGTAAGAAAAGGAATTTCTATGTCCTGGAGTAAAGGGGAAGAAGGAAATTATAAAAAGAAAACCAGATTTATTGTATAGCAATATCGTGACAGCAGTATTCAATTTAAACAAGAACTTTCAGAAAAGGTTATCTGAAATGTCGCTGTCATCTAAAGCAAAGTGTTATATAAGAACTTGAATAGCATACAATGATCTAAGTGGTTTCTTTGTATGATACTACGTGTTTACCCAGTACCATTGTGCATCTGTTTGAGTAGTGAACAGATTATTTTAGTAAGTATTCTTCTTTAAGAGCTAATCTAGATGCATATTGGACCAATTCCCAGACAAATGCTCACAGGATAGTGCTAAGAAACGTCAGTGGTCATTCTGTCCCAGATTTGCTGTTGCTGTGCAGTTATATCGTGATGTGAATCAGTTAACTCTGTGAGAGGCTGACTAGACAATCTGGGTAAACACAAAACACCCTATGACAACAGTAATTATTATCAGACATCTGCTGCATAGCAAACCTATTGATGAGCTGGACTTCGTTACCTAGGGAGGTGGTAGAATCTCCTTCCTTAGAAGTTTTTAAGGTCAGGCTTGACAAAACCCTGGCTGGGATGATTTAATTGGGGATTGGTCCTGCTTTGAGCAGGGGGTTGGACTAGATGACCTCCTGAGGTCCCTTCCAACCCTGATATTCTATGATTCTATGATTTCATTATGGTAATGCAAGAAACAAAATGAGACTGCAGTTTCCCTTCAGAAAATGATTAGCTTCCTTTCATGCAGGTGTGAAATATAAGGTTCTTAAAGAATAAAAGACTGCAGGGCTCAGATTCCCAACACATTTTTGTAAGAAAAATATAGGCCATGAAATATAGGTCATATTAATTCAGCTGTGGAATTAAAGCCTATGGAAATCGATAGAATTTTACACCAGGGGAGAATTTAGTCCAGGATTTTTATTCTTTCATCCGTAAAACAAAGTAAAACGTGATTCCAAGTCAAATAAATATTTATATTTCAAAATATATAACTTGCCTTTGTGAAATCTAATAAAAAGATAGTAAACACAAGCTCTTTGGTGTAGAAACTGTTGTTGATGATATGTTTGTACAGCACTCAGCACAATTAGGCCCTGATCTGGGTAGGCTCTGGGTGCAATCACAATATAAAATGTTAAATAATAAGTACTACAAATAAACACATAATAAATTGTACCTGGGATCAAGTTCACTAAACTACAGGACTCATAAGTGTACATGGTTCACAAGTCATTATGTTCAAGTATTGCAAATGAGTATTATTTATTTATTAGTATTATAGTAATAGATAGAGGACACAACTGGTATCAGAGTCCCATTGTGCCAGGCACTATACAAACATGGTGAGAGATAGTTCTTTCCTTGTAGAACTTACACACTTAGGAGCCTTAGTCAAAATTTGACTTACAATCTAAATAGAGAAGACACTGAAAGCAGGTGGGGAAACAAGCAGAAAGGTGAAGTGACTTGCCCATTGTCATTGGTCAATCCAGGGCTCCTGAGCACCAACCCAGGGTCATATTCACTGCCTCTCTAATAGTAGTAACCAGAGGCACCGACTTTGGGATTTTCCTGGGGGTGCTGGACCCCCGCTCTGGCCCAGGCCCCACCCCTGCACCTCCCCTTCCCTCAAGCCCCTTCCTGCCCCCACCACACCTCTTCCCATCCTCTCCCCTTGCCTCTTCCTGCCCTTGCTCCTCCCTCTTTCCCCCAGTGCCTCCTGCATGCCGCTGAACAGCTGATTGTGGTGGGTGGGAGGAGCTGGGAGGAGCTGATCGGCAGGTGGGAGGCCCTGGGGGGAGGGGAAGGAGCTGATCCATGGGGCTGCTGGTGGGGCTGCCAGTGGGTGCTGAATACCCACTGTTTTTTTCCCATGGGTGCTCCAGCCCTGGAGCACTCACGGAGTCAATGTCTATGGTAATAACAGCATAATACCAGTTAATTCAAAGATATTTAAACTACTCCCCCCATCTTCTCCCCTACACAACCTCCTGTTACATATGTAAAAGCCATACTGATGAGAAAAAGAAGTGAGAACCATTTCTAAATATTGCGGGCCAAATTCCCTGCTGATGTAAATGGGAGGAACTCTGTTCACTTCAGTTGTGTGTTGCTTATTTACAACAATGGATAATTTGGTGCTGAACTACTAGTCAGAAGAACACCCCCTCTAATTACTTATATTAAGTAATAAAATGACCTAGAGGGAGCCTACAATCAAAGAAATCTGTCCTCAGTTCTAGTGTGGGCCATGTATAGTTTTTCCATCCTGAAGAGTTTGCGACATTATTTCAAACACAGGGAGAGCTCTGCAAACCCATTTCGAGGTGGAGCTAGTTCTTCAAAGAAATCTCAATGGAGCAAACAGGAGAGCTGTTAGTCCCAGATGTCACATTATTGTGAAATATATTTGGTACATATGGTGCTGTGTAAGGAACAATAAAATATAGTTCCATATGGACTTGACTGTAGTCAGTGAAAACAACTCCCAGTGATTTCTGGTCTTATGAAAAGAATCAAGAACTATTTATCCATACAACATAAAGAAACACCAGATTTCAAATAATTTCCCAGCAAACCAGCTTTGGAAATTAGAGAATTCGAGATCTCTCATGAATGAAACAAAAGTGACTTGCTAATTCTAATTAGAAAGGGGACGAAGCTGCAAACTTTGGATTCAGGTCCGAAATTCTGTAAAGTACGGGAGCATTTAGCTTGGGCCATCTCCAGTTTTAATAGAGACCATAATAAAACTCTAAAACCGATTGGGATTGCTGACTCATGTGACTATATAGTGCAAACAAATTGGAGACAAATAATATGAGCCAACAGCCATCTACTGTATCAGCTGATTAGCTGAAAGCAAAACATAAGATACCTGTTTACTTAAAGTAATGAATACCAAAACAACCACTCGTGATGTAGGTGGTAACCATGCTGAAGACCAACCTAATTTCCCCAATACTTTCTCCCTACTGTTACTTACACCTTCTTGTCAACTGTCTGTAGTGGGCCACTCTCAATACCACTTCAAAAGTTATTTTTCCTCCCTTGGTATCCTGCTGTTAATTGATTTATCTCGTTAGACTGACCTCACACTTTGGTAAGGCACCCCCATCCTTTCATGTATTTACCTGCTCCTGTATTTTCCACTTCATGAATCTGATGAAGTGGGTTCTAGCCCACAAAAGCTTATGCCCAAATAAATTTGTTAGTCTATAAGGTGCCCCAAGGACTCCTCGTTGTTTTTGCTGATGCAGACTAACATGGCTACCACTCTGAAACCTGTAGTTTAGTTAATTACTCTGTAGCTCCATGCTGTGTTTTATAGGAAGGTCATCTGAAGAATGACCAAGGGACTTTTGTCCTTTAAAAGAGTGACTATTGCATGCATTGGAATCCTTAGGGATTAAACAGACTGCAGAGGGGGAGTTTTTTGGAACAGAAAATGACCCTGGATAACAGTTCTCTTGCGTATCATTTTGCTTGCAGCAAAACTTCAGCAAATTGGTGTGATTTGCATTTCCAGCACAAAAAATTGCTGCAGTGCCAGGGCTGTAGGCTGCTGCAATGACAGGAAACACTGGAGTTGTCTCCTCACAGTATGGAGAAATAAAGAGAAAGCTCAAGAGAAAAAGCTAAACATCCTGTCCCAGCTGCCCTGAAAACAAAGGGTTTATTAGCATGAACAACCTTCAGATAAGCTCCTGATTATCATATAGTGAGGACAATAGCACAAGCAGCATACATTTGTGCCACTGTTGGCTTCTGAAGACCCACAGACAGATCACAACAAGGGAGTTGATGATATTTATACACAGTAAAATTAAATTGCATAGTTTAGACTCGCACCATATTAACCCTTTATTTCATCAGTACAAAGTGCTCAGGATTAGGTTGTCTCCTGGATCCCTGTGAACACAAGTAATAGTGGTTGGAATTAAAGGCAATCATGTTAAGCCTACTATTCATTATCACCAGAAATGTCAGCCACAAGGTGAGGGAAATTAACAATACTAGCTTTTCTTGGTTCTAAGTATTAAAAACTATGAACTAAACATACATAACAACAAGACAGCAGAGATGCATGAACATATTGTATAGAAAGATGTACAGAACATACAAATCAACACTCATCAAAATAAACTTAACAAAAACAAATACTAGTTCTTATCTAAACCTGTTATAGGAAGTCCTTACCAGCACTCTCCCAGTCCCCCCAGAGACATATGTGAGGTGTCTAGCCAGGGAATCAGCAGGAGCCTCAACATTCACTCCATTTTTCTTGTAGGCAGCACTGGCAGGAAGTTACTTCAGCTTGTGACTGCACACTTTATAAAAGCTGTTCAGGGCATCTTGAGCTTGTCCTGAACATGCATTCCCCCACCCAGTAAGTCAGAGCACACTTTCAGGCCAGCACCTCTGCTCACGTTGGTATGAATAAATAATGATTTTCTCCCTAACAGATCCGACTGCTTGCTGTATACTGGTATGAACTGAGGCTGGTTTTCCAGGCTGATATGAAGCAGTTAACATTTCAGTGCTACGCTGCAAACTGATGTGGTTCACCTGGTCCAGCAGACAGGAATCCAATATTAACAGATCATCTTCAGCTACGGTAGAGACAAATGCTGTAATGAGACACTTGTTCTCTTATCTCAGCAGCTGAAGACATTGCTTAACTAGCCATAAACCAGTTAGTCTTTTCTCTGGACCATACCACGGCACTTGGCTTTGAGAAACCTTTTTGATTGATCTTTACCCTCAGTAGAGTGAGTAGAGCTGTAACCTGATCACATTCCTTCTACATATCCAAGATCCTGAGTGCAACAACCACTTTAGGTTTCAGAGGAACAGCCGTGTTAGTCTGTATTCGCAAAAAGAAAAGGAGTACTTGTGGCACCTTAGAGACTAACCAATTTATTTGAGCATGAGCTTTCGTAAATTGGTTAGTCTCTAAGGTGCCACAAGTACTCCTTTTCTTTTAACCACTTTAGGGAGTCTCAGAGACAGCCAAATAGTGCATTCACTGTTACTCCAGTATAAAGATAATAGGTCTGATCCTAAAGTAGTGTAAATCAATATAGATCAGGGCCAATGAGAACACAGTTTCCTGGTAAAAAAATCTCAGAGCAGATGATTTGTCAAAGACTTCAAACAAATGGTTTAAGCTGTTCATTTTGGCTGGAAATTGTTCAGCTCTTTAGTGCTGAGATTGGCTGCTCACTACAACAAGCTCCCTGCGTACAAGTTGCGCTGCTGTCTCAATGTTAACTGACGGACCTGATTTAAAAAATAAATCAATACTGCTTCATAATGAAAATGACAGGTTTCAGAGTAGCAGCCGTGTTAGTCTGTAGTCGCAAAAAGAAAAGGAGTACTTGTGGCACCTTAGAGACTAACCAATTTATTTGAGCATAAGCTTTCGTGAGCTACAGCTCACTTCATCGGATGCATACTGTGGAAAATACAGAAGATGTTCTTATACATACAAACCATGAAAAAATGGGTGTTTACCACTACAAAAGGTTTTCTCTCCCCCCACCCCACTCTCCTGCTGGTAATAGCTTATCTAAAGTGATCACTCTCCTTACACTGTGTATGATAATCAAGTTGGGCCATTTCCAGCACAAATCCAGGTTTTCTCCCCTCCCCCGCCCCCACAAACCCACTCTCCTGTTGGTAATAGCTTATCTAAAGTGATCACTCTCCTTACAATGACAGGTTTCAGAGTAACAGCCATGTTAGTCTGTATTCGCAAAAAGAAAAGGAGTACTTGTGGCCAACTTGTGGCCTAGAGACCAACCAATTCACCCGAGCACAAGCCCTCGTGAGCCACAGCTCACCTCATCGGATGCATACTGTAGATCTGATGAAGTGAGCTGTAGCCCACGAAAGCTCATGCCCAAATAAACTGGCTAGTCTCCAAGGTGCCACAAGTACTCCCTTTCTTTCTCCTTACAATGTGTATGATAATCAAGGTGGGCCATTTCCAGCACAAATCCAGGTTTTCTCCCCCCTCCCCCTTTTTGATTATCATACACATTGTAAGGAGAGTGATCACTTTAGATAAGCTATTACCAGCAGGAGAGTGGGGTGGGGGGAGAGAAAACCTTTTGTAGTGGTAAACACCCATTTTTTCATGGTTTGTATGTATAAGAACATCTGTATTTTCCACAGTATGCATCCGATGAAGTGAGCTGTAGCTCACGAAAGCTTATGCTCAAATAAATTGGTTAGTCTCTAAGGTGCCACAAGTCCTCCTTTTCTTATAATGAAAATGAAACATTGTCCGTATTACAGTTAGAGCCCCTGGGGGAAAATCTGGTTCTGGAGCTCTCAGGTAAATTCAGTTTTATTAGAGTCATCCTTCACTTCTGTGAGAAAGTAAGCAGCAATTCAGGCACCATTTGGATCTTAATAATAATTCTTATCCTTCTTATAGCATCTTCCATCCAGGAATCTCTAAACACCTTATAAACATCCATTAATTGAATTTCACAACAGCCCTTATGAGAGAGGCAAGTATTACTAACGGGGAAGCTGAGGCACAGAATTTTCAAGCATGTCTACTAATTTGGAGCTTGATCATCAGAGATGCTGAGTACCCACAACTCCAACTGAAATCAGTGCAGCTGAATGCTCAGTAACTCTGAAAATCAGGTCGTAGGTGTCTAAATGTGGGCCTCATAAAATTGAATCACCCAAACTTTTGCAAACTTGGCTTTCAATGTTTTTTTAAAACAATGCATTTTCACTTAATTGATGTTAGCAGTGAGGAAACATGGTTATGGATATATAGTACAAAACCGCTGAAAATCTAAGGCTACCATTCATTAGTATAAGAACATGAGGCCTGCCATATTGGATCAGACCAATGGTTCATCTATTGCAGTATACTCTTTCTGACAGTGGCTAGTATCAGCTGCTTCAAAGGAAGGTGCAAATAACCACGCAGCAGGCACTTATGGGACAACCTGCCCATATGGAAAGTTTTTCCTAACCCATATCAGTTCCAGGTTGGCTTACATCCCTCCAAAACTCTTGGTTTATTTGTTTCAACTTTGCCCTCCTCCACCTCCTTCACTGCCCACTCCACCAGCTCCTCAAGACAGATGTCTCTATGCTCCTGAATGATAGGCCTGAAAAGACACAAAGGGACTTTAATGCAGAAATGCTGGAAGGGTTTGGTGCTACATTTTGCTGTTCTTGACTCATATCAGCAAGAATCTGATCCTGCAAACATTCCAGACACAGAGTTCCCATTGAGAAAGGTCCAGGAGATCAGCAGGATGTCTGTGTTCTGAGGCCCTAATGAAGAAAAGCATCCATATTCAGGACAGCACTTAAGCATGTGTGTTAAAGTTAAGCAGATGCTTAAATACTTTTCTGAACTGGGGTCAGAGTGCTACTTCAATGACATCAAAATGAGAAACTCTCAAGAATCAAGTATCAGAGGGGTAGCCGTGTTAGTCTGGATCTGTAAAAACAGCAAAGAGTCCTGTGGCACCTTATAGACTAACAGACGTATTGGAGCATAAGCTTTCATGGGTGAATACTCACTTTGTAGGAAATATCACAAATACAATCCTTGCTGTCAATCCTCCTCAGACCTCTGTAGGTGCTCCAGCCAGATCAGCATCCAACAATACCCCATTCACTCTGTGTGCCACACTAGTGGGCCTATTCCCAAGGGAAATACAACTGTAAATTGCATTGTGCTGCACCATTATTGTAGAACGCTGAAAAAATTGTGTCACAGACCTATGGTGCTGCAGGGAAGCCTCTGTAGGTGGTACTCTTCCAATGAATGCACTGTGCTATGATGAGTGGGACTGGAAACCATAATAACATAAGAATGGCCATAGTGGGTCTGACCAATGGTCCATCTAGCCCACTATCCTGTCTTCTGGCAGAGGCTAACGCCAGATGCTTCAGAGGGAATATACAGAACAGGGCGATTATTGAGTGATCCAGCCCCAACATCTGGCAGTCACAGGCTTAGGGACACCCAGAGCATGGGGTTGCATCCCTGACCATTTTGGCTAATAGCCATTGATGGATCTATCCTCCATGAATTTACCTAATTCTTTTTTGAACCCAGTTATACTTTTAGCCTTCACAACATCCCTGGCAATGAGTTCCACGGGTTGACTGTGCGAAAAAGAGGGTCAGGTTTCAGAAGGAACCTAGTTTGGTGGTCAGACTGCTACTTGATAAACACAGGTTTCTCCCTTTGTGCATACTTAATCCAGATCTCTTTCCTACTACTCTGCCTGTCTTCTGCATTCCTTATTGCTAATGAAGCATGAAAAGAGCACATCAGTCTGTTCTGGTCCTTTTACAGAACCCATCACCATGCCATCTTTCAGGGGTGATAATACAGCACATTTCACAAACACTAAACTCACCTTTTAAATGAGAACCCCCTCTCCCCTCATTTCTAAACACATCCACTTTCAGACACTAAAACAGGCTGTGCTTGTCATTCAAAAGCAGACATTTGGGAATTGTTCATCTATACCAACCAGCAGCAAAACGCAGGAGGGGGGAAATGGGAGATTATTCACCATTGTCTTTTAAAACAGCTTCCTTCTCTGCTCTCCCTGCTGGAAATCCCAGGGCCTGAGCACCTCATTACTAACTCTCCAAAACGCCATTACAAAAAATTGCAACATATTAGCACATAATGCTATTTACTAAGGCTGGTGCTGAATTATATTTGATTAAAACAGAAGCCTGTTACTGTTCAAGGGCAAAAGCAATCCATATGGTGCTGCTGCAGAGTCTGTTTAGTATTACCCTCACATCAGCCCTGTAGTGGAGAAATGATTTAACACTCTACCAAGGAAGCTGCAGCAGCAACCGATAAAGCTTAAAATGAAAAGCTGTTCTTTGAAGCAAGGCTGCTATGCCAGTTTGCAGTGTTCCACAGACACCAAGGATGATCCAAAGGAAGTGGACATACCAGTAGGCTACGTTTAAGAGACAGCCTGCTTCCTGTGACCATTTACACCTTTTATATTTAGCCTAATGTTCAGTGCAGAGGATTGTAAATCAGGACTTCTGGGTTCCATTCACTAGTCGAACACCGAATTGCTTTATGACCTTGAGCAAGTCACCTGGGACAGAATTTCCAGGAGGGATTAGCCCCTGGACACACAGCGAGATTTTCAACAGAGGTCAGCACAGTGAGTGCATATTGGGTACTCAGCTTCTTTGAAAATATGGCCACAAAACTTCATAATGAGAACTTCTGGCAGCTGAGATCTTTGGAAACTTTGAATTCATAGAATAAGCAAAATCAGTTGTCACAGATTAGGCATAAGTGCCAGAATCTCCTACACTAAAACCAACATTTTACAGGCATTTAGCAAGGTCGGGGAAGAACATTTAATGAGAGGCGGGAGAAACAGGACGTAATAGATTTATTACAATACACACAAACACTGGCTATGTTTCAGAGTAACAGCCGTGTTAGTCTGTATTCGCAAAAAGAAAAGGAGTATTTGTGGCACCTTAGAGACTAACCAATTTATTTGAGCATAAGCTTTCGTGAGCTACAGCTCACTTCATCGGCTACAGCTCACTTCATCCACAGTATGCATCCGATGAAGTGAGCTGTAGCTCATGAAAGCTCATGCTCAAATAAATTGGTTAGTCTCTAAGGTGCCACAAGTACTGGCTATGTTCTTACTGTTTATATTTCAGCAGTGCCTACAGGCCCCAGTTGAAACCAGGGCCCCACTGTGTTAGGTGCTGTGTATACACATAGTAAAAGACAGTCCTTGCCCAGATGGGTCTTCAAATTAAACAGACAAGAAATGGGAGAAAAGGAGGATTATTTTCCTTATTTTACAGATGGGAACTGATTCCTAGAGAGATTAAGTGACGTAGAAAGGTCACATAGGGAGTCTGTGGTAGACCCAGGAACTGAACCCAAATCTCCTGAGTTCCATGGCAGTGTCTTCACCACAAGACCATCCTCCTTTCTCCATGTGCATTATGCGCTTACAGCCACATTTGCAAAAGCCCACACAACAGATGTTTCATGCAGAACATGCAGCTGCAAAATCCAAAACAAGACCATGGGTACACCAGGGCTTTTACTTGCCATGTCACCAGCGTTTGAATTTACCTGTCACTTGATAACAGTCCTGAGAATACTCTTAAAACAAATCCACTGCAATTGACTCTTCTGTTGATATATTTACTTAACTCCCCTTTTAAGATAAAGGGAATTATAGTCACATATTGATAGTACAGAAGAAAGATTACGTTTTATCTTGGAAAAGCCAGCTTTCGATCAGCACTGCAGGCATTTACATATTGTTCTGGGTTTAGTATATGGCGCAGCGCTCCAGAGGCTGGTGGGGGAGTTTACTGAGAATTGCTTTGTATGACTGTACTGCAGGAAAAGTACCTTCCCAATGATTTTAGCTGCACTTCATTTTCCTTTCCTGTTCCTCTTTCTGACCCACTGGTTCAACTAACAGATGACAGGGGTTCCCTTGAGCGGATAGTAGACCTGCCACATAGTAAGCAAAGCAGGTTTTCCTTAATACAATCAATAGAGAGACTTTACATTTCCTAGTGCAAAAGTGGCAGAAAGAATGGATTTTCTTCATTTCACTCACAGCAACTGCAGCTGTTCCAGCTTTTTGTGATCCAGATAAAACTAATATCATGCTTGCAGATGAAGTGCAAAGGGACAAATCCTGCAGTTCATCTTTACTATGGCATAACTCCCACTGCAGCCAATGGAACTTTAGCCTGTGTAAAGACTCCAGAGTCAGGCCCTTACAAAATGAAGCTAATTGACTCGAGTTCCTCAATTAAAACCGTAGAGTTTGGGCCCGATCTGGGTATCTGAACCCAACCTCACCCTAAAATTTTGAAGGGTTCAGGGGGGTCACATTTGAGGTTCTAGTTAAACCCATCTATAGTAAACACATACAGGCCAAAATCTCTAATTCTGTAGTGAGATGAGGAAGATGTTATATAAATTGCTATGGCATGCCAGTGTTTCTACTGGACCTTTTCTTACATAGAGTAAGAGGGAATGGTCTCCTTTCAATTTCATGCTAAGTAAAATTTACTCTTAAAATATTTTTAACTCTTACGATACTTAATAGTAACAAATACAATTACAAAAACATTTTACATCAATACAATCCTCCTAAAGTATGCCACAAACATTTACACTATATCCATTTGGTACCAGTGAAACACAGTCACTTCGGGGGGGCCGGGAAGGAGAGTAGGATGAGCGTAGCAATCAACCACTGCATTGTGTGGAGGACACTGGGTTAATTTCCATTCCACCCCCGACATAAAGTGAGGGGTGCAAGCTCTGGGAGGCAGTTTGGGTGCAGGAAAGGACTCCAGGCTGGGGCAGAGTGTTGGGGTGCAGGAGGGGGTATAGAGTACTGGCTCAGGGGGTGGGGTCAGGGCAGGGGCTTGGGGTACAGGAGGGGGTTCAGGGTGCTGGCTCCGGGACGGGGCTCAGGGCTGGGGTGCGGCCTGCTGCCGGGCAGCACTTACCTTCAGCGGCTCCCGGTCGGTGGTGCAGCGTGGCTGCTGCTGAGGCAGGCTCCCTGCCTACCATGGCCCCCCGCTGCTCTTGGAAGGAGCCAACGCGTCCCTGGGGCCCCTGGCGGCAGTGGTGGGGCATGTGGCTCCCCCCTCCCCCCCAGGGCTGCGCTGGCTGCTTCCGGGAGCAGCATGGGGCCAGGGTAGGCAGGGATCCTACCTTAGTGGCAGCCCCGCTGCACTACCAGAGATCGTGATCGACTGGGGGATCCTCTAGGATTGACCAGTTGATCGTGATCGACCGGTTGGTGACCACTGCCTTAAGGTATGATGCTTTCTACTCCAAATCCAAGGAGACTGAACAAACAATGACATCATTGTGAAAGCTTCATTCATTAAAGTAGGTCCCTGGAGAGTGAATCAGCATTCTGACTCACTAAGAATTTAGTTTAAATTATAATGTCTGTCTTGTGAGTGCAGTAATTGAATACACAGACACACACACGCAGACACGGCTGAATCCTGAAGTCCTAGGGCTTTGCCCGAATAAGGACTTCAGGAACATTCAGGCTTCAAAAGAGTACTTCAGCCAACTGTGTGCCTGCCAAACCCCATATTGATAAATGGATTGCTTGATGCAATTTTATATAACAAGCCTTTTCTCTCTCACCCTCACCTCAAACGTGCACATGCATGCATACACGCACACACACTTACATAGCTAATTTGGAAAGAGATGCAGTGTAGCCTCCACCTCCTTTTGTTAAACCAAATGTCAGCTCCCAGCAAGAGAGAGATTTCTCATTAAGAGATGTCAGCCTGACAGTTGTGGAAAAAACATGCTCCTTCTATTACTTACTTTACCTGGTGCTGGTTTCCACGGTTCACCTGCCAAAGCAAATCTGCAGGACATCCAATTCATCTTTATTCAGCAAACCAATGTAAAGCTTGGTTATTGACAAGAAAATTAGCATTAAGTTAACCTGGAAGAAACCTTACTAATTGTACTCAAGATGTCAAACCTCTAACCCACTGTACCTGAGATACAAAAAAAAAAAATACTCTAAGCAAATAAATGGGGTTTTCTTTTTACTCCAGCAAATCTGTAGATTTTTCATGTGTTGTTTTAAACATTTCCAACCATGTTTAGGGTGGAAGATGGTCTGACTCTGAAATGTTGTATCACTCCTATTTATAGGGATTCTGGGTTCTAGCACTGTTAGCCAATATTAAAGAAAAACAATGATTTGTTCTCTATATTTGGTAGGAAGTGTTGTCCAGGTATTAGGGCTGGGGAACAGGAGTCAGGACTTCTGTATTCTATTCCTAGCTCTGCTACTGACTCATTACATAAGTCAAGGTAACTTTTGGACAACTCAGTTTACCAGTTGCTTTCACTCAAGGGGTGTTGTGAAGCTTAAATAATATTTATTAAACTCTTTGAGTTGCTCAACTGAAATGCATTATCTAAGTGCACAATACATCATCATGGCTCTGTTTCAGAAAACACTTAAGTGCAGCACATGCTTAATTTTAAAAATGTGAACATCCCCATCTTTGTTCAGCAAAGCACTTGATGTTTAACTCCCATTGGCTTCAATGCTACTTAAGCACATGGTAGAGGGCTTTCCCTCCCAGTTCAGGAAATGACTTTACACTTGAGCGTGTGGATATGGCGCTTTCCTGAATAGGGCTGCTTTCTTTGATCGGGGCCCTGTTGAATAAGGATGGGATTACTTATGTGCTTAACGTTATGCATGTGTTTAAGAGATTGCTGAATTGGGAGCTACGTGTGTGTGCACAAACACACATGCATATGCACTCCCTGCCTAGAGTTTAGACAGGCGCAACTGGAATTATATTTAAATAAATGAAATTAATAAACACACTAAAAAAACAATGGTTTTTGGACATTTTTGTCACCCACTGTAATGTCACTCCTGCCCAGCTAATCTTGTGCCAATCACTGTCACACTGGCAAGGAAAGGTAAATGCTGATGGCTTGTACCATGGATTCAGGAAGGGCACTGTAACAGAATTTCATCTCATTTAGCATCAGACCCTGCCAATACCTCAGTTCTCTGAGGAAATGTCCCAGATTCTTGTGTATATGAGATACTCCAGAATCTAGTTTACTAAAACAACACAGATCAAGAAAACAAAAGCAGACACCTGGCAACCTCATGCTAGGTCATCCCTGTCTCAATCTGGGCACCCCACGCGCTCAGCACTTTGCTCTGCCTCTCCTAAGGGTTTTGCTCCTGCCTGTCACTGCACATAGCTCCAGCCAGGCCTTTGCCTCTGGCTGGTAGGGAAAACTTCTGCCCCGGTCTTCTCTAACTCTGTATCCCAGTAAGAATCTCCCTACAGGTGGCTCTCTCTCAATGGAGCAGGCTCCTTTCTGTAAGAAGCACCAACCCCTGGCTGCCATTGGGTGAAACATGGGCACCTGACCCAACCACTGGCAACAGGTAATTAGGCACAGGTGGGGCTAGCCCAACTCTCCTTATGGGGCCAGCCCACTCCGTGACAGGCACCAATAAGTAACTTAAGCCAATATTTCTACAGCATTACACGCATCCGATGAAGTGAGCTGTAGTTCACGAAAGCTTATGCTCAAATAAATTGGTTAGTCTCTAAGGTGCCACAAGTCCTCCTGTTCTTTTTGCGGATACAGACTAACACGGCCGCTACTCGGAAGCCTGTCATAGGCAGGCTTGTATTCAGTCATACAGTCATTTTCCATCTAAAACAAGATTCCTTACATGCAACATGCAGCATATTGTTCTTGATTAATACATTCCAGTTTGTGACGAGAATCCAGTTTTTAATATCTAATTTAATAAGACACAACTAGCAATGATGCAGTTACTGCTGTGAACATTGTGAGCTTAAAACAGCTGCATGGTGATTGAGTCTAGCAAATTACATAACAATTATCAAAAAGAAAAGGAGTACTTGTGGCACCTTAGAGACTAACCAATTTATTTGAGCATGAGCTTTCGTGAGCTACAGCTCACTTCATCGGATGCGTGTAATGCTGTAGAAATATTGGCTTAAGTTACTTATTGGTGCCTGTCACAGAGTGGGCTGGCCCCATAAGGAGAGTTGGGCTAGCCCCACCTGTGCCTAATTAAAGCTCATGCTCAAATAAATTGGTTAGTCTCTAAGGTGCCACAAGTCCTCCTTTTCTTTCTACGGATACAGACTAACATGGCTGCTACTCTGCAACCTTTTAGACTGTAACTACTTTGGGGCAGGAGCTGTCATTTACTATGTGCACACCCAGTGCCAAGCAAAACAGGCCCCTGATCTCTGTGGAGTGAACTAGGCACTATCAGAATATAAACTACAATTTTTTCTAACTCATAAACTCTACTGGCAAAATGGCCTTGGACCCTGCAGCCTTAACTCAAACTACAGTCCCAATGACTAAGTATTTCTTTCATTTCCATTCAGAGGCTGGTATGGTGCGTTTAGTTTCAGGTGGAAGACAGAGCTAATGTATTGCAGCATGTGATATGAATGTGGCCTTGTGAATGATCTTCCTTCATCTCAGCAAAGCCTGCTGTGCTCGTTAGGGACGAAGTGAGCTGTAGCTCACGAAAGCTTATGCTCAAATAAATTTGTTAGTCTCTAAGGTGCCACAAGTACTCCTCTTCTATTCACATTCCAGTTATCCTTTCAGATCCCGATCTTCTGTAAAAGAGCCAAGCAAAACCTAAAGCTTTGTTTAGCCTATGGGGAGAGCAGTAGACCTCCCTGTGTCTTTCTGAGATCCAATTAACTGAAGGCAGACAAGGCTCTAAGTACGTATTACAGGATAATACATTTCTTTTAGACTGACAAGGCTATGTCTTTGCTTTGTAAAAACATGGTCAGTGGACGTGCATTAGAAATTATTCCCTCTGGTTCAATAAGATGAACAGATTTTCCTAATGGTTGAAACAGTGGAAAATGTTGCATTTCAGACTATGGAAGCAAAACAGGTTAGGTTACATATCTAGAAGTCTCCCTACGGTCTGATCCTTCAACTCTCACTTACTACTCACAGTTTGTATTGGAAGGTATGATTCAATATGAGAGAGGGTAACACAACCTAGCCCATAGACAGCTTTACTAAAGTTGTCAATGAAGCTACTGACCTGAGTAAAGGCTGTAAGATGCGTCCTCTAGAGTGAAATCCTGGATAATCAGGATAATACCTACCCCAAGGTGAAACATTGACAACCACGGATGAAAAGTTTTATAAAACGTACAAAACTGTATTATTTATTATTATATCACTTACTAAAGAAGCGGGTCATTACACAAACTAAAATCTATTCCCCCATGCTAATTTCCCCCCTACTGTTACTCACACCAGCTTCTCAACTGTTGGAAATGGGCCATCCTGATTATCACTACAAAAGTTTTTTTTCTCCTGCTGATAACAGCCCACCTTAATTGATTAGTTTTGTTACAGCTGGTATATGGCAACCCCCATTGTTTCATGTTCTCTGTGCATATCTATCTTCCTACTGTATCTTCACTGCACGCATCCGATGAAGTGGATTTTAGCCCATGAAAGCTGATGCCCAAATAAATTTGTTAGTCTCTAAGGTGCCACAAGTTCTCCTCATTCTTCTTACAGCCATTACTATCAGTCTCATGGAAAGAAACTGCTGTTGGTATATGGCCTTATGGCCTTTGCACTGAAGTTAACAAGAGTTTTGCCACTGACTTCAATGGAGCCAGGATTTCATTCCTACTCTCTGAGGCCCAGATTCTCCAATTTATTTAGATGCCTAACTCCCACTGAAGTCAATATGAGTTAGATGCCTAAAACTCTTTGGTACAGCAGTGGCCAGAGAGACTGTTCAGTCGTTTTAATTCCAGTCACTGAAAAGGGACATCTAAGAGAGCCATTTGTATGTACAGTTCTAGCCCTTAAGAAAACTAAACTGCAGCTTGGTAACCTCAGCATCTGCAGTTTCTAGGTACTCCTCCAGTAAGTATTGGGAAATACAAGGGAATAGAAAGATACTGATGTAACTGTCCTGAGCTGATGGAAATCTGGCATGTTTTGAAGGGCCACCATTCCCTGTGACAGCACAGATAGAGCAAACTTCAGCAATATTTAAATAATAGGAAGTCTGGCTCTGTCAATGCTAAGAAAGGGAAGCCTTAAATGGAGAACCCCAGCCAGGAAGGAAGGAAGGAAGGAAGATATTTCCTCCTGCACTTAGATAATGAACTCCAGGTTGCAGATCACAAGGAAGTAAGGAGACCATCTGGTAGAGACTCAGATACCATGGTGATGAGTTTGGTGTAAAAACCCAACTGATAGCTTTTAGACAGAGCAAGCAAGCTCTGGAATGCTAGATCTCTGCTCAGTGCAGAAAAGGAAGTAGCATCAAGGAATCCATAAATGGATCTTTGATCCTGATTCCTGAGGGGCAGTGTGCATTGGTCTCAGTAAGAGCTAGACAGTCAAAGGCTGCTCTTATCCTACACAACTACTCACCACTCCCTTCCTCCCCCAACATTTCCTTACATGCGGGGTGGGGCAGCTGGCACAGGGGCTGTCTCCATTATCTTTATGCCAGCAGTGATATGCCAGTTCCCTTATGCCAGGGAAATTCCCTGATGACCATTTAAGGTTAAAATCTGGCCCTTTTGTAGTACTCAATCCTGGATCTTAGATAAGAATCTGGCCCCAAATACTTGGGAACCCATCTGCCAGGTTAGAGGGAGAAACACAATATTTGATTTATTAAATTAAATTGTGCAATAGCCCATTAAAAATATACAGATGCTGAATACTGAATGAGGATTCTGTGAAATACACAAGCCACCAGCTGTGATGGCAGGTGATGAGGTGGCATGTTCTCTGCATGTCACAGCCCTGAGTAATGATGAATCACTGAGATGCATTCCAAAGGGAGGAGACAAGGACAGAAGCCCTCCAGCAGCCACTTGCAAGCTCTTCCCCCACAGCTCAGCTGGAAGCAGCGCAAATTCACTTCAACCGAAGCTAATTGACTTTCTTAGCCTGTGTCTTTGCAAAGGCTGTTTCCTGGCTTCAGCCAAGCTTGGCGCAGCTGTAAGAATTAAAGTCTACAATTTTTATCCAAGAGAGTTAACAACAAAAAAAAAAAAAATTGCTAATCGTTTTCATAGTGCCACTTTAAAGAACAGCTGCCACTGAATAACTGTTATATGGCCCATACAAATCCAGGCTGAGACGGGTCATTGCCAATCTTGCAAACCCCTTCATATATGATTAGAGAGTATCCTTTTACTCCCCTGACAGTTCACAAGTGATGAAAAGGTTGGCTTCAAACAAGAATGTAGGTCAGTGCAATGCTCTGCAAAGGTGCAGCTGATCTTGGTACTCACAGTACTCTATGCCCATGACAATGTCCTTAAAGTAGAGCCGAGCCTGCTCTTCAGTGAATGGCTGGTCAGTTGGCACCTCCATGACAGGTCTGAAAGGAAAAAGGGAAAATTACCAAATGCCCAGTTAACGGGAAATAATATTCTTTATTTGAAGAAGGAGTGTGCTCTAGCAGTTAGAGCAGTCAGCTAGTAAACAGAGCTCTTGGGTTCTATTTCTGTCCATGACTCCGCATGATCCTGGGCAAGTCATTTCTGACCAGATTTACAGAAGTGCTCAGCAAACACAATGGGGGCCAGATTTTCAAAAGAGCTCAGCTCCCATTCAGGTACCTACATAAGTGCCAGATTTTTAAACGTACTCATCTTCCATCATCTCCCATTCTGACACTTAGGGGATAGATTTTCAAAAGACCCAGCATGCTGAGCTCTTTGGAAAATCTGGCCATTTACTTTGGTGTCTAAAAGGGAGCTGAGCTCTTTTGAAAATCTGACCCCTAGGATTTGATTTTCAGAGGACTGAGCACCCACAACTCCAGCTGAAGGCAATGGGAACTGGGAATACTCAGCACTTCTAAAATTCAGGCCCTAATTGTCTGTTTCCCCTTCTGTAAAATCAGGATAATACCTACCTCTCAAGGTGAAACATTGACAACCATGGATGAAAAGTGTTATAAAAAGTGCAAAATTGTTTTATTATTATATCACTTATTAAAGAAGCATGTCACAACCATTACTATCAATCTCACAGAAAGAAACTGATGGTGGTATATTACCTTATGGCCTTTACAAGCACCATACAGTTGGCACATGACTTGCATATCAAAAGTAGTCTTCCAATTCTGATTTGACATTCTGCGAGTTAGGATTTGCTCCTGAAGCAAAGGGCAATAAAACCAGCGTCGTTCAGGTTTAAATGAGACCAGACTAAGGGCTAAATATTTTTCCTTGTAGGGTTTGACATTAACATGAAAATATTTCTGATGTATCATTTTAGCTGCTCTTAAAACCCTGTTTTCCTGTGCAAGATGCAGTACAGGTCAGCCTGGGAAAATGTCTCAAGAGTCAGCAGTCGGATTGAAAGCTCCCTTTTCCCTACCCTGGTGGCCCCCTTTATGTCTTCATTGTTAATGGACGTGCAGAGTCTCGTAAGTGACCCTCCTCTCCCCCTGCCCCCAGCTGAGAGCCAAGTGTAAATGGCAATTAGGGCCTAGACTCTATGAGCTGTTTAGCACTTTCTGAGAGGTAAGGAGCACATTCAACTCTCAATGATGAAAATGGGAGGTGGGGGTGCTTAACATCTTGTAGGATTATGCCTGATTCTGCAAGGTATTTGGCACCAAGGCAGCAAAGCAGAATTTAAGCATGCGAGTATTCCCACTGACTTCAAGAGACTTAGGCATGTGCTTAAATGCTGTGCTGGATCCGAGCCAGAGTTCTCAGTATCTTGCAAGGTTGAGCCCTCGTTGAGAATCAATGCACAACAGAACGTCAGCAAAAAAGGTCTCCAGCGGCTTCTCGGCAGCTACCCTCTCTTTTAACCACCCTGTGCCCTCCCCCCCAAAACCTCAAGGAAGCTGTCAGAAAACTACTCTCTGTGCTTTTTAGCCCCCCCCCTTCAATAGATGAGCTTAATGCTGTTTCCATTTTTGTCACCGATTTCCAGCTTCCTCCCCCATCACATGGCAACATTTTCATGTTGCTGGCTCCTGAGAGAAGCAATGGGAGCGACAGGACTGCTAATGAAGTATAATTGCCATCTGCTAGCGGTAGAAAGGTTGCTTCAAAAGAGTGGCACAGCCCCCCTCGTGGCAGCAGCTGATTACAATGGCTTTTTCTCAGTTGTGCAGACTCAAAAGAGAGTTTTCCCTCTTCCCCAAGGGACAATTGTTGTCCTGATCGCCAGTAACACCTTCCTTGTCTCTCATCCTGTCACCATTAACCTGCAAGAGATGGCAGCCCAAAAAAAGGTGGTAAAGGGAAATAAAATGCATGGAGTCTCCCTGCCGACTTAGCTCTCCTTATCCCTCTTCCTTGTATTCTGAATTACAGGCCCATTCCAAGTGCAATTAAAGTCAATGGAAAGGCGCCCAGTGACTTCCTTGGGAGTTGGACCTGGCCCTAAATCAAGTATGGGAGGAGAGTTTGGAAAGAGGAACTTCTGGATTTGTCTACACTGCAAAATGAAGGTCTGATTGATTAACTACTGTTACCCGTGCTAGCTAGATTAAAGCTAACCTGGGTATGCCTACCTGTGCTACCATCAGACCTTCACTTTGCAGTGTACACATAGCTTCAAAGGTTAAACCCGCCTTTCACGTCTTGTACCATTTGTTCTGTTTAGCTCCAAAGCAGAAGTAATAGGTCCTGGAGAGTATTAGGGATCAATCCTGCCTTGAAATAAATGGAAATTGAGGGTGCTCAGTACTTTGTAATATTACACCCTTAGGACCCAATCCGATGCCCACTGAAATCAATGAGGGTATTTCTACCGATCTCTAATTAAGGGCCTGATCCAAAGCCAAATGAAGCCACTGGAAAGACTATCATTGTCTTCAGTAGTTGCTAAGGGTGGGATTTTCAAAGGTGCTTACCACTGTCTCAACTCTCATTCCACTGAAGTCAGTGGGAGTTTTACCAGTTGCTTCAGTTGGAGTAGAGCGAGGCCAGTGCCAAACACCCTAAACTACCACAACATGCTACACAACACAATGGACTCTGCTCAGGAAAAGGCCACCCTTCAACTGGCGTGGACAGTGAACAGCTTTTCCTCCTCTACTTGATGAGGCCTAAAACCATCACCCCACCAGGACGATAACATTAACAACCACCACTCTGCCACAGGGCGCAGTGACACATGAATATGCCAAGATATTTTAAAACTGTATCGCGACCCTGCATCGTTGGGTTTTTTTTGGTTGAGCCAAGATTCCAGCCCATGTTTCTACCTGGCAGCTGGTACTCTGGAAGGCATTTTCCGCCATTACCTCTCCTCATTTGGAGCAGTAAATTCTAAGGATGATCTCATTTTACTCTGTGATGGTCATCAATTGTTTGCTGCAATAACAACTATCATGTCACACTGAAAATTGTGCATCACATGCACATCAGACTGCATCTATGCTACAGCATGCAGAGGTTCTCACTTGCATTGGCCACTGTCAGAAGACAGGATACTGGGCTAGATGGACCATTGGTCTGACCCAGTCTGGACGTTCTTATGTTGGAGGACCCAGCAAAAAGAAAAGCAGAGCCCACATCAGAATCTAAAGAACTGAAAGTGAGTGCTGGGACCCAGGAGAAACAAAGCAAAGCAGCTCGTAAGGCAGGATGGTCTTGTGGCTAAGGCACTGGATTACGATACAGACTTGTGTTCAGTTGCTCATTGTGATAGAGATTCTCTGTCTGATCTTGACTGCTTCATCTCTCGCTGAGGCAGGGGCATTCAAAACCATGGTTAGTAAGACTTCCCTTCTCCCATCCTGGACATGTCTTGCATATTAAGATTGTACGCGCTTCAGGATCTGCTGTAAACTGTATCTCTCCCAAAGATATGGATAATGTAATGTGTGGAGGTGGAAAAGCTCCTGCATTTACAAAATGTTGTGTCTCAAATAACTGGGGGGAAGGAGAATTCAATATGATTGGCATAAGGTTAGACACTGGTGAATAAACGAGTGAAAGGAAGTCTAAGGAAATGTACCCTATACATAGACATGACAGAAGAAGGTGTAAGGTGGAAGTTACTTTAACTTACACTATCTAAAAACTTCTTCTGGCCACTTGACACGTAAGTTACACCAAGTCAGACTCCCTTCACCAGATTCTGAAAGCAGTTATGCCAGTGTAAATCTGCAGTGACTACAAAATCTATAGAGTATCTGCACATTTACAGTGGTGTAACTGCAATCGGAATCTGTCTCCTTCACACCCACTTAGTGATGTACAACTGGCACCATCTTACACATCGTCCTCTGCATTTCACCCAGGGAGTTAGTGAATGAGTCCTCCTGCATTCAGAAGCTGGCTCTCCATCTGATGAGAACTGCAAACACCTAAACATTCTATTCCCTAAAGTCCCCTGCGGGCTACTTACCCCTTGCGCAGAAGGTCAAACACTGAAAGAAAAGGGGAAAAAAAAGCAACCATGGGTAAGAGGGAAGGAATCCAATTTAGTGCAGACACACATTTCTAGCATATTTGCCTATAAAATGAACACTGTCCCAGAACAATCTTAATCAATTTATCCCACCCAACAAGGCTACAAGGCGATGCAAAATTAAAAGAGCTTGTTACTTTAGCAGAGACAAATATAACTACCCAGGCCAGCTCCAACTGGGAGACAACAGATACCAATTTACTAACCCTACTTCCATTCTCTTGGCTTCCAGACCCTCTTGATTTGATTTTCCCTTCTTGAATAACAGCATTGGTTCTTGTACCACTGTAATATTATCAATAGCAAAACATGATACGGTATGAATGTGTATCCTCACTATTAATGTATTAAATTGGCAGGATAGCTACGTAACTATCATCAGATAAAATGGATGCAATTGTATGAGTTTGAAACATGCTCTAGTTTGTACAACTCTGAGTGTTCTCCTTTTTATCATGGGTGAAAGCGTGGCTTTGCTGAGTAAGCAGCAGCACATTCTTGCACTGCTCCAGAAACAGCCTGGGAACCAGCCTGCGACTCAGAGTCCCAATCTGCATCCAAGTTCCCCACCCTGATATGGGTGAGGAGGAGAGACAGGGAATAACCTGTACCAGCCTTATAGATTACTTCCCCCTCCCCACAAACAGTGGTGCACTTATGCTGTATGGCATATGGGGGAGGGGGCGTTGGATCCAGGAGTCTGCTCCCTCCCCATCCCATCTGTCCACACCCTAGTCACTTATCTCAGCCCTATTCCTAGTGCAGATTACTTCCTCTGCTGCAGATGCACTGGAAGGCACACTGGGGCCTTGGCTCTGTCCCCCTGTGCAGAAGAAGGAACACTAGCAGCCCTGTGAACAGTGAAGCAGATAGTCCTTCTGTGGGGGAGGGATAGATGGGCCACAGCCTGGTACCATCTGGTACTTGTTTTTCTTTCATAAAACCAAACCTTTGGAGGTTCAATTAATAAAATACAAATAAAAAAATATGGAATAATTAAAAAAACGGTTAACCTACCTTTCTGTAACTGCTATTCTTCAAGCTGTGTTGCACATGTCCACCTCTGTAGGTGTGTGTGCCTTGTGCACAGTGGTCAGAGAACTTTTTCCCCTCACTGGTTCCGGTCAGGGTGGCTTGAGCACCCTCTGATGCCATGAGCCACTGAATGCCGGTATAAGAGGGCAGATCTGCTCCGACCCTGCTCAGTTCCTTCTTACTGGACAGGCTCCGATAGAGAGCGGAATGAGGGTAGATTGTAGAATAGATATGTGCAACACATCTCGAAGAACAACAAAAACAATTCAGTGCTGTGATTGAAATAAGAGTAAAAACAACGAGGAGTCCTTGTGGCACCTTAGAAACTAACAAATTTATTTGGGCATAAGCTTTTTATTTATGCCCAAATAAATTTGTTAGTCTCTAAAGTGCCACAAGGACTCCTCGTTGTTTTTGCTGCTACAGACTAACACGGCTACCACTCTGAAACCCGAAATAAGAGTGTTTGTCAAACCCCAGTTAAATTAATGAGCTGCCATGTACTATCTCTTTAAAGAAGCAATGAACTTAGCAACTTTGCTCAGTTTCAATGAGAGGGCTGGACACTGCAGGGAGATGTATCCCAGAAATTCGGAAGCTGGGATTCACTGTCTATTACCTTTTAGGCAAAGTCTGGACTGGCAAAGTTTGCTGGCAAGGCTGACAAGCTGGTATGTCAGGGAGCTATCATACAGCTTAGGAGTAGCAAAACTCTCACTTGCTGAGGTTGAAACAGGTAACACAGTAACTCACAATTCTGGAAACCTCAGCAGATTGTCACATTGGTAGATGGTTTTGGGGAAATTCAGGACTGGGAGCATTTTGGAATCACTTTGCAAAAAGTAACTGGGTGATAGAAAGCAGGGTGTGGCCTGCTTGCTTCTCAGAGGGCTGTTGGTGTCAGGCTGTGAGCAACAGCAGCACAGCATTTAAGACACCCAGAGTTGCAGGGCAAGTAACACAACCCAGTACTGGTCTGAGTTGAACCCCCAAACATCACAATGCTGTAGCCCGGGAGGCACAGAAACGTGACATGACTTGCCAAAGCTCACCCAGCAGCCTAGCAGCAGAGCTGGGAATAGAATCCAGGTCTCCTGAGTCCCAGTCCAGAGGACTACTCTGCCTTCCTTCCCCAAGCTGATGGAAACATTCCTTTTTAGCCACTCTATGGAGCTCAGTTACCCAATACCTCAGATCAGAAAATTAAGATGTCAGCGTGAAACTTGATAAAGTTATTTAAAAATTTTTATAGTGATTAGAGCAGGACTCCTGTGTTCTATCTATGGCTCTGCCACTACCTCACTCTGTGAACTTAGGTCAGTCACTTAAATCTCTCTCTGCCTCAATATATGAAGGTGTAAACAGGTGTAACACCAACTCACTGGGGTCTGCTGAGCAAAAACAGGGCTTAGGCTGGGAATTGGGTTGTAGCCTAAAGTCCAAAGCAGCTATCACTGCTCCATAATAGCATAGGGTTCCCCAGCAATGCAATTCCACCATTACAGGTTTCAGAGTAGCAGACGTGTTAATATATATCCACAAAAAGAAAAGGAGTACTTGGGGCACCTTAGAGACTAACAAATTTGTTAGTCTCTAAGGTGCCCCAAGTACTCCTTTTCTTATTCCACCATTAGACACCCTTGTGTCAGATGTGTAGGCTCAGCTAGGCAGTAGGGTCCCATACCGTTAGGGAGTGATCTGCCAAAACCAAGGAGACCTTTCCCTCACAAGTAGTTAAACAAGATACTGCAACACTAGCAAAATCCCAATGCAAACTCTTATCTGTAAAGTGAGACCGCTCTGTTTACAGCAAAAAGAAAAGGAGTACTTGTGGCACCTTAGAGACTAACCAATTTATTTGAGCATGAGCTTTCGTGAGCTACAGCTCACTTCATCGGATGCATACCGTGGAAACTGCTCATGCTCAAATAAATTGGTTAGTCTCTAAGGTGCCACAAGTACTCCTTTTCTTTTTGCAAAGACAGACTAACACGGCTGTTACTCTTAAATCTGTTTACAGCAAACACCTATTTGCTACCATACAGCAGTGATATTCAAACAGCTCAAGGTGCAACTATAACATGCTGCAATATACTAAGGCCAATTCGTCTTTCTTTGCAGGTTTAGGAACAAGCTGCTTTTGGCAGCATTTCATAATTCTACCATTTCCTCTATCTCAGCTTCTCAGTTTTCTTAGCCCTGCTTTCTTAGCACCAAGCTCTGCATGGTGTACATGGATGCAAGAAATCCTACTTCTAAACTAAACTATAAACAAGCCAATGTGCTTAAGTCTCAGTAGCTCACTCTGTCCTGCACCTTCTCTTGTTTTCTTTTGTACTTGATTGTCTACAGTACATTTTAGAAGGAAAGCCTGCCTGGGATTTCTAATCATCCTGCTGGGAATTGCTATCAATGGTGACACCATGCAGCTGAAAGCCTAATGTCAGACAGCCTGAGCTCGAGAGGTGTTGAGCATTTACCATGTCCTCTGACTTCAACAGGAATTACAGATACACAGCCAGATTCTCAGCTTTGCCAAGCTTATTCTTTGTAAAGCAGAGAGGGGTGGTTACAGCTCCCTGTTCTCTGCAGGCCCTTGTCCCAGGTTAGAGCAGCCTAGTAGCTGCTCTGAGTTCCCTGAGCATTACAAAGGAAGCAGTGTGTGGATGAAAATCAGCCCCACTCAGGATCAGACCTACATCTTCAGACAGCATCACTGAGACATGCAGATGGAACGGTAAGGCTTGCACACCTTGCAGGGTGCTGCTACACCTTGGCTTGGTTTTAATGGCACATGAAAAAATTGCTTTTCACAATGTTCTCAGATGTACCTACTAGTACCAATGAAGTGTCCCTTACTGTCCCACTCGAGTACTCCTGGCCCAGTCTATGAACCCTTTGATCACACCGCTGAGCTACTGCTCACATAAGCTATTCCAGGGGTTAAAGAGAGGGTGACACTGGAGATAGTTATGCAGGTGGTTATGCCCTTAGTTTGCTCACCCATTCGCTGATGACCATTCACTGCTCAGACTCAGTGGGTCTACTCATGTGAGTAACTGCTCTCCAGTATGAGTAAGGGGTTGACACTATCATTACTGCTATCACCGTGACTGTGACCCAGCAGCACATCTTTTTCCTCTGCTGCTTTTTGAATTGCACTGACTTTCGTGCAACCAAAAGGAATCTAACACACAGGCCCCTCCCAACTGCCACATCTTTGATGTCTCTCGACCAACAGTGTGGGCTTCGGCTGAATCTGCTCTTGAAAGGGAAACTGACCTTTCAAAGGAAAGCAGCTTCATTTCCCCACCCCCACCCCGTCCACTTTTTTAATAGATTCAGAGCTAGGCAGATCCCCCTTTCCAGGCAGCTGCAAAAGCCTCCTTTACTATTTCATGAGGCATATCCTTGTAGATACTGTGGCTGACTCTTCACAGGAGTGTTAGGGGAGACAGGACAGAAGGGAATTCCCCCCACTCCTTGTGCGCATGCATGAGGTAGACATGATCTCAGTCTTTGCACGTCACACTAGACTCCCCAGAGAGAAGAGGTGCCATCCACTTCTCCCACCCTTCTACTCTGGCTGGATGAATTAGAGCCAGGGTGAGTGTGTGCGGGAAGCACAAACGATACCCGTTCAGTGTCAGTGGATGCAGCAGCTCTTGCTCTGTGCAGCTCTCCTAAGATGCAAGGCCTCCTGAACCTGACCCCTTAGGAGACTTTAACGTTTCATAGGTACCAACTCTATCTGCTGTGGTCTGTATAAGTCTCCTAGTTATGATCTCTCCTGGAAATGTACATTAAACGCCTCAGTGAGAATAAGCAAATATGGCTCTATTAACATACAGGGAGGTACATACCCATGTACAGATTGTCCTCTGCAGAATCATCCAGTACCTAAAATGGATATCACAGAGGCAAGGGAAGGGAAACAGAGAGGGAGACATCTTTAATCCAATAATACTCTATAATTACCCATATTTCATGTTGTGCTGGAGGGTGTTAAACTCACAGGGCACCTGGATTTGAAATTTAATGGAGTAATATGCGATTCGTGACTTTAAATATACATCTATCTCCCCTGCCTCTATCTTGCATTTGCGTGCGCGCACACACTTCTTACCAGTTTTTAGTAGGGATAGACTCAAGCATCCCTAAACCTGGGAGATTTAGCTACAGATCTGCACACTGCAATCTGACCTCTTTCTGATGCTCTGCAGACTAGCCTTAAAATAACAAGACTTGCACCCTTGAACTATGCTAAGAACAACCACTGTACACACCAAGGGTCCCGCTCATGCATGACATACAGTCACATAAGCCTGGTTAGCAGACAAAGTGTATGCAAGAAAGGCTGCTATGCATTTGTCTCCATGTAACCTACATGCAAAAATCAGGCTGGTCTTACAGTCTAAGGAAAGGATATCATGCTAGCATGCTAGGAAGTTTCTCAGTTTGGGTCCTGACCTCCTGGACTGTCAGCAGCTGGGACTATCACCCTGTCGCAATCTCGTCTGTCCACCTATGCACATTATTTACTAGCTCAGAAAGGAGTTGCATCCAGACTTCTCTAAACGCAGTGTGGGCCACTGGAGGGGCAAGAATAGGTCTCACTGGGCATGTGCTGCAATGTCTTGACACCAACAGAGCTAAGCAGTGGCCCTGCATAAGTGTCATCACACTGGATTCAGGGTTCACCAAACTTTGCAGCTAAACCTTGACTTGAACCCAAATATCTCTGTGGATGCCCATCTTTTACACTGAGTAGGCACTGATATTCACTGGTATATTTCCCTTCTTACCACATTGCCAGGATCAGAATGGGCATACAGGAGTTGTTATGGGGTCAGAGATCCTATTCAAAGACTCCAGTGCTACAGAGCAACTGCTAGCAGTTAGAAACTTACTGCACTGAGGAGGTTTTTGAAGGATAGAGAGAAATTTTCTTTAGTTTATTCTGGAAAATCTGGGGAACTAAAGAAAACAAATTCCATGCACTCTTATGCCTACTAGAGACAGTACATACAAATGAAGATGCTATTTGCCCATATCAGACAAATATTGATTAACAGGGCACTAAGGTCCATCACCACATAGGCACTCTCTCTCTCCCCCGGCCCCCTGCCACACACACGCATAGGGCTTGTCTACATACAGCATCCATAAGTCCATCAGTTAAACTGATTTAGTTAAACTGGAGCAAAAGGCTGAGATGACACTAATTTTGGTTTAAACTAGGTCTATTTTGGATAGCTTATGTTGATTAGGCACAGGTTTAAGCTAAACCAAAGTAAGCTAGTCTTAGACTGAATAAAAGAATGACTACACAGGAGCCTGCACTAGTTTCGTTAAACCAGTGCAAGTTTGTGTGTAGGCAAGGCTTACCTTTTCTTTCTCTCGCTCTAAAACACACAGTTGCTTAAGGAGCTTCTACTTATCAACTTTGACCTTGATCAAGCAAGCCCTCCACATACACAGCCCCATTGTGTGGAGTGTGGCCAGAATCAGGTCCTTAATTTATAAACATAGGTTGCCATTTTCAAAGCCATCTAGGGGATTTTGCTTCCTGATCCCCATTAACTTAAAAAAACCAAACTTGAATGTAGCCATCTGCACAGTCTGACCTGAATAACAGCACCTCTTCCCTCCCAACCCGCTTTGGCATACACACCTCGATTAGCTTCACAATGTTGACATGATCCAGTTTCTTTAAGATGGCTATTTCTTGATAAACTCTATCCAGCGGTGCCATTGATTTTGGCTGCCCATCAGAAGTTGCTCTGGATCCTCTAGGGGGAGGTCGACCTGCAACAGCAACAACAAAAACTGGGCTTTACCCCTGCTTGGCAGCACATGATACATCACAGTGAATGGCTGTATAACATGGGGGCTTTGAATGGGTGCAGGACCTAAAAATATATGACCAGCCAGACACAGATGTAAGAGCGCAGGGGTTGAATGACCTCACAGAGATGACACACTGACCTACTGAACGTTCTCCGCATGAGTCAATGCCTGACTTTTATTTTCTCGTATAAAGTCAACTTGAAATTTAGTGCCAGTGAAAAGACTCAGATTGACTGTTCTGGGGATTGGAAATCAGTCAGCCACAGAACAGGTACAACATGGGCATCGGCACTGCCCCATCAACGTTCCTACATTCTGCTCTGAAAGGACATCCAGCAGGTCCCAAGCTTGGCTGGGTCAACTCATCCCGTTATCTTTCTAAGGCAGATGAATTGAGCTCTGTGTGCTTCACTGTGTGCAGGTGAAGCCTTAAAACTAAAATTCTTCATGAACATTAAGGAGACGATGGGATGTTTTCATAGAGGGATTTGCCACAATTTATCTGCCCCCAACTACTGTGATACTTAGTTGATGCTTTCCACCCCAGAGACAGCTGCACTCTCTCTCATTTGTAAATAGGTTTAGGATCGTTCAGGATAAATGCATTATTCTATTATAATCACGATCCCACCGAAAAAAATCATACCACAAGCTATGATGCAGATAAGTAGTTAGGCAGAAGGCAATGCTCATGCTAGTCTGGTTTTTCTATTGTTACAGAAAGTTCCAATTTCCATGTCCTGTTCTATTTCCAAAACAATTACAAAGACCTGGCAAGTGAAGCCATCCACCAATAAAAGAGCTTTAAGATGCAATCATTAGGCCTCTCACTAGTTTGAATGAATTATTGCAAGAGAAACTGCCAAATTACTCAAAAGGAAAATGTGGTTCTTGATGATCAAATTTCACAAGGGTACATGGCACTTTGCAATGAGCCTGATCATAGAAGGAATTGAGAGTGCTTAGCAGATAGTAGGATCAAGCCCAACGTTTTCAAAAGATTAAATTTAAAACATGTCATTTCACATGAAGGAATGAATAAAAGCCTAAGTTTCCAGAGCAAGAAGACAAGCCAGGCAGGATACTGCTTGTATTGATGTGTTAGGCAAAAGGTCTCATTATAAGAAACTACTTGAGCTAGTGGAATGGACCAGCAGAGAAAGGACAAGCCGTTAGTCAGCAAGTTTTTCTCCTCAAGGTTTGATTCTTAGATTTTAGGTTGCCTGAATTACAGCAAGAAAAACAAACTAGAAAAACAGATAAACCCAACGTGGGTTACAACCCAGGCCAGTGTGCAGAACCCTTTTCCATTCACAAGGCCAGAGTTTCAAAAGTGCTCAGCACACTGTGTGAAAATCTGGCCATCGGTGTCAGAATCGGAACTGCCAGGTGTTGAGATCTAGTGAAAATCTGGCTCCAACTATGGATACTGAACACTTGACAATCTGGTCCCAAGGCTAGAATTTTCAGAAGGGCTCAGTGTCCACAGTCAGGGCCAGGTTTTCAAAAGCGCTCAGCACGTTGGGTGCCACGTGCTTTTGAAAATCTAGCCCTAGGTGACTTGCACACTCTTTGAGAACCTTTCTGAGCCTTTAGTCTCCACCTCCACATTCTGTGCTGGACCACTGAGGGACACTCAAGAAGGAGAGTTAACTTCCTGATGGCTGGGAAACAAGCAGGGGTGGCTCTGGATCACATCACAAATTCAAAATGGCTTCTCCTTACAGGTTGAGTATAGTGTCTTGTTTTTGTGCACGCAAAAGAGTTGTGCCTGAAAGCGTATTCAGATAATCTGCTGAAAGATACAGTAGAGGCACAACAAGAAAAGGGGCTTCTATATGCCACACAAGCATAGAGGCCAGTGTTTTACCATCAGGGAGCAAGACAGTCTGGGGACAGGGGGCACAAAGGAGCAATGAGGTGGGGAATTGTGTTTTGGATGATAGCTTGTGTCTGTCCTTATTATAGATGATCCAGTATGCCTATCCTCACAAACCACCCAAGCAGCTTTGAAATCTGTATGCCTTACTCAGGCAAAATTCCAGTGAAGTCACTGGAAATTTTGCCTGAGAGAGGATAGCTGGTAAGGCCTGCAGGGTTTGTCTGTAACCTTTAAAAGCATGACACCTACGTGGAAATCCATACTGTTTCAGTAGCTTCTTTTTGGAGAGGACTTTCATAGCCTGAGGGAAGAAAAAAAAAAGTGTTAAAACAGAGCAAAGCTGGGAGTTACACTCACTCTATCTTTGCAATATCACTCATCACTCTATCTTTGCAATTCAGTTCATCTACTGGTCTGGGACTCCAGTTTTCAGACCTTTATCCAAGGGAGAGAGAGATTAATTAGTGACAGACACCTTCAAAATATTTAAGATCTAAGAAAGAATGAATTATTTTCCTTTAGGTACATAAAAAGGCCAACTTTACCCATTTTTTTACAAAGCAAAAATAAATCTGATTAATTTATCTTAATCAGATAAGTAACAAGGGGGCCTGATTTTCAGATACTCTGTGTGACACAGAGACCCCTTGGTAAACAGTCTCCTGCTCTTTGCAAACATCTCTCATCTCATACACGAGAAACTCACTACAACACACATGCCGTGTAGGATATTCATCCCTAAAAAGTAACATGTAAGGTAACTACAGAAAGCTCATAACTTGTCACAATTCATAATCACTGAGAGACATATGTGCAGGTGATATTTACAGAATAATGTATTTATACTGAAAATTTGCTTTATGGATTGGGAGTAGAAATTAGTCATCAGGAGATAATATGTCTCAGTGATGGCCCATTAGGGCAAAGGGGAGTTGTCACCCTGCCCTGTTTGGCTGGTGATGCCAGCAAGGCTCAATTGTTTAGCCTTGTGTAATACAACGACTTTCCACAGGAAACCATCAGAGGCAATGACAAACAATCAGAACTACTTAAAGATAAAAAAAGACACTTTATAACAAGACAAATAAATTGGTTAGTCTCTAAGGTGCCACAAGTACTCCTTTTCTTTTTGCGAATACAGACCAACACGGCTGCTACTCTGAAACATATAACAAGACAGGTGTTTGTCCTATCTGTGAATAGACACCAAAGGCTGTTTTCAGTATAGCACAGAGGAGAAAGAAGCACTCTGCATCCATTCACTGAGGAAAACCTTCGTGGAGTGGGGATTCTTGAGATCCTGACTCCAGCCAACTCTGCAACAGACTGAACTTTGAGGGAAAAAATCTAATTCATTGGACAGTGACTCTTGATAAGTAGAGAACCAGGTTCGTATTTTATGTGTTTGTTTTGTGTTGTGGCCATTTGTTTCCACCACTCTCTCTCATTTCCAGTTAAATCTTTATTCTTTCTTAATTAACCCTACTTTGGTTTTATTATAAATGCCCATAAATTCTGTGTGTCTTACAGAAGTGCTGGCTTCAGGTAAAACTGGGTACACAGCTCCTTTGGGGGCAGAAGATCTGGAATTCCTGTGAGTAGCCAATGTCAAGGGCTGGATATCACCAGGGAACAATTCAGAGGGACTCAGAGCTTGGGTGCATCTATTATTAAACTGCCAGGCAAAGTTAGGGCAGGCGTAGTCCAGAGGAGAGTGCTTGAAGGGCTGGTGGTATCAGGGAGCTGACACCCAGTTACCACTAGAAAGACTCCCTCTTGCTGGATGAATGGGGTAACAAGGTGGCTCACAGTCCTGGGTAGCCCAAGAGCTGTCACATTCTGTTCCTGTGGTTTGAGCAGGGACTGAGGAGGGAAGGTGACTTTAAGCTACCTTTTTGCTCCCCATATTCTGGGGCCTACTCAGCTACTGGGGGAAGTGAGAGCAACCTTAGAGTACTTTCACTAACGCTTGGCTTCCTACAGCTGCCACTGACTCTGGGAAACCAAATAACTGGGATGTGTATATGTGTATATTTGCCCTCACCCTATGCCAGGAGCTGGGAGCAAGAACAGCACAGAGCCCTTTGGCTGGGGAAGCCCTTTGCACAGGCAGTATTCTCACAAGGCCATTTCTGCCCCCTTTACGCTGCCATAGTTGCATAAAGGGATCTTAGTGTAACTGAGAACCAGGCCCAAGATCTCCAGGTTAGATATTTCCAGGATTCCTGTCACTGTGGTATCACAGATTGAGGGGCACAGCGATCTGTGGGGTAGCATAGGAATTGCAGGGTACAATGGATAAGAGAACACAAAAGGAAGCATAGATTTAAATAAGCTAGCCACTTGGTGACACTCTTCCATCCCTCTACATTCTCATATTCCAGTATCATACAGTTGTTTGGAACCAATACGTAGTTGATGTGAGATGGTGGACATCAGAGTAATTTTTCTGCCGTCCAAATGGCATTAGGCATGATGGCAAAAGACAACCTGAATATAATAAATCAAATCTCTGAGACTCCATGCATACTGCCGTGTTAAATAACCTTCTCGCAGCCACTCCAATGATCCCTGAAGACTTCACAGATAAATATTTCATGAGAAACCAGCTCATATGACCATCTGCTCAGGGAAATATCCTGCACTAGTGAGGCTTTTTCAGAATGAGTAGTTTACTTCTATTAATCAAACCTCCATATCTGTAATCCACAGTGGAGTAACCCCAGTGAAATATAATCACCCAGGGGCTCAATGCAAGGAGACTTTATTACACATTACCTCATACTAGTTATCTCTGCTGGTGAGGATACAGCTACCAACCAGAAACCCCATCCATCCTTTCAGTGTCTCTTATACAGTTTAAGGGCCAGATTCAGATCTCATTTATATCAGTGGATAGCTGGACTAACTCCAATGAAATCTGAATTTATGCTGGTGTAACTGAGCAGAGACTCTGGCCCTCAATTCCATTTCATAACTACAATGGCACACATTGAAAATAGTAGTATCAGGAGATGGAGACAAGACAGTTCTAGTCATTCACCTACACATTGCCCTGTCTAATCTTGGTTCCAACTGGTTGGCTGAATTATTCTGTGGTCTGTGTGAAATGAAAAGGAGTACTTGTGGCACCTTAGAGACTAACCAATTTATTTGAGCATAAGCTTTCGTGAGCTACAGCTTCACGAAAGCTTATGCTCAAATAAATTGGTTAGTCTCTTAAGGTGCCACAAGTACTCCTTTTCTTTTTGCGAATACAGACTAACACGGCTGTTACTCTGAAACCTGTGTGAAATGAGTTTCTGATGTCCACAACCCAAAAACCACCTCCACAATCCGCACTTTGAAAGAAGGCCCAGGACAGGAGGGTTCTCAGTGTATTATAAACACACTCCACTTTTATTTCTCCCCCCTGCACCCAAATAACAGTGACAAGCAATCTTAAATCAATGAGTTTTAGGTGCCTAGATGCTTTTGAAGATTTCACTGGGCACATAAATACCTTTAAGGATCCAGCCCTAAGTGACTTGCCCATGAACACACGAAGTCTGTGGCAGAGCAAGGAACTAAACCTGAGTCTTCCAAGTCCGAGGGTAGTGTCCTAATCACTGTACCATCCTTCCTCCCTGTCATAGGATTAAGGATACAGCAACTTTTAGATGCCAGTAAAGCAGTGCTCTCACATTTAATGGGGGAAGCAAGTAGTAGTAACCCAGTCATCTCAACTGTTCATAACTCACCTGAAAGGAACTACATGGCCACTGTATGGATACTGTAATGTAGTTAAGGTTGTATGAGGCCTATAAAAAAACAAAACAGGAGTACTTGGGGCACCTTAGAAACTAACAAATTTATTAGAGCATAAGCTTTTGTGGGCTACAGCCCACTTCATCGGATACACTGAATGGAACATATAGTAAGAAGATAGATATATATATATATACACACACACACATACAAAGAAGGTGGAATTTGCCATACAAACTGTAAGAGGCTAATTAATTAAGATGAGCTATTATCTTTATTCAAGTGACACCATCATAGGACCTAATCACATTAGCCACGCCATCAGGGGCTCGTTCACCTGCACATCTACCAATGTGATATATGCCATCATGTGCCAGCAATGCCCCTCTGCCATGTACATTGGCCAAACCAGACAGTCTCTATGCAAAAGAATAAATGGACACAAATCTGATATCAGGAATCATAACGCTCAAAAACTGGTAGGAGAACACTTCAACCTCTCTGGCCACTCAGTAAAAGACTTTAGGGTGGCAATTCTGCAACAGAAAAGCTTCAAAAACAGACTCCAACGAGAAACTGCTGAGCTTCAATTAATATGCAAACTAGATACCATTAACTTGGGCTTGAATAGAGACTGGGAGTGGCTGGGTCATTACACATATTGAATCTATTTCCCCATGTTAAGTATCCTCACACCTTCTTGTCAACTGTCTAAATGGGCCATCTTGATTATCACTACAAAAGTGTTTTTTTCTTTCCTGCTGATTAATTAATTAGACTCTTACAGTTTGTATGAAGAAAAGGAGTACTTGTGGCACCTTAGAGACTAACCAATTTATTTGAGCATGAGCTTTCGTGAGCAACAGCTCACTTCATCGGATGCATACCGTGGAAACTGCAGCAGACATTATATACACACAGAGATCATGAAACAATACCTCCTCCCACCCCACTGTCCTGCTGGTAATAGCTTATCTAAAGTGATCATCAAGTTGGGCCATTTCCAGCACAAATCCAGGTTTTCTCACCAACCTGGATTTGTGCTGGAAATGGCCCAACTTGATGATCACTTTAGATAAGCTATTACCAGCAGGACAGTGGGGTGGGAGGAGGTATTGTTTCATGATCTCTGTGTGTATATATAATGTCTGCTGTAGTTTTCACTGAATGCATCCGATGAAGTGAGCTGTAGCTCACGAAAGCTCATGCTCAAATAAATTGGTTAGTCTCTAAGGTGCCACAAGTCCTCCTGTTGTTTTTTTTTGCGGATACAAACTAACATGTCTGCTACTCTGAAACCTGTGAAGCCTATGACAGCATTCGGACTTGCTTCCTATATTGCAGCTGTGGCTACACCAGCTTTTTGTCGACTGGTGACTCCCCAACCCTTGGGAACTCCCCATCTGCAGAACTCTGGTTGCTTTCTAGCCCCTTTGTGCCATCAGAGCAGTGCAAAGAGGTTGGATCATAATCCATCCCACTGTTTTCTAAATCCTCATGTGGGATGAACAGCAAAATTTCTTACGGAACAAGCAGGAGTCATTTAATTACCACAAAGAATAGAGGCATGAATAAACAGTATCAAAGTCCAGTTTTCACTACAGTGAAAGTTGGAGAGGCAAATCCTAGCTGTGCATAACAGCAGAGATACTATGGGGATTTAGCAAGTCTCTCTTCCTTCCAGGCTCAAGCAGAGCTGTCACCAAGGCAATGCATTCGTGAAACAACCAACCCATTTCCACTCTCAAGCAAAGCTAATTATCCAAACAATGCCTTTCAGACACAGAATTCTCTCAGAATCTTGTGGGTGGATTTTTCCTTAGTACTGACAAGTGCCTCAATAGCTTCTTCAAAAACAAATGGTGCAGGTAGTTTTCTCTATCTATGCCCCTGCGCCCAATTCCTGTCGCTTTCTGATTTCATGAGAATGTGGTTCATGGCGTGTGTTCTTGGGAGGCAGCATGGGGATCATGTTACAATTTCTCTGATTAATGGAAACCTCTGTACAATATTTAAGCCTACTACTTTCTTCATAGCATTACTGCAGTCCGAGTGTATTGAGGAGCATAATCAAAAGGGCTAAACTGCTTTAGGGGAATAACCCAACAAAAGAGGATTTTGGTATCTTTGAGATGAAAGATCAGGAGGAGTTCTGTAACTCAGAAGTTCTGGTGATCTGATCTGATGCCGACTCTATAGCTCAGATCCTGCTTTCAGTAAAGCCAGTAACAAAATTTCCATTATTTCAGATGGGGGCAATAAGCAGCATTGGGCCTTGTAAGTGGACTTGCCATCTGCACATTGCAATGCATTGAGACAGCTGAGGACTTCAATTACTGTATACCCAAGCTCACTCTATAGAGGTTCAGCTGTATAGAAGATACATTGGATTGATGTTTGTCCAGCACTTTGGATATGGAAAGTGATACACATTCAAAGCATTATTATTATCAATAATCTTATACCATTGTTGGATTAAATGTCCCATTGGGAAAGCAGAAAAGAATCACTGTCTATTTCCAATAAGCCCCCCATCTATTCTTTACCCTTATCTCCCATGTTTCAGAATGACATCCCAATGAAAAGGGACTACAAACCCTCTTTTGCTGAATAAGGGAAAGCCATTAGTGCCTGCATATCATGCTATTCAGATGCTGACAATAAATCTGTCATCACTAATCCCAAGCACTGTTTATCATATAATCATCTAAACAGTTTACATCCGATCATTCCATCCTTCTTGATCGCTGAACGAGTTGCATGCGTAACGTGTGACTGAGCGATGGCATCTATGTCCCTGGAACCTGGATTGCTACCCATCCCTCCCTATTTTTTGGTGTGATTTTTAATGGAGGATTTATGGCTGCATCTGGAAAAGTTTCATGACGAAACTCAATCGTTATCATCTCCATCAAGAAGCTGCAGGAAAAAAATGGAATGGGATCATTTTTGTCCAAAAGTGGAACGGCAATTGTCCTTCTCAATAACTTTGTGCTACAAACTGTTTCAGAGCTTAAAAACGGGAAAAAGACATGGCCCGAGGCTTCTCAGGCTCAAATTTCATCAGCAAAATTACTCCAGACTAGACCTCCACAGGGACATATGTTGTTTCTGCTTTGTATTTTTTGCCTTTTAAGGTGCTTGGCCTTTTTTCTAATCACTGTTAATGCATCTACTGCAAATTATAACACTGAAATATTTACAGCTGTAAGGGTTCCTAGGCATAGTTTTGCAAACGCTGGTGTAATGGCTCCAACCAGAGCTTAGCAGCAGGGACTGAACTCAGATGACAGGTTTCAGAGTAGCAGCCGTGTTAGTCTGTATTCGCAAAAAGAAAAGGAGGACTTGTGGCACCTCAGAGACTAACCAATTTATTTGAGCATAAGCTTTTGTGAGCTACAGCTCACTTCATCGGATGCATAGATGAACTCAGATGGTAGAGGCCTGTGCTTTAGCAGGCTAAGCCCAACAAAGTCAATGGGATTCTTTCCATTTTTCTACCTTTCCTTTAATAGAAGGTCAAAATCAGAAAAAAATAAACTCCTGCTTGCACATGGGATGATCACTGATTTCTTACTAAAAGGGATAGGCCTAATTTGAGGCCTGATCCAAAATCCATTAACATAGTTATTCTTTCTACTGACTTTCACAAGAATTGAGTCAGGTTATTGGTGCTTAAAAGTTCTGCAGTAATCAACACAGAATGCACATTGTCCCGTTCTTCAGCAACTATCATGTAAATGATCATACACTGCGATTTTGCACTGTGTAGGATTTTGTAACGTGAATAAAACACTGAGTCTTAAAAATAAGTTTTATCCTGTTTATAGGTATATACTTTTTTTTGCACAATCATTCTCTGTTTCCTTTAAACTAGGTGGCAACACTTCCTTGTACTGAAATAGAATGTGTGAGGTTCGGCTACATACCATATAGAATTCCAGGCCACTCAAATGCTAATTTTCTCCAATTATTTATTGTCACTTTTCAACATGAAGACAAAAAGAGAAATTGCAATGTTGGTTTTGGAAAACAAAGAATAAAAAAGCCCCCTCTCCCAATTGCCATGATCAGAATTGCTCCTGGTAATTGCCGGTGCTACACATTTGCATTAGATCTCCCCTTTGACCGCCTGACAACTCTTGTCAAAGTGTATTGGTGTAACACGGTTTCAGACAGCAGCGATAAGTGAAACAACATGCAATTTATCTTGGTATTAAAAGCTGCATGTCAGTCAAACACACAGGGAAATGTGAGGAGCAATGCAACCATTAGCTAATTACACAATTCTCTACCATTTCTCTTAAGCTTTTAAAAAAAATCTGTCAAATTCCAGGGTATTTCAACACCTCGGGAAACTGGAAGCCTCCCCATCACAATTCGTAACACGGCAGAATACCGACACTGATGCCCACAGGATGATCAGCCAACAAAATTCCAGAGTTTTACACAGTAGTGAGGGAATGCCCCCTTTATGGCTGCACCAGAAAAAAGAATGACGTGTGAAGGCAATGGAGTAAAAATCTAGCATTATTACTCTTCTGCTGCAGCAATCTGTCCTTGTCTTATAAAGTGTTGGGTCAATTGTGTAGCAAGCCCCTCCACCATGGGTTGTAAAATAGCAGACATTCAATGCAGTCAGATATTTTTCTTTTTGCTATTGCCCGAGGCGTTGAAAAACCCAGGCCTCCCCCTGCCACTGTTTTGGTGTATCCTTTGATTTGAGCATTGGTCGCAGGGATGAAATTTAATAGTGCAAAGTGTAAACTTAGAGATTAACAATAAGAATTTTTGCTATAAGCTGGAGACTTATCAGTTGGAAGCAACAGTGGAGAAGAAAGACCATCACCTGGGTGTACTGTTGGATCACAGGATGACTGCGAGCCGCCAATGTGATGCAGCCGTGAAAAAGACTAAGGCAGTCCTAGGATGCAACAGATGGGGTATTTCCAGGTGAGATAGGGAAGTGTTATTACCATCATACAAGGCACTGGTGAGACCTCATCTGGAACACTGTGTGCAGTTCTGGTCTCCCATGTTTAAGAAAGATTAATTCAACTTGGAACAGGTACAGAGAAGGGCTACTAGGACGATCAGAGGAATGGAAAACCTATCTTATAAGAGAAGACTCAAAGAGCTTGGCTTGTTTAGCCCAACCAAAATAAGGCTGAGAGGAGATATGCTCTCTCTCTATAAATACGAGAGAGGGATAAATACCACGGACGGAGAGGAGTTATTTAAGTTAACCGCCAATGTTGACACAAGAACAAATGGATATAAACTGGCCATCAACAAGTTTAGTTTTGAAATTAGATGAAGGTTTCTAACTATCAGAGGAGTCCAGTTCTGGAACAGTCTTTCAAGGGGAGCAGTGCGGGCAAAATAGTTCATGGAGGATAGGTCCATCGATGGCTATTAGCCAAGATGGGCATGGATGGTGTCCCTAGCTTCTGTTTGCCAGAAGCTGGGAATGGGCGACAGGGGATGGATCACTTGGTGATTACCTGTTCTGTTCATTCTCTCTTGGGCACCTGGCATTGGCCACTGTAGGAAGACAGGACACTGGGCTAGATGGATCTTTGGTCCGACCCAGTATGGCCCTTCTTATGTTCTTAAGTAAAAACCTAACTGGCTTCAAGGCTGAGCTTGATAAGTTTTTGGAGGGGATAGTATGATGAGACTGCTTACAATGGTAGATAGCTGCTGTGAGACTGCAAGTAGAAAATATGCCCAGTGGCCAGTGAGGGGGTACTATATGGAGAGGGCTCTGAATTACTACAGAGAGTTCTTTGCTGGTGTCTAGCTGTTGGGTCTTGCCGAAATGCTCAGGTTCTAACTAATCGCCACATTTGGGGTCAGGAAGGAATTTCCCCCGGGTCAGATTGGCAGAGACCCTGGGTTGGGGGTTTTTTTTGCCTTCCTCTGCACCATGGGTTATTTGCAGGTCTAAACTAGTGCAAATGGTGGATTCTCTGTAACTTGAAGTCTTTAAATCATGATTTGAGGATTTCAGTAACTCAGTCAGAGGTTATGGGTCTATTACAGAAGTGGGTGGGAGAGGTTCTGTGGCCTGTAATGTGCAGGTGATCAGACAGGATGATCATAATGGTCCCTTCTGGCCTTAAAGTCTATTGGGGATTTGGAGGATGGATCATTGTGGACCTCTACTCCTTCTTTGCACAAAGTCTGAGTAAATGGGTTTTGTATCTGAGGGTCTCTGCTGAGGTATCAGGGCTGAAATGGAATCTTCCTAGCAGTAGGTGGTACACTCTGGCTGCAGGTTTCAGAGTAGCAGCCGTGTTAGTCTGTATCCGCAAAAAGAAAAGGAGGACTTGTGGCACCTTAGAGACTAACAAATTTATTTGAGCATAAGCTTTCGTGAGCTACAGCTCACTTCATCGGATGTGTTCGCCTCTGAAGGTTTGTCTAGTTTAGAAAAAGAAATTGAGTTTAAGTGGTGTTTAGCAAATGTGTTCACTCACCCGGACCTTTTCCCTAATGAAGACATGTTAGCACATTTTACCCTGAATTAGCTGTTCACCAGCTAAACCAAAACAAAAGGTGTTAACGTGCATCTAACACAAGTGCAATGATCACAATACCATTAGGGTTAGATAATCCCAACCTACATTTGACCTCTTTTCCTAATCTACACAATCCCCCAGGTCCACTGAACCAGCCCTCTGTGTAGCACTGAGGACACTCAGTAAATAAAGTCGTGCCCAGGAAATAAAATTAAAATTCCTGCATTAATGGATCTGAAATGTTTAGTGTTTTGCTTCCCTCCATGTTACAGAGGCAGCCTCAGGTAGAAGGGGGAGGAGGGGATTCACAGAAAGGACTGTATTAGCACGTCACTCGGTGCCGCATACAGAACAATGTCTTGTGCAATATGCAGTTTCCACCCAAATCAGCACAATAGGGCAGAGTTTGTTAGGAGGCCAGAACAGAAAGAGGAACTAACGGGAACAGCAAACATTTCAATTAACGGGCTGAGTCAGTTGGAAAGTGAATGGCATGGAAACAACTGCGATCCCATCCAGTTGGATAGATTCAGGGTGTCTTTTCCAGATTTTGCATCATTTCTTCCTTCTATCATTTCAATATATTTCCTATGCAGTTTCACACTAGCTGGAAATATGATCGGCTAGGATAATCTTGGATAATGATGTTAACAGTCATGCTAAAAAAGCTGTTAGCTCAATAGCAAAACTGCAAGTCAGGAAAAAAAATATTTGAGCAACAGGGTGGCTGTTTGTGAAAGTTCCTTCTTATTACCGTGAAAATGAGAAACCAATTTGGAGAGCTTATTCCTCATCCCTGTACCCTACTTGTGCTGGGGGCTTGAGTGGTCCATAGGCCTTGACTTGCCTCTCTGAATGGGGGCAAGTTTCACACACAGAATGCAAATCACTACAGTTGTAGGGACAGTCAGACTTCCAGGTATCTCCAGGCACTGGCACAGGCTATTCTGTTTTAGATAGATTCTTATGTCATGCTCATCACCAGAATATCGGAACGCCTTCCAGAAGTGCAGTAAGCAATGTGACTAATAGCAGTTGCAGTCTGCTATTTATGAACTCTCCAATTTGACCCCTAAGGGGCAAATCCTCGTTTCAGGGTGAAATTCACTCTTGTGCAGAAGGCCATCAGAGGCCTATGCACCACTTAAGTACAACGTAAGCTCTCAAAACTGGATTTAAGTGGGACTTAAGTGGTCTGCACAGCCAAAGTACTTGGGGCCCTCCATGGAGAGTGAGTGGTGGGGAAGAACCGCTTCTTCCCAGACGATGAGCAGTGGAGGTGCTCTGTGGCTGCTACTCTAGCCTTGAAGCTTCCCCCACTCCATGGGGTGCGTGTTTCCCACACCACACTCAGACAAAGAAACTTCAGACCAGGAGGCCAGCCTTGTCTGGGGTTGCTCTATAGTATGGTGCTTCAGAATGTTGGCCAAGAAGCTGAGTGTGGATCTTCGATTTCAGAGAGATAGGGATGTGTTCAGATCCCAATCCTCACTAAAATTAGACTGAGGTTAGAATCATTAGAAGGGACCACAAGGGTCATCTAGTCTAACCCCCTGCCAAGATGCAGGATTTGTTGTGTCTAAACCATCCAAGACATATGGTTATCCAGTCTCCTTTTGAAAACCTCTAGTGAAGAAGCTTCCACAACTTCCCAAGGCAGTCTGTTCCATTTTACTGCTCTTACAGATAGGAAGTTTTTCCTGAGATTTAATCTAAATCTGTTATGCTACAGTTTGAACCCATTGTCTCTTGTCCTCCCCTCTGTGGTAAAAGAGAACAACTTTCCTCCCTCTTTTTTGTGGCAACCTTTCAAGTATCTGAATACCACTAATATATCCCCCCTTAACCCCCTCTTTTCCAACCTAAACATACCAGTTCCTTCAGCCTTTGCTTGTATGGCTTGCATTCCATCCCTTTGATCATCTTTGTCACTTGCCTCTGGATCCTTTGGAATTTCTCTACATACTTTCTATACGTTGGTGACCAAAACTGGACACAGTACACTAGCTGAGGCCTAATCAGCACTGAGTAGAGCGGTACTATCACGTCCCGTGACTTAAACCTAAAATTGCATTTACTTTTTTTGTAACAGCATCGCATTGCTGACTCACGTTGAAGCTGATATACACCACAACTCCAAGATCCTTCTCAGCAGTGCTTCTGCCAAGCCAGTTTTCCCCCATTCTGTATCTGTGCCTTTGTTTTTTCTTCCCTAAGTGCAGCACCTTACGTTTGTCTTTGTTGAATGTCATTTTATTGTCTACAGCCCAGTTCTTTAATTTATCACGAACCCTCTGAATTTCAGCTCTGTCCTCCATAGCACTGGCAACATCCCCTAGTTTTGTGTCATCTGCAGACTTCATCAGTGTGCTCTCTAGTCCTACATCCAGGTCATTAATAAAGATGTTAAACACCACTGGAGCCGGAACAGATCCCTGTGGAATTCCACTTGAGACATTCCTCCAATCTGACATCATTCCATTAATAGTGACTTTTTGTTTGCAGTTGTTTAACCAATTATATGTCCACTTAATGATAGCTCTGTCAAGCCTGCATTTCTCCAGATTACTTATCAGAATGTCATGTGCCGAAGACCAGGTATATTATGTCCACTGCATTCCCCCTATCCACCAAATCAGTTACCCTGTCAAAGGTTTGGGTCCAAAGAAGGTTTATGTTTGGATTCGGACTTCTGCCTGCAAAGTGGTAGAAATCGCTCAAGATCAGCTGTTCTCACGAGATTTCAGATACATCCAAATAAAAAAAAAGGACGGTGTTGTGGTTTTTGATCCAATCCAGAACAAAAACCACAAGGGTAGGTATAGGACTATGGAGTCAAATCCACCCCTCACTAGAAAATTTTGAAGGGGTTCAGATTAGAGATTCCAGGCTTACCCTGTCTGTGGGTTTGATGTGACAGGTATTGGGCTTTTTTGATTTAACAGCTATTTAGATGCAGAAGTCTTAAACCTATGGCTTCAATTCAGGAAAGGACTTAAGTATGTGCTTATATGTGTCCCGAACTAAGGAAGCATTTTTGAGTCTATAAGCCCAAACCCTACAATTAGCTATACAACGGACTGATTGATTTTTACTTATTTGCAGGCCTTGCTACAGAGCCCTTCACCATAATATCTTGATTTTTCCATAGTCTTCATTATAATAATATCTACCTGTTATACAGCAATTTTCATCTGTAGATCTCAAAGCACTTTACAATGATGTAAGCATCATTACCCCCAGTTTACCAATGGGGAAACTGAGGCTTGACAAGGGGAAGTGACTTGCTCAAGATCACCTAGCAATCCTGTGGCAGAGCTCAGAATAAATCCGGGTCTCTTGAGCCCCACCCCAGTGCTCTATCCCCTAGGCAACACTCCCTACAGCTAAACATTGACTTGCTAATTGAATAGTATAACACGCAGTGCTGTCACAAAGAAACCACACAGTGCTGTGCTGGGTTGTATTGCTAGGGGTATCACATACAGGGCCCAACATTCTGTTATGAAATGTGCCTGTTCCTTCCAGGCAGATTTTTTAGAAGCACGGTAGATCTCTCATTTCAGGTGACCTCTTTCATATCTAGAAAATGTCAAGATAGCTCAGCAATAAGTTTGCCTGCCTATTTCTGAAACATATGTCCAACATCTCCACTCATTACATACCACTTCACACTAGGTTTTGCTCACATTACACTGCTCTGCATCACACACTGAAAAGTGTAGCCTCGTGCCCCATCAGGTTGATTTTCTACTCACAGGCCACGTGGCTCAGAAGGATTAAAAAAAAAAAAAAAAAGCAGCAGGAGAGAGCTAGTTCTCTGGGATGTGAAAAAAGAATCAGAAATATCAACACCAGTCAGTAATATGGGGAGAGAAGCACTTACGTAATACTTGTCGTCACTCTCATTGTAGGCCAATTTCACAACACCATAGGAGCCCTATAAATAAACACAAATTACACAGTCAGTTTGGCTGCCTTGCTTTGTTTGCCAACTGCTCAAGGCTTATCGTGTTTGGCCTTGCAGTGAAAAATAAGAAGTACCCTCAACAGCCTTGAGCAAAAGCTCTACGTGATGCCAGATTCCATTATACAGTGCAGCTCCCATCCCCTTACGAAATGCAACTCAGATGGACCAGGACACATACAGGGGCAAAGGGAGTTTCTCTCCTCTTCATTGTTATGTTCAATGCCAGGGAAAATGTCCTTCCTCTCCTGGCAGCTATTTCATTTAGCCAATAATGATGGAGGCATAGAGCATTTCCTGAGGATTAATGACTGTCTCGAAGGAACTGCCTCAGGCCATTAACTCCAACCAGTTATTAATCCTCAGCAACGCCCTGAGCCAAGGTTATATTTTTATTACAAGTTGAACATTGGGGAAAATTTACTTTTTAAAAGTCTTTTTGTTTCTGTGTTAGTTTTTAAAATTCCCTTCTTTCAACCCCTCACAACTGGAAGCCTCCACCATTTTCATAGAGGACTTTCCATGCACTGGGAATTTGTAAGAAATTAACACTTTGCAGGTCATATTTTCAGCTGATGTTAATTGGCACAGTTCTAATGAGTGTGTGTTGCCTGGTCAGTTGCCGTTTATGGAAAGGTCAATACTAGAGCATGTGGAACATGACAGCTCCAGTAGGAGCCCAAAGTAAAACCACTGAAGTTTCGTCTAGTTTTCTGTCAACTTCAGACATTTTACACGGCCAAGATTTTAAACCATAACTAGATTCCTCCTCCAACAGTTGCCCATTGAATAATTGTATAAGAACTATATTAAGGGTGTGATCCAACTCCCACTGAAATCAGTAGGAGCATTTCCATTGACTTCAGAGTTGGAATGAGACCGTAAATCTCATGAAGGGCTGGTGAGCAAAGCTTTGGGCCTGACCCAAAACCCACTGGAATTAATGGAAGTCTTTCCACTGACTTTACTGGACTATGGATCCGGCCCACTGTGAATTCTTTAATGTGGCAGATTAGAAAGTAAAGGTGAAATTCACTCCTCTGCAGAAGGCCTGCACAAGCCCTGTCCACTACTTAAGTCCCACTAAAGCCACCAAAATAAGGTTTAAGTGGGTCTTAAGGAGTGCATAGGGCTTGGTGGGCCCTCTGCACAAGAGTGAGTTTCACTTCAAGGGCTCGATTGTGATACATTTACTCACCTTGAATAATAATATATTCTTCACTGACCTCCATAGATCTAATGGAAGAGTAAGGTACTACACAAGGAGAGTAAGCGTATTGTAATATGGACCTAATTAAAGAAATACAATTTTTTAAAAATCAAGCATGGGGCTTTGCTAATTCACTCTGATAGATGTAGGCCCAAAGAGAATTCCCAGATCCAAACACCCTGGAACCATGGAAATGTCTGGAGCCAGATCTGAATTTGCAGCTGGTTCCTAACTCTACCATGGGCAAAACCAAAGACTCAGGTCCAAACACCTTCAGAATTGCATCTCTCTGAACTTCCTGGCCTGGACCGATCTCTATTTTAATTTTTTAAGGTAAACTTCCACTAATGAATGTGCTGTGGTAAACTGCATATTGTCATAAAGTCTTGGTGATATGAGAACTGCTTAGAGCGCTCTCTCTGATATCTGAGACCCCTGGGAGAATATCTGTGAATGAAAATTGTCAAGTCTGGAGATTAGCGCAATTGAGAATTAGTAAGAGTCTCCGATATCCTCTCCCTGTTTCTGCTCTCTGTGTGTACTATACCCTTACACAATTAATCTAGACAGGTACATTCAAAGCCTCGCAACAGAAACCACCCACTGCCCTTTCCCCCATTCCTGCATGCATATGAAGGACAAAAAGAAGGCAGCAACTGTGGCTTCTTGTCACAGAAAACAGGTGCTAAAACTTGGAAATGAGCCACACATATGTTTTGATACACACAGTAATTACTGCCACCCCAGGGACTGGCTGCAGTGCAGAATCGCAGCATGCTTATGAAACACCTACTCTACTACAACCTGGTGCTTGCTAATCTGGACGCTTTAACTGACTCATACAGTCAGTTTGTAAGTAAGAAGAAATCTCTCTGAAGTGGTCAGAGTCTGTGAGCCCTAGACAAGTTTGAGCTAATAACCTTTTTGGTGAAACTACCTGCTGAAGCAGGTGTAGTCACTTCCAAATGGAATACACAGATAGCAATAGCAAGTACAGCCTTTAGGGAACGATCATTTACTGATCCATCTGCAGACACATGGCATGAGTCCAAATGTGCAGGTGTCTGAACTGTTCACCAGTTCAGACCTTTAAATAACTTTCAGTGAATCTCTTCTGAAACATTCTGAGACTTTTAAATAAAGAATAGAATTAAATCAGCAATTTCTACATGGAAATAAAGATTTAACCAGTCCTGATGGCGAACAAGTGCCTACCTTTATCTTTCTTTTCTCATTGAATTAATTCATTAAAGGACCTTGGTGTTACCTTGGCAAGAAACACCCTGGAAGAGAGCCAGCTCAATACCTTCAGTTGGAAGGAAAATAAATTTAGACTTCAGAGAAAGTAGTTCAATGCTGATCTTGAGCAAAACTTGATAAGACAAATAAGAGGGAAGAAAAGGAAGACTGAATATAGTCTTGGACTATATTGGTCTTCAGGGCAGGGATCGTGTCTTCATGTGGGTGTGCGTGTAGCACAAATGGGGCTGCTGGGTGCTACTGTAATAGAAACCTTAATTACACTAACCTACCTTGCCAATTTCACTTTGCAGCTTGTATTGGTTTAATTGCACACAGTCCTGCAGATCAAAAAAAGAAAAAAATTGGGTATTAGTAAAAGGGAGTTACTGTGAACTTGAATCAGTACCAAGAGAAGAAAAAATCCTGAAGACAGAAGCATTAAGGCTTATTTAAGCCATTATATGTTAAGTTATAGTTACTGCATTTTTATGACAATAGAACAAAGTAATTATGGGTCAGATTCTGAGCTCAGTTACACAGGTGTAAATCTGAAGTAACTCCACTCACTTCAATAATGTTATTGGTACAAATCACAGCAGAATCTGGCCCTTTTATGTTTAAAATTTGAGGGGTTGTATCTACCCACTGCAGTTAAAAGAAACAGAATTCCAACATCCAGAATACACATTTTAAAAGAAACAAGCATTCAGGCATGCTCATTTAAAAGACTACCAAAAAGAATAATGAACTTTCAAATTGATTTACTGGAATCAATTACCTGTAAACTGCATTAACCTCTATTTGTGAGTTAGCAAGGAGTGAAATTCCACTAAGTTCAGATCGTTGTAATTGCAATTAGGGTGGAATAAAAAAACCCCAGATTTGACAGAAGCCCACCCAACTGAGTTCATTACAACTGTCAAGGCAGGAGTACAACATGCTGCCTGTGTGGGACCTTTGATCTACGTGCCCTGGGCAGCTCCATGGGGATCTGCACTGTTTTATGAGTCATGTGCTCCATCCGATTACGAAAAGCTCACGAAAGCTTATGCTCAAATAAATTGGTTAGCCTCTAAGTTGCCACAAGTCCTCCTTTTCTTTGTGCTCCATCTAGGAAGCTAAAGGTGTTCTTTTAATGCTCCATTAAGGATAGGATGCAATTCACTGGAAACTTAAAATTCACAGTATTGTAAAGTGCACTGCTACTCTGAAAAGTAACTATATAACTATGGAACCTATTTATCCATCAGATCTGCTCCTGGTTTGCATCACAGTCAGATCTGTGACTTAAGTGACTACAATATGTTTGTGTCAGAGCGGTCTGCAAATTAAACATTAAATTTCACAAACAAAACAAATAAAAAATTCAAAGTGGTTTTCATTTTGCAAAGTTCAAAACAGACCCACCTATTTTTTGCTTTTTGGAAAAATGTTTGTTTCCTCTACTGTTTTCACAATATTTGTTTTCATTTTTGTGTTTTCCTTCCTTTCTTCTCTCCCTCCTCCCTCCCAACCCTAAAGTTTGGGGAAAAAATGTGTTTGAAAAATTTCAGCCAGCTCTAATTCATTTTCCATGCCTGTTACCCCGAATAATAAGACAAAGAGGCACTGAGCAGGATTCTATTCCATTTTGTACAGCAAAGGATTTGTTTATCACATTCCAATTATTTATAAAGGCACTTGATAACAGAATAGGATAATATCACAGCTCATAAAAGTAGCTAGCTCAGTTGCAAGAAGCACACCAGCTTTCTGTCTTTCTTTTACTGATGAATGTCAGCTATATTCTTTTGTCCTGAAACATCACAAAAAAAGATATGGGGCTGGATTCTGATATCCATTACATCAGTGTAAATCTGAAGTAACTCCACATTTACATTACCACTCCTCAACATGGAATGTGAGCACCATGCAAAACAGTACACTAGATGAGACATGCCTGGTAGTGGGTCTCTCTTGATCCCTCTGAAAGAGCAGGGTTATTTTTACCTGTTGTTGTGTGGGAAAACTGAGTGGATGAAGTGAGCTTTACATTTTGTCCTGAAGGTGGTAAGGTTAGTGGCTGTTCTATGATCCAGTGGCAGTGAATCCCACAGTCATGGATCAGCCTCTGTGAAAGCTCTATCACCTGCATATGAGTTTTACTCTTGAAGTGGACAGTTCCATTGTTCCTGAAGAACAGAACTTTTGTGGGAGGATGTGGTCCTGAAGTATGATAATGTCCCTTAGATCATCTGGACCCATCCCATCGAGGGCTTTGAATATAACTGAAATCAGAATCTGGCCCTTTGTTTCTAAATGACAATACTTTTCTTGAGACTCTTCTAGGAGTAGCTTGGTGTACCATATGGGCAACTAAGGAGGACGCAGTCAAGATCAGCTCAGTCATCTGGGGTAATGGAAGAGCCGAATAACCAGGTGAAGCAGCCAGATAATACAAGGAGGGCATCCAACATACTACCAACAATTGTAACTTTTACATATGGACTATAATCCAAAAGTCATTGAAATTAATAGAAAGACTCCATTTGGATCAGGCTCTTTGAGAATCATGAAACAAGGGCCATTTTTTTCAAGGTTCTCTGGACTGTACCACCTTCAGGGCGCTAAGTACACATGGATCAGAGGCCTATTGAAAACTCCGGCATCAAAGGGTCAGTTCTCTGAGGTGAAATTTTACCTAGGTAATTCTGCAGCCTAAGAAACAAAGCCAGACACGCTTCTGGCTCTAAACAAAGATATCATCACCAGACTACAAAGGCCCACATGAGCGCTATGGGCTAGATTGTTAAAGGTATTTTGGCACCTAAAGGTGAAAACAGTCACCACTGCTATTTTCAAATGCACCTAGGTGCCTAACAGCCATTTAAATCAAGTGCCTAAATACCTTTCAAAATCTGGCCCAATATCTCCATATTAGCAGGACACTCACGAGTATTCAAGTTTTGGGCATTAGATACAATGCAATGAGTTAAAACCTTCCCCAGGGTGCATCAGGTGCAGAAGACATGTAGCAGTATGTGCATGCATAGCATGAACTCTAGGAATATCTTCCACATTAAACACATGCTGGATACATAGCAACCATGGGAGAATTGTCAATGTGTGCAGCACCACTAAATATTGACACAGATCTACCCCTGAGCATAGCACATCCTGAGGTGGACTTTCATTTCAGAACTATGCTAAACAAAGAAGGCAACGTGTGTATGGGACCAATCCAAGTCCTAGTGAAGTCAACAACAAGATTGACATTGGGCTAGATTTACAAAGGCACTTAGGCACGTAATGATGCAGATATGTGTCTATTGGGATTTACAAAGGTGCCTAAATGAGTTAGGTCCCTAATTCTCATTGAAATTCAAAGTGAGGCAATGTAAATAAAGAGAGAATTTGTCCCAGAATGATTAGGTACTGAGGGCCTGATTTTCAGAGACTGTAAGCTTCCTCTGGCTTCACTGGGAATTGCAGTTTCTCAGCACTTCTGAAAACGAGATCCTGCATCATCAACAGCTTCTACCAAAAAGAAAATAAAAAGATGAGAGGAAGGGTAAATTACCAAGTTCAGATATGTTCTTTCAGGTCTAATAAGTCCTACTGAAATAAGAAAACAAATCTTGCAGTGTGTTTATTATCCTGATAGCATTCCACAAAAATTAAAATGAAATCTTATTCTGCTGGAGCCAAAACGTCTGTGTTTTAATGAAACCACACCATGTGACTTCCATTATGATCTACAGCAAGAAGAGTATGCTGTCAGAGCATTCACTGATGAGCCTCCATTGGACTGCTGCTAAATTCACAATAGTCAGCCCATGGTATAACATCATAAGACACCAGCATAGGACATCTGAACAGACAGTTGTGGCTTATGGTACAGACAGTAGCTGTTGAAGAGTATTTTTGAGCATATAAGCAAAGCAACTCTGTATCCTGTGCACTTTACTGAAGGTACATGAGATTGAAGAAATGCAATGGAACTTTTTTCCTTCCCGTTAGATTTTCCTAGGGTTTGGATGATTCCTATGGGGCCCGGGATTCAGATTTCAGAATACTGGTACAAGCTCCAAAATGCTGCTTGTTGAGGAGCAATGCACCTGTGTGTCACTGAAAATAACTGCTACAGGACATGAGACCCTTCTGGGCCTGATCACCAGGGATCCTAATTTGCAAAAAAAATCAAAATTCTCCAATAAAACACATAAAAATCCATGTTTTTCTGTGATTAAAATGCAACATTGAACTTTAGTTTCCCTAGCCACCCTATAAATAGGTATCAGTCAAACACGTTTTATTGATATTTTTACAATTTTTAAGCAAGTTGGAAGTCCACCAGTGCCGTCAATCATTATAATAAAATAAAATTAATAGAATTGCAATTTGTATGTCTTACATGTACCAAATACTTCTATGTCTGTCAGGCCTGGGTGGTGGGACTTGGACTGACAGTGGGAACCCCACCGCTCGGCGCTGACAGTGGGAGCCCGGGGCTGTCAGCCCGATTCCCACCGGCCCAGTTTGGTTAATATGGAGAAATGGATAAGGAAGGCTCGGATAACTGGGGTTCTACTGTATATGTTTTCATTTTTTCACAAAATGTAAAAACTTAAGATTCTTTGTAAAAACACAAATTCTGCGTTTTCCCGGGGCAAACGGATTTCTAGGATCCCAGCTGATCACTAGTGTGAATAGAGCAGGCTGGCAGTGGATATAGGCCAGTGAGAAGGGGACAGAAGGGAGGACAGGTTCCATAATTTACTCCCTCCTCCCCCAAATCCTGCAGAGGTCCCATAGCAAGTGGAAAAGGGGTCCATGGAAGCAGGGCTGGAAATGTGAACATTTCTGTGAACATGCCTGTGAACATTCCTGGTGTCAGTTAACACTGACCCTATCAGAAATAATGTACATCGCCATCCCACCTCACAACACAATCACAGCCAAGGTGGCTTTGTGGGGTGGTATTCAGCAAGGAGGCAATGGCAAGAGCAGTACTGAGGCACAGGGGCTCCTCATGAATGGCTTTGGTGAATCCTAGGAGAGGCACAAAGATGTTGAAAGCCAAATCCCTGGCATCGCTCTGGGAGGAAAGAATCTGCCCATTGGCAGTACAGAACCTGCAAGGAATAGGGAGCAGACGTGCTATGCAGAAGAATAGCCCATCTGCAGGACTGGCATATTCCTGAACTCTGTAGGGTTGTGAGGCCACATGCCCGACTGTCTGTGCAGCTTCCCCAAGCCATAGGGGAGAACTGCAGCCAGATGTCAGGAGGTTGTAGGGCCCCTCCTGTGGGTATTTTCATAGGAAGGGTCAAAGAGGTGCAAACAAGGGCAACTTATATCTCCTAAACTCCCAGTCCTGGCTTCTACTCTGAAAATCCTTTCCAATCCCAGAGCCACGACAGGACTCCAGGCCCTGTGTCTAACCAGGCTTACTGCAGGGACAGGAAACTTAGGCACTCTGAGATGGAAGTAAGGAAATGCACTCCAGGACCCCTGCTGGGATATAACCACCCACAAATCCTCTTCACCCTATTGTCTGCCTAAGTGAGACCTTCCCTGAGGACTCAGCTCTGGGGGATGTAATGGCTACAGCTACTCCACCACAAGACACTAAAGGTCTTGCATACCTTGTCACAACCCTTTAAAATGCTTTACTCCCTTCTGCAGCTACTACTAGCCTCCTCTCTTCTTCCCCTCTACATTTTATACCATGCCATGGATTAAATGAAAAGTAAATACACTAAGGATGAAATGTCGAGGGTTTCAGATGGGCACCCACTTTGCACAGGCCCTCTGCACAAGGGTGAATTTCACCCTAACAGAAAAAGGCCTATCAGCATAGCAGCCTTTCACTAAGTGCATTGCAGAATTGAACACAACATCCACAAGAAATTTAGCTACTAAACTTGGTTCTTTAGTGGTTAGAACAGCAGCAGCTTTCTTTAATGAGAATGCCCTTGGGGGACAGGTAAGCAGGAAAGTACAGACTGCCAGCTTCTAAGGTAGAAATTCTTCCACTGCAATAGTTTTTTGAGCTTAATTAGTTCAAGGGCTTCCCTTATCCCTCCTCAGTGAGTTTTTGGGTGTGCAGGAATTGTCTAAGAGATTCTGCAAGCAGGGTGACATTCACTCCATGCAGGGGACCAGCACAAGACATAGGCATCACTGAAGTTCCATGTAAACTGTTGAAGAATAGATTGTGGTTTAGGCCTTAAGTGGAGCCTAAGACCTTGTGCTGGCTCTCTGGACATGGATGCATTTCACTCTTAATGCACTCAAGACTCCATTTAACCTAGATATTTCCAGCTTTTGCTTGTTAATTTCAACACGGCAGTTGCATAAACAGAGGCAACCTAGATTTCATCTCCCAAAGATAGCTTGTTTTTCTCCTCAGACAATGCATATCTTATCTGGGTCCCCCTCTGCGACCTAAGGATCACTTGATGCCAGCTGGCAAAGTCCATAAGGGTTACAGGGATCCACTAGGTGTGACATTTACATTCTAGTTCAATAAAGAGTGTCATGTAAGGTCTCTAATGAAATCCTGTGTCATACTGATTCTCTTAATCATTGTGAGATGTATGTACAGGTGATATTTAAGGAGTTATGTATCTGTATAAAAATTATGTTTTTAAAGCATGTTAAAGTTTACAGCTGCAGTATTCCATAGTAGTCACCAATATGCAAAATACGGCAGTACATTTTATGTGAGAAACGGTGAAATATAACTAAAGGAATAGGGGAAATTATTACTTAAATTATACCGCTGTAACCAACACTGCTGACATTTGCAGGTAACAGTACATGAGCAATAAAAGGAATTACCTGGGGACTGATCTTATTCCCAGTGACGTCGATAGGAGTTTTTTATTGACCTCACAGGGAGCAGGATCCAGCCCTAGGTACTGCAGTAACAGGATTACATTAGCTCTGTCGGCAGCAATGTATAGATAGAAAGAGGCAATCAGTCAGTACTGAAGAAGGGTGGATAAGATACACGGAAAACAGCAAAAGCCAGAAAGCTGCACATAAAGATACAACAAATTTTAAATGTTTAGTACGAAAGTTTTATTGGTTTTTAATCAAAGAGGAACAGATCAATTCTGATACCATATTTTTCTGAATGAATTCAGAAGAAACAAACATCTTAATGTGGGAAAATTTTAGTACAATTAGTATTGTTTTAATATATTCAGTATATTATTGTCTTTGCTTATTTAAAATTATACATATTCCTATATTATATACACATGTTATATCTATATCTATCTCTATATATCTACATCTATTTCGCAATGCCAGCAATGTGACAAACACTCTGGGCCCAATCCTACAAAACACTTAAGCACATACTTATCTTTACTTAAATGGGCCTCCTAGTGTGCTTAAATATGTTGCAGGATCAGGACCAGAGTGCTCAGCACCTTGCAAGATGTTATATAAATGGACAAAATAGGATTTTGCTGTGTTATATGCTTACTGAAAACAAAATCTCTATGAAAATAAGAACAAAAGAATGGCCATACTGGGTCAGACCAATGGTCCATCTGGCCCAGTATCCTGTGTTCCAACAGTGGCCAATGCCAGATGCTTCAGAGGGAATTAACCAAACAGAGCAATTATTGAGTGATCCATCCCCTGTCGTCCCGTCCCAGCTTCTGGCAGTCAGAGGTTTAGGGAAACCCAGAGCTTGGGATTGCATCCCTGACCATCTTGGCTCTTGATGGACCTATCCTCCATGAATGTATCTAATTCTTTTTTTAACTTAGTTATTCTTTTGGCCTTTACAACATCCATTGGCAGTGAGTTCCACAGGTTGACTGTGCATTGTGTGAAAAAGTACTTCTTTTTTTTCCCGTTTTAAATCTGCTATCTATTAACTTCATTGGGTGCCCCTGCTTTTTGTGTTATATGAAGAAGTCAATAGCACTTCCATATTCACTTTTTCTACACCATTCATGATTTACAGACCTCTATCATATCCCACCTTAGCTGTCACTTTTCTAAGCTGAACAATGCCAGTCTTTTTAGTCTCTCCTCATATGAAAACTGTTCCAACAGTGTTCCCTCTAATTTTTCCCATGCATGTGCGGAATGAATTTTGTTATGTGCACCATTATGGAGGCGATGTGTGACACATCACCTCCATAGAGGTGTACATAACAAATTTCATGTGGTGGGCGTGGGGCAGAGGCGTTCGGAGTGTGGGAGAGGGCTCAGGGCTGGGGCAGAGGGTTGGAATGCAGGGTAGGGGTGAGGGCTCTGCCTGGGGGTGTGGGCTCTGTGGTGGGGCTAGGGATGAGGGGTTTGGGGTGCAAGCTGCCCAGGGACTACAGTGGGAAGAGAGGACTCCCCCCAGCTCTCTCTCCCCCCACAACAGCACCTCAGCTGCGGGGGGAGAGGTGCCTCTCTCTGCCCCCGCAAGTCTGGGGCAGGTCTGTGCTGTGGCCAATGGGAAGAAGCACCTCTCCCCACTGCGGTAGGTCCATTTAAGAAGCGCCTCTCCTTGTTGCGGCAGGTATGTGTTGGGGGAAAGGCATCTCTCCCAACCGCAGCCCTGAGTCCCTGCACAGCCACGCACCTTAGAGGGAACCCTAACCTTTTTTGTTGACCAATTCCAATATATCTTTTTTTAATATGGAGTGACCGGAACTGCATGCAGTATTTGAGGTGTGGGAGTACCATGTATATCTATAGTGACATTATAATATTTTCTTTCTTATTATCGATCCTTTCTAATGGTTCCTATAATTCTGTTAGCTTTTTTTGACTGCTTGCTGCAAATTGAGTAGATGTTTTCAGAGAACTATCCACAATGACTCCAAGATTTCTTTCTTGAGTGGTAACAGCTAATTTAGAACCCATCATTTTGTATGGCTAGTTTGGATTATGTTTTCCAACGTGCATAACTTTGCACTTATCAATAATGAATTTCATCTTCCATTTTGTTTCCCAGGCACCCAGTTTAGTGAAATCCCTTTGTAACTCTTCACAGTCAGCTTAACTATCTTGAGTAATTTTATATCATCTGTAAATTTTGCCACCTCACTGGTCCTCCCTTTTCCAGATCATTTATGAACACGCTGAACAGAATACGTCCCAGTACAGAGCCTTGGAAGACTCTGCTATTTACCTCTCTTCATTGTGAAAACCGACCATTTATTCCTACCCTTTGTTTCCAATCATTTAACCAGTTACTGATCCATGAGAGGATCTCCCCTCTTATCTCATGAGAGCTTACTTTACTTAATAGCCTTTGGCATGGGACATGTCGAAGGCTTTCTGAAAGTCCAAGTACACTAGTGTGCTCAAATACTAGATCACCCTTGTCTGCATGCTTGTTAACTCCTTCAAAGAATCCTAATAGGTCGGAGAGGCATGAATTCCCTTTACAAAAGCAGTGTTGACTGTTCCTCAACATACTGTATCATGTTCATCATGTTCATCTATGTGTCTGATCATTCTCTTCTTCACTATACTTTCAGTAAATTGATGTTTGGTTTACTGGCCTGCCAGGATTGCCTCAAGCCTTTTTTTAAAAATCGGCATTACATTTGGTATTCTCCAGTTATCTGGCACAGAGGCTGATTTAAGCAATAGGTTACATACCAGAGTTGTTAGTTTTGCAATTTTGTATTTGAGTTCCTTCAAAGCTCTTGGGTGGATACCATCTGGTCATGGTGACTTATTACTATTTATCAATTTGATTGAAAACTTCCTTTACTGACATCTTGATCTGGGACAGCTTCTCAGATCTGTCACCTAAAAAGAATGGCTAAACTGTGGGAATTTCCCTCAGATCCCCTGCAGTAAAGTCTGAAGCAAAGAATTCATTTAGTTTCTCTGCAACAACTGCCTTGTCTTCCTTGAGTGCTCCTTTAGCACCTTAGATCATACAGTGGCCCCACTGATTGTTTGGCAGGTATCCTGCTTCTGATGTGCTTAAAATTCTTTTGCTGTTAGGTTTTGTCTTTTGCTAGTTGCGTTTCAAATTATCTTTTGGCCTGCCTAATTATATTTTTAAACTTGACTTGCCAGAGTTTATGCTCCTTTCCATTTTCCTCAGTAGGATTTGACTTCCAATATTTAAAGGATGCCTTTTTGCTTCTAACAGCCTCTTTCACTCTGCTGTTTAGCCATGGTAGCATTTTTTTGGTATATATTTAGTTTGAGCCTCTATTATGGTGTTTTTAAATAGTTTCCATGCAAACTGCAGGAATTTCACTGTTGTGACTGTTCCTTTTAATGTCCATTTAACTAGCCTCCTCATTTTTATGTAGTTTCCCTTTTTGAAGTTAAATGCTTCCATAGTAAGTTTCTTTGCTATTTCTACCCCCTACAAGGATGTTAAATTTAGTTACATTATAGTCCCTATTACTGAGTGGTCTGGCTATATTCACCTCTTGGAGCAGATCCTGTGCTCCACTTAGGACCAAATCAAGAACTGCCTCTCCCTTGTAGGTTCCAAAACTAGAGGCTCCAAGAAGCAGTCATTAATGAGGTCTACAAATTTTATCTCTGCATCCTATTCAGAGGTGGTATGTACCAGAAAATATGGGGATAGTTGAAATCCCCCATTATTGTTGGGTTTTCTGTTTTTGTAGCCTCTCTAATATCCCTGCACATTTTACAATCACTGACCACACCACACGATCCATTGTTTATAGCCAAGCTCTACGATACAACAGCATTTGCTCCAACCCTCAGACAAACGCCTACAAGATCTCTATCAAGCGTTCTTACAACTACAATACCCACCTGCTGAAGTGAAGAAACAGCTTGAGGGAGCCAGACAAGTACCCAGAAGTTACCTACTCCAGGACAGGCCCAACAAAGAAAATAACAGAACGCCACTAGCCATCACCTTCAGCCCCCAACTAAAACCTCTCCAATGTATCATCAAGGATCTACAACCTATCCTGAAGGACGACCCATCACTCTCACAGATCTTGGGAGACAGGCCAGTCCTTGCTTACAGACAGCCCCCACAACCTGAAGCAAATACTCACCAGCAACCACACAACAGAACCACTAACCCAGGAACCTATGCTTGCAACAAAGCCCGTTGCCAACTGTGTCCACATATCTTTTCAGGGGACACAATCGTAGGGCCTAATCACATCAGCCACACTATCAGAGGCTCATTCACCTGCACATCTACCAATGTGATATATGCCATCATGTGCCAGCAATGCCCCTCTGCCATGTACATTGGCCAGACTGGACAGTCTCTACGTAAAAGAATAAATGGACACAAATCAGACGTCAAGAATTATAACATTCAAAAACCAGTCGGAGAACACTTCAATCTCTTTGGTCACTCGATTACAGACCTAAAAGTGGCAATTCTTCAACAAAAAAACTTCAAAAACAGACTCCAACGAGAGACTGCTGAATTGGAATTAATTTGCAAACTGGATAAGGTTAACTTAGGCTTGAATAAAGACTGGGAGTGGATGTGTCATTACACAAAGTAAAACTATCTCCCCATGTTTATTCACCCCCCCACCCTGGGCCCCTGTTCCTGACGTTCTTGTCAACTGCTGGAAATGGCCCACCTTGATTATTACTACAAAAGGTTTTTCCCCCTGCTCTCCTGCTGGTAATAGCTCACCTTACCTGATCACTCTCGTTACAGTGTGTATGGTAACACACATTGTTTCATGTTCTCTGTGTATATAAATCTCCCCACTGTATTTTCCACTGAATGCATCCGATGAAGTAAGCTGTAGCTCATGAAAGTTTATGCTCAAATAAATTTGTTTGTCTCTAAGGTGCCACAAGTACTCCTTTTCTTCATGCTGGTAAAGTGGTCAGTAATATATTCCTACTGCTATACTCTTATTATTCAAGCATGGAATTTCAATCTATAGAGATTCTATTTACTGTTTCATTCATTCAAGATTTTTACTAAATTTGACTCTGTACTTTCTTTTACATACAGTGACACTCCCCTACCAGCATGACCTATATATTTTTGTCATGTCATTCCTATATGTTTTGTACCCTGGTATTATTGTGTCCCTTTGATTATCATCATTCCACTAGGCTTCTGTGATGCCTATTATATCAATATCCTCATTTAATACCAGGCACTCAAGTTCACAAATCTTAGATTTTAGTCTTCTAGCGTTTGTATACAGGAACTTATAAAATGTGTCCATAGTTAGTTGTCTGCCTTCACTGATGTAACTGAACGGGACTCCTTTTTATTTGACTGTTTCTCTTCACGTCCCAGCTGTACTTTATTCGCTTATATCCTCTGCTTTTTTCTAGGATATAGAGTATCTCCCTTAATATTCCCTTAAGGGATGTCTCTGTATGGACCAAAAAGAAAAGGAGTACTTGTGGCACCTTAGAGACTAACCAATTTATTTGAGCATAAGCTTTTGTGAGCTACAGCTGACTTCATCGGATGCGTACTGTGGACCGTGAGGTTCTCTGCACCTGTTGGCTTTCCTTCAGCCCTTAGTTTAAAAACTCCTCTACAATCTTTTTAATTTTACATGCCAGCAATCTGGTTCTGTTTTGATTTAGGCAGAGCCCATCCTTCCTGTATAGACTCTTCCTTTCCCAAAAGATTCCCCAATTCCTAATAAATCTAAATTCTTCCTCCTAACACCATTGTCTTATCCATGCATTAAGACTCTTCAGTTCCATCTGTCTAACTGGCCCTGCAAGTGGAACTTTAAGCATTTCAGAGAAATACTTCACCTGCAGATTTATTTAATTTACTGTAGTGCTCTTCACCATGAGAAATTTCATAGCCCCCCTGGAACAAAACAGGTGCAGTTTAATTGTAATTGCCTGCTCGTCTATATTTCTGCACCCCCTGATTCATTCCCTCTCTCTTGCCTAGCTACATTCATTTTATAAATGCTCCAATTGTCCTTGGTCTCTCCTGTCTTTCCAGGGAAGCAAGCCAACCAAGATGTTTTTGTTTCCAGCTTCCTATTCTGTACTCCCTCATCCAACCCCTGCTGCCTTACACACATTGATTCTCAAGGTCATGGACATAATGATGCCCTTGTACACTTGCATCCGTAGCTCACGAAAGCTTATACTCAAATAAATTTGTTAGTCTCTAAGGTGCCACAAGTACTCCTTTTCTTTTTCCTTGTACACTGTGTATCCTCTCAAACACAGCACAAGTGCAGTTCATGCAGGCTTCCCTTGATGACTTGGTATGCTCCAGGACTGTGCACAATACAGCAGGTCTGATTCCCCAGCCAATCAGCTAATTTGCAGTCCTAATTACTGTATCATAATTCAGTTCCACAGTATAATCACTGCCACAGATCTTAGTGTTACCTAAATTCTATTAGCAGCACATAGAAGGAACTGCCAAACTGGATCACACCTGTGGTCCATCTAGTCCAATATCCTGTATACAATGATAGCCAGCACCAGATGCTTCAGAGGAAAGTGCAAGAAAGCCCATAATGTAAAATTATGGAATAACCTGTGCATACTGGATGTTTCTTACCTTCCTCTGGTTAGCAGGAATATCCCTTATTACTATGGACCAGTCTATAGGACTTTTGCCTGATTAAGGACTGATGACTACAACCCAGAGTCCCCTTTCTTTATCGAGTGGGGCTTTTCTTCTAGCTCAGAGAGGGGGCCGAGAAAGAAATTACAATCACTGGGCCTAAGTGATTTAGGAGTATAAGGCCCACTGACTTTCAATGTGGTTTGTGTTCCTAAATCACATGGGGTAATTTGTCAAAGGGGGATTTAGGTGCCTAATTCCATTGGAAATCAATGAGAGTTAGGTGCCATGAAAATCAGTGAGTTAGGTGCCTGAGTGCCATTTGTCCTTTTAAAAAAAACTGTACCCATTCTATATATTTTACCTATAACATCTAATTAAAGTATGTACTCCTGGCCAAGCAAGGCAGCAGGGGTGGGGAATCAGCCTCACTATTCACAGATACAAATCAAAAAGTTCTTCTAGACTTTAAGACATATTTTTAGGAGTGTCAAGTGATTAAAAAATGTTATCTCAATTAATCATGCGATTAAAAAAATTAATCACAATTAATCCCACTCTTAAACAATAACAGAATACCATTTATATAAATATTTTTGGATGTTTTCCACATTTTCAAATATATTGATATCAATTACAATACACAATACAAAGTGTACAGTGTTCACTTTATATTTATTTTTTATTACTAATATTTGCACTGTAAAAATAAAAGAAATAGTATTTTTCAATTCACTTAAGTACAATCTCTTTATCGTGAAAGTTGAACTTACAAATGTAGAGCTATGTCCAAAAAAATAACACATGAAGAAATAAAACAATGTAAAACTTTAGCGTCTACAAGTCCACTCAGTCCTATTTCTTGTTCAGCCAATCGCTCAGACAAACAAGTTTGTTTACATTTGCAGAGATAATGCTGCCCACTTCTTGTTCACAGTGTCACCTGAAAGTGAGAAAAGGTGTTCTCATGGCACCGTTGTAGCCGGCGTTGCAAGATATTTACATGCCAGATGCACTAAAGATTCATATATCCCTTCATGCTTCAAACCACTATTCCAGAGGACATGCATCCATACTGATGATGGATTCTGCTCGATAACGATCCAAAGCAGTGCAGACCAACATATGCTCATTTTCATCATCTGAGTCAGATGTCACTAGCAGAAGGCTGATTTTCTTTTTTTGGTGGTTCAGGTTCTGTAGTTTCCGCATCGGAGTGTTGCTCTTTTAAGACTTCTGAAAGCATGCTCCACACCCCGTCCCTCTCAGATTTTAGAAGGCACTTCAGATTCTTAAACCTTGGCTTGAGTGCTTCGGCTATCTTTAGAAATCTCACATTGGAATCTTCTTTGCGTTTTGTCAAATCTGCAGCAAAAGTGTTCTTAAAATGAACAATATACTGGGTCATCATCCCAGACTGCTATAACATGAAATATATGGCAGAATACGGGTAAAACGCAGAGCAGGAGACATACAATTGAAGTTTATTAAATATTTTAGATGTTTTTCTACTTTTTCAAATATATTGATTTCAGTTACAACACAGAATACAAAGTGTACAGTGCTCACTTTATACTATTTTTATTACAAATATTTCCACTGTAAAAATTATAAAAGAAATAATATTTTTCAGTTCACCTCATACAAGTACCATAGTGCAATCTCTTTATCATGAAACTGCAACTGACAAATGTAGAATTTTTGTTGTTGCATAATTGCACTCAAAAACAGAACAATGTAAAACTTTAGAGCCTACGAGTCCACTCAGTCATACTTCTTGTGCAGCCAATCGCTAAGAGAAATAAGTATGTTTACATTTATGGGAGATAATGCTGCCCACTTCTTATTTACAATGTCACCTGGAAGTGAGAACAGATGTTCGCATGGCACTTTTGTAGCCAGCATTCCAAGGTATTTACATGCCTGATATGCTAAATATTTGTATGCCCCTTCATGCTTTGACCACCATTCCAGATGACATGCTTCCATGCTGATGACACTCGTTAAAAAAATAATGTAACTAAATTTGTGACTGAACTCCTTGGGCTCCCCAAGGACTCTAGGGACCCTTGGGCTCTCCAAGGAGTTCAGTCACAAATTTAGTTACATTATTTTTTTAACGAGTGTCATCAGCATGGAAGCATGTCATCTGGAATGGTGGTCAAAGCATGAAGGGGCATACAAATATTTAGCATATCAGGCGTGTAAATACCTTGGAATGCTGGCTACAAAAGTGCCATGCGAACATCTGTTCTCACTTCCAGGTGACATTGTAAATAAGAAGTGGGCAGCATTATCTCCCATAAATGTAAACATACTTATTTCTCTTAGCGATTGGCTGCACAAGAAGTATGACTGAGTGGACTCGTAGGCTCTAAAGTTTTACATTGTTCTGTTTTTGAGTGCAATTATGCAACAACAAAAATTCTACATTTGTCAGTTGCAGTTTCATGATAAAGAGATTGCACTATGGTACTTGTATGAGGTGAACTGAAAAATATTATTTCTTTTATAATTTTTACAGTGGAAATATTTGTAATAAAAATAGTATAAAGTGAGCACTGTACACTTTGTATTCTGTGTTGTAACTGAAATCAATATATTTGAAAAAGTAGAAAAACATCTAAAATATTTAATAAACTTCAATTGGTATTCTGTTGTTTAACAGTGCGATTAAAACTGCGATTAATCATGATTAATTTTTAAAATCGCGATTAATTTTTTTGAATTAATCGCGTGAGTTAACTGAGATTAATGGACAGCCCTAATATTTTTCCATTTGCCCTGTTGCTTCAGCTCCAGGGTATGTGAACAAATAAGAACATCCAACCGTAATTTTCATTTTACTGGTTTCCAGGACAGCACTTGAAGAGGGAGAGGGGGAGGGAATCTGGGCTGTCAATACAACAAGTTGGATAAAATAATAAGTAACACTCTTTAATAAACTAAACTAGTTTATTATTAACTGAATGGCTTTTGTCACAAAGCAGGCTAAGTGTAATTGCAGCCCTTAGCTTGCATGCAGCAACCAGATTCTTCTAGATACTGACTTGTGAGCCACATACATTATACCTCTCTAGATTCTAACAGAATTTAATACACAGCACTTTAGCTGACTAAACTTTAATGGATCCAATAACGTATTGCGGTTGCACTGCATCCTAGCACTGGATACTGCCTGCCACCTCTTTATTGCTCTCTGCTCTCACTAAGAGCTGGTGTTCATGGTAGTCTGCCTCCCTTTTTCTTGCCTTTAAATCTTAACGGGGGTGGAGCTTCTTTCATGAAACCAAAGTAAAAGCCTGAAACTGAAACCCGAGAGAGAGAGAGAGAGTCAGTTCAACAAATGGGGCAGATACAGGGACATGGCTGGCATCTTAATTTTAAAAAAAAGGATGGAGTGGAGATAGGGTTGCCAATTTTGGTTGGGCATATTCCTGGAGGCTTCATCACATGACATAATCTTTAATTAAAGATTAATCTTTAATTCCTGGAGACTCCAGGACAATCCTGGAGGGCTGGCAACCCTAAGTGGAGAATAAGGGTGATTTATTGAGCTGTAGTATTTTGGCAGGAATCCTCCTACTGACGGGGAAAGGTAGATTATATGTGGTGGAGTGAGGGAAAATGTTTTTCTCACTGAATGGACATATTTGGGGGCATTACTGCTTCTGACATTTTCATATTTCAGGCACCCCTTCTGTGAAATATTATAAGCTCTGACATATCATTTGGCTTGCTCTTCTGGTTTGGCACAGAGTTATCTCCCCTGTAAAAAAATATTACAGTCTTCTTCAGCAATGGGCCACAGCAGCCTCCAATGGTGACACAATAGCAATAATAATTGCATTAATATAGCATTTTTTTTTCAAGAGAAGAGCTGAAACTGCTTTCCAAAATGTGGGTAAATATTATGATCCTCATTTTAAAGATTGGGTAACTATGGAAACAAGAGAAATAAAGTGACTTGTCCAGGGACACATAAGTCAATGGCAGAGGCAGGAATTTAACTCTGGTCTCCTGCCTCCTAGTTCCCTGTTCTATTAAACCACACTGCCTCCCATATGGTAAAATGGAGAGAAAATAAGCACTCCATTCGTTAAGGTTGCCACTGAGTTTTTAAAAGGTTTGCTTGAACCAGGTCTGCTAATAACCCAAATGAGGCAGTGGCTTCTATGGGAGAACGGACACTCCAGTACCTACCAGTGTGGTGCAAATGTTGCTGAAACTCATATGTTTGTACTGATATGAGTATCTCATGTGCTAGAAGTATTTGAGGCAGGTTTAGTGGTTTGACATGAGGGAAAGGTGGATAAGAACTAACATCTCTGCAGTTCAGGGGGCCTCGGAGGGGCCATCTGACAGCAGAAGGGAAGACAAAAGGAGATGTGTGTTAGTCCATGCAAGGATAATATTGGATTTCTGGAACAACTTCTAGCTGCTATAATTATAGTTATCACATTCTGCTTACATTAATAAGGTTAATGCTTGTCTAAATAGACACCATTAGTTCTGCTCAACAGCAGCCAAAGTACAGCTAATGTAGTGGGTGCTCACAGATGTCATGTACAGCACAGCACCAGAAGTACAGGTGGCCAGAACACAAACATGTTTTCTCCAAACTCAGTGGCAGTTTCCACTCCATATTTAACACTTTCCTTTAGCTGAGGCTGAGCCTCACAAATACTTCTGGATCAAGATTTAGGCCAGCAAGTGGTCTGCTGCAAAAAAGGACAAGCACATGGAATAAATACTGATGAGGCCTTACATTTTCAAAAGTGACTAGTGATTTTGGCTGGCACAATTTTTGGGCACCCAGCCTGCAACTCCTTAAACGAGCCTGATTTTCAGAAGGCTTGAGTGCTCAGAACTTTGGAAAAAACTCAGGCCCTTCAAAGGTGCCTTAAGAAGAGAATCCAAAATCACTAGACTCTACTGAAAACTTAAGCCTGGAGTCCTCACAAAAGGCAATCTAAAAGCTACAGCTTTGCAGAGGGCCCACGGTGAATAAAAATCAATGATTTTTTTAAAAAAATCAAAACAATCAGATTTTTTTTATTTAAATCAGATTTTTTGATAAAATGCTTTTTGAGAAAAAAACCTATCTAAAGACAGTTTTAATTAAGATACATTATAGCTCAAAGATATCTCATCATGGAATAGGGATTATAAATTCTAATTCTATAGTATAAGACAATATATTCAAGTAATGTTTAAGAAAAGTTTTGTAAATGAGTTCCAATAGTTCATGGATTAGGGACCCAATCTCATGGGATAACAGGGGCTTCTGTATAAATTATTTAGCTTAATCTTTCTATCTACCCAACGGGACTCAGTACTCAGTCTAGAAGATACCATCAGAGATGCTTAGTTTTGCAGTTCTCAAACTGTCGATTTGTGTCTCGAGAGATAACATGCTTGTTAACAGCAAAACTGTTTTTAAATAAATAATATATAGAGGTGAGAAATAACAGACCTCAACCCTATTGTTGGGAGGTGTAAGCACCATTATACCAGGCACTGGTGAGACCTCGTATATAATACTGTGTCTTTCATGTTTAAGAAAGATGAATTAAAACTGGAACAGGTGCAGAGAAGGGCTAGCAGGATGATCTGAGGAAAGAAGACTCAAAAGAGCTTGGCTTGTTTAGCGTAACCAAAAGATGGCTGAGGGGAGATAGGATTTCTCTCTCTAAATACATCAGAGGGATAAGAACCAGGGAGGGAGAGGAGTTATTTAAGGTAAGTGCCAATGTGGACACAAAAACAAATGGATCTAAACTGGCCATCAACAAGTTTTGGCTTGAAATTAGGCGAAGATTTCTAACCATCAGAGGAGTGAAGTTCTTGAACAGCCTTCCAAGGGGAGCAGTTGGGGCAAAAACCCAACTGACTTCAAGACTGACCTTGATAAATTTATGGAGGGGATAGTATGATGGGACTGCCTACAATGGCATGTGGCCGATCTGTGACTGCCAGCAGCAAATATCTCCAACAGCCTCTGACAGGACACTAGATGGGGAGGGCTCTGAGTACTACAGAGAATTCTTTCCCAGGTGTTTGGCTGCTGGGTCTTCCCCACATGCTCAGGGTCTAACTGATCACCATATTTGGGGTTGGGAAGGAATTTCCACCCATGTCAGACTGGCAGAGAGCTGGGGATTTTTCACCTTTTTCTGTAGCATGGGGCACGAGTCACTTGCAGGTTTAAAACTAGTGTAAATGGGGGATTCTCTGTAACTTGAAGTTTTAAAACTATGATTTGAGGACGTCAGTAAGTCAGCCAGAGGTGAGGGGTCTATTACAGGAGTTGGTGGGTGAGGTTCTGTGGCCTGCACTGTGCAGGAGGTCAGACTAGATGATCATGATGGTCCCTTCTGACCTTAAAGTCTATGAGTCTATTGTCCCTCTGCAAATCTGGGTACACAGAGTCAATCCCTTACCTCTCTCTAAAAGTGCAAAGTTTCAAAAAGTTCAATGAATAGAAGATTGTTGGGGTGGAATAGATCAGGACAAGGAGAAGAAGTCTGGAGATAAATGTGAGAAGGGAGGGACAGGCAGTAGAAACAAAAGTGAAACTGTTTGAGCAGCATATTCCAGAAGTCTTGAGGTCTTTCTGAGTGTAACCTTCATTGATTTGAGATCTACCATACCATTCTCTCACTAGAAGGGAAAACCTATAATGGCAGCAGGCCGTAAAAGAGACCCAGTTTGGGAATAAGAGCCATTCAAGAAATATATGTTTGCTGATGATGTTTTAAAGAAAGTCACACCAATGAACTGGTAGAAGTCACTTAAGCACTTGGATTCAGACACTGTTGAAGTGATAATCTCACTTTTAACAGAAGTAGCTTCTTCTGGTGGTGTAGAAAGAATATTTTCTTCCTTTGGACTAATTCATTCCAAAAAGAGAAATTGTTTGGGACCGGAAAAAGAAGGAAAGCTTGTTTTTCTTTTCCAGATTATGAACAAGCAGGAAAATGAAGGTGAAGATGACCAAGTTAGCTGCAGAAGCCAATATTTTAAGTTTTTCATGTTGACCTGGCTGACGTAGTCTATTTTATTTTATAAACATTTCATTTAACTACTGTGACAGGGTCAGGCCAGAGGGCTACAGGAGAGTAATAGAAGGCAGATATATTAGCCCCAGGCTAAGTAGGTCCCTTTTCCCTGGGTAAGGTAACAGGGAAGGTTCCAGAACAATCAGGAACCTTCCGGAGACAATTAAGACAGGCTGATTAGAACACCTGCAGCCAATCAAGAAGCTGCTAGACTCAATTAAGGCAGGCTAATCAGGGCACCTGGGTTTTAAAAAGGAACTCACTTCAGTTTGTGGTGTGTGTGTGAGGAGCTGGGAGCAAGAGGCACTAGGAGCTGAGAGTGAGAACGCGGAATGTTGGAGGACTGAGATGTACAAGCATTACCAGACACGAGGAGGAAGGTCCTATGGTGAGGATAAAGAAGGCGTTGGGAGGGGGCCATGGGGAAGTAGCCCAGGGAGTTGTAGCTGTCACACAGCTGTTCCAGGAGGCACTCTAGACAGCTGCATTCCACAGGGCCCTGGGCTGGAACCCGGAGTAGAGGGTGGGCCCGGGTTCCCCCCAAATCCTCCCAACTCCCGGTCAGACACAGGAGGAGTTGACCTGGACTGTGAATTCAGAAAAACGGCCAAGCTGAGGGCTGCCATGAAGCTCCCAGGCGAGCAAATCCGCCAATAAGCACAAGACCCACCAAGGTAGAGCAGGAACTTTGTCACACTACTTTAATTAAAAACAATTTTAACAAAAACAAACCTGATTTAAAAAAACTTTAATGTTTAACTAAATTCAAAAATTAATATGCTTGTTTTGTGAAAATATTATATGTTTGCTGTTGAAGGAAAAAATCCAGAATACATAACGTTGTTTTAATTAAATAAAACGATTTAAATGTCTGTCTGGTGAAGTTCTCCTCCTAATCCAGCATGGCAAGAAAATCCTCCAAATATTAATGATTAACCTGTTGAATTGGAGATAGTTCACCTCCCAGTGACTTCATAAATATCTGCTTCAATTACCTTTGGTAAATGAAATAACCAAACAATCATTCATTTTCTGATATAGCTGTAAAACTAATCTGAAAAGTTTTCAAAATAAATCACTGTTTAAAAATGTTCAGTGTGTACCTTCTAAAAATGAAACCTACATCTATCTCTGAGTTGTGAAGAATATGTATTAAGGTTGTAACAACCAACAAGAATGCACTTTTATGTAGAAATCCATGATTAAATCGAGTCTTCCTGACTAGTGATTTAAATCAAATCCACCCTGAGAGGGCCACTATAAGATATTCAAAGTAAGGCTTAAGAGGTGCATAGGACTCATGCTGACCCTCTGCACAGGGATGAATTCAGCCTCACTGATGGCTATGGAGCATCTGAAATGAAGACCAGAAAAACTTTAGTAATTCACTTCCATTTATATTATTCAGTACTCATAACTTGGTGAGAGGAAGAGGATTTAAGATAAAGGCTTAGCTCTGAGGGCCTGTTTCTGATCTCATTTATAGACCTCAGTATGGCTACTTCTGATTTACACCCATGTAAGTGAGAATCAGACCTAAACATGCAAATCATGCTTGAAAATGTTTTGGACAAATGTACAGTAGCCACTAATAAAAATCCATAGTATAGCAGCAGTTACACAAACTGGGATCTGAGATATTGCTGATTTTCCCAGCATTCAGCATGTCTAAGGAGAACTGATTATCAATCACTGCAGTACCTTTCAATTTCAAATGGCCCCAGCATGCTGCTCATACTAAGATTATAGGACAAAATGCCTATTCTGTGTGTAAAAATGAAAGGTTTCTAAATCTCTAGCATTTACAATTTTTTTTTAACCATCTCTGATTCCAGCTATGAATGCTGAATCGACCATGGCCGACGTAGGTAAAGAGAAAACACTCTGGATCACATTCTGATTTCAGCGGGATTAGAGAAAGAGAGTGCACACAAAGGAAAGAAAATTGTACTTCAAGGGAGGGTTTAAGGTGGCTGGCCTGGCAAATAACACAATGGGCTAGATCCTCAGCTGGTGCAAATCAGAGTAGCTCCATTCATGTCAAAGAACCTGAAGTCAAATCAACAGGGGTCTCAATTTTCAGACGTGCCCTAATAGTTTTGGGTTGTGGCTGCAGCAGGGCAGTCAAAATCAGGAGAATAGAAAAAATTCTGGGTTCTTTTTGTTTGTTTGTTTGGTTTTTGTTTGTTTGTTTTTGTAACAAAATAGCAGATGAGAGCTGTAGTAAAAAAATAAGTAAGAAATTAAAAAAGACAGTGCCCCTCTGAAGCAACAGCAGGGGTGAGGAGCACAAAACAAAAAGAAGCAATGTTAGAAACACTGAGTCTTAAAATGTCTCTGAATAATCAGACTGTCACTTTGATAAAGGTACATGAAAACTTTGCAAAAAAAGAAATAGTTACACGTTATGTAAAAATTGATATGGATAATGTTATAAAAGTTAAACTATGGAAGGAATGTGCATTTGCTCCAGAACATGTGCAGGGTATATTGTAGAAGAGGCAAAAGAAATGCAAACATACCATACTACTTAATTAAAATGCTATTAGGGCTCCAAAGGGAGCCACAGTAGGTTGGGGGTTTTTTTTTCAGATTGCTGTGTGGTTTGGAAGCAGAAGTTAAAAAAAGTCATCAAAACTCTGGTGAAAGTTGATTGTGTCCCTTTTAAGATTGAGTCTCTGAGCTACTGATGGCTTTAAATCCAAAAGCAGGACGCGTCTGTGAAAATGCAAATGACCTAAATGATAAAGGAAGGAAAGAACTAGCAGCACAAAGGAGCTGCAGATAAAGGACACACCTGGTCAGCAAAGAAACTGTCCAAATAAAAGGCATGGGATAACAAGAGAATTTTAATAAATTTAATGATAATAAGTACCCTGTAACAATGTATAGTGTGTATGATTTTTGGAAAAATCCTTTAAGGTCATATGGTAATGATGCTTCTCAGCTATTACCTGTAAATAAACTTAAAGCTTAACACAGCAGGAAAAACATTATAAACTTGGTCTGCTGTATAAGAAGGGAAACTGATGTATCCCACCTCAGGGATTTAATGACTAAACAGTGGGATAATTTCCCCATTACCCTTAAAAGATAAAAGCCACTGAAACCTGGCCTGCCTATAGAACAAACACAGGAAAATATGGGGGTAATTCCTCTGTTTTGCCTGCAATCAGCAAGGGTATTTGTAAAAGAAATACTTTCAGCCACAGGCAAACAGCCCAACAGGAATGGCCACCTCTGAATGTCCCCTTAATAAAATTCCCCTATTTCAACCAGGTGACCATGAATATCTGAGGATAACAGAGAGATAAAGAAGAGATGTTGCTTGAATGCCAGGAAACACTGGGACCACACGCCCACAGGTTCTGCAACGTTGTTATCATAGTTACCAGCCTTAGAGTTGCTCATGCCAAGCCACTGGCCAGGTGGCCTGGACATGAGGAGGGAGCAGGGCCTTGTCAGATGTTCATCTGATGCTCCTGGAAGTTGGTTTGCAGAATCAGACTCCAAAGTTCTCACTTTCTAGAGTCCATTTTTATAGGAATTTCTTCCTATGCCAGTCTATGGGAATTGCTTCATCATGCTGTTGCTGAATCAATCAGCAGATAGCACATTCCTGACGGATCCGTGCTGCCAGATGTTATCTTGTTCTTTGGTTCTCCCGTTCCTGAGGCTGTTGGGTGGATTCCAGTCTGCCCTCCGGGGGTCCTCTAGTTATTTCCACTTGACGCCTTCTTCAGCCGACGGACACTGGATTCTTAGGCAGGCATCTCCCTGATCATTCAGTTATTATCCACACCAAGCATCTATCCACATACATCCTCTACCTCTATTGTAATCACAATTGTTAAAGCGAGATGAATACAACAAAAGGGTGGGGAGTCTCTGGGTGCTGTTTCTGTTGTTACAGAGTATTGCTTTGAGTCTCTCTCTGTGTGAGTAGTTGTTGTTACAAAGAATTGCTTTGAGAACAGACTCTGTGTTAGAATGTACTAACACAATTAGCAGCTTGCAAGTTTCACACATAGAGGGAGAGAAACAGTACCAAAAAAAAGAGACCTCTTAATTAGTAATACCTTGGAATTTAAACTATGGGGAATCAAACTCATTTATGATTTTAATACAGAACTTCTTTAATATGATCCAACAATGATTCCAGACTACGTGCTACTGGCCTGGCATGGCAAAGTGTCCTACCATGGAGGAGGCAATAAGGCTGCCCTCCCCAGAAACCTTTTCCAAAGGCTGTGGGAGTACCTCCAGGAGAGCTTCATTGAGATGTCCCTGGAGGATTTCTGCTCCATCCCCAGACACATTAACAGACTTTTCCAGGAGCTGTACTGGCTGCGAATGCGTCCCAAGTCTTCAGGGCAAATTAATCATTAAACACGCTTGCATTTAAACTGTGTATTATATTTGCAAAGGTACACCCACCAGAGGTTCCTTCTCCGCCTTCAAGGTCCGGGAGCCCAGGTTGGGAGGGTATGTCTCCAGGGTGATAAACAGTTCCTGGCTGTTGGGAAGAACGGTTTCTCTGCTTGCCTGGTGTGCGCTATCTTCAACCACCCCTCATCTTCCTTGTCCCCCAGATCCTCATCCCTGTTGCGTGAGACTCCCTTGCAGGAGTCCACGTACAGGTGTGGGGCAGTTGTAGGGGCACCCCCTAGAATCGCATGCAGGTCATCATAGAAGCGGCATGTCTGGGGCTCTGACCCCAAACGGGCGTTTGACTCTTTGGTTTTTTGGTAGGATTGCCTCAGCTCCTCAAGTTTCACGCGGCACTGCTGCAGGTCCCTGTGATAGCCTCTGTCCTTCATGCCCTTGGAGATTTTTTCAAATATTTTGGCATTTCATCTTTTGGAATGGAGTTCCGATAGCATGGATTCGTCTCCCCATACAGCGATCAGATCCAGTACTTCCCGTTCGGTCCATGCTGGAGCTCTCTTGCGATTCTGGGACTGCATGGTGACCTCTGCTGATGAGCTAGCCATGCTGGCCAAACAGGAAATTAAATTCAAAAGTTTGCGGTGCTTTTCCTGTGTACCTGGCTAGTGCACCTGAGTTGAAAGTGCTGTCCAGAGCGGTCACAATGGAGCACTCTGGGATAGTTCCCGGAGGCCAATACCATCGAATTGTGTCCACTCTAACCCAAATTCGACCAGGCAATGTTGATTTCAGCGCTAATCCCCTCGTCGGGGAGGAGTACAGAAATCGATTTTAAGAGCCCATTAATTCGACAAGTGTTCTTTAAAGATAACATTTTAGATCCCTATTGATTCCATCATGCGAATGTGTTCACAACTGCTGATAAATCAGAACAGGAACAATAACATTAATAAGATCCTTTGATGAAAGGCTGTCGGACAATTGGATTGCTGTGTCTATTTGAACGTACAGTACTTGTTTTGTCTTAAAACAAGATGCTCTGTTTGTCATCATGTACAAGGATCCCCCTTGGAGGAAAAAAACAAAAACAAACAGCACCAGAGATCAGTGTTGATCAGAAATCAAAGCCACAGAATCAAAATATGGAAGTCCACATTCTAGGATCAACTCCAAAAGTCCAGTTATTACACCCCCAAGTAAAAGATGGAGACACTGATAGGTGGTGTGACTTGCCTAAGTTGCAGAATGAGACTGTGGCAGAACAGAACGAGGAACAGAACCCAGATTTCATGACTTCCAGTTCTGTGCATTAGCCACAGGAGCTGTCCATAAATTAAGAAAGGGGTGGGAAGGTCCTTTAATTTTGCGTGTTTGTTTCAGTGTTCAAGTGTTAAAAGGGTTGGGTGGAAGATGAAAAATGTGCACCTTACTTCTAGTATGAATTTATCAGTGAGGGTGTTATACCAATAAAATAAAAACCAGCAGGATCTTATTAAAGGGAAAAAGGCAAAATACCACATTTATTGTGAATACAGAAAGAATCATAGTAAGCAGTTAGTTATAGTTATAACATTCAATTCAATCTCATATTTATTCACACATTCATTCATACAAACACACACACACACACAGGTTCTGCAAGCTTGTTATCATAGTTACCAGCCTTAGAGTTGCTCATGCCAAGCCACTGGCCAGGTGGCCTGGACATGAGGAGGGAGCAGGGCCTTGTCAGATGCTCATCTGATGCTCCTGGAAGTTGGTTTGCAGAATCAGACCCCAAAGTTCTCACTTTTTAGAGTCTATTTTTATAGGAATTTCTTCCCATGCCAGTCTATGGGAATTGCTTCATCATGCTGTTGCTGAATCAATCAGCAGATAGCACATTCCTGACGGCTCCAAGATGTTATCTTGTTCTTTGGTTCTCCCATTCTTGAGGCTGTTGGGTGGATTCCAGTCTGCCCTCCGGGGGGGTCCTCTGGTTATTTCCACTTGACGCCTTCTTCAGCCAATGGACACTGGATTCTTAGGCTGGCACCTCCCTGATCATTCAGTTATTATCCACACCAAGCATCCATCCACATACATCCTCTATCTCTATTTTAATCACAATTGTTAATACAACAAAAGGGCGGGGAGTCTCTGGGTGCTGTTTCTGTTGTTAGAGTATTGCTTTGAGTCTCTCTCTCTGTGAATTGCTTTGAGAACAGACTCTGTCTTAGAATGTACTAACACAATTAGCAGCTTGCAAGTTTCACACATAGAGGGAGAGAAACAGTACCAAAAACCAAGAGATCTCTTAATTAGTAATACTCTGGAATTGAAACTATGGGGAATCAAACTGATTTGTGATTTTTAATACAGAACTTCTTTAACATGATCCAACAAGGGTAACTAACTATAGGAATAACCTACCAAAAGTCATGGTGGACTCTACATCACAGGGAATTTTAAAATCAGGATTGGATGTTTTTCTAAAAGACATGCTCTAGTTTAATACAGTTGTTGGGACTTCAAGTAGGAATTAATTCGGGGAAGTTCTATAGCCTGTGTGTTATGCAGGAGGTCAGATTAAATGATAACAATGGTCCTTTCTGGCCTTAAAAGGCACTAATCTCTGTTCTCGGAGGGATGCTCCAAAATAATACTATTAAACAAAAATTCAGAGCTAATAAATAGGTTAAATATTAGTTAAGCAGGGTAAATACGGAGGTAGCATATTATTAATTGTGTTTATTACAGCAGTGTTTAAGGACCAGACTGTGGGAAAGGAGACAGCAGATCCTTAAGGACTTCTCTCAGTCTATCTCAGTGCAGCAGCAGGAGCACTGAGAAGTGAGAAAGCAGCCACGTACCTGGTCTCACCCTCTCTGCTTCTGCTAAGCATGTGCTGTATGGCCTTCCACTTATACAGACTACGCTGCCTGAGCAACAAAGAAATAGGGACAACTTAATCAGTGATCCCAGAGGATGGATAGCACAGGCAGGCTCTGGGGATGGGGAATTCAAACACCCAGGGAGAGGAGAGAGAAAGCTTGTGAGTGTGAGAATGTGAAATAGAGCAAGAGAGAAAAAGACAATTTAATCAGTCAGGAGAGTCTGGGGGAAAGAAAGGGTGATCCAATTAACCATACTAGGCAGTTGGGGGAAAAAAGAGTCAGATTAGCAAATGGAGAAAGCTGCCTATAATTTTTTCTTTTCTTTTTTGGCAGGAGGAGGAGAATGAGTGGTGTATTTTCAAATACAGTACTCCAGCATGGTACTGTAGAGTATTTACATTTTCTTTTTCATTTGTAATATCTCTGCCGTTTTATGTAAGACAAGTCACATCAGATATGGCGATAAGGAGAAGATTCACAGTCAGTCTGTAATGAGATTTTTCAGAGAGACAAGCTCCCATCTCCAGTATTTTGTAAGTACAGGCACCAGAGTCCCATCCTGACAATAAACCAGATTTCAGTTCTAATAGCTAAAGGAGGAATCTATTGAGACAGAATGTACTCTTGGGTCCACACCCTACACACTGCTATAATAATCTTTCTACACGTGCGCCTTGTGAGGTATCATCTGAAAACGCATAATTTGCTAGTCAATGCTGTCCTGATAAAGTATGTGTAGCGGCATTGTATGTGAAGTTATAAGATTTCTCTGTATAATGCTATTAACACGTGTTCCATACCATAAAAGAAGTTGGCAAACAGGACTGTTTCAAACAAAGGAATGTATGCTCTGCTTAATTTGCATTTAAGCAGTAAACAGTCATCAAGCAGGAAGGGTAGAAAAAGAAACTCAGACAGGTTAGGGAAATCCTTCTCCACAGACTTTTTGTCTCCAGAAGCTCAGCTACAAAAAGGAGGGACAAATACCCCCAGGCACCCATCCTTTCTCTTTCTCTGTGTCCATCAATTCACTGCACCACAAAGGACAAAGAAAGCAGCCACTGAACTGGAAAAGGGGTCCTGACCTAAGAAGTTTGGTCAGTAAAACCGCTGAGAGCACGTGGTGAGAAAAACATTGCTTTGAATTTAACATAGTTTGTTAATTTAGGCACCAGATGCTTTTTATCTTGATTTTTCTTGTAACCATCTCTCACTTTTAGGCTTCATTACTTGTACTCACTTAAAATCTCTCTCTTTGTAGTTAATAAACATTGTGTGTGTATTATTTCTATTAAACAAATACAGACTTTATACGAATTTGTGTTGTCCAGGAGAGGGCTGGGCAATATAAGACACACATTTTGGAGAGGGAGGAGGGGGATCTAAGACAGAGTGTGTTGGGATCACCCTGCAGTATAACCAAGCTGGCTGGAGGCCGGCCGCGCACGTGCACGCACAGCTGGGAGTGACTTGCAAGCTGGAGGCTGTCTGGGAGTAGTCCAGGCTGGAGGCGACAGCAGCAAAGCATTGTAAAGGGCACCCTAGGTTAGAGGGCAGGGGAGACACAGCTGTTCATTAGTCTGGATTGTACGCTAGGTATATTATAGCTATCCCCTCATCATCTTGTATATAATGAAAAGGAAACTGTAAACTGTATATACAGACAGCTAATACTGAAGGCGACAGTGCAGTCCAGTAGACAGAACACTGGACTCTGTGTCAGGAAACCTGTGTTCTAATCTCTGCAATGACTTGTTACGGACCTTAGTACTAAAATGCTTTGTGCTTCAGTTGAAGATCACTTTACTCCCTTTTTAAGGCATTTTGAGACCTATGGATGAAAAGCAAGTAATCTCATTAGTAATATTAATCAATCTTAAAGGAATTACGGAGTAAGTGTACTACAGAGTTAGGGAAGGAACACACGCAACGGGTCCCCCTGGCCACAGTCCAAGAACAACTAGCCCCTCTCCTGAAAGGAGATTTCCACTCAGTTTTCTAGGCAAGGAACAGCAACCCCAAAAGGACAAGCAGAATCTCTATAGGTGTATGACAGGCTCTTCTACAATACATCAGGGAACCACAGTAGATAGACCTACCAGATCATTCCATCCATCTACCTGCAGCACATTCTTTAGTGTTTTTTTGAGATTAGTTTTGAACGTAGGAACTATGGTGGCAAAGCACTGAACTGTTGCAACTCCTGGTATAATGACTGATGAAAGCATAGCCAATACCAGCTCGGAAATTCTGATACATCCCAGCGTGTGGCTGGACAATCCATCTTAGTTTCTGATTGATGTAGACTATCTCTACATATCTGACAAAGTACGGATGTTCACGGATTTAATCTTCATTTTTGCAAAGACCATAATTTACCTTGGGTAATGACTGCTAGCTCTGAATGATGGATGCACTGTCTCTAGAAAGACATTGACTGACGATGCCAAACAGTCAGTGCAAGGAGAAAGGAGCAGTTTTAAAGGTGCTTTAACACACGCAGGTCACCAACGCCTTCTGTACAAATGCGTCCCACAGGACTCACCTGGAAAGGACTGGTGAAAGACCATCTGCACTGAAACCTGGCCGTTATTCAACTACTGGATAGGCAAGTCTGAGAGCCTGCCTTATTGGCCTCTCAGCTCACAAAGGAACTGTTTACCAAAGCTTCCTTAGGGATCTGTATAAAAAGCAGCACAGCATGACCATAATTACGGTCCTGCATTTCATCCCCTGCAGGATAAAAGCCTCAATGTGGAGTCAACCAAGACATTTGGAATATCCCCCATCCCCGCCCATAACTCCACTCTGCCAAGTCGCTACTCTCTCTTCATTCAAATCCATCCTAATGACTCCCTTCTGCAGTGAAGCACACAAGAAGCAAGCGAATAGATAAGAGTGTAAGCTTTAAACAAATTCCTATTCATCCTGAGAGCTTCCTCATACATTTTTGTCAACCATATCTATCTTGTTTTGACTGTAAGTATGCTGGAAGAGGAACTGTCTGTATTGTGTCCTCTACAGCCCTGAGCTCACTGTCCATGCTTAACAAATGATAAACAACATAGTGGTGGTAGCTGTGCAAAAGATACCAGGGCATCACTCCATTTATTCATTCTCACCTCTCCTTGTGATACCAAACGTATGTATCTCTGAGCTTCACTAGGCAAGTGATTAGCCTCTGCTCTACATTCTCTGTAATTGCCCATATTTCCCCTCTGCCTGCCATCTCTTAAAGGACAGCGTCATCAGCCCTGTTTTCTGTAATAAAAAGCAACCACCTTCACTGCTTACTTTTCAGTACCACTGTCCAGTAGAGTTCTATTTGAGTCAGCCTCCATTTCTCTTTTTGGCTCATCTCCCTAGTTGGAAACAGCATGTATAACAACCCCACAGGATGGCTCATCAGTAGAGATAGAGCCCAGACTCTTCAGCACTGTTCTCCACCAAGTGAGCTAAAGGAGTTATTCCATTAGTCAGCAGCAGCCTCTTATCCTCTATCTGAATCAGTAGTCTTATAATAAAGGATTTGTTGGGGACTCGGGATATATGGGTTCAATTCCTGGCTGTGGCTCTTCCTGTGTGACCTTTGGAAAGCCACTTCACCTCCCTGTGCCTCAGTTTCCCATCACATCCCTTTGTGTGTCATGTCTATTTAAATTGTAAGCTCTTTGGGGCATAGATGCTATCCTATCTGTCTAAACAGCACTCAACACAATTGCATCCCAGTGTTGGTTGGGACCTCTAGATGCTACTAGAATACAATTGAGCAACAATAATAATGTGAGGTTGTATTTTAAAATTCCTTATGAGTAAATAAAAGTTTAGGTGTAAGTATAGTCCTGGTGTCTTAAAATTCCTAGTGCCAAAATGGAGGCCAAGCTTTCAAAATATGACCCAGAGCCTACTGACCTGCATGACCTCTCATTTCAGTTTGTAATGTCTTACAGAGAAACACCTCACTGAAGCACAATTATCCTGGGCACTTCCTAGAAGAGTACTAGGAGGAGATGTTATTTCAGTGGTCGACTCATACAGATGCCATAAAAGATTAGGCTCCATGGGGAAAAAAAAAAGTCTTTTCTGGATAGATAACAGTGCTGACCTTAAATATACAGACACACTTTGATGGACTAAGGAATGTGTATTCCACAAACATGACCAACACCTACAGTTTGCTCCCAGGAAACCAAGTATCTGTGTGCATGTGGACATGATCCCTCAACCTGCCTATAAATTTACCCCTAAATGCTTAGGAGAATCAAAAAGCTCAGGTGGAAAAACAAACAAACCCATAGCAACTTTTCTCCCCAAGGTAACTCTGCCCTTCCCTCACATAATGACTGAAGGTTCCTATCCAAGAGCCTAGGGCACCTTCTCTTCTCAGTTCACACAGATTGGCACACCCAGCTCCCCAGGGTACAACTAAATACCTAGGTATACAAATAAGAATGAACCCTGCTTGTGTGGCACTATCAACTCAGAAAGTTTTGTTCATCCTTGCTTTTTGAAAATGATTGACTGAAGCCAGCGGGGTTCTGTTGGATGTAAATCAGGGCAAAACTGGCCTGGAAAGCGAACAGGAAGATACCATTATTTGAATTACGGTAGTGCCTGGGGAGCTGGGGCCCATTGTGCTAGGTACTGTACAAACACAGAAAGAAACAGATGAAAACCTCTGGGCCCACATACCCACACGCTATACTGAACAAATGAAGGATTCTAGAGGAATGCTGGAGGGGGAAAGCCTATACTGCAAAATACACAGATAATAAAAACCATAATCAAAATCTGCAAGATTGGGCCTACAGATTTCCAGGCTACCCTTAAAACCTGAACCATAATATTGTTGTCTTTAAAAACAGCATAAGGTCCCTCTGTCTTAGACTCTCTGCCAATGTATCCCTTCACCTCTTCCTGTTGCAGTGACGCTCCAGTAATATGAATGATAGTTTCCATAGAATACAGCTTTGTTAAGTATTTCAGTCATGGTGTAGCAGGGCTCTTAATAGCTATGTTAAACTGACCATTCAAAATGCAGCACCGCACAATAAAAAACTGCTACTGGAGCAGAGAAATGAAGGTCTCTGCATTTGCATCTCAAACCAAGCTTCTTCTTTTCAAAAGCAACATCTATTGACTAAGATATTGATTTTATATATGAGGGTTTTGATTGTTTTGAATTTCCCTGCAGATTGGAGCTTGTTATAAATATTATTATTCCACTGCAGTTACCTTGAAACAAACTTCATTCCCAGCACTGTAAAAATCACTGCAGAATTACAGCGCTGACATACAGAAGTCAAGTAAGTTTTCTGAAATTTGTTCTGAACCTCCATCAAAGCATATTACTGGGGCTAAAGAATACTGCAGATGCCTATAGTTTGTTATATTCGTATATTCTCTTTTATTAGTGCTAGAGTGCAATGAATTCCTCTCTCACTGCTCAGTGACTCACAAAGGTCCCCCACCCCAAAAAGTACAACAGAACAATACTTTAAAAGTCATAATAATTTGTGATTTTATAGTATCTTTCACCTGAGGATCAAAATGGGATTTACAAAGGGAGTAAGCAGAATTATACCCATTCTTCAGAAGGGGAAAATTAAACCACAGGAAGGCTAAGTGACTTTGCCCAAGATCATTCAGTAACTAAGTGGTAGAGTTTGGATTAGAACCCAGAGTTCTGACTTCCAGGCTCATGCTCTAGCTATTAAACGATGTAGCCTCCATAATACAGAGCTATCCTCTTCCCTCAGCTACACCTCACTGACTGCAGCAGGGTGGCATGGGTGTAAGAGGTTAGGAGTTAGCCCATAAGGATAAGGCGTGGGCAGTACCTTAAAACCTTTAGTTAAGCATCCAATAGTTTAGATGTTCATCTGACTCTTTGAACCTTTTGATATTACCCACCGCTTTAGGCAGGCCTTGGCTCTTCCTTCCAACAGGCCCTGACTCCTCCTATCTTTACTGAGTCACTCATCTTCCCATCCTCACCTTTACTGTCAAGTCGTTCCTGTGGACTGGCCATGCAGCCTCTCTCATCTCTGATGACCACCAGTGAAACCCTTCCTGTGGAGCAAACAATTCAGACACCACAAAATGCACCTCGCCCCACTGAACCCCCCAAGCTATTAAAGTCTCCCACACTAAGGGATGCAAATACATGAGGAGACTATGAGACTGAAGAGCTGAGGCCCACCTGAAAAGCTACTGTATTCCTCCATCTAGCTGCTGCCTCCAGAGGGAAAGGAGATTTGCCGGCAATAATGGTGTGGAAACCGCCATGGAACCTCTCTCTTCCAGCAACCACTTGAGTGACCAGATTGTGCTGAGGGTTCTCAGTATAGGTGATGGAGGGGGAAAAAGATTCCCCATCCTAGATGTTCTATGCCTCCTAACTGCAACCTCAGGGCTGGAGCAGCAACCCCTCTATGTAGGGCAAGGCTATCAGAAATTGTGTAGTCACAGACTCCCCACTCCATCACCACTTGCACCTACTCCTATCCACCTTCAACTCCATCCCCCTTCCCCCTGCCACAGAGGGATCTCCAAGGAGCAGTATACTGCGATGAGCTGGGGATCCTCATCTCCCATGTACACTCCCCAAATCCTGCCCCCACTCTACTACATGCAGAGGGACAGTCCTGATCTTTGCAGTCAGGCACCTCCAATTCCCACGGAGGGGAAGACCAGGAGGTGCCACTAAATTCTTACTATCTAATGATAAAAGATGAAACCTCACCGTGAAACCGCCTGTCATTGAACTGTGTTAGCTTGGCAGCTATCTTTCCGTACAGAGTAGAGAAAGGAGGAAGGAAAGAAAGAGGAAGATGAACGGGTGGTAGAAACAGGAAGCAAAAGGAGAAGAGAAACAAGGGGAAACAGGCATGTGGCTAGAATGAAATATATTATGAAGGAGCCAGATTCTTGAGTGCTCAGCATCTACATGTAGGGATAGATTTTCAAAAAAGCTTAGCTCCCGTTTAGGCACAAAGGTAAGCGACCAAATGGGAGCTGAGTAGGGCTGGCCAGAAAACAAGAATTCTGTTTTGCAAAAATATTTGAGATTTCAGAATTTGTTTTTTTTCTGTATCTGAACAAAACGAAGCCCTTTCAAAAAGGGCATTCACCAGAGACGTGGAAGACCCAGATGCAAACTCATTAAGAGCAGGGACTTGAACCTGGGTCTCCCCAGCTCTTGATCCTGGGTCTCCCCAGCTAGTCTAGCCTGGGGTCTCTCTCTCTCTCTAAATTTTATCCTGGATCTAAAACACCTTCCTGACAAAAGCTTTGTCAAAACCAAAAAATTTCCCCCAAAAGTTTTGGTTTTGATGAATCAGCATTTTCCAAGGAAAAAAATCCTCACCAGCTCTAGAGCTGAGCTCTTCGGAAATCTGGCCATGACCTAGATGATCAGATGGTCCATTTACAATAGAAGTAAAGACTGCTTCAAGTGTTGAAGGCACAGACATATACAAGTTGCTTACCTATGTTACAACCTATACTACAAGTTGCTTATAATCATAACTTCTTACTGTTTTTAGGCATTTTTGCATAAGTTAAATTTAGTGCCTCAAACTATTGGCTTCAGAGGCTAAAGTTTCCTATCAGCAGGCAGAAAAGACAGCATCATACCTTGGCATCGTCATTACAGCAGAGAAGAAACCTACCTCAGCATCTGAGATGGCGATCCGGTTGGACTCTATCGTTGGTCTCCTCACTATACGTGGCGAGATATGTGTTAAAGGTCCTGTTGCATAAGGACCATAGCCTGGAGGATTGGTAGAAGCCAGGTAGCTTCCTGTAGCTCTTTCTTGAAGAGACAACTTTCTGCTGGATAGGACAGGCCTAGTGGGAGCTTTCTTTGGAACATTCATCGGATGAACATCCGCTGGGTCTTGTGAAGGTAAAGATTCATTTGTTATCATGTCACTATGGACCCCATTCCTCTGCATGTCTGCTAAACTGTCAGAAAAGACTGTGTCATTTTCTTCTATTGCTTCTTGAACATTTTGGTCATCTATATTAGGCCCAACAGCAACATCTATGGCTGCTACTCTCTCTGCCAGGTCAGTCTGAGTGTCTTTGCAGCATGTGTCTGCACCTTCATCAGTGGTGTCGGCTGGAGAATCTCCCATAACGGTGTGCGACTCTCAAGATCTCAGATGACACTGCAGACAGCTGTGGTCTTAGGGCTCACAGAAAACATGTGGCATGAAGGACTCTCTCCACATGGATCTCTAGAAGGAAACACAATGAAAGATCACTGAGTGATGGCGTCAGCTAAGCAAGGATGTAGCCAAAACCTCCAGTAGCAGGCATGTGAAAAAGATTCGAAGAAAATGAAGGCAGAATGTCAGCAGGGAGCTACAGGTTAAAAACATCCAGAAGGAAAAGCAAAACCAACCAACAAACTAGTTACAAAACATTTACAAGTGATAAGGGCAGAATTTTATCAGCTGATCTGGAAGCCAGCTAAAAGATACTTCTGCTTTTAATATCTAGATCAACAGATAGTGTTAGTTTCTAATACGGGAAGGAAGAAATTAGTACAGCCTCTTAAAAGAAAAATGACAGGGATGACAAGCCAAACATTTGATCTTGTTTTAAATCACATTTATAGGTACAGCAGGTCATAATTTCAGGGCAACTGCACCAGTATTTCCCCCTAGTACCGCTTTAAAGATTTCTGGCTCCCAGTCTTTGCCCCTCCTGGATGGAGATCCATGTCTCTCTCCCTTCTGACAGAGATTTTTAAGGTGGCAGTGCTCTCAGATTTACACTCTGATATCCCCCCACAGGCCAGCACCTGCACTTTGCTTTCTCTCCACGGGCTTTGAACAGGGTATTGCCAGCAGTTACAAGTTACCACATAGCTCCTTCTAAGAAAGCACATTTATTATTAAAGTAAAAGCATTTTAAAAAAGAATATAAAAACAATAAAAGAACCTACACACATGCTAAAAAGCTTATCAGTGATCAACCCCAATTCCAACATAGGGATCAACTTGGTTTTCCATGTGGTTACAAGAAAGGCCTCAAGTCAGTTTAAACTCAGGTTATTTATCCAAGTACCCTTTCCTTGTCTGCTGGTCTCTAGAGAATCTAGTTTGAACCAGAATATTAGAGTCTCCCCGAGAGGTGATACTTCTCTGGAGGTGTTACATCTGAATGATTTGCTCTAATCATCCCTTACTGTTTTCACTTCCTGGAGGAGCTGTTTTCACCCTCCCCTGATGGAGTGCATGCAACATCTGACCCACAATGATACATAAACCATTCATAAACTTAATACAATATGATCTCCCAAAGATAGGGCAGGAGATTGCCCTATCACGCAGCATGACACATGGAAAAACACACATTGTGAACCAACCATTCTTACAGAGTGCATCAAATCCATAGCCACATAGGACTTCAAGATAATCACTACACTGTCCATCCTAGCGCCTGAGAACTTAGATCTCAAACCTCCTGCTGGGAAAAAGCCTAGCCACTTGCACTAAAGGGAACTCTCTGTGACATTATCCGAACCAGTGAACTGCTAGATCACTCCAATCCTTGACTCTGGGAGCCAACCTTACCCTGCTCTGCTGTAAGAACTCCCGCTCCTGGGCTGTTCATGCACAGCCTCTGGCATGTAAGCTGGTCCCAGCTACTTGCAACCGAATGACACTAGCCAATATCTCCGGTCCCAGACACAACCCTAGGAACCTCCATCTTGCAGCGTCCATTTATGCCTGCTGGACGCTGCAAGCTTATATGAGTTCATCAATTTAACAAAGAAATTGATATGTACCAGGCTTCTTATCCCAAGGGGAGTCTCTGACATGCTTTAAACCAAACACACTGCTTCAGGTAGAATAAACAAACAGATTTATTAACTACAAAGATTGACTTATAATCACTTAAAATCTAAGCATAACAAGTCGGATTTGGTCAAATGAAATAAAAGCAAAATGCATTCTAAGCTGATCTTAACACTTTCAATGCCCTTACAAACTTAGATGCTTCTCACCACAGACTGGCTGGTTGCTCTTCAGCCAGGCTCTCCCCTTTGATCAGAGCTTCAGTCGCTTGGTGTGCTGTCTGTAGATGTATGTGGAAGAGCATGGCAAACCTCTCTCTCTTTTATCATGTCCTTTCTTCCCTCTTGGCTTTGCTCCCCCGCCCTTTAGAGTCAGGTGAGCATTACCTCATTGCAGTCCCAAACTGACCAAAGGAACAGGGGGGTGACTCACTCGAGAGTACAACAGATCCTTCGTTGTTGCCTAGACCAGTGTCCTTTGTTCCTGTGAGGCTGGGCTGGGTTTGTCCCATACATGTTCTGATGAGGTGTGAACTGCCCCTCTGCTTCTGGAGAGTTTTTCCATGGGCTTGCTTTAAGCCATGAGGACACATTTTCAACCTCATAACTGTATACGTGAAATTACAACCTATAATATAACATTACTAGAACAACAATTATTATGATATTACCATAACAACTATGCTTAGTACATTATGAGCCTTCTGAAGACACCGACATGACAAACTTTGCATTAGATACCACACAATCATATTATAAGGATGAACATGGTGGTGTAGGGTGTTCCCATGAGGTACAGAATGTCACTCTCCTTTTGCTGTTAGCAGTACAGGGCCAACGATACACAGTAAACCTTGCTGATTCCAGCCACTAAGGGGCAGTCACACATACTCACATGTCCAATTCATTACCATATAATCAACAGAAAAGTTTTAAAAAAAGGCACAAAAGAACTAGTACATGAGCTGCAGTGTAAATACGTGACAGTTAGAGCTGCTCTCTAATACATTCTGAAAGGGTGATGAAAAATGGTGAAATTAGCTATCCGATGGGTACATTAACCTAACCACCAACCATCTAAGACTATAAAAAAAGCTGATAGGACCAGAAAAGGAAAAGATCATATATAATATACAGCTGTCACCCACTAATCATCTCTGACAACACAGTGCTGCAGGACATGTACATCTGAATCCCTTAAGTGGATTTTTTGTCTGGTTAGTCCTAGCATTTCTCTCTTACTCTGGATTGTGTTTAGTGAAGTACAAAAATGCAAGAACAACACTAGCCTGCTTGAGTCTTTTACACATAAGTCAAGTTGTTAATTATTAGTCATGCACTAGTTCTGATTCTAATGTCACCTACGCCAGTGTGACCCCAGCTTGAATGGAATTACTTCTGATTCACACCAGTTTGTAAATCAAGATCAGAATCAGCTTACCGCCTTTAGTCCAGGCACAAGTGAGCTGTAGCTCACGAAAGCTTATGCTCAAATAAATTTGTTAGTCTCTAAAGTGCCACAAGTGTTCCTTTTCTTTTTACAGGAATTTGCTGTAGATCATAGGGATTTTGTTCGCAGATCAAGGGAAGGTCCTGGCCCTAAGCATTCAATAAATGCATAATTAAAAATAATGAAGCTGAACCCTGTTGCAAAGAGGCTGTCACGAGGGTTTAAGAGAAAAACTGCATGAGCAGATAAGGATATGGGGTCTAATTTTGCCCTCACTTACATCTATGCAACCCCATGAACTTCAATAGGGCTTTATAGGTGTAAACAATGGCAGAATTTGGCTTACAATCTTAACTCCGGTTTCAGAGGAACAGCCGTGTTAGTCTGTATTTGCAAAAAGAAAAGGAGTACTTGTGGCACCTTAGAGACTAACCAATTTATTTGAGCATGAGCTTTCGTGAGCCACAGCTCACTTCATCAGATGTGTACCGTGGAAACTGTACACATCTGATGAAGTGAGCTGTGGCTCACGAAAGCTCATGCTCAAATAAATTGGTTAGTCTCTAAGGTGCCACAAGTACTCCTTTTCTTTAATCTTAACTCCAGATCACATCTGATCACATGCCAACAGGTAAGAGTTTTCATGCTTTGTTAGCATACTAAATATCACAGAATGGAAAGAAGCAAAATTGAACAATTTTTCCCTTGCAGTAACACTGTTCTCCCTCCCATGCATAATCATTCCCTGCTCTCTCTGCAGTTTAACAAAGTGACAAAAATGTCACAGTCATTAGAAGCTGCAATCAAATGGCAGATCAGTTTTAAAAGCTTACATTAAAACCACATTAAACTATCTAACCCCAAAGCATGAATCCCCTTCAGAGAATAGGGATGCTTACAAAGTAAGGGGAGAGAGAGAGAAATGTCCGATACCCCACCAGTAACTCATTAATGCTCCATCGACTGTAAGTGTGTACGATCTGGATGAGCTTCCCAAAGAGGCATGCTGCCTTCACACTAAATATACATGTTGTTCGCATATAGACGTGGCTAATTCCTGTTCACGTCCAGCACAAGGTTGTGGACACTGCAGCCCTGTGACTGCGCTAGTAACTCTGAAGCAGCTCTACTAGTGCTCTGTGGCCTGGAGATGGGAAGCCTGTGGAGAACTCCTGTGCAAAACTTGTATGCTTGAGCTTTGCACTGGAGTCAAGAGTTTTGGCCCCTAGAGTGTAGAAACTGGCCTTTATCACAGCATGGGAAGGAGATGGATTCCCATGGATTAGTGAAGTCATTAAGTCAAGGAAGAGAGAGATCCATCCCACACTCAATTTGTTACCAGGTTGTCTCTGACAGGCTCAGTGTTAGGATGCAGCAGCAACAGATGCAGCTCTGGACAGAGGTGCATACCATGCAAACTGATCTACTCATACTGTTTGTGCACACTCCAGCCTTGGCATTTACTTCTGATCAGAACAAAAGAAGCCCCCAAACCATTTAATCTAATGTACAAAAGAGTTATCTGAGAGAATAATTAATCACCATTCCAGAATTCCAACTGATTTCATCCTCCACTGAGGATTTAAACCTGGCTTTGATTTTCCTGTTAAAAAGAAATTAGGTTGTTCCAAGACACAAGGTATTTCCTTAAGAGGCATTAGCCCGTGGTCACTTACAATTCACCTTGCTCCCTAAAGAGTATCAGATAAAAAGAAACAAACCCAGAACAGCAGTGAAACATGCAAAGCTTTTTTCTGCTGCTGCTGATTATAGGTTTTTGGGGCATTTGCTTTTGAGGCATTTGTGAGGCTGGCAGTAAAAACACACGGACTGTCTGGCTGAAGTGATAGCTCAGTCTAGTGCACAAATTCCCTCTCAGTGCAGCTGGGGTGTCTAACCCTTCCCCCGCTACCAGGAAAGACCCAGAGGCACCTGGGCTGGCTGTGTGAAACATATTAAATATAATATCTGTGTTACACTGTGGTTGCTCTTTCATACCCTCAGGCTAAGTACCTCAGTATCTCAGTCTTTCAGAAAGAAACTCCCTGCATGCTCTCTGTATACAAAACAGACATGTCTTATTATTTTAGTCTAAAAGAACAACAAACAAGAAAGAACAAATGGAAAATTTCCATGAAAGAGGGCAGTGTGCAGGTCTCTCTTGTAGCAGTCTGTGCTGGACTGAATACAAAATGGCTGTCACTTTCTGCGGGCAACATGGTTCTTAGAGATTTTAAGATGTAGTGCCTAGAAATTGACTTCAAAGAATTGTATAGGGTATATAGAACACAAAAACAAAAACTAAGGGGGGGAGGGGTTTTTTTTGCAGGGGGGAAGGTTAAATTTATCCTTCCTGTGTATTACATATAAAACTGCTATGATAATAAAGGACTTCTTTACAAAGAAATAAAACCCCACAAGTTTGCCACTCAGGGGCCAATACAGAGATCATTGGGTGTTCTAAGAGCCAGTAGTCACTGGGACAATCTAGGAAAGAACCCTGCCAGGGATACCACATCCCACCTTGTACACTGATATAGTCACTTCTGCAGCATGTCTCTGGAGGAATGTAGGCCTAAGGAGTGTAGGTGTGTTGCCCATGAACAGAGCTATGGCCAGAGGGCCCCATGCGCAGTGTGGGACTGCATGGCCACATATATCAGGTGGTTTGCGTGTGCTAGTCCTCTCTGCACCCAACAGGAGCAGTGAATGGTGGGCTGACTGTGCACATGGCTCAGCATAAAGGCACGTACATTGCAAATGAGGATTCCTTCCTTCTTTCCCACTGTTTTAGTGCACGAGCCCTTTTGCTTAAATCTGGCTCACAGTCTCAGGGCTGGGTTCCAAAGCATTTTTAGAGATATTGCCACTCTATACAGAGTAATGATTAATAAAATGTTACATTCATACAGCGCTTCATGCCAAAAGATCCCAAAGCGCTTTCCACGTTATGCAAACATTACGGTGTCACGAGTCCCTGGGCGATGCTCTGGAGCTGCTCCCTACGAAGCCACTCAGGACTCTGGAGAAGTCTCCTTTCTGTGAGCAGACTGTCTTCAGGACACACAGCTCACACAACTTCCACCTTCCTGGGTCTGACCTCAGAGCATTCAGCATCCTCTGCCCCTCCGTGTGCTTCCCACAGCGAGTCTGCCCAGGCGGGGTCCTGGGGAATCCAGAGGGTCCTGCACCCCAACTTCGCAGTCAGACGTGACTCTCAGCCAGCCAGTAAAACAGAAGGTTTATTAGATGACAGGAACACGGTCTAAAACAGAGCTTGTAGGTGCAGAGAACAGGACGCCTCAGCTGGGTCCATTTTGGGGGCAGTGAGCCAGACAACCACGTCTGCACTTCACTCCATGTCCCCAGCCAGCCCCAAACTGAAACTCTCCCCGGCCCTGCCTCCTCTGGGCTTTGTCCCTTTCCCAGGCCAGGAGGTCACCTGATTCCTTTGTTCTCCAACCCTTTAGCTCTCACCTTGCAGGGGGGGGAGGGCTAGACCATCAGTGGCCAGGAAACAGGGTGTTGGCCATACTCTGTGTCCAGACCCCTGCACATACCTGCCCTCTAGGGCTCTGCAATGATCATACACCCTTATCCCACCACCTAGATACTTAAGAACTGCATAGGGGAAACTGAGGCACCCCCACAATATTCAGAGGAAACATTATTTTTAGAGATATTGCCACTCTATACAGAATAATGGTTAATAAAATGTTACATTCATACAGTGCTTCATGCCAAAAGATCCCAAAGCGCTTTCCACGTTATGCAAACACTACGGTAAGTAGCCTATTGACTTCAATGGGACTGCTCACAGTACTGGAAGCCCCAGACTGTAAGCACTTGGGGCAGGGACTGTCTATTATTATGTGTTTATACAGTTCCTAGCACAACCTTGCTCTGATCTTGGTTGCAGCCTCTAGGCACTAGTGTAATGCAAGTTACTAATGGTAATAAGTCAGATGAGGCTTTACATACACAGACCACCACGGTAACCAATCAGATTCTGTAGATATCACTCTACAAATGTGCAGAATTCAATGGAAAATGAGTTTGTCTCTACAGCAGGGTTTGGGGTTGGTTTGTTTTGTTTTTTGATATGATAGAGATTTATATCTCTGTCGCAGAATTCTAACAATTCTTAATAGGCTAGTTCAACAACAACCTTATAGAAAGGTTCTTATTCTCTATTAAATTCACCACAAATGGGAAGTATCAAAACAACTGATTTCAGGATAAGCAAACAAAGTACACATCCACTCTCGTTTTACATTTTGTAATTATACAAGACCCAGCACCAAATAGCAAGTATTTCCCCGAAGCACAATCTACAGCGGACAGAGCCCCACGTCTGGAAAACTTGTCAGGCATAACATTACTGACTCTTATAAGCAGGATTCTGAATAGCAACCCAGAGCCAGCACCTCAAGTGAAACAAAGCTGAACCGCACAGTCACTATCTATAAACCATATCCTGCATCTGTGGGCATGGTGCTTTAGACTGGTCATCTGTCTGATCCCAACCAAAGTGAAACATCTGTCTTAGATCAAAGGATTACGCTGCAGACATGAACCAAAACTACAAATAAGCTTATATGAGCAGAATTAATTTACTTACTGATATCTTATTTTTTATTTTTCACTTTAAACGGAGCTATTCCCCTGTAGCACACAGACCATCACTTTAAAGTTGATTATGTTTTCTTGCAGCTTTGCAATTTATTTTTCAAGTGATTGCACATGTTTTCCAGATATGCTTTGCACAGAGCACAGTATGAAATATATATTTAAAAAGACCGTGTTTCTGAAAAAGGTCTCTGTGTACTGTACGTGGAAGCCAGAGGAGGATGAATTTAATTAGTTTTGCAGCTCAATAAAGTACTTGCAAACGCTGGCTGAAATGAAATTCACAAATTTGCTTCAATGTTTGGTTCATTCCCTTGGTCAACAAGAATTTTCTTCTTTTGATGATGGATGGATAAATTTGTGATTAGGGCACTTGGAACTCCAGAGATCTGGGTTCATTTCCTAGCTCTGCTATAGACTACCCAAGTGACCTTGGGTAAGTCACTTAGTATCTTTTTGTGTCTCTGATCCCCATTGTTTGCCTTTTCTGTTTCAGTGGTAAGCTCTCTGGAGGAGAGACTGTCTCTTAGTACATAGTGCCTAGCACATCGGAACCTGATCTACATTGTCAAACAAATAATGATTAATAACAATGAGTGCAAACATTTGCACTGGAAGCATTTGGGTAGCCACCTTGAAACTCTCTCTCTGAGTTTGGGGACTGATTTTCATGATGCATTAAGCACTCACTCTCTGGAAATCAGGCCCTATTAAGAGATCTCAAGTTGAGCAATCAAAATCACTAGCTACTTTTGAAAGTAATGGCCTCCAATGCGATCTGGTACATGGCAGTATCCCCTTGCTTCTAAAACCACCTGCTAATATAGGGCAGAGACAAGAGATGCCATTACTGGCCTTCAAAAATATACCCAGGGTATGCTATTCTGACACATGCCCCGTAACATCTATCTAGCCACATACGGTTCTTATTACTGTAGTATCTAAGCACAGCAGCCATAGAGTTATACAGTCTTTTCTGCAAACAATTCTAAGCTCCAAAGCTGTTACTCTTTTCCTCATGTCTAGCTGCTTCCCAAGCAACACAGTGCCTGAACAAAAGGTCGCCTACCATCTCCTTCTTCACCAGAGATACCGCAGTAGGATGCATGAAGGAATATTAGATTGTAAGTGCAAGAATTTTCACCTCTTTCAGAATGCCCTAAATATTAACTAGTGAATGGAGGAGACCAGAAGGATGGTCTGTGGTTATGGCCCTGCACTGGAACTCAGAAGATCTGGGTTCAGTTCCTGGCTCTGCCACAGACTCCCTGTGAGATCTTGGGCAAATCACCTAATCGCTCTGTGTCACTACTGTCCATTTGTAAAATGGCAATACTACTACCTCCTTTTTCTGCCTTGACTATTAGATTGTAGGCAGAGACCGTCTCTTACTATGTGCTTGTATAACATCCAGCACAGTGGGGGCTGATCTCAGTTGTGGTCACTAGGTCCTACTGTATCACAAGTAAGAATAATAAATAATATGAATAACAATATGAATATTAAGAATAATTAATAACATAAATTAAAAAGCTCTCTTTTGAAGCAAGCCAGGATGCTGAATTTAACACTCAAACACACAACAGCCAAAACAAAAGAAAATAACCATCTTTTGCTTGGTATATGTAGTTCAGGAAATTTTACAAAAGACTTCACAGATGCATTATACTTCATCGTTGCATGTTCTAATTTTATGATTACTCTAACTGGCATAATCAGATGCAATTACACTAATTGCATATATAAGCAATAATCAACCAAAAATTACACTAAAAAAAATTCTCCTTAAGAAAATTCCTACAACAAAAAAACATTAGGGAGACTAAAAGGGCTGAGTTGCAAATCTATTCAAGTGAAAGGAAAGTTAGCATTCAGGCTTAAAATCCCAAGTCCGTGATGAAATAAGACACTAGCTCACGAAAGCTTATGCTCAAATAAATTGGTTAGTCTCTAAGGTGCCACAAGTACTCCTTTTCTTTTTGCTACAACACTGTTCTACTGTCCACAGTTATATCTGGGGACTCATTTTTAACTTGGGTTAAGTGGGTGCAACTCCCATTGAAATTCCAATCGGAAAGTGTCCAATTACATTCTGGCTGAATTTGGACCTAAACATACGGGATCTCTGAACCATTGCTGTAAATTTCCTTGCTGTTGCAGGTTTGTCTTATATCTTTTATTGAAGAGATGGGACCAGCTACAGTCTGGCTTCTAAAGATCTCTTGAACTTTGATTCCAGATCCAAAATATGTAGCTCAAACACAATATGTAGCTCGAACACATCTCTATTTTAGTACTTTAATGTTTCCCATTGTATGACTAATAGATTATTTTATTTTACTGTTTCTTTCCTTTCCTGATGGCCTTCCATTATGAGCTCTGGAGTAAATTCCTGGGGACACCGAGGCTCCGAGGTTAATGACCTGATTATCAGAAATGTTGGGCACCCTTAAATCCTACTGAAGTCAATGAAAGTGCTCAGCACCTCTGAAAATCAGGCAATAAGTAACTTGCCCAAAGTCGCCCAGAAAGATTTGGTATTAGATGTGAGTAGTCCTGTGTTCTGAACACTAGGCCATGTCTCTATCCTGAACATGCTATCCTGTAGAGATGACCAACACAGACATACAACTTGGACTTTATGTATATGCCAACCTCCTCCATCCCAAATACATTCAGCATTTTTGTAATACTCCATTTTTTTCTGAGAAAGACAAAATTTGCAGCAGGCCACAGGACAAGCTGAAGGGAACTAGCACAATAACCAAGTGTGGGTTGTTTTTGTTGTTGTTTGGGGGGAGAGGTTTGCTTTAAAATAATAGAAGACATCAGAGTCAATGAACCATAATGATTAAGGTATTTTTAAGTATTAATAATGAAGTGTCTTGACCCAGCTAATTCAACAGCAAAGTAACAAGTGAAGACACTACACTATATTTAGGATTCAAAACACTGAGCAAGTTTCATTTTAATAATGGCTTTTCAAACGTCTGTGCCAATAAGAAGCTAAACTGCAAACAAAAATAAAAAATACTTGGATTGTTTCCAGGTAAATAAATAAATGGATTAGTCTCAGGCAAGCCATTTTCTTGTGTTCTCTGTAATGATGTCTTGGAATTGCCCTAGAAAAGGCATTCAAGGACAAATTAATGGAAAAAAGGGAACCACTGGAATGGGAACTTAAGAAGTAGTTTCCAAAAGTTGGGTTGGATGATCCCACAGGGTGGCAAAATTCCCTTTGACTTCAATTAGAGCAGGAGCAGGCCCATATGCCACTCAACAAATTATCTCTAAAACTCTGAAAAAGCATCATGGCCTTTCAGTAAGAGTGCGGTAATCAGGGTGTACCCTCTAAGAATCAGCACAGGGCAGAAGATTATGGAAAGACTCTCTTATTTGTAGCTTGAAAGGAAAGGAGAGAAAAATGCAAGGCAATGAAAGTGGTTTCATGTGCATATATTTGCATGAATAAACAGTGCAGAAGGAGTCTGCTTCCTGTTTTTAACAAGGGCTTTGTTTGTTACAATAATAGATAGTCCCTGTTGTTTGCATTGTGGCTCAAGTGGGAGCTATCGTGGAATCTCATCAAAGGTTTCTGGAAAGTCAGGAAAAGCTGCTAAAGAAGCAACAGTTATCAGACTAAACTGAGACCCTGACCAAAGAAAAACAAATTTAATAAACATTTGGGTTTTCTTCTGGGACAATAGTTATTGCTGGCTGTATGCACACTCTCACATATTGGGCAGTATGTACAGTAGTCTGCATTAATGGCTATGTTATAGGCATTAAAACAGATCCGTGAAACCACAGGATTATCCACTTAATTACAGATGCACTGATTTTCTACTTACTGTGACAGGGTCAGGCCGGATGGCTACAGGAGAGTAACAGAAGGCAGATATATTAGCCCCAGGTTAAGTAGGTCCCTTTTCCCTGGGTAAGGTAACAGGGAAGGTTCCAGAACAATCAGGAACCTTCTGGAGACAATTAAGACAGACAGGCTGATTAGAACACCAGCAGCCAATCAAGAAGCTGCTAGAATCAATTAAGACAGGCTAATCAGGGCACCTAGGTTTAAAAAGGAGCTCACTTAGTTTGTGGTGCACGTGTGAGGAGCTGGGAGCAAGACAAACTAGGAGCTGAGAGTGAGAACGCAGACTGTTGGAGGACTGAGGAGTACAAGCATATTATCACACACCAGGAGGAAGGTCCTATGGTGAGGATAAAGAAAGTGTTGGGAGAAGGCCATGGGGAAGTAGCCCAGGGAGTTGTAACTGTCGCACAGCTGTTCCAGGAGGCACTCTAGAGAGTTGCACTCCACAGGGCCCTGGGCTGGAACCCGGAGTAGAGGGTGGGCCTGGGTTCCCTCCAAATCCTCCCAACTCCTGGTCAGGAGGAGTCAACCTGGACTGTGGGTTCAGAAAAACGGCCAAGCTGAGGGCTGCCGTGAAGCTCCAAGGCAAGCAAATCTGCCAGTAAGCACAAGACCCACCAAGGTAGAGGAGGAACTTTGTCACAATACTAATAGAAACAACAGAGCCCCCATGGCCCCCATGTGGGATACTCCCACACAAGGCACAAGTAGCGTCACTAAGTTGCCTGTGCGGAGTTTCTTGCACATTCTTCGTGATATAAGTGTAGACAAACCCTCTGCCTCCTCTAGCCCCATCAGGGAAGCACTTTTGGGGCCAAATCTTGACATCACAGGGCTACCTATCAGGCCCTAAGAGCGGGACTTCAACACAGCAAGCTGACCTTTCCAGTGAAGCCGTTCTCTGAAGCACTTCTCAAAGCTCAGCTGCTCTTTTAAAGTAAGAATATTAGTAATCTGTTGCCATAGCAATGCTTCCTTACCCTTGACAACAAATACTCCAGCACTTAGCTTCTATAAACTCTGCCTACCACCCCCTTCTCCCAGTCTAGCATTATCCTCTCTTGCTCTCTCTCTCTCTACTTTTTGTTCTTCTCACTTGTCTGTCATTTAAAACAATTAATACAATAGCTGCTAGGAAGCAGCACTGTTCAGTCATCTCACACGCATATGCCTAACTTACAGCAGTGCCTACTACCTGCAGCTCTTCACTGACTTCAACTGCAGTCGTAGGCACTGATCACCTCTGAAAAGCAGAGTGATTTCAATTCCCAAAACTGCAATGATGGAGCTGTATGTTCCCCTCAGAGTACAGACAGCTTCTCACTCCTCTCAACTTTCACATCTAGAGTGGATTTTTTAAAGTTGTCATTGTTTCTTTCTGCTACCCAGTCTGTCTGTCTGACTTCCCCTGCTGTCTTTTGTCTTATACTTAGAATGTAAAAAGAAAAGGAGGACTTGTGGCACCTTAGAGACTAACAAATTTATTAGAGCATAAGCTTTCGTGAGCTACAGCTCACCTCACTGGATGCATACAGTGGAAAATATAGTGGGGAGATTTTATATACACAAAGAACATGAAACAGTGGGTGTTACCATACAGACTGTAACAAGAGTTATCTGGAAAGGTGAGCTATTACCAGCACAAGAGCGGGGGGGGGGGGGGGGGGGGGGGGGGAGGAAGGGACGGGACTTTTGTAGTGATAATCAAGGTGGGCCATTTCCAGCAGTTGACAAGAATAATAGGGGGGGAAATAAACAAGGGGAAATAGTTTGTATGGTAACACCCATTGTTTCATGTTCTCTGTGTATATAAAATCTCCCCACTATATTTCCCACTGTATGCATCCGATGAAGTGAGCTGTAGCTCACGAAAGCTTATGCTCTAATAAATTTGTTAGTCTCTAAGGTGCCACAAGTCCTCCTTTTCTTTTTGTGGATACAGACTAACATGACTGCTACTCTGAAACTTAGAATGTAAACTCTTTGGCCCAGGAACTATCTTTTTGGGTTTTTGTACAGCACCTAGCACAATGGTGTCCTGGTCCATGACTAGGGTTTCTAGGTGCCATGGTAATAAATAAATACATACATAAATAAACAGAAGCAGCAGCAAGCATGTGTTCAACGACAAGTTATTGGGCTTAATAGTGTTCATTTACAGAGTAGAGAAGAATAATTCCCTCTCGAAGAAATCACTGGGTAAAATTCTCTGATCTGTGCTATTCAGGAGGTCAGACTTGATGTTGATCATAATGGATTTAAAATGTATGACTCTGAATTATTTTCCAGGAGCTGATTAAGATTAATGACACTCTTAAGAAAACTATTTATGGCTTTCCTTTCATCAGTTCTGTTCAACAATAAAACCCTATTCTGGGGCTTCCTGTTTTTGAAGTTATGCGCCATTGCATTTCAATGGGAATTCTCATTTGCATAACAACTATCATTCCCAAATGACCAAATAGTGTTTTACAGATGTTAACCCTGAAGACCTCTAGGCTGGACAGTGGGCAAGAATACTCATTTTACAGAATGGGAAATGGGGCAGAGAGTCTTGCTAAAGTCCTGGTACAGCCAGGTATAGAACACAAAAAGTTCTGACTCTGAATCAGAACACCCCAGCCTATTGTAGAATTGTTGGTTACAACTGTCTTTGCTGGAAGGGAATGGACAAATGGGACACCAGCATTTACACTGTCCCCTAGACCATCCACCATTCTAAAGACTGCAGGAGGAACTTGGACCAGGCTGTCCAGATGGTGTCTGCTTGATTGGGAAACCAATCTTAACCATGCTTGCAGAGGGCAAAGACGCAATCTTGCGTACAAGGTTACATAAGCCGATGCTGTCCTGTGACACAGCAATCTGAGGCTCATTTGGGCCATGATGGATAGGTAAATCCTGAGTGGGGGACACAGATTACAAATAGTTCAGAACCTCTCTTGAGGAAGAAAGGCTTTTGCTACAGGGGGTGCTGGATCTAGGGGAGCTGAGGGTGCTACCACACCCCCTGGCTTGAAGTAATAATAACAAAACACCAAATACATGGTTTCCACGGTTTCCATCAGCACCCCCACTGTAAAAATTGTTTTAGCACCCATCTTTGCTATTGTAGAATAGAGCAAGGCCCCGATAAATTCCAGTCTCTGCGTGAGTACCAATGTTGACTTGTCTTTGTTCAGCATAAGTCCTAGAGAATCTTCTCATTATGATTGCAGAGGCATAATCTTGGAGGAACTATCTGCAGTGTCCAATGAAAATTGAAGAAATGTTTCCAACTAGACGGTCTTCCATCATGAAGGCTTAGAACTCTTTCATGGAATCCTCAGAGAGTTTATCTACAAACTTTGACAGAACCTCCCGATTAAGAAAATCATACTTGGCTAACAGTGCCTGTTGATTAGCTGCTGGCATTTGTAGAGATGAAGCGGAATAAATCTTTGTGTCCAGTCTCTGAGGCTCTTTCCTTGGGGGCTGATCTGAACCTCCCTTGCCTTGGCCTCTCATTGGCACCGATGACTACCAGGGAATTTGGAGCTGGATAAGAGTCAAAACACTTGAATCTCTGGGCAGACACGTGGTAGTATTTGTCTAGCTGTGGGAGACAGTGACCCAGGTGTACTCCATAGGACTTTCGGTGGCTCCAAAAGGGCCTCATTAATCAGGAGGACTACCCTTCCTGGGGTTGCCCCTTTGCAGAATATCCAACAGCTTGTGGGTATTTCCCTGAAGAACTCAGCTTCTATACCAAGCAGAGAGGCCATTTTTCTAGCAAATCCTGATAGGACTTAAAATCTTCAGGGACTAGTGACGATGAGCTTGAGACCAGTGAGTCCTCTTGGAAGGGCAAGGATAAATTTACAAGAGCCAATGTAGCCACCTGGAGCAAAGCTTGTTTCATCAACAATGGCTCATCCTTCTGGGGTGACTGTTCAGCCAGAAAATGCCTGCTCACTCTTCCAGCACACAAGACTCTAACCTGGATGGCTCCAGAGACATCATCCTGCAGCCAAGTGGAGATCAAGATCTGGAGGATCTAGTGGGGGCCCCACAGGTTCAATACAATAAAACACTGGAGGCAAAACTGTCTCAGGCCACACCAGCCTCTCCTTACAATGTGATTGGTACAATCTGGCACCAAGGTTCTTCTTCTTGAGTCAGTCTGGATGATTTACTGAACTTCATGCACCATGGCAGGGGTGGGGAGGAGCTAGAGGGGTCCTCTGAAATATCAGTTGGCATAGAAGGTACCAAACCCAGTGGTTCTACTGGGCAGCCCAATCAGTCAAACTCACTTCAGGACAAAGACAAAGGCAGTACTGGAGATGGCAGCCTGGTCAGTATTGCAAACACCTCCTGGGACATTGAAGGTCTCGCCTTGCCTCTGGTACTAGAACAGGCTTACCAGGTGGCAATGCATAGCCCAGTGTCAACGCCCAGACAGACTAAAGCCCCAGTTGAGGGCACAGTCAGTACCGGTGCTGAAGATACAGACAGGGCAGTTTTAGATTTTTTTTCTTAACCGGCATCAATGATGGTGCTGGCAATAGTCCCTGCCCTGGTGCTGACAAGGCAGAGAGCCCAGGGAGAGTCAGAGCCAACAGGAGTCCTGCAGGTTCCTGTATCAGTGGTGAACCAGGGGTAGACAGACAGAGCAGGTTCTTCGCCACCTCATGTTCCTGTGAGGTTGGAGGCACCACCATGTGCAGAGCGGGAACACTGTCCATCAGTACCAGACTTGACATCTGCCACACAAACAGATCTAGAGTCAACGGAGTAGGGCCGAGAGTCTCTTGTCTCGGTATCAGGAAGATACAGGCTGACAGCCCAGCTCTACCCAGGTACCTGGTGAATCTCGGCGCTGCTCCGGTCCCCTCTTTGAGGTGGAAGATGAGCCTCTTTTGCATCTTGAATGGCTCCTATCAGTCTTATGGGTCCTTTTGCGAGAAACCCCAGGAGAGCAAGACCAACCTCTCCTCCTTCCTGGAGAGTAGATGGAGTCCAAGAGTCTGTCTGAAGCCTGCACCATGGTGTATGACTGCATGTGGACAGAGCAATCCGTGGCCGGTGTCGGTACCGAGGCAGGCCTCATTGCCTGTTCCAGGAGGTGCTGTTTGAGAGACAGATATCTGGAGATCAGAATGTGCTTCTTGAAGGAGCAGCAGATGCTACACATCTCTTTGAGACACAATAAACAACAAGTGTGGGGTCACTCTTAAGAATGGACACCCCACATAAAGGCTGGAGAGTGCTGAATGCCCCCACTGCTCAGCACTGCCACTAACCACACTAAACCAGCAGAAAAGAGAAAATTAAAACAGTAAATAAAACCCAACTATTTACAGGATTATCAGAGCTAAGGGCTAACTGTGGAACAGAAGAAACCATAAGGAAAACCACATGGGGAGTTCTGATTTGGGCCATGAGCGGTAAGAAAGAACTGAATGGGGACAGGGCAGCGCCGCCCTTATACAGCCTCAAGAAGGGCCACAGGAGGCATGGGCACGTGTGCGCCCCTCCCAACTCGGTACTGCTGTGGAAAATTTTTTTGTCTTTGGCGCACAGGGCACACACACCTGAGTGGAATACACATCCGCATCCCCTCAAAGAATATATTTCTTTGCTTTATTTTTTCCTGCTTCTTTTCTATAAAACATAGTTGGCAGCAGTTTCTGCATAATCACTTTTTACTGTTTCCCATCTAGTCAGTTACGCTACTCACGTTTAAAGTTAAGCGTGTGTGTTCATCTTCTCAGGATCATGGCCTTAAGGCCAGATTTTCAAAGGTATTTAGACCTTGCTGTGCTCAGCGTTGCAGATTGAGGCACCTGACTTTGGAGCCTAAATGCTGCTTTCTAAAGGGATTTAGGCACTAAATACCAGTGGGATTTAGGCTCCTAAGTGATTAAATCCCTTTTGAAAATGAGACTTGGGCTCCTACATAAGGCATTACAATGCTGAGCATCATAACACCTAATACCTTTAAAAATCTGGGCCTTAGTCACTTTCCCTTGTTGTTCCGATGGATCTTTCACAGAGCAGCAGGGTAAAGAAAAACAAAAACATTTTTAAAATAGAAAAACATGATTTTAGAAACCATAAAAGTCAGTGGAGCTACACCTGCAGCGCAATCCCCAGCCTCTGCCCTCCATTACTATTAGCAGGAGTTGGCGTACAGTAGCACCTGGTGGCCTCAACCAAAATTGTGCTAACTGCTATACAAATACACAGTGAGAGACTGTCCCTGCGCCAAAGAACTAATAGTCTAAATAGACAATGATGGGAAGGGAAACAGAAGCAGAAGCAAAGGGAGGGGACGTGACTTCCCCAAGGTCACACAGTCTTTAGAAGAAAAGGAGTACTTGTGGCACCTTAGAGACTAACCTCAAATAAACTGGTTAGTCTCTAAGGTGCCACAAGTACTCCTTTTCTTTTTGCGAATACAGACTAACACGGCTGTTACTCTGAAACCAGTCTTTAGAAGAGAACTCAGGTATTCATATCCTGAGTCCCAGTCAAATGTCTTATCCACAATGCCTCTTTAGGAAGCAACAGCACCCAAGATGTATTAGTGTCTCCTAATAGTTGTAAAGTTCAGGCTCATTTCTTTGGACAGACACTGTAGCTTCCAGAATAAGTTATTTCATCTCCCATTCTACATAACATCTTATCACATTCTTATCTGCAGGTCTTGGTTTAACTGTTATCATCCCTCCCGCATTCCCTCTTTCTTAGCCCACTTTAATTTTGTTCTTTTATACAAGCTCTTTTTTTAAAGCTCATCTCTGCATATAAGATTCTGGGAGTGTCAAGAAATGGAAGTATTATTTCTAAAAATGAATAAGATGTGAGTCATCTAATGAATAAGCACATTGGATCGGATAGTCTCATTCAGTCTATGTGCAAGTCCAGACCATTTCATTATCTAAATCACTTGTCCATTTTATATGCTAATGTGCCAGCGCTCTGGGGCTGGGAACAGGCTCCCATTTCACAGACCCTAGGGTAATTGCTGCTGATCTCATTAGGCTGAGAGAGGCAGCACACTCCTTGAAATCTATATTACAGAAGACATGGACATTTACATAAATGGCTGTATTTATTAGGTACAAAAGCTAACTTCAGAGATACATCAGATGTCATCAAATATTTGCTTTAAGAGCCACACCAGCAGGTGGTCCTGAAGGTCACCTCTATTATCTCCAAACCATTTCAGACTCAGAAAACAGATTTCAGAGTAGCAGCCGTGTTAGTCTGTATCCGCAAAAAGAAAAGGAGGACTTGTGGCACCTTAGAGACTAACAAATTTATTTTCTTTTCTTTTTTCAGAAAACAGAGGCCTTCATCCTGCAAACAAATCTGCCCAGGCAAACCCTTATCCACTCAGAGTACCCCATTTAAAGTCAATGGGGATTTATGCGGTTGTGGGATCGAGGCCAAAGTGCTTAGAGGGCATATGAAACATGGGAGTTAAACTTCTAAGAACTAACATTTAAAAATAAAGCTTGGACATGCGGTGCATCACACAGTAAACGAAGAAGGGTACATGGGGTCTGGTAGGGGATAATTAGTCTGTATTACTTGATTCACTGCGCAATGCACAGTAAGTAGGTGGGGTGGTTAATTTCTCCAGTTTAGTTTAGTGTTGCAGCAAAAGTGTATTTAAAAAAAAGAAAATGTGAAATAATTAAAGTTAGATTCAGATGATAGTGGGGCAACTGTCGTCGTAGGTTAATATTAAGGCAGACATCTTTGGACCAGATTTTCAGAAAAGCTCAGCACCCAACATGCATCCAATTTGCTGCGCTCTTCTGAAAATCTGGCCTTTGAAAGTGACCAGTCCTTTAAGTTTCTGTCTTCATCCAGAAAAAGAACGGAAATTCCTCATTAGGGTGGGATCTTCCAATTTGCCAGTGTCAGGCTGGTTACATTAACAGACAATAATAATACTTCACTCCTTTTCTCCAAAGTTCTGAAATCACTTTACAAAAGGCACATATGTCTTTATCAGACCCTTTTTTAGAGAGGGGGGAAACTGAGGCATGGTGAGAGCAAGTGCCTTGTCTACAGTCACACAGCAACTCAGTGACTAGACCATTAGTTAGCCCTCACATGCTCTTGGATCAGGATGTTGTAAGTCTCAGCCCCGCACTGAAACTTGGGCTCAAGCCCAGTGCCAACACTGCAGTACTAAAGGGCCGCTTTATTACGATAGTGCCTTCCTTTGGATAAAATGTCAAACCAAAGGTATTTTTTTGCCCTTCTCTTCTGGCCATCCACATGGAAGTAAAAGAGCACAAGTACTTTTTACCTCATCAAAAGCCGTATCTTCATTACAAAAATTATCTGTTACTGACAACGTGTGCAGCTGCAAGTATAGTCAAGGATAAATGCGGTTCAGCACCATTTTCAGCAATCATTGTTAAATGGGCACGTGTCACAACCCCCACAATGTACTAACAACATGGTCTGAATTTGGGCTCTTCAGCACTTCAGCGTAGTTCTCTTTTACCTGAGTTTAGTAGATGGGAGCAGTAACAAACACCCATCATCTGAGGATCAGCCACTGAGGTGGGACATGTAACACACTGAACAGTGAGTTACATAAGGTTTAGCAGACAGGTCAAAAGTCACCAGCATATTATTGATATTGCCTTCAACATTAATCATGTCTGATGTGCTTATAGAAGTCCCAGTGAAGAAGGAAAAACAAAGCATTTACTGTGATGATAAGGCAGTTGGGCTGTAATCCATTTAACACAGCTGCAAACCACTTCCTCCTCTCTCATTCACACTAAAGAGACCTTTTAACATAACCTCAATGAAAGGGCAATTATCATCTCTCTTGATACAGTCATAATGCCATAAGATCTGTCAGGTTCCCCACTGGGATAACCCCTTTACATTTCTATCTCCTTCCAAGTCATTCTCTCTCAAGTGCCAACAGGACAACACTATACGTCCAACAGCAGGCTCTAAGCCCTGGTCTACACTAGGACTTTAGGTCGAATTTAGCAGCGTTAAATCGATTTAAACCTGCACCCGTCCACACAATGAAGCCCTTTATTTCGACTTAAAGGGCTCTTAAAATCGATTTCCTTACTCCACCCCTGACAAGTGGATTAGCGCTTAAATCGACGTTGCCGGCTTGAATTTGGGGTACTGTGGACACAATTCGATGGTATTGGCCTCCGGGAGCTATCCCAGAGTGCTCCATTCTGACCGCTCTGGACAGCGCTCTCAACTCAGATGCACTGGCCAGGTAGACAGGAAAAGAACCGCGAACTTTTGAATCTCATTTCCTGTTTGGCCAGCGTGGCAAGCTGCAGGTGACCATGCAGAGCTCATCAGCACAGGTGACCATGATGGAGTCCCAGAATCGCAAAAGAGCTCCAGCATGGACTGAACGGGAGGTACGGGATCTGATCGCTGTTTGGGGAGAGGAATCCGTGCTATCAGAACTCCGTTCCAGTTTTCGAAATGCCAAAACCTTTCTGAAAATCTCCCAGGGCATGAAGGACAGAGGCCATAACAGGGACCCGAAGCAGTGCCGCGTGAAACTGAAGGAGCTGAGGCAAGCCTACCAGAAAACCAGAGAGGCGAACAGCCGCTCCGGGTCAGAGCCCCAAACATGCCGCTTCTAGGATGAGCTGCATGCCATTTTAGGGGGTTCAGCCACCACTACCCCAGCCGTGTTGTTTGACTCCTTCAATGGAGATGGAGGCAATACAGAAGCAGGTTTTGGGGATGAAGAAGATGATGATGAGGAGGTTGTAGATAGCTCACAGCAAGCAAGCGGAGAAACCGGTTTTCCCGACAGCCAGGAACTGTTTCTCACCCTAGACCTGGAGCCAGTACTCCCCGAACCCACCCAAGGCTGCCTCCTGGACTCAGCAGGCGGAGAAGGGACCTCTGGTGAGTGTACCTTTTAAAATGCTATACATGGTTTAAAAGCAAGCATGTGAAAGGATTACTTTGCCCTGGCATTTGCGGTTCTGCCTTTGCAAAAGGTTTCTGGGGAGGGCAGCCTTATTTCGTCCTTCATGGTAGGACACTTTACCACTCCAGGCCAGCAACACGTACTGGGGAATCACTGTAGAACAAAGCATTGCAGTGTATGTTTGCTGGCATTCAACCAAAATCCGTTCACGCGGTGGGAGGAGGCAAAATGCGACCTTGTAACGAAAGCACATGTGCTATGTATGTAATGTAAACAGCAAGGTTTACCCTGAAAGAGTGTAGCGACTGTTTTATAAAATGTGTCTTTTTAAATACCGCTGTCCCTTTTTTTTTCTCCACCAGCTGCATGTGTTTCAATGATCACAGGATCTTCTCCTTCCCAGAGGCTAGTGAAGCTTAGAAAGAAAAAAAAACGTACTCGCGATGAAATGTTCTCCGAGCTCATGCTGTCCTCCCACACTGACAGAGCACAGACGAATGCGTGGAGGCAAATAATGTCAGAGTGCAGGAAAGCACAAAATGACCGGGAGGAGAGGTGGAGGGCTGAAGAGAGTAAGTGGCGGGATGAAGAGAGTAAGTGGCGGGCTGAAGACAGGGCTGAAGCTCAAAGGTGGCGGCAGCGTGATGAGAGGAGGCAGGATTCAATGCTGAGGCTGCTGCAGGACCAAACCAGTATGCTCCAGTGTATGGTTGAGCTGCAGCAAAGGCAGCTGGAGCACAGACTGCCACTGCAGCCCCTCTGTAACCAACCGCCCTCCTCCCCAAGTTCCATAGCCTCCACACCCAGACGCCCAAGAACGCGGTGGGGGGGCCTCCGGCCAACCAGCCACTCCACCACAGAGGATTGCCCAAAAAAAAGAAGGCTGTCATTCAATAAATTTTAAAGTTGTAAACTTTTAAAGTGCTGTGCTTAAAGTGCTGTGTGGCATTTTCCTTCCCTCCTCCACCACCCCTCCTGGGATACCTTGGTAGTCATCCCCCTATTTGTGTGATGAATGAATAACGAATGCATGACTGTGAAGCAGCAATGACTTTATTGGCTCTGCAAGCAATGATTAAAGGGAGGAGGGGAGGGTGGTTAGCTTACAGGGAAGTAGAGTGAACCAAGGGGTGGGGGGGTTCATCAAGGAGAAACAAAGAGAACTTTCACACCGTAGCCTAGCCAGTCATGAAACTGTTTTTCAAAGCTTCTCTGATGCGTACCGCGCCCTCCTGTGCTCTTCTAACCGCCCTGGTGTCTGGCTGCGTGTAACCAGCAGCCAGGCGATTTGCCTCAACCTCCCACCCCGCCATAAACATCTCCCCCTTACTCTCACAGATATTGTGGAGCACACAGCAAGCAGTAATAACAGTGGGAATATTGGTTTCGCTGAGGTCTAAGCGAGTCAGTAAACTGCGCCAGCGCGCCTTTAAACGTCCAAATGCACATTCTACCACCATTCTGCACTTGCTCAGCCTGTAGTTGAACAGCTCCTGACCACTGTCCAGGCTGCCTGTGTATGGCTTCATGAGCCATGGCATTAAGGGGTAGGCTGGGTCCCCAAGGATACATATAGGCATTTCAACATCCCCAACAGTTATTTTCTGGTCTGGGAATAAAGTCCCTTCCTGCAGCTTTTGAAACAGACCAGAGTTCCTGAAGATGCGAGCATCATGCACCTTTCCCGGCCATCCCACGTTGATGTTGGTGAAACGTCCCTTGTGATCCACCAGAGCTTGCAGCACTATCGAAAAGTACCCCTTGCGGTTTATGTACTCGGCGGCTTGGTGCTCCGGTGCCAAGATAGGGATATGGGTTCCATCTATAGCCCCACCACAGTTAGGGAATCCCATTGCAGCAAAGCCATCCACTATGACCTGCACATTTCCCAGGGTCACAACCCTTGATATCAGCAGATCTTTGATTGCGTGGGCTACTTGCATCACAGCAGCCCCCACAGTAGATTTGCCCACTCCAAATTGATTCCCAACTGACCGGTAGCTGTCTGGCGTTGCAAGCTTCCACAGGGCTATCGCCACTCGCTTCTCAACTGTGAGGGCTGCTCTCATCTTGGTATTCATGCGCTTCAGGGCAGGGGAAAGCAAGTCACAAAGTTCCATGAAAGTGCCCTTACGCATGCGAAAGTTTCGTAGCCACTGGGAATCGTCCCAGACCTGCAACACTATGCGGTCCCACCAGTCTGTGCTTCTTTCCCGAGCCCAGAATCGGCGTTCCACAGCATGAACCTGCCCCATTAGCACCATGATGCATGCATTGTCAGGGCCCATGCTTTCAGAGAAATCTGTGTCCATGTCCTGATCACTCACGGGACCGCGCTGACGTCGCCTCCTCGCCCGGTATCGCGTTGCCATGTTCTGGTGCTGCATATACTGCTGAATAATGCGTGTGGTGGTTAATGTGCTCCTAATTGCCAAAGTGAGCTGAGCGGGCTCCATGCTTGCCTTGGTATGGCGTCCGCACAGAAAAAAGGCGCGGAACGATTGTCTGCCGTTGCTCTGACGGAGGGAGGGGCGACTGACGACACAGCTTACAGGGTTGGCTTCAGGGAGCTAAAATCAACAAAGGGGGTGCCTGTACATCAAGGAGTATTTCAGGCAGGACTGCACGGAGGGTTCCAATAAGAAATGGTGCACCTAAGTTATCGTTGTTATTGGAACAAGGAGGTTAGCCTGGCCTCTGATTGATACATGGCTAGATTTACCTCGCTGCACCTTCTCTGTGAGTGACTGCAGTGTGACCTAGAGGAATGAGTCCCCTAGACAGGGGAGGAGGCAAATGAGTACAAAACAAATCTGGTCTATTTCTTGTTTTGATCCACTCCATCTATCTTTTACATCTTTGGCTGGCAGCAGACGGTGCAGAAGGACTGCATGCCATCCACATCTCATGGCTGCTCGGCAGAAGATGGTACAGTACGACTGCTAGCCATCCCCATCTCTTGCCTGCCTGGCAGAAGATGGTGCAATACGACTGCTAGCAATCCTCATCTCTTGCCTGCCTGGCAGAAGATGGTACAGTACGACTGCTAGCAGTCCGTATCGCCTGCCCGCTCACCATAAGACGGTTCAATAGGACTGACTGCAGGACTAAAGAGAATGACCTGGTCAAGTCACTCCAAATTTAGTCCCTGCGCCCATGTCTGCCCAGGCGCTCCCAGCCGACGCGGCCAGGAGCACCTCGGACACGATGAGGACGACTACCAGTCGTATTGCACCGTCTGCTGCCAGAAGGCAAGGGGTTGCTGCTACTGTGCAGCAAAGCCGTACCGCGTCTGCCAGCACCCAGGAGACATAGGGTGACGGTTACCTGAGCGGGCTCCATGCTTGCTGTGGTATGGCGTCTGCACAGGTAACTCAGGAAAAAAGGCGCGAAATGATTGTCTGCCCTTGCTTTCACGGAGGGAGGGAGGGAACGGGGGCCTGACAACACGTACCCAGAACCACCCGCGACAATGTTTTAGCCCCATCAGAGTGCTCCATTGTGACTGCTCTGGACAGCACTCTCAGATGCCCGATTGTTTGCCATTGCTCTGACGCTGGGAGGGGCGCTTACAGGGTTGGCTTCAGAGAGCTAAAATCAACAAAGGGGGTGGCTTTACATCAAGGAGTATTTCAGGCAGGACTTCACGGAGGGTTCCAATAAGAAATGGTGCACCTAAGTTATTGTCCTTATTGGAGCAAGAAGGTTAGCCTGGCCTCTGATTGATACATGGCTAGATTTACCTCGCTGCACCTTCTCTGTAAGTGACTGCAGTGTGATCTAGAAGAATGAGTCCCCTAGACAGGGGAGGGGGGGAAGCAAATGAGTACAAAACAAATCTGGTCTATTTCTTGTTTTGACCCACTCCATCTATCTTTTACATCTTTGGCTGGCAGCAGACGGTGCAGAAGGACTGCATGCCATCCACATCTCATGGCTGCTCGGCAGAAGATGGTACAGTACGACTGCTAGCAGTCCGTATCGCCTGCCCGCTCACCATAAGACGGTTCAATAGGACTGACTGCAGGACTAAAGAGAATGACCTGGTCAAGTCACTCCAAATTTAGTCCCTGTGCCCATGTCTGCCCAGGCGCTCCTGATCGACCTCACAGAGGTGACCAGGAGCACCTCAGACATGATGATGACGGCTACCAGTCGTACTGTACCGTCTGCTGCCACAAGGCAAGGGGTTGCTGCTACTGTGTAGCAATGCCGTACCGCGTCTGCCAGCACCCAGGAGACATAGGGTGACGGTTACTGAGCGGGCTCCATGCTTGCCATGGTATGGCGTCTGCACAGGTAACTCAGGAAAAAAGGCGCGAAATGATTGTCTGCCCTTGCTTTCACGGGGGGAGGGAGGGAACGGGGGGCTGACGATATGTACCCAGAACCACCCGCGACAATGTTTTAGCCCCATCAGGCATTGGGATCTCAACCCAGAATTCCAATGGGCAGCGGAGACTACGGGAACTGTGGGATAGCTACCCACAGTGCAACGCTCCGGAAGTCGACGCTTGCCTCGGTACTGTGGAAGCGCTCCGCCGAGTTAATGCACTTAGAGCATTTTCTGTGGGGACACACACACTCGAATTTATAAAACCGATTTCTAAAAAACCGACTTCTATAAATTCGACCTTATTCCGTAGTGTAGACATACCCAACGTTTCCTTGCCATTGCATAAGGGAGTTAATGACTTCTAGTAGGATTACATAACTGGCAGAATTCCACTGTACTTTGAACTGGTGCTTCTGGCAATAGTGAAATATGAACCTGAGGAAGGGCAGATCCTCTCAGCAGACAAGAAGTTGCACCTTGAGAAGAGAGGCTAGTGGAAAGGAGCTTAATTCTGTCAGGTCTTGTTAATTCTGCAGTCTTCTAGACTGTTGCTAATGTGAAGGACAGGCTAAAACCATGAAAGGGCAGAAGAGGAAACATACAAACAGTTAAGGGGAATATCATACAGGAGGCAATGGACTTCTGGTTTCAGGATAAATGATCATACCCCAATGCAACCTTCCTTTCCAGGTTGGAAAATCAATGGAAAAATACTTCTAAAAAAAAAGGGCAAGTTATTATGGGTCTGTGGTTGTAGGATGGTTTATATGCTAGAGGCCTCAGCCTGCTCCCACTTGAAATCAGTGGAAAAACTCCCAGTGATGCTATAACACAGCTACACGCTAAGCACCCAAAAGAGAAGAGAAAGCAACCACATTTAAGAGAGATTCGTTGATTAGCAGGAAAACTTCAAATCCGTAAACCTGTCATCACCATTAGGGCCACCTTCATTCCTGATTTAGAGTCCTCTGGCTTTAATGGGGTATGTCTGGCCCTTTGTCTTGAGTTAACCAGCAGCAATTCAAGGGAGACCTCTGCAGTCACTCACACAAAAAATGCCTGAGACTGGTAAAGTGAAATCATCCGGTTCTGTTACTGTTGGTCTGAGCACACAGGAGCTGGTTGTATAGTCTGGTCTCTTGCATCTCTGATGACCACAGTATAAAGGAAATGTTGGTTTTGTCCATGCTGGCCAAAAACAATAGGCTGGGAGAGAGTGAATTATAACAGAAGCCAAATTTCTGTTGAAGTCCAGGTTACTTCTAGTCACAGACACAGTGAGCCAGATTCTCAGTGGGTATATACTGACATGGCTCTACTGAAGTCAGCTGAGCAATGCCATAGTAATGCACGAATTTAACAAGATTTGAACTCCACCCATAGAGGACACACTATATTTTACCTCAAATGTGTGGATTGTGCTTCACAGTTTTTGGGCACGCTTCCATAGTCGGTGTGATGGGACTTTTCTGCTTTGCTCTGAGCAGGAAAGTGTCACTCTGATGATGGTTTTTCACTCCCTTCTCCCATGCTTCCTTTTAAATAACTTCAGGTTGTGGCTCCAGTTTAATTTAAGGCCTGGTCTACACTACAAAGTTATATCAACCTACATCAACTTGTTTCAACGTAGTTTTGCACGCATCTACGCCAAAATTTGTCTCCTGCGGACATACACACCCTGCTTCATTGACGCAATAATACAACCACCCCAAACAATGCAGAGCCAAAGTTGACCTGCTTCTGTGGATATAGTGCAAGTGTAGACGCTGAATTACCTGTGTCAACCCTAACAGTTCTCCAGCAGTTGTCCCAGAATGCCCCATCTCTGTGACAGTGGTTGCTCTAGTCAAAAGTTTGAACTCCACTGATCACAGATACTGAAAGCCCCCTCCCCCTTTACAAACCACAGCATGTTTCTGAAATGCTTTATCCTGGTTGCCCACCTTTGCAAGCATCCACACAGAGAGCTATTCGACACGCTCCTGCCTGGTGCAGGGCAGAAGAAATGGATCTCCTCGCTCTATGGGGAGAAGAGGCTAAGGCTCAGCCAAAGGAATACAGACATTTACGTGCAGATTGCGCTGGGGATGCTAGAGGTACAATAGGATGAGACTCAATGCCTGGTGAAAGCCAAGAAACTCTGGCAGAAATATCAAAAGATGTGGGATGACAACAACAAATCTGGGGCCACCCTATAGACCTGCCACTGCTACAATGAACTGCATGCCATACTTGGTGGGGGCCTCCCCAGCACCCCAAATTTGAGTGTGGATACTTAGCAAGAGCCAGCCATGGAAACGCCTGCAGTGCACAGTGAGAAGATGGGTGGAAGAGGACAGCACCAAGGGGGACACAAACTATGCAGTGAGCCAGCAGCTGTTTGAAACTCAGATGGAGTTTCCCAAACATACATTACACTGTGATCCCACCACTCAGAACTTGTTTCTCAGGCCCAGAAGTGCCAATCCACCATGAGGAGCTGCTCTGTGAATGCCAGCAGCAACCTAACATTTTTATTCGCTTTGTCCATCATCATTCTCGAGCATCTCCTCTTCTTTACTACACCACCACTGTAGTAACAGTTGCTGAAATTGCACAGATACAGGAGAATTGTGTGTCCTGTATTAGCAACGGACATGAGAAATGCACCAAGCTGTACAGGATCCAAGCTTCTGTCAGAGAGATGATAGAGAACAAAATGCAGTGCACAGGACTTTGAAAAATTGAAAGACTGCATGAAAATTATGGGATGCAAAAAGTGGCATTCTGAGAACTTGACCCTCCCCCAACTTCCAGAAATCCCTGGGTGAGTTGCTGGAATCCCACAAAGCACTGCAAAAATATCCTGTAAGGCATTACACCAGACAGCAGCACAGGGCGCACTGTGGTGCACCGCGTTTTCCGTCGATGCAACCACTTGTAGCGAGGATGTGCAGCGCCTATGCAAGCAGCCAAGTGTACATACCCCTGAGCAATATACAAATGTCAGTGGCTGTAAGCTGATGTAAATTACAGGGACCAAACTCTGTAGCGCAGACATGACCTAAGACACTGATTCTTCTCACTGGCTTCTCAACTGCTGAGCTTGCTCCCAACTTTATACTTCCTTGCCTCAATTCTCCTCTCACTCATCAGTGTAAGGGAACTCCACTGACTTCAGCGAGTGGCTCTGGATTTACACTCCTGAAGCCAGAGCACAATCAGACTTTCCATCTTCAAATCAGTCTTTTGCATAAAGCATCTTATTCCTTCGCTGAAAAAACTTTGGGTTGCAGACAGACTTGCTGCATTCAGACCATGTCAACCACAGTAAGACACTATTTATAATTGGCAAGAAAAACAATCAGAGCAAGGATACAAACATCAAAAGCTCCTGCGGTACTGTCCATCCTTCATGAAGAGCTCTCACCAAAGGCCTTGCAGATTTAACCAAGGTTAACCAACCAATGTGTTGACCCATTTTCTACACAAGTTACCCTACACGTAACAATTCTCCCCGTACACCAGTGGTGGGTAACCAGTGGCCTGTGGGCCGCACGTGGTCTGTCAGGGTAATCTGCTGGCAGGCTGCGAGACAGTTTGTCTACATTGACCATCTGCAGGCACGGCCGCCCGCAGCTCTCAGTGACCGCGGTTCACCATTCCTGACCAATGGGAGCTGTGGGAAGTGGCGCAGGCCGCAGGGACATGCTGGCTGCCACTTCCCACAGCTCCCATTGGCCGGGAACAGCAAACTGCAGCCACTGGAAGCTGTGGGTGGCTGTGCCTCCGGACAATCTGTAAACAAACTGTCTCGCAACCCGCCAGCGGATTACCCTGACTGCGGCAGGTTGCCCACCACTGCTATACACACTTTCATTCATGAGCACACTGAGCAAAACTCCCAAGGACATCAATTTTGCTCAATTCAAGATTGTAGAATTTAGTCAAAAGAACTTTACATGCAACCACATTGTTAAACAGCTCTACAGTCGTTAAACTATATAAACATTTCACGTCTGTTTAGGGAGCTCTGTTCTTTACGAGCACAGGGGAAATCCTTCTTGAAAATAAATCACAGAGTATATGTGGAATTAAGAATAAAAAATAGCATTTAACGTAAGTAACTTAGTATTTTTGTGACATATACTTAGGCACTGTATTTTACTCTCAATATGGTATTTTAAAATGTCATTATCTTAATCTTATATATTTTAACTTTAAATCTATGTACTCTACTTTTCAGAAGTGCTGAAAAAGGCCCCTTAACTTTTGTAAAGGTCATAATAACTTCAAGACATCCAAAGTAGTGTTACAACACATCTCTGCTATGATGCATACAGAAAGTGCAATCTGATCATGGCTTGGCAGGCGGAGAGTTGTGATTACTGTTCCTAATTACTGCAGTTAACACAAAGGAGCCCCAACGCAGCTGGCCTCTAGGAGCTACCGCAATAAAAATGTTAAATTAAAAAAAAACAAAAAAAACTTTGCCCATAGATGGCCTAATCCTAAACTCAATGAAGTCAGTGGAAAAATTTCCTTAACTTCAATGGGCTTTGGACCAGACACATAATATCATCACAAGCAGAGAAGAGCTATTTGCAAAGATAACCATTTGTAAAAGTAGCCATTTAAAAAACGTCTCTAATAGCAGAATGCCAAGGCATTTTCCACCAGCCAGAAACATTTAATATTTTTTAACCAGACAGACAGATAAGAAGCCAATCTTTGGAGCAATAACACTTGTGCTTAGATGGGCAACTATCAACTCATAGTAAACTTAACTCTTGTGGGAATGGACACAACAAAAATTTATGAATTGTTAAAACAAACCCAATCAGGTTCTCACCTTGCAAAACAGCATCTCTAATATAAACACTGTACATCAGCAAGGAAATAATGGCAGGAGTCCCACATTTGCAGTAAGATACTCAGTGTTTAAAGTGCAACCAAAGACACAGTGTCAAGAAAAAATTTTGGCCAAAATTTAAGTTTTAGAAAAACAAATCCTTTAGTAGTACTATTTATTGTGGGCAAGAGTATCAGTCATAGAAATGTTTGCAAGGGGGAGGTATGGGCTGCATGCATCACTGTTCTGAGTATGGGAAGAGAAAAGGCTTCATATGATGCCCCTGCTCTTCCATCCCTTTGCAGCCTTGACTCCACTCCTGTGTAGCCTTGACTCTACCCCCTATAGATCCACTCCTGTGCAGCCTTGACTCTACCTGCTATAGATAACAGCAGTGCTGGTTCTCCTGTTGTATCATCAACAAATGTTTGGACCCATTGTGTTGGGCACTCAACAAACGTAGTATGAGACGGCCCCTACTCAAAGAGCTTACACTAAACGGATAAGACCAGCAAAGACTGGGAGAAAGGAAGGATTATCATCTCCTTTTTACAGATGAGAGAATTGAGGCACAGAAAAATTAAGTGACTTGATTAAGATCACACAGGAATCCTATGACAGACCTAACAATTGGATCCAGATCTATTGAGTCCCAGTTTAGTGTCAATCATAAGATCATCCTTCCTCTCTTCTGGTACATTTATACGTTTCTGAGGATTATCAAAGAGATACAGTTTGGTCTCTCTCATGATCAAGGAGTAGAATATCTGTTTACTACCACCATTTTGGATCTATTTTTCAAGTTATTAACACAGACATGACAATCCACAAAGTACGAATCTGACCTTCAATTTTTTTCTGCTTCTAGTTCACAATCACCATTCATGTTTTGTACCATAGTCTGTAAAAGGACAGAGATTGCTTAAATTGCAAGTTGCAACCAAAAAAAAATTAACCATGTTTCAATTTAAGGAAACCACTACCACTCAGTTCCAGTTTTGGGGACTAAATTCTGCTCTCAGTTAAACTGGTGTAAGTCTGAAGTAACTCCAATGAAGTTTATTGTCCAAATTATCTTCTCATATTTGTGTAAATTGGTTGTACCTCTACTGAAGTCACTGGTGTAAAGCTGATGTAAAGTGAAAAAGAGAATCAGACTCAATAGAGTCACTGTGGACTTAGACCAGTGAAAGTCAGGACAGAATTGGTCTGTTTTCTACTACAGAACAGAATACAGTAAAGAGTCTGTACAGACACTAAGTTAAAAAAAGTGTATAGTAGTTTTCCATGAAACTGGGTTAATGGCATTCAAAGACAAGCTTTCCTGTGAACCGCTGACAGGTAAATGGATAGCAGGAATGACAATCTGATGAGAAACAACATAATGCACTCCTCACTTTCTGTCAATCATGTGTTCCCAAAAAATCTCTAAATTAGAATTAAATGCTATATTGCTACCTCCACATTCAGAATAATTTTGTTCCACATGAAGCTTTTTTCCAATGCAATCATCATTCTTTATATTTCCACCCAAAAAGAGAAAAAAATCAAAGACATTTATCTTGTACTCTTGTCATTCCACAAAAAGGAATGGGATAATATTTTTAATTAACTTATCTCCAGCGTTATCAGGTCTTATTTATTTCAGTTTATTTGGCCAGGGTGCAATTCAGCCTCTGCACAGATTGCTAGCAAAAGGCCTAGGCACCTCTTAAGTGCTGGGGAATCTGACACTTAGGGGGTGAAATCCTGCCCCTATTGAAGACGGGAGGAGTTTTACCATTCCATAGGACTTCAGTAGGACTCTTCAATGGTAATTTTCCAGCTGTACTTTAAAAAGAAAAATCATCAAGGATTAGACCTTTAAATAGCTGTCTTTTAGTTCCGACTCAGTAAACCATTTAAGCACAAACTTATTTCAATCCCTATTTGGCAAGACACTTGAGCACATGCTTAACTTTAAATACATACTTACATCCCAGCAAAGTTAAGCATGTGCATAAGTGCTTTGCCAAGTTGCTGGATTGTGGTTTTTATGATCTGTTTTAATCGTGGCCTTTTTGCTGTTTTCATTTTAATGTCAGTACATTTCACCTGGCAGTAGCAAATATTCTACACATTTTGACTGGAAGGTGAAGAAATACTGCAGACTCATAAATCCAACTTTCAATGTAGAAAATAATTTATTAATGCATCACATTTATTCCTGATGTTATTCCACTGACTTCAGTGGGGTTATACCAGAGATGAATTTGGGTCAGTATGACCCTTGCTTTTTATACCCATCACATATTCCTCTGGGCATTGACTTCTTCATGAGTGTGTTCTGCACACTGCATGCATTTCAGGGTGGTTAAACACTGGAATAAATTGCCTAGGAATCTCCATCATTGGAGATTTTTAAGCAGGTTAGACAAACACCTGCCAGGAATGGTCTAGATAATATTTAGTCCTAACATGAGTGCAGGGGACTGGATTAAATGACCTCTTGATGTCCCTTCCAGTTCTAGGATTCAGAGAGAAATTTTCAACAGGATAGGTTAGGCTTTAACGACCGCTCAGGTGGCTAGCCCATGCCACCACCCTTGCTGCTGCGGCTTCACTGCTATTTTAGTGAGTTTGCTAGATCAAAGCTAGCTCAGGTATGTCTACACATGCTGTAATCACACCTCCTGACTGCAGTGTAAACATACCCTAAGAGAGAGAGCCTGGTCTAGTGCTAATAGTCCATGCCTGGGAGTCAGGAAAGCTGAGTTGTACTCCTGACTCATTTCAGAGTAGCAGCCGTGTTAGTCTGTATTCACAAAAAGAAAAGGAGTACTAGTGGCACCTTAGGGTATGTCTATACTACGAAATTAGGTTGAATTTATAGAAGTCGTTTTTTTAGAAATCGGTTTTATATATTCGAGTGTGTGTGTCCCCACAGAAAATGCTCTAAGTGCATTAACTCGGCGGAGTGCTTCCACAGTACCGAGGCTAGAGTCGACTTCTAGAGTGTTGCACTGTGGGTGGCTATCCCACAGTTCCCGCAGTCTCCGCTGCCCATTGGAATTCTGGGTTGAGATCCCAATGCCTGATGGGGCTAAAACATTGTCGCAGGTGGTTCTGGGTACATATCGTCAGGCCCCCGTTCCCTCCCTCCCTCTGTGAAAGCAGCAGCAGACAATCGTTTCACGCCTTTTTTCCCGAGTTACCTGTGCAGACGCCATACCACGGCAAGCATGGAGCCCGCTCAGCTCACTGTCACCGTATGTCTCCAGGGTGCTGGCAGACACGGTACTGCATTGCTACACAGCAGCAGCAACCCATTGCCTTGTGGCAGCAGACAGTGCAATAGGACTGGTAGCCGTCATGTCCGAGGTGCTCCTGGTCACCTGTGTGAGGTCAATCAGGAGCGCCTGGACAGACATGGGCGCAGGGACTAAATTTGGAGTGACTTGATCAGGTCATTCTCTTTAGTCCTGCAGTCAATCCTATTGAACCATCTTATGGTGAGCAGGCAGGTGATATGGATTGCTAGCAGTCCTATTGCATCATCTTCTGCCGGGAAGGCAAGAGGTGAGGATGGCTAGCAGTCCTATTGTACCATCTTCTGCCGAGCAGCCATGAGATGTGGATGGCATGCAGTCCTTCTGCACCGTCTGCTGCCAGCCAAAGATGTAAAAGATAGATGGAGTGTATCAAAACAAGAAATAGACCAGATCTGTTTTGTACTCATTTTACTCATTTGCAAACACCCCCCCCCCTCCGGCCTCCTGTCTAGGGGACTCATTCCTCTAGGTCACACTGCAGTCACTCACGGAGAAGGTGCAGCGAGGTAAATCTAGCCATGTATCAATCAGAGGCCAGACTAACCTCCTTGTTCCAGTAAGGACAATAACTTAGGTGCACCATTTCTTATTGGAACCCTCCGTGAAGTCCTGCCTGAAATACTCCTTGATGTAAAGCCACCCCCTTTGTTGATTTTAACTCCCTGTAAGCCAACCCTGTAAGCTGTGTCGTCAGTCGCCCATCCCTGCGTCAGAGCAACGGCAAACAATCGTGCATCTGAGTTGAGAGTGCTGTCCAGAGCAGTCACAATGGAGCACTCTGGGATAGCTCCCGGAGGCCAATACCGTCAAATTGTGTCCACAGTACCCCAAATTCGACCCGGCAAGGCAGATTTAAGCGCTAATCCACTTGTCAGGGGTGGAGTAAGGAAATCGATTTTAAGAGCCCTTTAAGTCGAAACAAAGGGCTTCATCATGTAGACTGGTGCAGGTTTACATCAATTTAACGTTGCTAAATTCGACCTAAAGTCCTAGTGTAGACCAGGGCTTAGAGACTAACCAATTTATTTGAGCATAAGCTTTTGTGAGCTACAGCTCACTTCATCGGATGCATACTGTGGAAAATATGAAGTGAGCTGTAGCTCACGAAAGCTCATGCTCAAATAAACTGGTTAGTCTCTAAGGTGCCACTAGTACTCCTTTTCTTTTTACTCCTGACTCAGTTACCAATCTTAAGTGTTAATTTGGATACGTTACAAATCTCTTAATTCCTCAATTTCTCTCTCTGTAAAATGGGGCTAATAACTCCCTAATCCATAGGTATTGTGAAGCTCAAGTCCCTTGAGATCCTTGTCAGGAAGGTGACAGAGAAGTATTGTTAATATTAGTATTGTAGTCTGCTTTGAGGTCTCACTAGCTTCCACTGGTGTTTGAAAGTGAAGTGCAACATCACTATTTTCCATAGCTGAAGCCCTGAGCTTCCTTTAAAGAACGACCAGTACTTTCATCTTCTCAAATGTTTAACCTGGACAATCACCAATATATACATTGCTGGAGCGTGGCTTTGTACAGAGTATGGAAAGTGACAATTGCAAGGAAAATGTTTCAAATAATAATAAATAATAATAATAATCAGTTACAGTTATAAATATATATAATTTCTAGTGTTTGGTTGTTTCCAAAATGTTGGCCATAAGTGTCAAACAAGCAAAGTGTGCTTTGAAATGTTTTGCCATATGCTATTTACTTAGGATAGGAAATTCAATAGGAAAAACATGAGCTGTGAATTAAACAGGCTTTTGAAAGTATTTCAAGTATTAAAAGCTGCACTGGATATAAAATGTATAGGTCTGTCAAGTGACTTTTTCTTTGTGTTTTACTGACTGTTTTATAGCTAGATGGAAGATAGAAAAAATCCTAAAATATTTGTTTAGGGGAAAAAATATGTTTGAGATTCGATGGAAACTAGTGAATTGGGGAGAGTGGGTTTGTTTCTTGTATTGTTTCAAAACTTAAGGTGGTTGTTCACTTGATATCTTTACTTATATTGAACAGAACCTTACCAAAGTCTTAGCCATGGGACTACTTGTGAGGTAAAGTGCTACTAAGCATGAGTAAAGGTATCAGAACCTTGCCCTTACTCAGAAGTGCTTCTTGCACAGAGCATGACACCTGCACTGAATACCAATTCATTTACAGGTGCAGTTCAAAGGAGTACTTTTAATGTACTTAATAGTGTGGGATCTGCCTATCGAAAGACCACGTCTCCCTTTACATTTTATACCCAGGACACGGAGATCAGCTCTGCTGCTTGAATTAACAGTCCTCTGAGTTAAACACCAAGGTGCTGCTAGTGAAAGGGTCACTTTTCCCACGGCTCCAGCACTCAGCGTCTATGTTTGTTGATAATGAGGGAGCAGAGCAGTACTGCTGACAACAAATGTACAAACAATCAGGACTCAGGCCCCCCAAAATCATGAGGTTGGCTTGAAAAAAAATAAGATAAAATAAAATTGCAAGAGTTGACAACACTGGCCTAGCAAGGTGCTTTTATTTGCTTAGGCTTTTTCTGGGGAGGAGAGAATCAGGGTATTTTGGGTCTTGCTGAGGCTTTAAAAATTGTCATCTGTCCTTTAACTGCTGTTTGATAGTTTGTCAGTTGTTAATATAGCAAGCTCAGCATATGCCCAGAGTGAATTTCACCCCAGTGCAGAAGACCAGTATGAGACCTATAGATCACTTAAATCCTCAAAAATAGGGTGTAAGTGGGTCTTAAGCATTGCATAGGCTTTGTGTTGACCCTCTCCACTACAGTGAATCTCGTCCCTAGAGCGACAGAATTAGTGCATATTTACTAATAAATACTGAGCACATTATTGATCTAGATTTTATATCTACATATTGGGTCAGGAAACCCATCTCAATATTCCAGCTGGTACTTGATCCCTTAACTTCTTCTTGATAGATACTTCTTGTTTCCAAAGAAAAAGTAAATTAATGTTCTTGCCAGTGCTGTTAATCAAAGCAGCAAAGCCTCTGTTCATCATGCAGGATGCAGGTGACTGCTCTGAGAGATTACCTGTTACTGCATTTAGTTCTGAAAAGCATTTATCTCAGCTGTGTTCACAAAGGCTGTCTATGAAGACTCCCATGCAGAATTCCTCTAGCAACACTGATGCGTGACCATGGCCATCAGCCTCTGAGAGCACCATTGGGGTTGAGATGAAACGATAATTACACAGGCCAGGTAGATATGCAAGTATACCTCAACCAGAGAGCTCTCCTGGGACACAGAGCTAGTCAAAGGACAGCCAGGTAATTTGGCACCCCCCACTTCTATTACTGAGTTCCAGCAGATGCAGATACTAAGGACTTCAGAAGGGATCAGCACCTGCAATTGGGGCCAGCTTTTCAAAAGAGTTCAGCATGTTAAGTGCATCTTGGATGCCAAGCTCTTTTGAAAAGCTAGCCACAGGTATCACAATTGGAGTGGCTGAAAAATCTGACCCCAAATGTGGATGCTGAGCTCTTGAAACCCCCCTCACCCCTGCACTCTTTAGGGAAAAGAATGGTCCAAATAAAGTCATTGGCCTCTGTCCACAGGCTTTAATACAAGTTGGACTGGGCCCTAGATACAAAATTCTTTGTCTGAGTGTTTAACACAGAGATAAGACCATAAGCAGCTATCTATTCATGTGAGACATTATTGGAACTAACAACCACAAAACAGTCCTCAACATCTACTGCAGCCTTTCTAAATATACTATCAATTGTAAATCAAACATTGTCTTCCCAGAGTTACCACAGCATCATTTTGATTATAAGCAAACCTTTTTAAACTCCACTTTTTCAACATGGATATTCTGTTTGTTTTTGTTACTGCTCCAGTGTACTGATTCCCCAGATGAATTTCACTCCCTGGCTCCCTCGCCTTCTTGAGCGGGACTTCATGTATTCATTGGTGCAAGCAGAAGCAGTTCAAGTTTAGGATTTGCTTGTAAATGTCTCAACTGCAGGAGAAACTAACATTTTCCCTTTTACTCATCAAGAAACTCCGCTTGGGTGTGGTTAGAAATACTTGCAAAGCCCTGAACACACAAGGCTCAGAAATTCCAGACCTGTGGGTTTTTTCCAAGCTTCTAGGTTGCACCAGTGGCATCTCTCAACAATTGGCTCAGTGTGACTGGAAAAGATCACTGAAGTATCAGGCCTGCCCAGCTGCCTACAACCACAGAGTGTGCTAGTAAGGCAGCAGCTCGGCTCGTCGTGACTGAATCTGTGAAGCATCAAAAAGAGAAACAAAGAATCTAATGTGAGCCCCTCAATTTCTAAAAGGGAGTAGAACTTGATCAGAAAAATCTTTACAGGGATGGTTTCAGAGTAGCAGCCGTGTTAGTCTGTATTCGCAAAAAGAAAACAAAATATACACACAAAAAGATCTTCTACACTTTCCACGGGATGCATCCGATGAAGTGAGCTGTAGCTCACGAAAGCTCATGCTCAAATAAATTGGTTAGTCTCTAAGGTGCCACAAGTCCTCCTTTTCTTTTTACAGGGATGGTAGACACAAGGCTGTAAGGAAGGGTGGAGTGAAACAATGGAAATTAGGCTATCTTGAGATGAAAATAATTTATAAGTGCTCTGTATGCTTTTAAAATTAGTGCAGGACTGGGTATCATAAGCCAGCACTTCTCTCCCATTCTGAAAATAATGATCCAAATAGGCAAGTTGCATGCTGGGTTAGCTAAACAGTGTAATGGCCACTCATCACAAGTAAGTGGGTTGGACCAGCTGCCTCTGCCTATCCCCGGGCTGCACCTCTGCAGCCCCAGTACCTCCTTAGGCCTTACAGAAGGCCTCAGCCTGGGGAGTTGCCAGTCTGGAGCTCCCCAGCTCCTCTTGCCCTTCCCCAGCACTACTCTGCTTCCAGTACCCTGCTCCCAGGCAGCTAGGTCCTTCCCACTCCAAAGCTGGAGTGAGACTGACCCAGCTCCTCCCTCACAGCCCTCTTATCAGGGCCAGCTGGGCCCTGATTGAGCTGGCTGCACCTGTGGTCAGCTACTCAGTCAGCTTCCCTCAGCTGTTCTCACTCCTCTTATCTCAGGACAGCTGTCGGTCATACTTGGAACTATGCCATGTACATGTGGACAGCACCTACATTTGTGAGCTAAAACAGAGGGCCATTCTGCATACTAGAATTCAGTACACATGAAAGAACATCTAGAGATATTCACTTTGACATTAAGAAGAGAAGAGAGCATCAGCTGGTGTAAACTGGCATAGCTCTATTGACTTCAGAGGAGTTATGCTGATTTACACAAGCTGAGGATTTGGCCCCTAAGATTTATGCCCAAGTTTTTACATTAAGTGGATGTTGCACTTTTTGATTATTTAGAAAAGGCATGTTTCTACAGGACAAGAATCAGGCTGTGTTTTTTGAATTGTGAGGCCATTATAATTCTTTCCTCCCTCCTCACCGCCCCTCCTCAACATGCTCCCCGTTCCTCTGCCCTGCAATACACTTAAATAATGGCCAAGATCATAGAGAATTTGGGACAACCGTGCACACCTCTTTTGGAGATGGCTACAGACGTTTGTGGCATATAAAGCACTTTAATGAAGACCACTGGGCTTGATGGTATTGAAGAACGAGAGCTGATGTGACGCATCAGCTGCTCTTTCAAAGTTTCAGAACAAGTCCCCAGTGATGGAAAATGACCGGGGGAGGAAAACTGGCAGCTTTACTTGACTATGAGGCATCAGAGATATTTCAGGCCACAAGAGATTTCCATGCAGAAGCCTAGAAAGAATCACCTTCGCTCGCCTGACTCATTAACTTTGCACCACTGCAAGCACAGCATGTGACTCACTGGAATTAGGTTTATATTAAACTCACAAAACAGATTGTTTGGCTGTTATATAATTCAAGTAAATGTTAAAATACTAGAATAAGTCAGTCAAGAAGCTGGAAGAGCCTGCTTTCCAGATAAAGCTTGGCAACGTAAAAGCCAGGGGGACATATTGTAATGTATTGTGGACTATCTGCTGTATTTCACAGAGAGGAAGGATGCCTTTGGGATTAAAGCACAGAACTGGGTCTCAGGAGATCTGGGCTCAACTGCAGGCTCTGCCACAGACTCTCTGTGTGACCTTGGGCAAGTCACTTAATTTTTTGTGTGTGTCTCAGATCCTAATCTGCAAAATAAGAAAAACTAATACTTTCTTTGTCCGTCTTTTCTATGCAGAGTGTACTCTTCAAGGAAAGGACTGTGTCTTTACATGGACTAGTATTATGGGGCTATAATTTCAGTTAGGGCCAACTGTAATAATAAATGAGGAGGAGGAGGAGGAGGAAGAGTTTAGATGTAAATTATTTATAAAATTCTTAAAAATGAAATGGAAAAACAAACAGACAAGAAGTTGCTGCTCCCACTATGGCCCTTGAGAATGAAATTCTCCCATTGCCACAGAATAACCTTCCAGCTATTACTGGTGTTGACTGCGGGGGAGAAGAGGGAAATGGCTGGAAGAAAATGAAGTACTAAGCAACATGCTACATAGCAACGTGACCTCAGCTAGATGGCTCGTACTAATTAATGGTCACTAACCAGTCAGAATCCAGTAATCTAAGTTAAGTGGTGTGAAAAATAAAAATGAAGGGCCAAAGCTTCAGGTAGCATCAATTAGCATAGATTTATCATGGAGTACAATCCCTTTTCATTCTGTCTCCATCTTGGTTATACCCAGTCAGCAAATGCCTCTCTCTCAGAACTTCTAAGTTTTCCAACAGAGTGGCGCATGCTTGCAGAAGAAACTGACAGCACTGTGCACCTTCATGAGCACCGTCACCTGCCTCAAGTGGTCAATAACAAGATGCAGAAATATTGTGGGTGTAGGGAACTGCGATGGTAACAACTGACTTCACCTGCACTTCCTGGGCCAAAAAGAGGACTCTGAAAGCAACCACGATTCTGAAGAGTCTTTGCTTGTGAAAGAGGACTGTCACTCTGCTTACTTTGCTGAATCTGTCTAATGATTGCCTGCTATTCTAATGTCCAGCCATCCAAGCAGCTGCTGATTAATCAGCAGTTTGAATAGGGTCTCATTCCCATTATAAGGATTTTCTTAGACAAGATTAGATACACAGTTACACAGAGTGTAACGTTTTGCATCTTGTTTAGACACTCAGTAAAAAACACTCCGCTATTAGCCCAGCTGCTGAATTCTTCTAACTTCATAAGGCCATTAATACTAATACATAGGGCCCAACTCTCTCCTCTCTTGAGTAACTGTGGGAAGGTTACAAGACTGGGGGAGTTGCATGATATCAATGAAATTAAGAAAAGGAGTTCTTGTGGCACCTTAGAGACTAACCAATTTATTTGAGCATGAGCTTTCGTGAGCTAATAAATAAATTGGTTAGTCTCTAAGGTGCCACAAGAACTCCTTTTCTTTTTGCGAATACAGACTAACACGGCTGTTCCTCTGAAATGAAATTAAGGAAACATTAGGTACTAGTCATATAAAGCACATTTTAAAATTTGCAAACGTGAGTATTCGTACTGGAAATCTGTCTCTAAGGCTGTGTCTACACTAGAGATTTTACAGCGGCACAGCTGCGTTGATGCACCTGCACCGCTGTATGATCTCTCGTGTATTCGCTCTATGCCAATGGGGGAGAGCTCTCCCGTCGACATAGTTACACCACCTCCAACGAGCAGTGGTAGCTATATCGGCAGGAGAAGCTCTCCCACCAACATAGTGCTGTGAACACTACCACTTATGCCAGGGTATGTGTGTGTTTTTTCACACTCCTGAATGACATAAGTTTTTCCGACACAAGTGGTAGTGTAGACATGACCTAAGATTTTAAACAAGCTACAGGTCAAAAAATTATTCAAATAAGTTATTTGGCAAATCATTTCTAAATCAGCAAAAATCCCTATCTGGTCACAGACAATTTCGGGAATATTCAGTAAAATTCTTCATTACAAATGATTTGCCCTGTTATAGCCACAGATAACCAAGCTACTGTATCCCAAATGCTTTTTATTTATTATACCATGCACGTAAAAGAAAGGGGACAAAACCTGTAGAATCTAGGGTCCCAATACAGCCAAAGAAATAAACAATGTAAGGTTAACTTAAAGGCTGCAATACAGCACTGTCTTCAACGGCGTCAACTTACTTATGTGCTTCAAGTTAAACATGAAACTCCATGTACTGAAATAAACTGAAGGATATCATAACTAATTTAAATACAAAACTAAAAAAGGGATTCTCCTAGGCTGTAAGACAACACCTACAAAGAATAAAGAACTGAGTATTGAGGAAAAAGTACTGAAGCACTCTTTTGCTACAAGGCATTAATTAATTATTATAATTATATACTTGGTGCTCTTTAAATATAAAAATATTGTGTTCAGCCTGTAAAGTAGGGCTGTGCAGAAATCCCATGAGCTGGCAAACCTCAAAAACATGGTTGTTTGGAAGACTACATATACACCTGGAGCCTTAACATTCTAACCGTGTGGTTGGGTATGTCCTGCTCTGTAGGGCAATGTTATTAATTAACACCAAGTTCCTCTAATAAAGGTAAGCAGTGTAAATGGCAACACTCAATGGCTATACTATAAACTCACAGGAGTAAATGTAAATATGTGGTGGACCAGTCAAGCCTCATGTAAAATAAAATTCTACAGTATTCTAAAGCAATAATTCCAACCCCTTCAGTATGGCTACTATGAACTGTAGTGGTTTGGACCATTATTTCAAGATATTGTAGTATGTTATAAAATAAGGATGTTTTCCCCAAAGCTGTGATATTCCCCAGTCCATGCAGCAAATGTTTGTATCTATTGGTCAATTCTTGGGATTCAGCCAATGGTGGCCAATAACTAGTGTAGCTGCACCAGTCCAAACCCCAAGTGTAGACAAGGAAAGCTCCAATTTGCACCAATGGAGTTTATTGAAATTTGTGTAAACTCAGCTGGTGTAAAGGACAGATTTTGTACACTTCAGGTTTGCACCTGTGCAGTTCCACTGGTTGCTGGCTACCAACAGTTGAGTCAGGGCTAATCCCAAGTACTAGGGTGACCAGATGTCCTGATTTTATAGGGACAGTTCTGATATTTGGGCTTTGTCTTACATAGGCCCCCTTTTTCCCCCCCCGCATCTCGATTTTTCATACTTGCTATCTGGTCACCCTACCAAGTACAGACGAGGACCTGAGAAGCACTGAATTTGTTGTGATAAAATTTATGTTTTGCTAATTATTCAGTGTGCTTGGAGAACGAGATAAGTGCAATGAAAGGGAGAATTAATTTAAAAAATGGCAAAAGCAGCTTGGCCTCACTTGGCACACAGAGATGAAGGCAAACACAAAGCCTTTCATCAATCGGAATGAGATTTACTTTCACTTTCCCACTCCCGCCTCAGGCCTAGATAAATTCCCTATCTTTCAGCTTTGTTGATCTGCGCTTTTGGCTGGAGATTAAAAACAGGTCCTTGCTGTATTTACTTTGCTTCAGCCCTCCTCCCATCACACACACTGGCCACTTTAATGATCTGAAGCATGTAGATGGGTTTGATCATTCTGCCCTATGTCAGTGCTTTTACCCTGGGACTCATCAAATGACATTCTCAGATTTTACCTAATTAAAGGGTTTCTCATGGTCCCCTTCTGGAGGCCCCTCTTTGTGGGGACAATAGCAAAACTAAAAAAACCTGGGTCTCTCTACCACACTATTCTTTTGAATTTGGCAAAGGTGAGATAATCTGTATCATATTTTAATGATTGCCAACAGGAAAGAGATTTGAGGCTGGCCCTGCAGCAAGGCCTACCTTTTACGCGGCATGATTTCAGTCCTTTGCTCGTTGGCCAAATGCGGAGACAGCATAGCATATCTGGGGCTGCAAACTCTCTGCTAAGTGACTGCAGGCATGATCCATCAGGCACGGGCAGAAGCACTGATCTTCACTTGGAGAGGAGGGAGTGATTAAAAGGGAAAGAATGGTGGCCTTTCACAAAGGATTAGAGCTGAAACCACAATTCTCCATGCCTTAGCCCGAAGAGCTACATGTTATCTTTCTAGTGGGTATAGCTGGCTTGGGCGATGTTCCCGATGGAATGGGATAATCCTCTGGATGCAGCCATTCAAGTTGGACAGGGAATGAAAGACAACAAAAAGGAAAAGCACCTTCATGTAAGAAGTTCAATATGATAGCAGCAATAACTAGTTTCAGTGGGAAATCTGGCATTCCAAGCTTTCAAGTGGCATAAACCATTAATCTGGTAATGTTAGGAACTGGTAAAGTATCAGCTACTATAAGCCATTACTGAATTGATCTGGAAAACAAGCAAAATGGTAATTAGAAGGGGTTTTACAACAGGATTCTTAGCAACCTGCAAAGATAGAACCACCTTGACAAGCAATAAAAGTGCTTTAGAACCCTCAATTGCCAACACCTCCCAGGGGTATGTAGATCAAAATCACATCTCACAATAAAAAGCTGGAGTAGAAACATATTGTATAGATATGGTTCATAACACTAGGAGAGAAGCTAATTTAATAAGGCATGGTTCAAGGGATATGGCATTGGACTATGGAGTATATTCCTCATTACCGATTGACTCAGGAATTTACTCAGATGAGTCATTGCCTCAGTTTTCCCATCTATAAAAGGGAAATTATATGTAATCCATAGATCCCAGTATGTTTCACAAAAGTGGCTAAGAGCACTGTATGTGTGCTAAATTTTACTACCACCAACAATTTTTTCCCTTGAGAAATTCAACACAACACAAAGGAGTCCATTGGTCACAGCTTCCAGCTCAAAGAACAGCTTCCCTCATATTCCTTTGGCCATTCAGACATCACTAACCAAATAATCTTTCCTTGCATTGTGGCAGATATCCTGCTAACTTCAGACATGGTTCCAACATTTGTGCCAAAACACCCACAAACCATTAAAACAGTAATAACCTGGATTTAAGGAAAACAATATTTGAGACTTTCTGAATGAACAGTGTAGAAAAATCCTTTAGCTCACTCCTTGAGTTTAAAAACAAACCCTCTTCTTGTCTTTTTCAGTAATTAAATGCATTCATTGTATTCAGATCTCATATTTGTTCATAATCTTTCACCCATCTGTTTGATTAAAAAAAAACACAGCAGACCCACTTCATTATGTTAAGTAAATGCATTCATCCATTAGTTAATATTCTAAAATACTTCAGAATTATTCTTCCCAGTTACTAAATCTGTTCTAGTGTTTTGATTTTTTCTGTAATTTCCCTTTTTATGATCCATTAGTCAAAAACGTGCAGTAATTACCTGGTCTTTACACATTCAAAACTTGCAATGACCTCTGTGAATAATGCACACCACAACTGGGTTCTTTCCCCCATTCTGACACTCACTAGCTGTATGACAGTGGCCAAATCATATTAACCTCTTTGCATGTCCATTTCCTCCACCTTCAAAATGAAGACGACAGTACTTGCCTGCTTTGAGATCTATGGATGATAAGATGTTATATAAATGCTGCACACTACTTTCAAATTATCTGGCTCTGGACACCTGGCGCACATGGGTAACCTGCATTGGAATAAAATAGGGACCATCATGCCAAGAAGAAGCTGCAAGTTATTTATTACTCAATGGGAGTTCTGCATGGTTGAAAACTGCAAGATTTGATCTCATTTTTTTCCCCTCGAGAGAGCGGGGTGGCGGGGGATGAGACTGAATCTTTTCACTTCCTCCTACATTAACAGCACTTTAAAAGGGGGAGAATGGTCTTGTGGTTAAGGCACTGGACTGGAATTTAGGAGATCTAGGGTAAATTCCCGATGGGGATAACATACTCTCTCACATGCTTCACCTGTCCTGTCTTTACATTGAAAGTTCTTTGGGGCATGGACTCTATTTTACCTTACGGGTGTACAGCACCTAGCACAATGATACCATTTTGGGGTTCTGTTGCTGCACTAAATTATGAAAGCCGTTTATGGCATGATCACAACTTGGAGCTGGAAGCAGCACTGTAATCCCTCCTTGCCTATGAATTGTTAAAGTTGATATATAGGGCTCCTGTGCCCTCTGATATATTGCAAATGTGATAGCACAATTTGTACTGGATGCATAAAAATTATGTATTTTTCTCAGGCATTTGAAAATGGGGGAGAGAGGGGTTATTAGACAGCCAGAGTGGTGAAGTTTGCTGGTAGTGGGAGATACTTAGCCCTGGTCTACACTAGGACTTTAGGTCGAATTTAGCAGTGTTAAATCGATGTAAACCTGCACCCGTCCACACAATGAAGCCCTTTATTTCGACTTAAAGGGCTCTTAAAATTGATTTCCTTACTGCACCCCTGACAAGTGGATTAGCGCTTAAATTGGCCTTGCCGGGTCGAATTTGGGATACTGTGGACACAATTCAACGGTATTGGCCTCCGGGACCTATCCCAGAGTGCTTCATTGTGACCGCTCTGGACAGCACTCTCAACTCAGATGCACTGGCCAGGTAGACAGGAAAAGAACCGTGAACTTTTTAATCTCATTTCCTGTTTGGCCAGCGTGGCAAGCTGCAGGTGACCATGCAGAGCTCATCAGCACAGGTGACCATGATAGAGTCCCAGAATTGCAAAAGAGCTCCAGCATGGACTGAACGGGAGGTACGGGATCTGATCGCTGTTTGGGGAGAGGAATCCGTGCTATCAGAACTCCGTTCCAGTTTTCGAAATGCCAAAACCTTTGTCAAAATCTCCCAGGGCATGAAGGACAGAGACCATAACAGGGACCCGAAGCAGTGCCACGTGAAACTTAAGGAGCTGAGGCAAGCCTACCAGAAAACCAGAGGGGCGAACGGCCGCTCCGGGTCAGAGCCCCAAACATGCCGCTTCTATGATGAGCTGCATGTCATTCGAGGGAGTTCAGCCACCACTACCCCAGCTGTGTTGTTTGACTCCTTCAATGGAGATGGAGGCAACACGGAAGCAGGTTTTGGGGATGAAGAAGATGATAATGATGAGGTTGTAGATAGCTCACAGCAAGCAAGCGGAGAAACCGGTTTTTCCGACAGCCAGAAACTGTTTCTCACCCTGGACCTGGAGCCAGTACCCCCCGAACCCACCCAAGTCTGCTTCCTGGACCCGGCAGGCGGAGAAGGGACCTCCGGTGAGTGTACCTTTTAAAATATTATACATGGTTTAAAAGCAAGCATGTGAAAGGATTACTTTGCCCTGGCATTTGCGGCTCTCCTGGATATACTCCCAAAGCCTTTGCAAAAGGTTTCTGGGGAGGGCAGCCTTATTGCGTCCTCCATGGTAGGACACTTTACCACTCCAGGCCAGTAACACGTACTCGGGAATCATTGTACAACAAAGCATTGCAGTGTATGTTTGCTGGCATTCAAACAACATCCATTCTTTATCTCTCTGTGTTATCCTCAGGAGAGTGAGATATCATTCATGGTCACCTGGTTGAAATAGGGTGCTTTTCTTCAGGGGACACTCAGAGGAGCCCGTTCCTGCTGGGCTGCTTACCTGTGGCTGAACAGAAATGTTCCCCGCTGTTAGCCACGGGGAGGGGGGAGGGTTGAGGGGGTAGCCACGCGGTAGGGGGAGGCAAAATGCGACCTTGTAACGAAAGCACATGTGCTATGTATGTAATGTTAACAGCAAGGTTTACCCTGAAAGAGTGTAGCCACTGTTTTATAAAATGTGTCTTTTTAAATACCGCTGTCCCTTTTTTTTCCTCCACCAGCTGCATGTGTTTCAATGATAACAGGATCTTCTCCTTCCCAGAGGCAAGTGAAGATTAGAAAGAAAAAAAAACCACACTCGTGATGAAATGTTCTCTGAGCTCATGCTGTCCTCCCACACTGACAGAGCACAGACGAATGCGTGGAGGCAAATAATGTCAGAGTGCAGGAAAGCACAAAATGACCGGGAGGAGAGGTGGCGGGCTGAAGAGAGTAAGTGGTGGGCTGAAGACAGGGCTGAAGCTCAAATGTGGCGGCAGCGTGATGAGAGGAGGCAGGATTCAATGCTGAGGCTGCTGGAGGACCAAACCAGTATGCTCCAGTGTATGGTTGAGCTGCAGCTAAGGCAGCTGGAGCACAGACTGCCACTACAGCCCCTGTGTAACCAACCGCCCTCCTCTCCAAGTTCCATAGCCTCCACACCCAGACGCCCAAGAACGCGATGGGGGGGGGGGCGACCGGCCAACCAGCCACTCAGCCACAGAGGATTGCCCAAAAAAAGAAGGCTGGCATTCAATAAATTTTAAAGTTGTAAATCTTTAAAGTGCTGTGTGGCATTTTCCTTCCCTCCTCCACCACCCCTCCTGGGCTACCTTGGTAGTCATCCCCCTATTTGTGTGATGAATGAATAAAGAATGCATGAATGTGAAGCAACAATGACTTTATTGCCTCTGCAAGCAATGATTAAAGGGAGGAGGGGAGGGTGGTTAGCTTGCAGGGAAGTAGAGTGAACCAAGGGGGGGGGTTTCATCAAGGAGAAACAAAGAGAACTTTCACACCGTAGCCTAGCCAGTCATGAAACTGGTTTTCAAAGCTTCTCTGATGCGTACCGCGCCCTCCTGTGCTCTTCTAACCGCCCTGGTTAGAAACAAACTCCCACTGACCTGTGACCTGATCCTGCTGCTATTGACGTCCATAAGCTTTTTGCCATTGACTTCAACAGGACCAGGATCTGGCCCATATTTACGAGACACTATTTCTCACTTCTCTATTTTACTTTCCTTCCTCATGCTCCTCATCCAGCTGGTTTATCAGATAATTTCAGGCACCCTTGGCAAATATATGTGGGAAATTTACTGCCCACACATCTACTTCCAGGATCTCTCCATGAATCTACTTAGTTCTGATAATCATATATTTCTGAAAATACTGTATCAAAGGGGATAGAAAATGACCATTCATTTTGCCGCTCTGTGCACCAGCAGATGCTGAAAGGAGCAATTAATGGGAAGCTGCGAGAAACATTACCTGTTCACTAAAATAGCAGGAGAGGAGGAGAAAAAAGAAATCACCCTTTTCAATTTGCTCATGCAGCACCATCTTAGACTATATCATCAGGATTTAGAGAAATCAGTCACTCTGTTCTCTTGGTGGCTGTAACTGATGGTTACAGTGGCAACAAATTACTAAGAGAGCAATGCTGCTGTGATTTGACAGGGTCAGACCTGAAGCTCCAACAGAACTCCGTTGATAGTTTACATTTCATTTGGTGCTTCTCTCCCCTTCTTTTATTCATATCACAGTTAGGCTTCCTAATTTTCTTGGTGAGAGCAGTGGAATAAAAGAGTCTGGCCCAGGACTTCAAAATTTGTTATTATTTATATTACAACTACACATAAAGGCCCCAACTAACACATTACTAACACTAGCTCATTGTGCTAGGGGCTGTACAACCACATAGTAAGAGACGCTCTCTGCCCCAAAGAGCCTACAATCTAAATAGATAAGCCAGATAAAGAAATGGACACAACAAACAAACAAAAGATTGGAAATTGAGGCACAGAAATATTAAGGGCAGAATTTCCTAAAGTTCTCAGCACCCACAATTTGGGCCAGATTTTCCAGAGAGCTCAGTTCCCATTTAGGGACCTAAATAAATAGGCCCAGAACGATATGGGAAGAAGAACCGCTGTTGTGTAACAACAATTTTAACACCACCTTAAAGGGTTTATTCAAGTGATTTTTGAGAGGTCAACACCCACCACACTGAGCGTTTTTGAATATCTCACCACTTATTCAGGGTCAAAATCAGTATTAGCAACCTTTCCAAAATCATGAGTTTTTAAAAAATTAATAAACATGGGTTTATATTTATTTGCTTTCCATATTTTAAGTCTTTAGGGTTCATGCTTTCAAAGCTTTTTTTCCTGCAACCAGGAGGACAAGAAACTTACTTCTTTCCTAAAATAACCACATGAGTCCAGGAGTTGGGGCTTTAAGTAAAACATCAAATATTATGACTTGCAATAAAATTTCAAGAGTTGGCAACAGTAAGTACCCTGAACTCTTTTGAAAATCTGGCACTGCATGATTTGCTTAACGTTATACAGGGAGTCCGTGGTAGAGCCAAGAATTAAACCCAGATCTTCTGGATTCCAGTCCTGTGCTTTAAACATAAGACTACTCTTCTTCCTTGTTTGGACCCAAGGCTTTTGTTAGGGCCTATCTCAACTAAGAAGGTTATTAATTATACAAAACATGTTACCTAGGCTAAAGCAGTTCTGGGTGTCCAGAGCGATGTAGATCAGGCCCTAGACAAATCCAACCCTACACTGACCCTACTGCTTTATCTTGGGGAAGGAACAAAAACTAAGTTGAAAGCTTGAGGTCCTGGGAAACACAATCACCAAATAACTGTTCTTCTGCATTATTGTTTCTCATGACCATTATTTTTTTTTTTCAATAGGAAATAATTTGTGGCGAAGACTAACAGGTTCCGTTCCCTAAACTGCACCTGAGATCCATTTGCAATGCTAAAAGGAGGTCAGGTCTGTCGCAAATCAGGTGAGACTTCTACCATGGAGAGCCTACCATGGACAAATCAAGGCTATTGTTAATGTAACTAATGCACTAGTGAGCCCACAAGGGAAACATCTCCCTCAGTTTGGTTAGTGCACTAAACAGGGACACCCATTCTGTTAATGTGATTACTTGTTAAACCGGTTTTGCCTGGCCAGCTGAGTTAACTTTGCTGTGAAACAAGCCCCTTCCAGGTTTACATTAATGGATTTTGCTGGAGTTTGCAGTGTGATTTTCTCTGAAAAGTGACTGTAAAAAACCGGCATCTCGTTTCTCATTGCAGCTGCTCTTTTAGTTTATTCAGAGCAGTGCAAAGGCAAAGGCGTGGACAACAGAATCTGGCCCAATATTTTTATTCTGTTAATGGAACCAGAAAATGTCCTTAGACAGGCTTTCCAGGCTTTGGGGAAGCTGCTCCTGAAGCATATATGTAGGGTAAAATGTATGGCAGATCTTGGTTCGGGAGTCTCATTAATGGGCAGCGTGAGGAGTACTGTGCTGATCCAACACACGGAGACCTGGCTCCCCAGGAACAAGATTATCACTGAAATGGTTGGTTATGTAGTCAGAAATATGATAACCCTGAAAGTAGGCTCTGTGGGGTAACAGTCACTACAGGTCCATGAAGAAATACAGCTCACGTACTCCAGTGGAAAACAAAAACATGACTCCTCTCCAGCTCATTAGAGACTTTGGCATCATTTGCCACATTATATCTCATTTTCCTTACAACTTCCCCCAATCACAGAGACAAAAGAGCACCCCCTTATGCACAATGCTTATTCTGGGGAGCCAAGTTACATTAAAGACCAGCAGGGAGAGAAAGAACTAGGCCGTCAACATCTGCAGAAAGATTTTTTGTATTGTGTTCATGTGGCAAACCAGGCAGAAGCAGGAGGGATAGGGCACAACCTTGCCAGAGATGGAAGAGGAAGAGAAGTCGCCAAATCACAGAGGAAATGTCTGAGGAGTGAGGATGAGGTGTGCACGCTTGGCCCTCTAACCAGAAGGATATCCTGATATTGCCCATTGTGATGCACAGCCTGGCCTTCTCCCAGTGCAGCCCTTCTATCAATACATCCTTGGCCATGCCCCTGCACCTGTCCTCTTGCCAAAGGGAGAGAAGGCAAGAGAGTGGGTGTTCAGCTTGAAAGCAGCAGCACTGACTCCCGCTGTAAGTTCCTTTGGCCATGTCACAGCTTTATAGAGAGACAAGGCCACACAGCTGCTGCCACTCCTGTTCCACTTCTCCCAGACTGACTAGAAACGTGCGTGGTTTCATTCCAAGGGTATCTTGCAGGTGCAATGACTGATGTCATGGGTCATTACCAGGGACCAAGCTTGGTCTAAAACATGAGCTTCTCTCACCAGAGCTAAATGAGTAAGGCCCAGATCCACAGAGGAATTCAGTGGAAGTTAGGAGTGTAAATACCTTTGTGGCTCTGGGCCCAACTCCTTTAGAGCTTGACTGCATCTTTGCCATAAACCGCAAATAAGGGGCAGCACATTGTTGTGCTGTCCCCAGAGCAGACCAGGAGCAGGACTGCAACTCAGAGTCACATTCTGCTCCCTAGTTTCCCCACTGCTTTGATGTGACATGGGGAGGAGGGCGGAATGCAGTGTGCACCAATCCTGTAATTGGTTTGGATTATTTTCCTTAGTATGCCAGCTCAGCTGCATTAACCTATATCATGGGGAAGGACAGAACCAAGACTCCACCCACTCACATGCTTCAAAGGGGGAGACGCAGCCCAACAGAAGTTTCTTTCCTCACTGCTGCTACCCAAAATAACTCTAGCCTTCACAGGGTAATAAGAGGCCTCCTTACGTCCCCTTACTTGTCTGCACGACACTGTAGCCAATGTCACAATCTAGCTCTTTGCTGGTGTCAGCAACAACAATAATAATAATGGCAGGTTTCAGAGTAACAGCCGTGTTAGTCTGTATTCGCAAAAAGAAAAGGAGTACTTGTGGCACCTTAGAGACTAACCAATTTATTTAATATGTAATAAAAAAATAATATGTAGCCCTTATACAGCACTGCTCGAAGAGCTTTACAAAGGAGGCTTTCCATTATCTCCATTTTACAGGTGGGGAAACAGACACAGAGAGATGAAGTGAGTTGCCCAATGTCACCCAGGAATAGAGCCATGAACAGAACCCTGACTCCCAGTCTGGTGCTTTATCCTCTAGGCTACACTGCCTCCCCTACTGTACTAGGCTCTGCGGACCAGCCCCGGGAGGGTGCAGTGGGGATGAACAGCAGGTAACACAGCCTCTGGGTGCAGAGGTGAGACTTGCTCTGCTCAGCTCCCTCAAAAAGAAAAGGAGTACTTGTGGCAAATTTATTTGAGCATAAGCTTTCGTGAGCTACAGCTCACTTCATCGGATGCATTCAGTGGAAAATACAGTGGGGAGATTTTATATACGCAGAGAACATGAAACAATGGGTGTTACCATACACACTGTAACATGAGTGATCAGGTAAGGTGAGCTATTACCAGGAGGAGATGGGGGTGGGGGTGGGGGAGTGACCTTTTGTAGTGATAATCAAGGTGGGCCATTTCCAGCAGTTGACAAGAACGTGTGAAGAACAGTAGGGGGGCGGGAAATAAACATGGAGAAATAGTTTTACTTTGTGTAATGACACATCCACTCCCAGTCTTTATTCAAGCCTAAGTTAATTGTATCCAGTTTGCAAATTAATTCCAATTCAGCAGTCTCTTGTTGGAGTCTGTTTTTGAAGTATTTTTTGTTGAAGAATTGCCACTTTTAGGTCTGTAATCCGGTGACCAAAGAGACTGAAGTGTTCTCCGACTGGTTTTTGAATGTTATAATTCTTGACGTCTGATTTGTGTCCATTTATTCTTTTATGTAGAGACTGTCCAGTTTGGCCAATGTACATGGCAGAGGGGCATTGCTGGCACATGATGGCATATATCACATTGGTGGATGTACAGGTGAACGAGCCTCTGATAGTGTGGCTGATGTGATTAGGCCCTATGACGGTGTCCCCTGAATAGATATGTGGACACAGTTGTCAACAGGCTTTGTTGCAAGGATAGGTTCCTGGGTTAGTGTTTTTGTTGTGTGGTTGCTGGTGAGTATTTGCTTCAGGTTGGGGGGCTGTCTGTAAGCAAGGACTGGCCTGTCTCCCAAGATCTGTGAGAGTGATGGGTTGTCCTTCAGGATAGGTTGTAGATCCTTGACGATGCGTTGGAGAGGTTTTAGTTGGGGGCTGAAGGTGATGGCTAGTGACATTCTGTTATTATCTTTGTGGGCCTGTCCTGTAGTAGGTAAGTTCTGGGTACTCTTCAGGCTCTGTCAATTTGTTTCTTCACTTCAGCAGGTGGGTACTGTAGTTGTAAGAATGCTTGATAGAGATCTTGTAGGTGTTTGTCTGAGGGGTTGGAGCAAATGCTGTTGTATCATAGAGCTTGGCTGTAGACAATGGATTGTGTGGTGTGGTCTGGATGAAAACTGGAGGCACGTAGGTAAGTATAGCGGTCAGTATGTTTCTGGTATAGGGTGGTGTTTATGTGACCATCGCTTATTAGCACCGTAGTGTCCAGGAAGTGGATCTCTTGTGTGGACTGGTCCAGGCTGAGGTTGATGGTGGGATGGAAATTGTTGAAATCATGGTGGAATTCCTCAAGGGCTTCTTTGCCATGGGTCCAGATAATGAAGATGTCATCAATGTAGCTTGTTTTCATGCACATAGTACAGGGGATGATCTACCCTACCATTTGCTCACCTAACTCCCAAATTTATATTTCTCATTCCCTTTAAGATGATGTTGGCTGATAAATTAACACATTAAAAGGGATTTTTGTTTTTAATTTGCCCTTGGGGATTTTACTGGTCCCAGTAAGAACTATATTTAAATGTTTAATTTCTTGACAATAATCGTTTCCACTCTCTCTTCACTGGTGCCTACACAGATCTAGCCTGAAATCCAATTAGCTACTACCATCGCTCAAATCAAAGTAATTAAAAAACTCTCATCAAATGCAAAAGAAAAAAATAAAATTCAGGAATTTAATTGTATCATTCTAATTATGCCTAAACACTTAAGACTCCCATATTCCCCCTCTGGGAGGTGGTCTTTAAAGGCTAGAAAAATTACAGGCTTCCAGCAGAGATGCAAGATTATAGTTAGAATTATCAGTTCTATAGGAGAAAAATTCTGTCTGTCCTAATTATCAAAAGATTATTTGGCTTGACATGTATCAGTGAGCTTGAATACATTATGTTAATTGACTGCCACTTGAAGAAATAATGGCCCTATCCAACTCACACTGACTTCAATGGGAATTGGATCTGACAGTAAAATGTCCTGATTTTGGCTGCAACATTCCATGCTTCCAGCTTCCTCAGGTAACTTTAGTTGCTTTGCAGAGACAAGTGGGCTGAGTTACAGCCTTCTTTCATGCGCATCTCCTTGTTATCATTTATTATGATTAAGATTTATAAAGGGACCTAAGTGAGTTAGATACCCAAATCCCAACCTGTTTGTATTGCAGTAATACCCTTAAGCCCAAATCAGGATCAGGGCTCTATTGCATTAGGCATTGCACCCAACAGGATTCTGGCATCCCTTGCAATTTAGACAGTAGCTTGGAGTAAAGGATAGTTTAAGACTGTTTTACTTCAGTCCGAAAACTTCCCAGAGGCAACACCTTAATTTAAGCGACTACCCTGTGACCAGAACTTTGGTTAAGTGACTGGTTTTTATTGTGTGATCGCTGTAGCTCGCTGACCAATCTCAGCTAGCCGATTGTGTGGTCACTTAGTGTGGATTCCACTCTACACGCAATGGTGCAAACATCTCATGAGGACAACATTATCACATCAAATACATATCTGACAGAGAAACAAGCAAGACAGAGGCTATATAGATCTAAGAGGCAAAACACACAGGGGTCTTTCTATAACCTCTTTCTATGCTACATAATATGAGAAAAGTGAAGCCACTCTTTCTTCCTCAGAACTGTCCAACCTGGGACATGTCTGTCTCAATACCGAAATTCTGACTTTCTATCCTGAACTCTAACCACTACACAATATTGCCTTCCTTATGCACAGTCCCAAGGAAAATGGATTTGATGGGTTTAGAATAGGTCACCTGCTTCCTGTCAAGAATGTAAAGCGAATCCACAAAAGCATAAGAACTACATAATTCATGAAAGTTTGACAAGATTGTAACTTTCCACGCAGAAACTCAGACAAAGGAGACAATGCTAGGGAGAATGCCTTCATGATTTGGACAGGGAGTCTCTGGAGATGTGGCACCAATATGAACATTAACTAACTCTGGTTAAATCTCTCCCTCCACTGATTTTGTATTTTATGACAGGGCTGTCCACACATGTTCACGGACTTGCAGTAAAGCACTTTTGCAGAGAAACATCTCTGAAGGAAAACCAAATTCCTCTGGAGATGAACACATTTGTGGAGTAGCCTTCTCTTCTCTCAGAGATAATTATGCTGGCGATTTGCAAAGAGTCTCCGCACAGCTCCCATATTTGCTAGGAGTCATTCTCATGTAGAAATGTCAGTGCATTTCTAGGTTAATAAAAGCTGTGTCTTGGGAAAAGGCCACCGTCTTAGCAAAAAGAGAGAGAGGCTCTAATAGAAGGGAAATGCTTGGGCCAAGGAAGTATTCATTCTGATTTTATTTTAAGAATACTCAGATTCTTGGAACACACTTGCTTTGCTCACGTATTTACCAGCAGCAGCTCCTTCAATGGAACCAGAGATCCAGAATAATTCAAGTTTCCTTGCTATAAAAACTTCAGATAATCCACATGCTTTGCAATTCACAAAAGCTAAGAGAACAATGTTCTCCCCACACTACAGAAGAGTTTTAGAGCCTGATCCTGTGACCACACCACATACAGAATTACCATCAGCAGGAGTTTTGTGCACAAGTCAATGACAGCTGCAGGATCAGGCCTTTAAAAGCAGGAGTACGGTAGCAAAGTCTCTGATACGCTCTCTTGTGGCTAATAAACTCAGAACTGGCCTTGGATTCCCTGAGTCTATGCAGTTCTTAAAGCTCTGAGGTTCACTTTACTATTATTTATTATTTGTACTGTGGTAGCACCTGGGCACCCTAGTCATGGACCAGGGCTCCATTGTACTATAAGCTGTACAAACAAAGAAGAAGTCAATGCTCTGTATCCCAAAGAGCTTACTATCTGAGCCTAAAAAAAGAAATAGGTGGAGCCAGATAGATGGGGGAGCACAAGGAAACAATAAAACAATACAGATGTCACAGTCTCATGTTACTCAGACTCTATTAGTTTTGCTAAAAGTCTGGCAGAACACATTTACATGTATCATACAACTGGTAAAAGTGGCAACGAGTCCTGTGGCACCTTATAGACTAACAGACATATTGGAGCATAAGCTTTCGTGGGTGAATACCCACTTTGTCGGTACATGCATCCGACGAAGTGGGTATTCACCCACCAAAGCTTATGGTCCAATACGTCTGTTAGTCTATAAGGTGCCACAGGACTCTTTGCCGCTTTTACAGATCCAGACTAACCCGGCTACCCCTCTGATACATTTGGTAGTGGACCAGCTTTATCTTCTTATCATTCGTTGACTTATTCATTTGGTAACTCCCAATGGGAATCCCAGTGATGAGTGGAAATCAGCTAAGTCCGACTGTACAATATAAGCACATATTAAAGTCACACCCTGCCATGTTTTAAGACTTTAATTAATCCATCCAACATCAAGGAATGAACTCCTACATGACATGAATAAGTCATACCTTTATCCTATCACTGCAAGCCAAATTACAAGCACTGCCTGCATCAATATTTTATGAGAGGGAAAGGAGGCAACTTGACTGGAGTATGGAAACATGCTGGAGCAGATGCACTATCACTCTAATGTCTATGTATAAAAAAGTCAGGGTGAGTTACTACGAGGCATTATATTAACTCGAAGCATTTGAAGTTCATTAATGTCACTACATGATTGTGGCTGGTAAAAACTGGATGGTACCTTTAAGTTGTTTTGGCTGATGTGAGGGACCAAAACACTTTTAAAGGTGGCAGGGAAATAATGATCTACCAAGGCAACAAGATAATCTTGTTTCTGAGCATAGAGCAATTAGCACAGGGAAGATGAAAAGGATTTGCTGGGAATGCTACTATCTGTTCAAGTCTGAGATGACTGTGTCAGAAACCCATCGCTCAGAACTGCTGCTTTGTAAAATACCCAATCTTGCAGAGTTTAGGGTTGTTGTTTTTAATCTTTACCAATGCAGTTACCTGTAGAAAGCAACAGAATGGGGCTTTAGAAGTTTCAACACCATATAACCATCCATCATCAGCCATAGGTCACTAATAGAGGGTCACTAATTGGATTTAAAGTTCTAATACGGTATATATGCTCCCCTTGGCAAATTCATGATTTTGTATGCACCTTTGCAGTGCCTATCACAATGGGACTCTAATCCTCATTTACAACATAAATATTAAATTGCACACAAATAAACTATGTTAAAAGGGGATTAAGGATGCAAAGTCAAGCACTCAAAAGTTAGTAAATGCCAGAAATAAGATTGCCTGTGCAACCTTAATTCTGCTCCCTTGTGCATGTACATTATGATACAGTTTTTAATTACCTTATCACATACTATTTTTTCCACGACTCCTGCCTCATTGACTGCACAGAATGGATTGTGCTCACTTAATGAGCAGCTATTCAAGATTTTGTTTTCTCCTCACTGTTTAATGTACGGTCCCACGTGCCTTGTTTGCTGCACACTATTCAAATCCTGCTCTACAGAATAATTCCTCATGGGCTTTTCTGTGATGGTCATCAATATAGAATCTGCGTGCTTCACAAGTATATATTTATTTTCACAACACCTCTGTAAAATGACAGAGGGCATAATTATCCCCAATTTACAGATGGGGAACTATGGCACAGAGAGATTATGGTCAAAAGTATCAACTAATTCTGGATGCCCAATTTTAGCACCTGGGAGCTGATATTTCAGAGTACATAGCATTATACACCACTTTATATATTCAAATCACAGCTCCCAAGCCTCCCATTGACTCCAGTTGCACCTGTGAGTACTCATCACTTCTGCAAATCAGATTCCAAGACCTCAGATCAAGTACCCAAAAAATGAGAAACACACAATTACTAACCATCAGTGAAAAGTTTGGCATAAGTAACTTGCCCGGCATCACACAGGAACTCTGTGGCAGAGGCAGGAATAGAATTAAAAAAGAAAATAAGAATGGCCATACTGGGTCAGACCAACAGTCCATCTAGCCCAGTATCCTGTCTTCTGACTGTGACCAATGCCAAATGCTTCAAAGGGAATGAACAGAACAGGGCAATCATCAAGTGATCCATCCCCTTGTTGTCCATTTCCAGCATTGAGCAGTCAGAATGAATGAAGAATGCTGCCTGGGGCACTGAACTGCTTTATCCACAAGAACATAAGAATGGCCATACTGGGACAGACCAAAGGTCCATCTAGCCCAGTATCCTGTCTTCTGACAGTGGCCAATGCTAGGTGCACCAGAGGGAATGAACAGAACAGGTAATCCATTCCCTGTCACTCATTCCCAACTTCTGGCAAACAGAGGCTAGGGACATCATTCCTGGCTAATAGCCATTGATGGACCTATCCTCCATGAATTTATCTAGTTCTTTTTTGAACCCTGTGATAGTCTTGGCCTTCACAACATCCTCTGACAAAGAGTTCCACAGGTTGACTGGGCATTGTGAGAAGATCGTCCTCTCTCTTTCTGCAATCCTCTGCCTCATTTACTGCACACTTTCCAACTTCTGCAACAAATGAGTCAGGGATCCTACAGACAACAGTTTCCTTCACTACACAATCATGATTCATGCTCAGAGCAAGTCCCTTCTGTGCACTGAATGAATTAATATATTGAACCTGTATCCTTCCCATGCCATCAAATATTGCTTAGGGCACGAATAAGCCTCCACCATCCCTGTCTATCCTAGGCCATTCTTTGCATGTCTTGTATGTTGTTAAGTCCCATGAGCTTTCCCTCTTTTACATACTTTTAGAGGGATGGATTCTTTTGGTTGGCCCTTTTTGTGTGTTCCTCCAGCTGCATGATGGCAAATATGCCATGGCAATTAACATAATTAATATGTGTGGCCCCAATTCAACAGAGAATTTCAGCATGTGCTTAAATCCCATTGATATCACATGCTTAAAAGCTGTCCCGGATAGGATGGACTTAAGCACATGCTTAAGTATTTTCCTGAATTGGGGCCAATATGCTTCAGTGGTAGCAGAAGCAAAATAGCATTAAGTTAAATGCTTTTGGCCTGGTATTTATACTACATATAAGGTAGATCTAGACAAATTTATCAATATAGAAGAGTGATTTAAATATTTAACATAGCACACTTGAGGGGGTTAATTAAAACTGTAAATGAACATAGCTACCTCTGATAGTTAAATGCAAACCAAAGAATGCTACTCAGTGTGATGTAAATAAAAAGCACAACTCTGACTTCTTTAGTTTCATCCTAAACAGGCCTAGAAAATAATATTGCGTATAACACAGATATATGTCTACATAAGCATGAGTGTCTGCAGCTCTTTATTTACACACTAATATGTCTTTGCAAGGTATATTCAACCTGGGCTTGCTCAGCAAATGAACACATGGTACTCATTTACTCAAAAAAACATGGTCAGCTCAAAGCATAAAACCCCACACCACTCTGCTAGGAGGTCAAAAGTATGTGCTCAATCCATTTTACAAGGTGAGCACTGCAAAATCTGAGCACCTCACAATCTTTAATGTACTTATTCTGACAGTACCCCACAAGTTAGGGCAGTGCTATTATCCCCATTTTGCAGGTTGAGAATCAAGGCACAGAGAGACTAAGGGTATGTCTACACTACGAAATCAGGTCAAATTTATAGAAGTCGATTTTTTAGAAATCGTTTTTATATAGTCGATTGTGTGTGTCCCCACATAAAATGCTCCAAGTGCATTAAGTGCATTAACTTGGCGGAGTGCTTCCACAGTACTGAGGCTAGCGTCAACTTCCGGAGTGTTGCACTGTGGGTAGCTATCCCACAGTTCCTGCAGTCTCCGCCGCCCATTGGAATTCTGGGTTGAGATCCCAATGCCTGATGGGGCAAAAAACTTTGTCGCAGGTGGTTCTGGGTACATGTCGCCAGGCCCTCCCTCCATGAAAGCAACAGCAGACAATCGTTTCACGCCTTTTTTCCAGAGTTACCTGTGCAGATGCCATACCATGACAAGCATGGAGCCCGCTCAACTCACTGTAACCCTACGTCTCCTGGGTGCTAGCAGATGTGGTACTGCATTGCTACACAGCAGCAGCAACCCATTGCCTTGTGGCAGCAGACGGTGCAATAGGCTTGATAACCACTGTCATCGTGGCTGCCTCAGGACGGTCGGTCAGGTGCGCCTGGGCAGACATGGGCACAGGCACTAAATTAATAGTGTCTCGACCAGGTCATTCTCTTTAGTCCTGCCGGCAATCCCATTACACCATCTTATGGCGAGCAGGCAGGAGATGAGGATGGCTAGCAGTCCTATTGCACCACGTTCTGCCGAGCAGCCAGGAGATGTGGATGGCTAGCAGTCTTACTGCACCGTCTGCTGCCAGCCAAAGATGTAAAAGATAGATGGAGTGGATCAAAACAAGAAATAGACCAGATTTGTTTTATACTCATTTGCTTCCCCCTCCTCCCCTGTCTAGGGGACTCATTCCTCTAGGTCACACTGCAGTCACTCACAGAGAAGGTGCAGCGAGGTAAATCTAGCCATGTATCAATCAGAGGCCAGACTAACCTCATTGTTCCAATAAGAACAATAACTTAGATGCACCATTTCTTATTGGAACCCTCCGTGAAGTCCTGCCTGAAATACTTCTTGATGTAAAGCCACCCCCTTTGTTGATTTTAGCTCCCTGAAGCCAACCCTGTAAGCCATGTCGTCAGTCGCCCCTCCCTCCGTCAGAGCAACGGCAGACAATCGTTCCGCGCCTTTTTTCTGTGCGGACGCCATACCAAGGCAAGCATGGAGGCCGCTCAGCTCACTTTGGCAATTAGGAGCACATTAAACACCACACGTATTATCCAGCAGTATATGCAGCACCAGAACCTGGCAAAGGGCGAGGAGGTGACGGCAGCGCGGTCACGTGAGTGATCAGGACATGGACACAGATTTCTCTGAAAGCATGGGCCCTGCCAATGCATGCATCATGGTGCTAATGGGGCAGGTTCATGCTGTGGAACGCCGATTCTGGGCTCGGGAAACAAGCACAGACTGGTGGGACCGCAAAGTGTTGCGGGTCTGGGACGATTCCCAGTGGCTGTGAAACTTTCGCATGTGTAGGGGGCACTTTCATGGAACTTTGTGACTTCTTTTCCCCTGCCCTGAAGCGCATGAATACCAAGATGAGAGCAGCCCTCACAGTTGAGAAGCGAGTGGCGATAGCCCTGTGGAAGCTTGCAACACCAGACAGCTACCGGTCAGTCGGGAATCAATTTGGAGTAGGCAAATCTACTGTGGGGGCTGCTGTGATGCAAGTAGCCAACGCAATCAAAGATCTGCTGATATCAAGGGTTGTGACCCTGGGAAATGTTCATGTCATAGTGGATAGCTTTGCTGCAATGGGATTCCCTAACTGTGGTGGGGCCATAGACGGAACCCATATCCCTATCTTGGCACTGGAGTACCAAGCCGGTGAGTACATAAACCGCAAGGGGTACTTTTCAATAGTGCTGCAAGCACTGGTGGATCACAAAGGACGTTTCATCAACATCAACATGGGATGGCCGGGAAAGGTACATGACACTTGCATCTTCAGGAACTCTGGTCTGTTTCAAAAGCTGCAGGAAGGGACTTTATTGCCAGACCAGAAAATAACTGTTGGGGATGTTGAAATGCCTACAGTTATCCTTGGGGACCCAGCCTACCTCTTAATGCCATGGCTCATGAAGCCATACACAGGCAGCCTGGACAGTAGTCAGGAGCTGTTCAACTACAGGCTGAGCAAGTGCAGAATGGTGGTAGAATGTGCATTTGGATGTTTAAAAGCACGCTGGCACAGTTTACTGACTCAGTTAGACCTCAGCGAAACCAATATTCCCACTGTTATTACTGTTTGCTGTGCGCTCCACAATATCTGTGAGAGTAAGCGGGAGATGTTTATAGCGGGGTGGGAGGTTGAGGCAAATCGGCTGGCTGCTGGTTACTCGCAGCTAGACACCAGGGCGTTTAGAAGAGCATGGGAGGGCACGGTGTGCATCAGAGCAGCTTTGAAAACCAGTTTCATGACTGGCCAGGCTATGGTGTGAAAGTTCTGTTTGTTGAAGAAATCCTCCTGCCCCCTTGGTTCACTCTACTTCCCTGTAAGCTAATCACCCTTCCCTCCTCCCTTTGATAACCACTTGCAGAGGCAATAAAGTCATTGTTGCTTCACATTCATGCATTCTTTATTAATTCATCACACAAATAGGGGGATAACTGCCAAGGTAGCCTGGGAGGGGTGGTGGAGGAGGGAAGCACCAGGAGGGGTGGTGGAGGAAGGAAGGACAAGGCCACACAGCACTTTAAAAGTTTAAAACTTTAAAACTTATTGAATGCCAGCCTTCTGTTGCTTGGGCAATCCTCTGGGGTGGAGTGGCTGGGTGACCAGAGGCCCCCCCACCGTGTTCTTGGGCATCTGGGTGAGGAGGCTATGGAACTTGGAGAGGAGGGTGGTTGGTTACACAGGGGCTGTAGCGGCGGTCTGTGCTCCTGCTGCCTTTCCAGCAGCTCAACCATACACTGGAGCATCCTGGTTTGGTCCTCCAGCAGCCTCAGCATTGAATCCTGCCTCCTCTCATCACGCTGCCACCACCTTTCAGCTTCAGCCCTCTCTTCAGCCCACCACTTACTCTCTTCAGCCCGCCATCTCTCCTCCCAGTCATTTTGTGATTTCCTGCACTCTGACATTGTCTGCCTCCACACATTTGTCTGTGCTCTGTCAGTGTGGGAGGACAGCATGAGCTCAGAGAACATTTCATCGCGAGTGTGGTTTTTTTTTGCATTCTAATCTTCACTAGCCTCTGGGAAGAAGAGGATCCTGTGGTCCTTGAAACACATGCAGCTGGTGGAGGAAAAAAAAGGGACAGTGGTATTTAAAAAGACACATTTTATAGAACAATGGGTACACTCTTTCACGGTAAACCTTGCTGTTAACATTACATACATAGCACATGTGCTTTCGTTACAAGGTCGCATTTTGCCTTCCCCCACCGCGTGGCTAGCCCCTCAACCCTCCCCCCTCCCCGTGGCTAACAGCGGGGAACATTTCTGTTCAGCCACAGGTAAGCAGCCCAGCAGGAACGGGCTCCTCTGAGTGTCCCCTGAAGAAAAGCACCCTATTTCAACCAGGTGACCATGAATGATATTTCACTCTCCTGAGGATAACACAGAGAGATAAAGAATGGATGTTGTTTGAATGCCAGCAAACATACACTGCAACGCTTTGTTGTACAATGATTCCCGAGTACGTGCTACTAGCCTGGCGTGGTAAAGTGGTACCATGGTGGACGCAATAAGGCTGCCCTCCACAGAAACCTTTTGCAAAGGCTTTAGGAGTACATCCAGGAGAGCCGCAAATGCCAGGGCAAATTAATCATTAAACACGCTTGCTTTTAAACCATGTATACTATTTTAAAAGGTACACTCACCAGAGGTCCCTTCTCCGCCTGGCGGGTCCGGGAGGCACCCTTGGGTGGGTTCGGGGGGCACTGGCTCCAGGTCCAGGGTGAGAAACAGTTCCTGGCTGTCAGGAAAATTGGTTTCTCCGCTTGCTTGCTGTGAGCTATCTACAATCTCCTCATCATCATCTTCCTCGTCCCCAAAACCTGCTTCCGTGTTGCCTCCATCTCCATTGAAAGAGTCAAACAACACGGTTGGGGTAGTGGTAGCTGAACCCCCTCAAATGGCATGCAGCTCATCATAGAAGCGGCATGTTTGGGGCTCTGACCCGGAGCGGCCATTCGCCTCTCTGGTTTTCTGGTAGGCTTGCCTCAGCTCCTTAAGTTTCACAGGGCACTGCTTCGGGTCCCTGTTATGGCCTCTGTCCTTCATGCCCTGGGAGATTTTGACAAAGGTTTTGGCATTTCGAAAACTGGAACGGAGTTCTAATAGCACGGATTCCTCTCCCCATACAGTGATCAGATCCCATACCTCCCGTTCGGTCCATGCTGGAGCTCTTTTGCGATTCTGGGACTCCATCATGGTCACCTCTGCTGATGAGCTCTGCACGGTCACCTGCAGCTTGCCACGCTGGCCAAACAGGAAATGAAATTCAAAAGTTCGCGGGCCTTTTCCTGTCTACCTGGCCAGTGCATCTGAGTTGAGAGTGCAGTCCAGAGCGGTCACAATGGAGCACTCTAGGATAGCTCCCAGGGGCCAATACCATCTAATTGTGTCCACAGTACCTCAAATTCAACCCGGCAAGGCTGATTTCAGCGCTAATCCCCTTGTCGGGGGTGGAGTAAGGAAATCGATTTTAAGAGCCCTTTAAGTCGAAAAAAAGGGCTTCGTCATGTGGACGGGTACAGGGTTAAATCGATTTAATGCTGCTAAATTTGACCTCAACTCCTAGTGTAAACCATGGCTAAGTGACCTAACCAAATCACACAGGAAACTGGGGAAGAGCTAGGAATTGAACCTAGGGCTTCCATACCCTAGGCTAGTGCCCTAACTACTGGACCACGCTTTCTCTAAATTCTGATTCTCATGAATCTGTAGGCCTGGCTTCTGATCAGTGTGATCTGAATCTGACTGCTATCTCAGAATTCATCTTAAAAAAAAAAAAAAGAGCAAATCCTAGAACTTTTTCTCTGCAAATGTATTATGTATATACAGCCTGCAAGGAAATTGATCATCTGAGATGTAGGATCAGTGCTTTGTTCCCCAAGAGAAAACTCTAAACCAGGAAAGTTAGTAAGTTTTCTTGGCTGGAAGAAGTAACCAATGGGTCTATAAGAGAGTACATTTATATGCAGGCTCTGCTCTTAACATGTACATGAATTATGGTGCTAATAATAACAAGGGTTTCTATGGGACCTAGCATAAGAGTTGGGGGTCCCAGGGAGCAGCCCTCCTGTCCTTCCCCTCATCTTGGGAGATGCACAGGATTCACAGGGCTCTGTGTTCCTGATGTTTCTATAAGGACCTGTTCGGGTTATGCCTCCACTCTGTGAAAGTGACTCTCATTCACCATGAGCAGTAAACTCTGCAAGATGAAACTAACAGGACCTGATCCTCCTCTCTCTTATAATGATGTCAATCAGGAGGGACTATTAAAGCCAGTGAGCTACAAAGGTGTAAAAACAAGGAAAATTTGAGGAGTGTAAGACACAGTGAGCTTGACTGTTACCTCACTTTCACAGATTTTGTATTGGTTAAACGCCACTCACTTCAGTGGGATTATTGCCAGTTTACACCAGTGTCACTGAGAGGAGAATCAGGCGATGGATTTTCCTGCATATGGCATAATTTATCCCCAGTAATAAATACAGTAGCTTTGCTGACAACATAACAAGGGCTCTAACAGAGGAGCCAGAGAAGAGAAAATGATAAGCCAAATCTCAGAAAACAACACAGAATATAAATACTTCTCCAGCAAGCAGTGGAACATCTCACACACAGCATCGCAGCGTTAATTTCTGTTTATGCTCACACCAATATAATTAGCACAGTCACTGCTAACTAGCTAACAATTTTACTATAAACTTACTTGAACAATACATGCTGGAGAATTTATCACTCTCAACACTTCACAGCTTTGTCTGAGCATAGTCACAGATTCATATGAAATTCTAAAGTTACACCAGAGACAAATGAGCTAAATTAATCTAGCACACTTTCTGGCACAAAGAACTTGAACTCCGAGAAAAGCATAGATTTTAATTGTGGTTGGCTATAAAACAACCGGATGGAAATATTGCTCTATCTCAATAGACAGCAACCTTTGAGACAGCTGAAAAGATCAGTCCTGTCCGGAGAAACTGTGGCCCTCAGTGCGTTTTGGATTAAGGCTCCCTAAAAAGGAAGTCTCCCAGACTGAGAATTCCCCAGATATGGAAGAACTTGGGTGGGAAACAGTGGTTCTGTGTCCTATAACAGTGCTCCATGGCAATCCAGAATGGGCTTGGGACAAGGAGCAGGTAGGTGGATCCTCATTACACGAATCCAGTGGCCAAAACTGCATACCTCAGGGAAGCAGCCACTACTGTAGTCCATGGATTTTCTTTTGTCGTGTTTCTTTTGTCCTGTTGCTAATCCTTCAGATTAATATTATGTGAATTAGCATCAGCATATTTTTATTTTCAAAGTGCTAAAAAGGTGCTTTTTTCAAACAGGTTTTTGTTTAATTAAAACGGCATGCTTGTGCACACCGCATCTATTTAGTATATTGCCTTATTCATCACAAGCATCACTATTGAGTTTTGATACCTTTGGGATGAATGAGCTATGTCAACAATAACTTCCACACACTTCTACCATATACATTGTTTTTATGGCCGAACACGCATAACAGTTACATTTAACTGTCTCTCTTTGCTGCAGATTACGTCACTTTCCAAAGGACAGATTTTAAGATGCTCACGCTCCAGAGCTAAATCAGGCTGATGAATTAGTGTTTCTCTCCCAAAACAGAGCGCCAGAGCAGAAAAGAAATGGGGAAGGTCAGGAAGGAGAAAAGAAGGAATAAGAAATGGAAAGCAATAGAGAAAGAAGAGAGATCTAACAAAGAAAAAAAAGACAAAGCATGCTGCCATAAGAGGCAGTGAAGTCCACTGTATAGGGTAGTAGCCTAGGATGCCACTAACCTGTTGTGTGACCTTGGGCAAATCACTTTGCTTCCCATGCAGTCTTCTCTATTTAGACTGTAAGTTCTTTGGGGGCAGGGACCATCTCTATCTGTATGTACAGCACCTAGCACAATGGAGCCCTGATCTCATTTGGGACCCCCAGGAGTGACCATAATATAAAGAATAATGTCAAAAAAACTGTCCTTCTACACAGTTTTCAATATTTGTTTGAAGTTGCGAATACAAACCCATCTATCTTTTGTTCAGCTGATATTTATCTTTATTCTTTCAATGTACAGCAATAATTGGTACCCTCCATCCACCTTTACAATTCACACCAAATACAGTCAACAAATGTAATCAAGTAGACTATCTAATGTACTTATATGGTCTCCATTATCACAGTGAGTCAAACAACCCCAAGTCTTGGCGGACAATGGGGAGAAGCAACTTCCACAGCAAAGGACCTCCCCACATAAGGCTCTGCCAGTAGCCCCCCAATTTGAACTGAGAGGACTCCAGCTCAAGAGCCCCCATGGATCTTAACTGTGGCAGTATGACATGGGGAGACACTGTGTCTCAGGTGACCAGGCACAAGCCCCTTACAGCTTTAATGGTTACAACTAACAGCTTTGACTCCGTTTATACACATCAGTTCTGAAAAAATAAATGTCTAGTCATAGAAACCAGGATCTTCCCATAGTGGATTTTTTTTAAAGCAACCAAACCAGCCATTCATTATTATTACAGTCATAGCAGGGCGGTGACACTGCTGGGGGCGAGTCTGCGCCTGCATTTTTGCTCCTGCTCAGGTGGGTGATGGGGGGCTGCCAGCAAGGAAAGGTTTTGTAGCAACAAGGAGGGCAGTGGGGAGGAGGGGGTGGATCACGGAAGGGGGGACTGGACAAAGGTTCCATGGCAGTTGGGAGGTCACAGAGATGGGGGACGGATCCATGGCATTAGGGAGGAAGGGAGTCACAGAGGCGGGGGGAGGTTCTGAAGCAATTGAGGGGAGGAAGGTTCTGTGGGAGTGGGGGGGCACAGAGGCAGGGGGAAGGTTCTGAAGCAGTTTGGGGGGAGACAGGTTCTGTGGCAGTTGGGGGGAGGAGTCACAGAGGCAGCGGGGAGGTTCTGTGGCAGTTGGGATGAGGAGGGGTCACGAGGCAGGAAGGGGTGGTTTTGTGGTAGTTGGGGTGGGGTTCACAGAGACAGGGGGGAGGTTCTGAAGCAGTTGGGGGAGGAAGGTTCTGTGGGAGTTGGAGGGGAGGGGGTCACAGAGGCAGGGGAGAGGTTCTGTAGCAGTTAAGGGGGAGACAGGTTCTGTGGGAGTTGGGATGGGGGGGTCACAGAGTCAGGTGGAGGTTCTGTAGCAGTTGGGATGGGGGTTTCACAGAGGCAGGGGGAAGGTTCTGAAGCAGTTAAGGGGGAGACAGGTCCTGTGGCAGTTGAGGGGTCACAGAGGCAGGGAGGAGGTTCTGAAGCAGTTGGGGGTGGGGAAGAAGGTTCTGTGGGAGTTGGGGTTTCACCCAGGCAGGGGGAAGGTTCTGAAGCAGTTAAGGGGGAGACAGGTCCTGTGGCAGTTGAGGGGTCACAGAGGCAGGGAGGAGGTTCTGAAGCAGTTGGGGGTGGGGAAGAAGGTTCTGTGGGAGTTGGGGTTTCACCCAGGCAGGGGGAAGGTTCTGAAGCAGTTGGGGGAAGAAGGTTCTGTGGGAGTTGGGGGGGGTCACAGAGGCAGGGGGGAAGGTTCTCAGGCAGTTGGGGGGGGAGGAAGATTCCGGGGCAGATGGGGGGAGGGGTCACAGAGGCAGTGGGGAAGATTCCGTGACAGTTGGGAGAAGGGAGGGCAGAAGGTTCTGTGGCGGTTGGAAGAAATGGGTCACAGATGTATCTGGGGTCCAGGGTGGAGCATGGTGTGGAAGTCAGTTAGGAGCTAGGGTTGCCAACATTGTATTTCAAAAATAACAGACTGTTTTCTTAGAACCCCTGCCCCACCCCTCGTCCCAATATTAATTATGAAGAAGAAGAAGAACTCACCTATGTTCGCCAGGAGTATTTCTTGCTGCTTTTTGCAGCGTTCAGCAAGTCCCAATCTTGTATAGAGATGAAAAAATAAGGGATGTCCCTTATAATACGGGACTGTTGGCAACCCTAGGACTCACAAGGTGTTAGAGCCCATAGGAACTAGCAGATTAAACACCTGATGTATTTGCCTCAGTTGTCCCTTTGTCAGTGATCGTTTCAAGATTAGGCGTGGTGACCACAGAACTCCTGGACCTCCTGAGAGGACACTGTTTCCAAAAGTCTGGGAGGGACCAAGAGTGAAAATGCATGAGCGTCCTGGATTTCACTCATCAACAGGTAAATAAAATATAGGGAGAACCAGCAGGAACATATCCTCATGTTCCACATGGTTGTGCCTATTCTGCTGCATATGAATAAACAGTGCTTCCAAACATATGAAAGGACAAATGTCCATCATCCATGTATGCGAGACTGGATATAGGGCCAAATTCTCATCCTTAATTAAACAGGACTCTTACACTGGGATTTTCAAAGGAGCTTAAGGGAGAACTCAATGAATTTCAATAGGATTTGGATGCGTAACTCCTCTGAGAATCCCAACCCCACTGATTTCCAGTGAAAGTCTCTGTACCCTATTAACAATCCCTTGAGTCACCCCGGGCCTCAATTCTTTACTCGGACTTTTCTGATGTAAAATCATAAGCTACTGCCTTCCTCTGTCCAAAGTAAAAAAGTGAGTTTGCAGTGGTAAGTCAATTTTAAACCATCCCTTCACCTTCAGATTAGATTCTGCCTTTCAAGTTTCAACCTCAAGAATTGTTGACATAACTGACTAGCAGCATAGTGTCATTTACTTGACTAGAGCTACGGATTTACACCAGGCCAAATCCATGTTTTGTTTTTAATGGAGATTAGTCCCTCACCCTAGTTGTAATCAATGACTGAAGCCTTTTGGCTTTCCTTACATACAAAGTAGCTTTCAGGACACTTCCATTTATGCACCATTAAGCATCTCCTACACTGCAGCATTACAGAAAGCAGACTAACAACTTGGCTAGCATTTGATGAAATCATTACTCGATGAAAGTACAATGCCCACTTTCTCTGATGTTGCAGTAGAAAAAGGGATCTTTTTAGCAGCACCTATTTTGTGGCTTGTCTAATACTGCTCTCCACATTGGTATATTTCAGGCAATTAAAATAAGCTTATGCTTATACAGTGTCTTTATAGAGAGTGCCTAGGGGCAGGTTTGTTGGATTGTGTTCAACACAAGACCTGGTTCTGGGAACAATTTCAAGGATCCCATTTGCCTCTTATCCAGTCCCATGAGCAGAAATGTGAAGGAAATAAAAATCCTGTTCACAAAGGACTCAGGTATTGCTGTGTCATGGTGGACAAGGCAGTTAACTTTACTGTCTCTATTGCCCCATACGTAACCTCCCATTTCTTTTCACAGAGGGATTATGAGGATTAGTTAGTCAGTGTTTGTACAGAACTGTGAAGCCATCAATGTTAAGAGTTCTTATTGGGTTATCTCTGACACACAGTGCACAAGTACTTGTGTTACTCTCAGTATATAATTCAGTATTTTCAAAGGACAAACGCCACAGGACTTTGTCAGGACAACTCAGGCATGGCTCATCTATCACCTTGCTGTCCACTTTATCCCTAAATTCCTCTTCCCAGGCAATCCGTCTATCTCACCTAGCATTACATATTCATAGTCTAACATATACAGAATTGCTCCTATTAGAATCCTGGGTGTAGCTGGGTTTTTTAATCTTGCTCCTATATATGCCTGCCACTGTAGCTGCAGCCAGCTCTGGCAATACCCATTACAGGGCACTGCCAGTCTGTTCTAGAGTCCCTCATTCTGTTATCATCTAAACTATGGCTACAGTAACAAAAAGAACCACAGACTGGTCCTTTGAGCTCCACAAGAGAATTTAATTTGGAGAGCTATGGGGACAGTGGGAACATGATAAAGCTTCTTTGTCAGTCTGAAATAAAACTAACACTGGAAGGAAAATGCTAGTAGTCAGTGGACGTTGCTTCCAGGACCCATCCACTGCACTGTAAATTGATAGAGCCTGATGCCTTGCTTTAGCACTCTCCTCCTCCCCCAAACACACTCAAGACAGATGTCTTGTTTAATACCTCACCGGCTAAAACTCCAAGATTATACTGCAGTCACAGGGGAAACCACATGGGTTCTGCCTATTATTAACCACTTATTCCCATCCAAAGAAAGTTAGCCCTCTAAAGCCGATTAATGCATCACATCTGATGGAGAACATTCAGAGTGTGGTCCTCTACAAAGCGAAGGCAGAGAATCACACACACACATGAAGAACAACAGTGCTGAGGGAGTGCGGGTGAGCCCGGTGCTGTATCAGTGAGACCCCTCGCACATGGCCACTGCATTACAACCTCTTAGCAGGAGGGCCCCTAAGAGTGACTGAGAGGGGCAGTGTGATCCTGACCATAGAGCATGGCACTGGGACTTGTGTGACCTGTGTTCTATTTGTAGCTCTGCTCCATGATATGCTGTATGACCTTGGGAAAGGCATCTCTCTGTGCTTCTATTTGCCTTCCCATCCTTTGTGTTGATTATTTAGATTGTAAGTTCTTTGGGCAGGGATTTCTCTTGTATGTGCGCAACGCCTATTACAGTGGGCGCCTAGTCTCAGTTGAAGCCCTAGGTTCTACTTTAACATAAATAATAATGTACCTGAGCTCCTAATCAGAACAAAAGAAGCTGTAGCTTAAATCCATGTTTCCTGAGACATATCCATTCTCCACCCATACATTGCACACTTGTGAGCAAAGAAGTCAGCATACCTTGTGATTAATTTCACTCATTCCTGTGCACACTCATGCTGCAGTACAACAACCTGCTGTACCCTGCACAAATACTTGTGGGATCACAGTATTAATGTGGAATTTTTCTTCTTTTTAAGTGACAGAGTTAAAGGTTACTTGCCTGCCTTATGCAATTTCAGAAGCATCTTTTCAAAGTGATCCTATGTCAAAAGCCAAACAAGTCAAAACTGCTGTGGTGACTTGCAGGGAAAAAATAAACACATTAATAGAAGTTGCATTATATGTTTAGCTTGAAATGATGGCAAAGAGGGAGGTAAATAAAATAGCCATGATTCCTATTAAACTAAACCTTTCCATTGATTTTTAACCACAACAGAATCATATATTTTGCTTTGACAGCACAGCTGCAGAAACTGCTATCATTGCAACACAAGCAGCTTTCCTTAACAACAATGTACAGGCAATTATGAGGGAAAAAAGAGAACTATTCTGAAGAATCAGTAAGACAGAGATAACAATAAAAGTGCTGTCACTGTACATGCATGATTGCAAGGTGGACGTCAGATATTGGTAGGGGAAAAAACTTTCAACTGGCACTATATACCAATCAAGTAATAACAACAGTCTAATCTCAAAATCAATACTGGTGATTGCAAAGGCTGATACTGTGCACCGTCAAAATGGAAAATCCAAGCTACCAAGACAGCTCAAAACTAACTTCCCGGGGCTTTGGCATAGCAAAGGGGATAAACTTCCAGTTAGTAGACATCATTGTGGAGTTCGCCACAATAATAAATAAATAAATAAATAAATAAAAATTGATAGACTTCTCTATCAGGATAGGTCAAAATTTTTCAAAATTTAGATTAAAGTTTTTTGCAAACATTTCTCAAAAATTTTTTCCTCCCCCCCCCTGTTTTTTTAACCAACTCATGATGGAATTGTTTTGAAATTTTCATAATAAATTGTAAAAATGGTTCCTTATTTTTTTAATAGCTCTATAGTCTAGGACTCCTATACTGTAGTATCTGAGCAGTACACAGACATGAAAGAATTTATCTTCACAACCTCCATGTGAGGTAGGGAAGTATTATTCTCCACATTTTACAGACAGAGAACTAAGCCACAGAGCAACTAAGTAACTTGCCCAAGGTCACACAGGAAAGTCTGTGACAGAGCCAAGAATTTACCCTAGACCACTGGAGTTCTTCTGGTGCACTGTGGTCTGGTGCAGAGCTGAGAATAGAGCCCAGGCGTTCTGTATCTCAAACCTGTGATTTAACTGCATACCATCCTTCCTTAAAGTGACTTGGGTATATTTCCCTGCTCAGAAATTAATATATAGGTACTTCCTATATATTAAATGTCTCAAGCTATTAAAATCAGTTTGTTTATTTAATACTATGTCTCTGAGTTTGAAACAAAACTACAAAGCTATACATTAAAACAAAACATTCCACAGACATACGAACAGACACTTTGCAAAAGCAATGTCCTGCACACTACACAACATCTCAGCCATACACAGCATCTCCTTAGCCATCTAATACACCCTTTACTTAAACATCTGGGTTTTCCCATGCCTCTCTTTTCATGCAAAAGTCTTCTATTTCATCATATGTCTTATAACATGCTCACATTAAACCACTGCTACCATGTCAACATACCAGTGTGTTGAAGATGGGAACAACAGTTTCACCACCTTTTAAAAAAACTCACTTTCTTAACCACCACAGGAAACTGTATAACATTTTTAAGAATTCTCTGCATTATCTAGCTACCCAGGTATTTATGTGACTCTCTTCACCATAGTATCTTAGCACACCTCATGTACTGAGGAAAACCTAGTTGGGACAACTTATGATTCCATGCAATTTCTATAGCATCAATAACAATTGACCTTCAATTTCTAATGCTAAAATATTGGTAAATAAATAATCACATTACAACCCAGATTGCTACACTGTCAGCACACACCAGTGTCAAACAGACCTATCTGAACATGGACACAGGAATCCAATACAATCTTTCCCTGATTTTCTTTTGTAGCAATTCTATTTTACACTCATTAGCAGATCTTAGTTAACCAACTAGTGTCTCTCATCACAGCACACGGTAAACACATATATCCGAGAGACTGAAATGCAAAAGTAAACTTCTGCTGTTAGCAAGAACTAAGGAACACATTTTCTAAGGGGCTCAGAGCCAGAATTTCAAATGCCAAGCATCCATAAGTGAGGCCAGATTTCAGAAGAACTCAGTAACCATTCTAACACCTATATAAGAGCCAGATTTTCAAAACTGCATAGAACCCAACATACTGTGCTGAGCTGAGCTTCTGTGAAAAGCTGGGCACTTATTTTGGTACCTAAATAGAAGCTGAGCTCTTTTGCAAATCCGTTTACGGTTTAAACTCAGACTTAGCAAAGAAAAATGAGGTGGAGTTTTATAAAAACAACCTCAAAACTCCAGATTTGTGGATGTTTTATAAATAAATATAGCAAATTATTTTGCTTCTCTGATACTTAAAAAAAGGACGATTATAAATAATTTAAAAGAATAGATCAAACCCTGCTTACCTTGATCATGAGAATTCAGTTCTTACTTGAGTGAGGGAAACCAGTGGGATTACTCAGGTGAATAAAATGAGAGTGTGATTTGACTTTTAGGAAGGGGAAAAACAAAACAAGAAACAAAACACACATTTCCTCCCAGATTGAGGACTTCTATAAATTTCAACCTCCAGTGTAGTAGAGTGTTTAGCTTGGAAACTCACTGACAGCCTATATATTCACAGCAGTGCAACAGCAGCACTACAACCACCGCCCCCCCCCCCCCCCCCCCAGGGTTTACTCAGAACATTTTGTATAACCAGCATAGCAGTGAATGAGTAGATCTGACCGTGGCACCTCTTGCGCTGTACCCACTGATAGATGCACTTAGACTTGCCTCCTACCCATTCTCCAGAACTACAGCAGCTTCCAGCTACCTGCTGATGTATAGCTTGATTGCTGTAACCGCCTTCCCCCACTGCACAACTCCAAAAACGAGCTCTTCAAGGCTACAGCCAGTTTTCCTGCTATACAGCCAACAAGCATGGTGTTTTAAAAATTCAGGTTTTGCGTGGTAACTTTTTTCAGTCTGAAGTCAAATTTCAGGTGCACAGAGGACAAAATCTGCCGTACTATTATTATAAAGATACCTTCGGTAAAACATTTATACAGCATTGTCAATTTATACCCAGAGCGACAAATTCTGCTCAAAGTTACACTAGTTAAAATCAGGAGTAACTCCACTGAAGTCAATGGAATTAGCATAGATTTTCATGTGTACACAGCAGAATCTGGCACATCAGTAAGGACCTGGGACCAAGTTCCATTTACACAATCTATAGAGTTGCTCTGGATTTGCATTGGTGTAATACAGCAGAATTTGGCCCACAGTCCCTGCCCTAAAAGGTTTACGAAAGGCATTTATAGCAACATTTAATTTAAAAAAAACATCAGCTCAGAATTAATCATACATAAGCAGTGTTATAATCAGTGCATGATAATTAGTCACAACTTTAAAATAAAAAAAAAATCAAGATCACTTGCCAGTGTTTTCAGCATAAAAATGGAGAGAAGCACAGTCCTGAAATACATACCATGCAGATTTTTATAGATATGCATGTATATACAACTGGAATATTTGGCTGCTCCACTAGATCCACTCTGAATATGGTTCTAGGAAGAATACAGCGTGAGAAGCAGATTCCCCCAAGGCACCACCCCCAAAAAGCATCACAGGAGTTAGAGAACCAGCTGAGGTTGTTTTATTCCTTTTTTTCCCTTTCCTTTTGCAGACTAGAGACACTTCGGCAAAATAGAAAATGGGATACAAAGAGAATTCTGCATCTGCTTCCAGAGCAAAGCAATCTCATTCTTACTATGATTTGTCTAAATGCTCTGCTGGATGTAATGCCCAAATGAGAACAAAACACAATCCTTAGGTATGTAATGCATATTGCAACAATATAAATATGCATTACACAAACACAGGGGTGAATAATGTGCAGGATGCAGATCATTTAAACCTTCCTCCTCTATTCACTAACGATTCCCTCCCAATGAAATGATTTAAAGCCAGAAAGTCGCTTCCAAATCCTCCCGCTTTTGTTCCATCAGCGCTGAACATTCATCTGCTTCGATGAAAGGGGCACATTTCGTTCCGAAAAGCCCCTTGGTGCAGCCACAAGCAAAGCCACTGGCAGTTGCTTACCATTGGGCATGAACCCTTCAGGCTTGGTGAGGGGAGTAGGTGGAAACGCACCGCTCCTCCCAGCAATGTGCAAAGGGCAGATTCAGCCGGGCAGCAGCCCCATAGGACCCTAGGATCTGTACAAAGACTATGAGAAATTCCCTTCCAGAAGGACAGCCGGAGTATGGGAATCCCAGACAGCTGCAGCAATGGGGCATTTTACTCAGCTCAAGGAAGCAGGAAGGGTGCCAGGCATTAGATCCTTAACCGGCCAGCCAAGTTTCTCCAGCCCAGCCTGGCTGCTGTATGCACTTTCCTCCCCTCCCAGTGCTGATGGGCTGCACCTACCTTGCCAGCAAAGTCCTCTGCAGCTTCCCCCTGCAGGCATATGAGCACTCGGTGGTCTCAGCCCAGCCCTCTACGTGTCGCTCTCCGATCGGATGCTGCTGCCCCAGCACGTAACCCTCTGGCATTCACTCACCTGGGCAGGTTGCTGGAAGGTCTAGAGCTGCTGCGGCTCTGGGTCTCTGTCTGGGCTGTTTGCAACGTGCCTCTGTTTGCAGAGACTATACAAAGTATCAAGTGATCCTCCTATCAGCAATTCTGTACCATGGGCAGCATCCTCGGCTCTCCTCCTATTGGAAATTTCTGATGTCCAGTGCGATTGGTGGACTGTATATTATAACTCTGGTTTCTGATTGGAGGCACAGAGGACTATGTAAATAACTATATGAAGTTGGGTTCCTGTTGGTTCATTGCTTCTGAGCTTTCCATAGGCTTTTCTCCCCAAACCTGCTGTAAATTGCAGGTTGATTGGAGCGTTTTGATCGAAAAACCTCACAACGAAATCTCAACGTATTTCTTCCATGTGGGGTTATATCACTGTTTTCTGCAGTTTTGGGAGAATTCTGTGAGTGTCTCGCAGATCACCAGCCTTGATGACTGTGTATCCAGGAAAAAGGTATCTTTACATGCATTTAAAAGGGGGGCAGTGTAACGATAAATACACCTAATTACTGGAATTCCCATTGCTTTGTTAAGCAGTGGTAGCAATTTACTTTTTAATGACTAATATTTTTAAAGCCACTAGAAATTAAATCTTAGCCATTGTTTTCCAATGGCAAATTACTACAGCCCTATGTATCTGATGGAGTGGGAGGTCAGGGATTTTTCACCCCACACTTCAAGTGCTGCCAACTCTCACCATTTTATAGTGAAACTTGCAATATTTGTTGTTTATCTTAATGCCTTAGCTTCTGGAGGCATGTGATTATCTGAGACTCCTAGCTTTCATTTATAAGTGGGGGGTGGAGTATTTCCTAGCCTTCACTGTTGTAGAAAATGTAATCCAAGTGCACCCTCAAGGCTCAGAAACCAGAAGGCAAATCAAAAGAACTCAGAATTTATTTGTCTTAAAAAATTATGGGATTTAAAAATAATCTCATTATGGGGGGGCTGAATCATGCTTTTTGAACACATGGGGTTGGCAGTACGGCACTTTCTAAGGGGTAATCCTCCCAATATCAGATTAGGATAGAGATTGACAGGGAAATGATTTTGCTAATATAAATTCAGCCTTCTGACTTCAAGTAGCAAATGAGGCTGAGCTGAGAAGAAGCAGGTGTTTGTATAAATCAAATTATTATATTATTATTATTTAACAATTATAGCAGAAGTAACTCCAGTAATTGTGGTAGCTCTTAAACACCAGAACCAGACTGGGTCCCTCTGTGCTAAGTGTTGTACAATAAAAAGAATGTAGGGAAGGAAAAGATGTAGTTTATTATCCAGGCCATCTTTCTGCCAGTGCAATATCTTTTCCTACCGTATCAGTGGGGTCAAAATACAAAGTGAGGAGCTCTCTGTGATTTTTTTGGAGTAGAAGCAGTCTAGAACACTGTTCTCCTCTAGTTATTTAAACTGAAGAGTGTGAGGCCTTAAGATTTCAGCAGTTTTTACCTCTAATCACCAAAGGAGTCATAACAGCAATAACTTAAATACAGCTGTGACCATGCCACACATCCAAATGTGTGTGCTGTGAATGTAGACCAAGGTTTCTCAGATGCTGAGTTTTTGAGAGGGACTGTGTTGTATGATAGTCTAGGGGACCTCACAAATTAGAGTCAGATTAAAATATTTAGTAAAAACGATGCTTTGCTTTATCTCCACTAATAAAACATTAAAAATCAGAAGTTTACAGGTCATGAATAAAGAAATATTTCTGTTCTGTATTTGGAGAAAAAAGATGTAGTCATATCATGTAATAAAACTCTCTTCATTCCACTAGTATCTCAGGAGGATATTAAACAGCACCTGTTTAAGTGACATGTTCAAATCAGGTCCATATAAATTGCATCCAAGAGTTTTAAAAGAGTTGGGTGAGGCACTCACTTGACTGTTAATGTTGATTGTCAGAAGACTGGAAGAAAGCTGATGTTGTGCCAATATTTAAAAAATGTAACTGGGATGACCCAAGTAATTGTAGGTCTGTCAGTCTGACATCAATCCCAGGCAAGATAACAGGGCAACTGATATGGGACTCAATTAATAAAGAATTACAGAAAGGTAATATAATTAATGCCAACCAGCATAGGTTTATGGAAAACAGATTGGTTAAACTAACATGATTTTTTTTTTAAATCAGATTACAAGTTTGGCTGGTAAAGGTAATAACGTTGATGTAATACAATTAGAGTTTTGTAAGGCATTTGACTTGGTACCGCATGACATTTTGATTAAAAAACTAGAAAGATACTTTTAATGGCACTAGGGATGTAAAACTTTAACCAGTAGCCAATAAGCATCAGTCTTATCGGTTTCAGTTAACTATTAAACTCCACTGCCACCCAGCCTCCTGGTGGCTGGCCCCAGCCAGAACCCCAGGCACGGGGCCAGCAGCGGAGCCCTGCGTAAAATATGGGAGTGCTGCAGCACCCCCTCCCCTAGTTCCCCGCCTATGCAAACTCCTTAACGGTTAACTGTTTAACCAATAGAATTTTAATAGGTTAAACGGTTACTACTTTTAAACCCTATTTACATGCCGAAATGGCAAACATTAAATGGATTAAAAGCTAGCTAACTGATAGGTCTCAAAATGTCATTGTAAATGGGGACTCATCAACAGACGGGACTGTTTCTAGTGGGATCCCTCAGGAATCTGTTCTTGGTCCTATGCTATTTAACCTTTTTTGTTAATGATCTGGAAGAAAACATAAAATATTCACTGATAAAGTTTGCAGATGACGCAAATTGGGGGAATAATGAAGACAGGTCACTGATTCAGAGTGATCTGGATCGCTTGGTAAATGGCTCAAGCAAATAATATGCATTTTAATGTAGCTAAATGTAAGTGTATACATCTATAAAAAATGTTTTTCTTACACATTGGGGGACTCTATTCTGGGAAGCAGTGACTTTGAAAAAGATTTGGAGATTGTGATGGATAATTAGCTGAATTTGATCCTGCAGTGAGACACTGTGGCCAAAAGGGTGAATGCAATCTTTGGATGCATAAACAGGATAATCTTGAGTTGGAGTAGAGAGGTTAGCTTACCTCTGTATTTGACACTGGTTCAACCACTGAACAAAATACTGTCCAGTTCTGGTGTCCACAATTCAAGAAGGATGTTGATAAATTCAAGAGGTTTCAGAGAAGAGCCACAAGAATGATTAAAGAATTAGAAAACATTCCCTATTGTGGTAGACTCCAGGAGCGCACTCTATTTAGCTTAACGAAGGCTAAGGGATGACTTGATTACAGTCTATAAGTACGTACATGGGGAACAAATATTTAATAATGTATTCTTCAGTCGCACAAAGAAAGGTATAACGTATTCCAATAGCTGGAAAAGTTGAAGCTAGACAAATTCAGATTGGAAATAAGGTGTACATTTCTAACAGTAAGAGTAATTAATCATTGGAACAATTTGACAAGGGTCATGGTGGATTCTCCATTATTGACTATTTTAAAATCAGGATTGTATATTTTTCTAAAAGATCTGTTCTAGGAATTATTTTGGGGAAGTTCTGTGGCCTGTGTTATATATAGGACATCAGACTAGATGATCACAATGGGCCCTTCTGGCCTTGGAATCTACGAATATATGATGCCAACAAAAATAATTACCAAAAGTTGGCTGGTGTATTGTAACCGCTGCTTATCATGTTGATCATCTCATCTCATTGATCTTGTACTCCTAGTCTCTCTGTTATATCAACCAATTTATTATCTCATCTTATACTTAGATCATAAGCTCTTTGGGACATGACCAAGTTTGTACTGCAGCTAGCAAACTGGGGCTGGGGTCTCTAGGCAATACCAAAATACAAATAATAAAAATAACTACAACACAGTCATAAAATCCATTACAAACATAACTCCCAATACAATACAAGTGCTTTTAAAATTTGAATTTGTCTGGTAGAAATATGCTTCATTCTCAAGTGTCCTGATGCAGAGAGGTCCAGCTGCACGTAATCTTTCAAGGATCTTCTGCTTTAGCCCCATCAGTACTACAGAAGGTTCCTTAATCCAAAGGTTTAGTTTCAGGAGCTACTAATAGAATTTAATTGTGACTGCAAATACAAGCATTTACTGAAATTATAGGGAGATGTGGATAAGTGATGCATGTTGACTAACACAATTTGAATTTAATCTGTTATGCCCCATAAGGAGGTACTCTAAATTATTTGACTTTTTTCCTGATTTATTTTACCTACTTTTCCGTGGAGTTAAATACAGTCCTTTGATTAATAGTAGGTTACATCTGAATGATACCGGTAGCTTTGATCAGTTAGGGTATCTTTTATTCCTTGACCCAACTTGCCATCAGAGTTGCTGTTATTGCCACCACTGGCAGTCCTGTCCTGTGCTTTAACAGATGCAGATAGTTCATTGGAGCAGGGACAGAGATCAGTTTGCTAGCTAATCCCATGGCATGGGAGTGCTTTCCCATGAGTCTCCAATCAGTATTTGCTTTGCAATTGAATGAGCTTAAGGGACAGCCTGACAGGCCCCACACAAATCTGAACACTGGCAGGATCGCCCTTTCCATTCTGTGGAGAGGATCACCCCAAGAGTGAACCATTGTAGGGAAGGGAATCAATCCCTCCCTCACTCCCCTCACACACACATCTCAATGGGATCAGGAATTTTCCTCACTGGTGCTTCTGTAGACATTGAAGCAGCTCAATATTCTCTATCGCTCAACTATTTTATTTTTAGTGTGGGCTTCAAATCTCAAAATAACTGACACAATATTACTGCAGCTTGTGGCTTACAATAAACTTTTGTTTCCCATCCAACAGAGTCTTGCTCATTTGCATTTAGTCTCTGCGCACAGCAGTATCAAAAGATAATTATTAAGAGGACACTAGTTATTAAAATACCAATGTTTCCACTAAGCCTTGCAAGGACTTTATTTTATTTAGTCTAAACTGCAGTCATTAAAAAGGCCTTCTATATTGCAGTAGCTCTGTGTATCCAAGCCCCAGCACTCTTATCAAAGCTTGCTTTATCAGCCAATATCAAATGGTAAGGAATTGTTAAATTCTGAGAAAATGGCTTACCAGTGAGAGACTCAAAACTCAATCTATTTAGCTTATCAAAAACAAAATCAAGAGGTGACATGATTACAGTGTATAAGTATCCTCATGAGGAGAAAATACCAGGTACTAAAGGGGTATTTCATCTAGCAGAGAAAGGCATAACAAGAACCAGTGGCTGGGGGTTAAAGTCAGACAAATTTTAGACTGACCATTTAGTTTTTAAAATTATCGGCAACCTGGCAGTTATATCCTTGCAATGTCCTTTATTTATAATCATGCTGTAGTTTCCATGGTTTCATATCTTTAAATACTATTCAATCCAATTCTGTCATTAGATACATGCACACTATTCTCACTGCCTACAACCAGAGCTAAGAGAAAGAAATCCAAATTAAAATATCAACATAGTGTATCAGGTACCCCCTTCTGTGAGTCTGTTTTTGGAGAAGGGAAGTTTGGGGTGAAGGTTCTCTATCCCTAATACAGACTACAGGCTCCTTTTATTTTTTTTTTAATTGAAAAATCCTCATGAGTTTAAGTTACAGTGTAGGAAAGAACTCGGACTGGCTTTGGGAACCCAAAATCTAATAAGAGGTTTGCGAAAGCCCCAATACCGTGAGGTTTCCCCAGGCCTAATTATTACTGGCCAGATTTTGTGCTTGTCACTCCCACAAAACTCCCACTAGGCAGTCCTTACTTAGGAACAACTCCGTCTGGAGACAACAGGTATTGCAATGAGTAAAAACTGAACATCTCCATGTGATTCTTGGATGGAAAGAACTAAATGTACCCAGGTCTTGCCCTTTTCCGGTGGAAAAGACAGAGATCGGCAGTCTTTGCATCACTGTTCTCACATGGTCACAGGTATCCACAAAGAGGAAGGGACACCAGTGGCACTTGCGGGGTTATTAACTTTATCCCCTGCTTTTCTTTGTCAAGGCAGGGACAATCCCGAACAACCCCTCCACTGATGGAAGAATTCAGAGGAATCTGAGGGGAACCTGGTAATTCGCCCACCCGCAGTTCCCTCCCATGTAGCGGGTTATTTGGACCTAAGTAAGGGCCCGTTGACTTCAGTGGGAGTTTTGCCTGAGTAATTCCAACAGGATTAGGCCCTTTCTGAGGACTGCTCACCTTCTACTATCACTTTCTCTTTGCAGCTTCAGTTCCTATTGAATGGAACCTGCACATACAAACCAGTGATGATTCTCTGTCTTCTGAGGTTTGGAAATCAGCCAACAGTGCAGTTCTGGGGGTGCAAGGCTGCCACCCAAACTCCCAAAGCCTAAGGAACCCAACTGTCTGATGGATCATTTCATACCAATGCTGAGCCTGCAGCTGGAGCTCCCTAGTCTGTAAAAGGCTGATAATACTGGAAAATGCACAGCGCTGATTGCATTTTTAAAAACAATTGGCAGGAATCCTATAAAATATTAATAAAGAACCATTTCCTGCCTGTATTTCCCTGGGAGATTCATAAACCGAAACCAAACAGAGAAATAGTGCAGAGAGCCTGACGCTTTCTTTGCTATTCCCGTTCCATTGTCATTTTGCCGAGTCTGTAAATGCAAAAGGGAAATCAAAACAATTTAATTAGTTTCTTTGATGTTCCATAAAAGAGATTTTAAGCATGCTCTGGTTTAAATTTACCAGCACCATTCTCTAATATGGTTATGATACAAAATGCATATGGAAGGCTGCATTATGCACCCAGTGTGATATTTGGATGCAAAAATCTCCATAAAATTTAGTCATGCATGGCCCAATTTTCTGACATACGTACTTATGATAGGCATCCAAATTCCATATACAAGTTTGAAAAAAAAAAAAAAAGGCTTCCCTCCATATATAAACTAATTTGTTTCCCCATATCCTTTACTAGTGGTTCTGAATAAACAATGAGATAAGAAGAAACCAATATTAAAACCAAGGAAACAAGATGTAACTAGTTCAACAAGTCTAAAAGTTTATAAGAATGTTGGTAATGCTTATTCTGTAGAATGCTAGGCACAGTTTAAAAGATTGCCCGAGTTTTTACTATTGTTTATCACATTTGTATTACAGTAGGGTCTACAGGCCCTGATTAAGGTAGACCCCAGAAGAGCTTACAATCTAATTAGAGTAGAAACAGGATAAGTACCCCTGGTATATCTCCTTTGACATGCAGCATTTCAAAGAAGGCCAGTAAGGAAATTCTCTAGCCAGTGTCTATCCCTAGCACATCCCTGATTGAACATATGACGATGGTCCAGTTCTAATGCTGGTTTTGACACAAGCACATGCTTTGGCCTTATAGAATCATAGAATATCAGGCTTGGAAGGGACCCCAGAAGGTCATCTAGTCCAACCCCCTGCTCAAAGCAGGACCAATTCCCAGTTAAATCATCCCAGCCAGGGCTTTGTCAAGCCTGACCTTAAAAACCTCTAAGGAAGGAGATTCTACCACCTCCCTAGGTAACGCATTCCAATGTTTCACCACCCTCTTAGTGAAAAAGTTTTTCCTAATATCCAATCTAAACCTCCCCCACTGCAACTTGAGACCATTACTCCTCGTTCTGTCATCTGCTACCATTGAGAACAGTCTAGAGCCATCCTCTTTGGAACCCCCTTTCAGGTAGTTGAAAGCAACTATCAGATCCCCCCTCATTCTTCTCTTCTGCAGGCTAAACAATCCCAGCTCCCTCAGCCTCTCCTCATAACTCATGTGTTCCAGTCCCCTAATCATTTTTGTTGCCCTTCGCTGGACTCTCTCCAATTTATCCACATCCTTCTTGAAGTGTGGGGCCCAAAACTGGACACAGTACTCCAGATGAGGCCTCACCAATGTCGAATAGAGGGGAACGATCACGTCCCTCGATCTGCTCGCTATGCCCCTACTTATACATCCCAAAATGCCATTGGCCTTCTTGGCAACAAGGGCACACTGCTGACTCATATCCAGCTTCTCGTCCACTGTCACCCCTAGGTCCTTTTCCGCAGAACTGCTGCCTAGCCATTCGGTCCCTAGTCTGTAGCGGTGCATTGGGTTCTTCCGTCCTAAGTGCAGGACCCTGCACTTATCCTTATTGAACCTCATCAGATTTCTTTTGGCCCAATCCTCCAATTTGTCTAGGTCTTTCTGTATCCTATCCCTGCCCTCCAGCGTATCTACCACTCCTCCCAGTTTAGTATCATCCGCAAATTTGCTGAGAGTGCAATCCACACCATCCTCCAGATCATTTATGAAGATATTGAACAAAACCGGCCCCAGGACCGACCCTTGGGGTACTCCACTTGATACCGGCTGCCAAGTCATCCCTTTAGCAAGTCATTTCCCCTCCCCGTGCCTCAGTTTACTTACATGTAAGTAAGCACATGTAAATAGATGTGCCTCAGTTTACCCATCTGTAAAATAGAGATAAATAATACTTATCTCTGCAGTGCTTTGTGGGGGCTAATTACTAATGCTTAAGAGCTTTGAAGATGTTGAGTGCTGGGTATAATTATACTCCTTGATTTAAAAGAGAGGGGAGCACTATTGCCCTTCAGGACACACTGCAAGACAACTCTACTTACATGGGCTGCTGTGGAGAAGGACCTTAGGGAGAAATCAGGTGTGTGTGTGGGGGAGGAAGGAGTTGGTGTTTGATGCATGATCTAATTTTGTTTTCATAATTTATAGCAGGGTGGTACAGGGTAGCTGCCAGCCGATGTGGGCTCACAGGGCTCAGGCTAAGGGGCTGTTTAATTGTGGTGCAGATGCTCGGGCTTGGCTGCGACCCTTCCACCTCACAAGGTCCTAGGGCCCAAACATCTACACCACAGTTAAACAGCCCCTTAGCTTGTGTCCTGTGAGCCCGAGTCAGCGCAGGTCAGCCACTGGTGTCTATCTGAAGGGTAGACACATACTCTCAGGGGCGGAGGGAAGTGGGGAGTCAGGCACCCTGCCTACTTGTGACAAGCTCTGCTAAGGAGAGTGAGCCAACCCAGATCTCTAAGGTGCCACAAGTACTCCTGTTTTTTTGCGGATACAGACTAACACGGCTGCTACTCTGAAACCCAGATCTACTGTGAGTAGTTAATTATCTAGGTGACTGGGCAGCAGTTAATTAGTTAAGGAACACTTGGGCATAATAAAGTTTTAGGAGGTCTCAGCTCAGTTAGGAAGCAAGAACAGAAGAAGCTCCTGAGGAGAGAGACTCCTCAGGGGAGCTGAGTAGGAAGCTACTCCCAGTGGTGTCTCCCTGGTGAACAGATGTTCAGGGAGAGGGACAGGCCCAGAGAAAAAGTGCTCCCAGGCAAGGGACCAGAGCAGCCCAGGAGAACAAACGGGGCACGCAACCTCCTGAGAAGCGAATATGGAATTGCTCAGTGTCAGGGAATCACAGGGTCTGGTCTATGCCCAGCTGGTAAGTGACCCGTTTAGCGGGCCGGGTCCCAAGAACCCACACAGTTCTCCAGGACAGGCCTGTGGCCTCCAAGGCTGGGCCTTTGGCACCAGCTGAGCCAGACTCCTGCAGGGAGGCTTGTACTGTACCCTTCTGGGCACAGTGCTCCCAGTCAGTGTTTACAGTGACACCGGCAGCCTTTTCAAAGCTTTATTAATTACGGAGCACACAGATTCTTACAGTCCTTCAATTAGCACAGAGGCAGAAATTAAGCCAGTGGTCCTCAAACTTTTCCTCTCACCATCCCCCGCCCCTCCTTACCAATAATAAAATGTTTCTGGGGCCCTCCAACTGGGAGTGGAGTTGCAGCCAGGCTGGAGGCCGTGGCTGGCGGCTGCAAGTTGGGAGCTGGGGCCTGAGATTGAGGTCGGAGGAGAGCTGGGGCAGAGTAGGGCTGAGTGGTGCTTCCTTCTTTATCCCTTGTGGGAGCTGGCCCAGGCCCCTCCACACCCCCCGGGATGTTCTTCTGTGCTCCCTAGGGGGGGGTGCACCCCACAATTTGGGGACCACTGAGTGAAGCCATAGTCCATTCTGGTCAACCAGTGCCATGATGAAACAGCCAAGCTGTGATGAATTCCCCACCTTGTCCCCCCAGCTCCTGAGTTTCTCCAAAAAGCCACCTTCTTCCACTCACCTGACACCTGGTTCCTCCAGCTCAGTTCATAAGTCCCGCCTGCTGGGGTTTCCTGCTGTTAGGTGTTGATGGTTCAGTCCCTGAGCATCTCTTTGTCTTGCTGAATGCTGTGTTGATTCGGGGAAGGTTTGAGCCAGTTTTTTAATGACCCAGACAGCCAGGTGGCCCCTCACTTCATGCTTCCTGCGCTGGTTTAGTAGGAGACAAACTTTTTTTTTTTTTTTTTTTTTTTTTACAATGTAAAGTGCAGAGGGAAACTGAGACACTTATGGGATTCATAAGTGTTTTAGAAAAGTCCCACTTTCTCAGACTCTGAAAAGAGCGATGCGCTGTTGGGGGAAGGGTGGCATCCAGCTGAATGCCCAGCAGAGGCTCAAGCTACAGGCAGGTAATTCAGCCCCGAGAGAGCTCCATGGCTACAGGGGCAAGACATTAGACTGATTAATCCAGAGGCAGAGAGTTTCTGGTGGAGTAGCTGACTGATGCTTTCATTTATGTTTTCGTGGTGTTCTTTTCAGTTAAATAAATGAGACCCTCCACATAGGGCACTCTTTAATACTAGAAAGACCTGCTTGGACTTGCTTATGCCCTACGTGAGGGGAAATTTAGGTAGGCGCTAATGCTTGACCTCAGGAGGCAGACTGGGATGACCTCCACACCATTACACAGGGTGTCTAGAGCCTTGGATAGGTGTCCCTATATATTTTATGTATACACTTAGTTAATATAATTCTTCTCATTAGCATCCCCTTAACTCTTGGCTTTATTCTACCAGTTTAAACTACCATGTTAAACATACCCCAATATCCTATTTATCTAGAATCTTTCATCCCATAGGTCTCAAATTGTCTATGCACAGGAATGACTTGGCCAGTCATTAGGTGGGGTGGAATGTGGTAGATATTGAATAGTGCACACATTTCAGAGCAAGGAGTGAAAATGATCAAATGTGTCGTTTGTTCTGTTCTGTTCAGGTTCTTATGCTGCATTCACCTGGGGCAGAATGCAACTCCTCAGGTAATTGGACCGAACACCAGTGTTTACAGAATAGTTGGGCCTGAGCTGCAAAGTCTGGATACAGATCCAAACTTTACCCAAACTCAAGGGTGTTTAGAGCCAGGGTGTTTTATTCAGGACAATCTCTAGGTAACTCCTGTACCCTTGCAGAAAATGCAGTGGGACTTTTTCATTGACCTCAGTTTTACATTGAATCCAAAAGACTGTACCCTCCTACAACTTAATGGTGCCCCTTAACAGAACCCTGGAGCATTGGTTCAATATTGACTCAGAGAGAAAACTGCCACTTACTGAATCTTCAACACTGCCTCCTGCATCACCTGAATTTTTCTTAGATGTGTTTCTTCAAGTCTAGACAAGACTTTACTCTGCTTAGCTTACAAAATACAATGAGATCACAAGGCTGCCACAGTGTTATGGCGGCAGCCTTTGATTTAGGGAGCTCAGACTGATAGAGCTAACTGTATATCAGTTTTAATAGAACTCTTGCAGGCAGTATAAACAAATCAAGACAAAATATTTCCCAGTTCAGAACAATGAGAGCCATAGAAACCTTTTCTTATATACATCCAGATATGTAGACATTGCTGTGCCTTGGCACTATAGGATCCACAGAATGTACTCATACTTAGAGATAGTGTGTTGTGATGCAAGTGAGTCTTTGGAGCATAAAATAGTTCAAGATAAAGATCTCAATATAGAAGACTAAACATTGGACAGTTTCACTAACACTTTCAGTACCTCTCAAACTAATGTATATAACAATCATTAATGCCAACAAATTTCAGAGGAACAGCCGTGTTAGTCTGTATTCGCAAAAAGAAAAGGAGTACTTGTGGCACCTTAGCGACTAACCAATTTATTTGAGCATGAGCTTTCGTGAGCTACAGCTCACTTCATCAGATGCATACTGTGGAAACTGCAGCAGACTTTATATATACACAGAGAATATGAAACAATACCTCCTCCAACCCCGCTGTCCTGCTGGTAATAGCTTATCTAAAGTGATCATCAGGTGGGCCATTTCCAGCACAAATCCAGGTTTTCTCACCCTCCACCCCCCCACACAAATTCACTCTCCTGCTGGTGCTAGCCCATCCAAAGTGACAACTCTTTACATAATCAAGTCGGGCTATTTCCTGCATAGATCAAGGTTTTCTCACATCGCCCCCACCCCCATACACACACAAACTCACTCTCCTGCTGGTAATAGCTCATCTAAACTGACCACTCTCCAAGTTTAAATCCAAGTTAAACCAGAACATCTGGTGGGGGGGGTAGGAAAAAACAAGAGGAAACAGGCTACCTTGCATAATGACTTAGCCACTCCCAGTCTCTATTTAAGCCTAAATTAATAGTATCCAATTTGCAAATGAATTCCAATTCAGCAGTTTCTCGCTGGAGTCTGGATTTGAAGTTTTTTTGTTTTAAGATAGCGACCTTCATGTCTGTGATTGCGTGACCAGAGAGATTGAAGTGTTCTCCGACTGGTTTATGAATGTTATAATTCTTGACATCTGATTTGTGTCCATTTATTCTTTTACATAGAGACTGTCCAGTTTGACCAATGTACATGGCAGAGGGGCATTGCTGGCACATGATGGCATATATCACATTGGTGGATGTGCAGGTGAACGAGCCTCTGATAGTGTGGCTGATGTTATTAGGCCCTGTGATGGTGTCCCCTGAATAGATATGTGGGCACAATTGGCAACGGGCTTTGTTGCAAGGATAAGTTCCTGGGTTAGTGGTTCTGTTGTGTGGTATGTGGTTGTTGGTGAGTATTTGCTTCAGGTTGCGGGGCTGTCTGTAGGCAAGGACTGGCCTGTCTCCCAAGACTTGTGAGAGTGTTGGGTCATCCTTTAGGATAGGTTGTAGATCTTTAATAATGCGTTGGAGGGGTTTTAGTTGGGGGCTGAAGGTGACCGCTAGTGGCGTTCTGTTATTTTCTTTGTTAGGCCTGTCCTGTAGTAGGTAATTTCTGGGAACTCTTCTGGCTCTATCAATCTGTTTCTTTACTTCTGCAGGTGGGTATTGTAGTTGTAAGAAAGCTTGACAGAGATCTTGTAGGTGTTTGTCTCTGTCTGAGGGGTTGGAGCAAATGCGGTTGTATCGCAGAGCTTGGCTGTAGACGATGGATCGTGTGGTGTGGTCAGGGTGAAAGCTGGAGGCATGCAGGTAGGAATAGCGGTCAGTAGGTTTCCGGTATAGGGTGGTGTTTATGTGGCCATTGTTTATTAGCACTGTAGTGTCCAGGAAGTGGATCTCTTGTGTGGACTGGACCAGGCTGAGGTTGGTGGTGGGATGGAAATTGTTGAAATCATGGTGGAATTCCTCAAGGGCTTCTTTTCCATGGGTCCAGATGATGAAGATGTCATCAATATAGCGCAAGTAGAGTAGGGGCTTTAGGGGACGAGAGCTGAGGAAGCGTTGTTCTAAATCAGCCATAAAAATGTTGGCATACTGTGGGGCCATGCGGGTACCCATAGCAGTGCCGCTGATCTGAAGGTATACATTGTCCCCAAATGTGAAATAGTTATGGGTAAGGACAAAGTCACAAAGTTCAGCCACCAGGTTAGCCGTGACATTATCGGGGATAGTGTTCTTGACAGCTTGTAGTCCATCTTTGTGTGGAATGTTGGTGTAGAGGGCTTCTACATCCATAGTGGCCAGGATGGTGTTATCAGGAAGATCACCGATGGATTGAAGTTTCCTCAGGAAGTCAGTGGTGTCTCGAAGGTAGCTGGGAGTTTTGGTAGCGTAGGGCCTGAGGAGGGAGTCTACATAGCCAGACAATCCTGCTGTCAGGGTGCCAATGCCTGAGATGATGGGGCGCCCAGGATTTCCAGGTTTATGGATCTTGGGTAGTAGATGGAATATCCCAGGTCGGGGTTCCAGGGGTGTGTCTGTGCGGATTTGATCTTGTGCTTTTTCAGGAAGTTTCTTGAGCAAATGCTGTAGTTGCTTTTGGTAACTCTCAGTGGGATCATAGGGTAATGGCTTGTAGAAACTCGTGTTGGAGAGCTGCCGAGCAGCCTCTTCAAAACTTCAAATCCAGACTCCAGTGAGAAACTGCTGAATTGGAATTCATTTGCAAATTGGATACTATTAATTTAGGCTTAAATAGAGACTGGGAGTGGCTAAGTCATTATGCAAGGTAGCCTGTTTCCTCTTGTTTTTTCCTACCCCCCCCCCAGATGTTCTGGTTTAACTTGGATTTAAACTTGGAGAGTGGTCAGTTTAGATGAGCTATTACCAGCAGGAGAGTGAGTTTGTGTGTGTATGGGGGTGGGGGGGATGTGAGAAAACCTGGATTGGTGCAGGAAATAGCCCGACTTGATTATGTAAAGAGTTGTCACTTTGGATGGGCTAGCACCAGCAGGAGAGTGAATTTGTGTGGGGGGGTGGAGGGTGAGAAAACCTGGATTTGTGCTGGAAATGGCCCACCTGATGATCACTTTAGATAAGCTATTACCAGCAGGACAGTGGGGTGGGAGGAGGTATTGTTTCATATTCTCTGTGTATATATAAAGTCTGCTGCAGTTTCCACGGTATACATCTGATGAAGTGAGCTGTAGCTCACGAAAGCTCATGCTCAAATAAATTGGTTAGTCTCTAAGGTGCCACAAGTACTCCTTTTCTTAATGCCAACAAAGCGTTGCTCGCATGCTTCGAGGGGAGAACAGAATCTTTTGATCTGAGGAATGATATTTTTTTCCCTTCTGATCCTGTTTTAGAAAGTATTAATAAAGTCAGTCCCAGATTTTGAAAAGTGACTAGTAATTTTGTCTACCTCCATTTTTGGGTGTTCAATTTAAGATGCTTTAAAGGAGCTTGATTTTCTGATAGGGTTGAGGACTACTCCCCGAAACTTAGATCCCTTTAATGTGACTCAGGTTGGGCACCAGAATCTCTGGTCACTTTTAAAACTCTTGGCTTAGTTATGTACCAGCATCATACAAGGGACATCAGCAGAATCTGAACCTATTTCCTTTAGTACTGCAGCACAGACCTCTACCACTTGAACTCAAGCAGTGGTTTTCAAACTGGGGTATGCGTATCCCTATGGATACTCATGCTCTTGTCAGGGGGTACGTGAGAAAAATCCTGTATTTGTGAACAATACATCATGTTATCCCTTACAGACCTTTTTTTTTTTTCTTTTCTGTTTTCATGGGTATATTATGACCCTATCTTAGTTGGGTGTATGCGGCAGGCTACATTATTTGGCAAGGGATACACAGCCTAAAAAGTTTGAAAACCACTGAGCTAAAGGAATAACTTCGTTAGCTAGTAGCATTGGTAGGTTGTTGTTCTTTTTGGGCCAGCCACCGGAGGGCGACATAACATACATTCTGTCATTGTGTGACAAGTACAGTTTGTTTAAGAAGAAGTCAGAGTTGTTACCATTTCTTTTTTGAAACAGTGGGCCAGATCTATATCATAGAACTGGATCCTCAGCAAGTGTAAATTGGCATAGCTCTGTTGACGTTAGTGGAGCTATGCTGATTTACGCTAGCTGAAGATCTGGTCCAGGGACTTCACTATTGTCAGGAATAAATTTGGCCCTGCCTGCCTGTCACTCACTCTAAAATAAAGTGAGCAATTAAAAAAAGACAAAAGGAAATAGCAGTTTCCCATAGAAAATATCGTGGAATAATTAAGCTACAGTTTACAGCCAAGGAAATTAGCTATATAACAACCAGTGTTGCTGGGATTATGACTTGAGGCACAATAGAGGATGTCTAGTGTGTTAGCACTACAGAAGGTACCTTTCTCCATATATCATGGACTTGTCTCAGAATGAATTTCTTGGGGCGTAAGGGATGGGAAGCATTGCTGAAGAGCGGGTGGAAGCAGTAGGTGTTCCTGCCCTTTTTCATTGAGTATCCTCTGGAGGATTTGTTAAGATAATTGAACCTGGTGTGATGAAACCAGAGGAGCAGCAGCTTTGTTCTGGAGAAATCCAAGAGTGTTTTAACTTAAGGACTGGATGCTGCACTGGAGAAAGAATGAATGTATTAGAGCAAGGAGAGATTGTGTAGAATGGGAAATATATATTTTATAATGTTATTGTTTATTATCATTGGCATTGCTGTAGCACCTAAAGGCCCTAGTCAGGGATAAGGGCCCAGCTTTGCTGGGCACTATGCACATGCAGAATGATTAAATAGTCGCTGCGACCAAGAGTTTATAATCTGAGGCCTTCTCTACATGGGGAAAAAATTCTGTCATAGTTATTGCAGAATAAGTTATTCTGCAAAAGCTTTGAGAAATAGAATATTCCCTGTGGTCAATTTTCCTATAAGGACAAGGCCTAAGTATATGAATATGTTTGTATATTTATTTAGAGCCTGATCGTATAACCCCCACTCATAAAAGTATGTCAGGGTCTACTGACATAAGTAAAGGCTCAGACCGTTATTTATTAGGGTTACATTTGGATCCAGATTTCAAACTCCCCAAAGTTCAGAAGTGCTCAGATCTAGGCTATTGTGTTGGACTGATTCCAAAGACGGAGCAATAAAACTGTTCACTTACTCAAACGCCAGCTGCAGTACTTTAATTCTCCTGTACCTTAGTTTCCTCATCTGTAGAGCAGGGCTAGTGTTACTGACCTCCATTATAAAGTGTTCCGAGATCTACTGATGACGAGCTATATAAGAGGTATTATTATTATTTTATTTTAATTAAGAACAATGTCTATTTGGTCCCTGAGATATTAATTCTTGTGTGATCTCTGCCTGAAAGGATTGGCGAGTGCATTTAATTAATCAGGAGCTACATTGTATTTTTCTATTAATTAAATAATCATTTACAAGACCAAACCCCAATTAAACAAGAGAAGGAGCTGTAAAAAAACCACTCCTGCACAAATAAGGTGGCACATACAGCAAACTGAGGAGATTCTTTACAAAAATTCTACAGAACTTGTAAATAAGAAGTAAACCCCCTTGTGCTAATGGTATGGTAAACAGATGTGTTTTGGCCCCTTGCTGAAGAATAGAAGGAGACCAACTCAGACCGGCTCCACAGGGAATTATGCATAATGAACCCAATAGACAAAAATAGTTCCTGACCTCTGCAGCGATAGCAGGTCGATGCTGAGATACAAATGAGTCAGAAGGAGAGACCGAAAGGTTCAATCTGGTACTCGTGTCCCACAATATATACATTTGCACAGCCTCTTCCCACCCACCCTCTGAAATAATCTTCCACTGTCTCATAAACATCCAGGAACTGTAGGGGGAAGCATTGAGCTACCCAGATCCCCCATGATAACACTTGTACCTTTCTCTCTTCAGTTTACTTTTGGCACAGGAGAGAATTAGGCACAATCAAAAGGCAGTTTTCATTTTCTTCTCGAATGTTTACCAGTCATTTCAGAGGCCATTTCCCCAGGCCCCTGACTCTCAGACTCAATGTCACATCCAAATGAATACTTGGAAGACAAAGAGGCTCCAGCTGGACAGAAGAATATGATTAAGGGATACCTCTTCTCTTTACTTGGATGAGCTATTTTTGCATCAAATGTAATTTAAAAGGGGGAAGGGCTTATGATCGGACAACATAGAAGCACAGAAACTACACCTAAGGAGGACCCACCTGCCTAGACTGAATGAACGAAAGAGCTAGTGCATCTCTGTCTGCTCATTTGGACTTATTTCACATGCTATATGCCCAGATATAGCATACCTTCCACCAGGCCTAGCCTTGGAGGTGTTACAGGTTTTTCTACATCTCAATGGAGCAAAAGGGGAAGAGCTGTATTAAAACAAAACAGTTGTCAACTCTTGCAGTATTATCATGAGTCTCATATTATTTGGTATTTAACTTAAAGCTCCAGGCCCTGGGACACGTAATTACATGAGAATCTCAGTTCTCTTTTTATTAAGCCCTCATGGTTGCAGAGAGCTTGAAAATATGGCCTAAATTCTCATAAACCAGAAGGCAAATAAAAAGAACTCAATGTATATATATATTTTAAAATATCATGATTTTAAGGACAAAGTCATGATGGGGGGGGGGAGGAGGGGCTGACTCTTGGATGTTTAGAGTTGGCAGTACTGATAAAGTAGCATTTTCCCAAATGCTTTATTCCTCCTTTTTAAAAAACAAAATACAAAGCCTGCCTCCAACTTGCTTTTCAAAAGCCCAAAAGTTAAAATACCAAGAAGCCAGGAACTACTGTATCAGTTTCTCGGCACGCAGCTTGCGCTGGTTTATCTTAGGGATTGATTTAGTTAAACTGGCACAAAAGGTTGTGTGAACACATTTATTTCAGTGTTTGGGATCTCTGACCATTCCATTTTTCCTGTGCCGCCTTTGAATTAAAAGGCCATCAATGGTCTGTTAGTTCCATCTGCTGGTTGTAGTGTGCCGCTGCAAGGGGAACAATGCAGCCACACTAGACAATTATTGCTGCAGCGTATTTGTTACTTGAAGATTCACCCATAAAGTATGTGTTGCACTTGTATTTTTCTTGAGCAGCTCTGGGATGTGACTGCTAATCTGTCTATGATTATGGCATGGATGAGCATAGTGACCGCTGCAGAAATGCAGAGCATTCTCTCTCCCTATGGCTCTTAACCTTAACTGAGTCCAGTTGATAGAGGATATGGAGTTTCTTGTCAACAGCTCTCTTTAAGGGCTATAATGTATAATAGCAAGGTCATTACAAAGGGTAGAAACGATTAGTTAAATTAACCAGTCAGTATAGATTAGTGGCAAAGCTAAGGTACCTTTTTAAGGGTAAACGGGAGGAATAGAACCTTGTTAACGAATGATTTGCAATGCAATCAGGTGAACTGCTAACTAAATTCCTCCTGCGGTTACAAATGTTACAAGATTCTCCTTCACTTCCTGCCCTACACTGTAGTGTAATATTGCTGTATGCTGTCAAACAGCTCTTGCGTCCCACGCCGGAGATAACTGCATTTCTGTGGCAGATGAAGTGATCCCTATAAATCCTTTACTACCCGTACAGAAGTGTTGTAAAGCTTAACTAGTTGCTTTGTGGAAAATGTTCTGAGCTCCTTGGATGAAAGAACAGCAAAGTATTATTAATTATGTCATTTGAGCAAAAATAGGTTATCTATGGGTGAAGATGGGATGCAGAGGGAAACTAACAATTAAACAGGGTATGACAATTTAAGGGGGATCCCAGGCATGTGCAGTATGAGGAAAAAGTGAGCAGAGAGATGCAGTCTAGATTGTGCAGAGTCAAAATGGCATATCCTCACTGTCTACATGCAGCTCTGGCTGCTGCACCTGGTTTGCTTATGGTCACATTCTTTGTTAGGCTAGAGGAGAAGAGTTGTAGACTTGTATATACGACCTTTCTGAGAATGCTGAATTCTTCAGTGCCTGCCAGCACACTGCATCTATCTATGCCCTCCAAGGACAAGCACTGGCACAGAGAGGTGAATTAGTAGAAAAACTAGAGGTTTATTTTTTAATAAAATAAATAACCAAGTGTTGTAATTGACCAAGAGGAACAGTGCAGTCCTCCATCAGGAGTAGGCACTCCTCTACGGGGAAGTGGCTTAGCCAGGGCTAACAAAATCCCTACAAATCAGGCAGATCCTAGGCTAATCCAGAGCATAGCTCCAAACAGCCCCTGTGCATTTCATAGCAGACCACAGAAGATCTAGGTGGAACTAGAACTGTCTGCTATGATCTCATTGGACTTTGTGGGTGTGTGCCTTTATCATATGTGGTGCCAACACCCAACTAGGGATCAGGAGGGTGATGTAATCAGTACTGTTTGGGTCTCCCCATGTTTGTTTTACACTCAGTATTTAGTTTGGCCTAACCTCTCCCTCTCTGTCTATTGTATTTGGACCAAGGATAGTAGCACTTCAGACAGACTGACCAGCTAGCAAGTGTGAAAAATTGGGACGGGGTGGGGGGTAATAGGCGCCTATATAAGACCAAGCCCTGAATATCGGACTGTCCCTATAAAATCAGGACAGCTGGTCACCTTAACTTCAGAGGGCCTTTTAAAAAAGAGCAACAAGGAAAAAGTCCGTCTGTGCTTTAAATTAATGGGGCTCCATGCTTCTCTTTTTTTGGGGTGAAGTCAGTGGGAATCCCCCATGCCAGAATAGTTTAGTCAGTGCCTAAAGCTGCGACTAAATCAGAACCATCTGCTATCTTGCAGCCCATTGGGCTTCCACTCACATTTTGGCTGCGCTCCTAAAGATGTGCACTCCTATCCTGACAAATATAGTCTGTTGAAACACAGACAAGATGTATCAGCCTAGGAATACTCAGTCTAAGGTATAAAATGGTGAGTTCAGCTGGCATTTGGTCTGTGATGGCCTGATGAACTGGGGGCTATTACAAAATATCAGAAGAGGAAGAGGTTGCAGGTTCTTCTTTCAGTGCAGACCCTGTAGAGAAAGAGACAGGTTCAGTAAAAGTCATCACCACCTTCTCCTGGATGGGTCTTCCTGCCCAGCACCTCCCCAGGAGGCATAGCTCTGTGCTAAAGTGTACTTCATCTGACTTTGCCATAGTCACGCCCAAAACTTTACAAGTAACCCAGGCCATTCACCCCAGATATTATCTCCATGATGTGGGCGTGCATCCAGCCCACACAATAAAATATTCACACCTGTTAAGATTTTACAGCCCCCATCTGTTGATCTAACCAACCATAAGCCACATCTGCAACCCCATTTCAACTCTCTCTTATTGCTCTCCCCAGCTCTGTTATCTTAACAGCATCTTTCTCATGCCTTGTGTGAAACAGGGAGGGCCAAATTCACCACTGGGTCAAATGGTGTGACTTCATCAACTTTCAGTGGTGCATCTAACTTAGAAGGGGAGGCCACTTACATTTCACTGAGAGCCCGTCACGTTGTTCTGCAGATTGCACATGGAGGAAGGGGAAGCCTCTTCTTTTTCCTATGATATTGCCCAGTCCAAACCAGATGAAACAATTATTCCTTCTGGGATTACCCCACAGCAGCATCAGTGATAAAGACTAATCTCTGTTGTGCAACAGTAATCGTGATCCAATTGGTCTCAATATGTTTCACACCATTCTTAGTGAAGCACTCCCAACTCTTTGGAAATCAGAGTAGACTTGTATTAAAAGTAGGGCTGTCGATTAATCGCAGTTAACTCATGAGATTAACTCAAAAAATTAATCATGATTTAAAAAATTGTTGTGATTAATTGCAGTTTTAATCACACTGTTGTAGAATACCAATTGAAATTACCAATACCAAGAATACCAAGAGTAACAAGAAGGGTTTCTTCAGGTATGTTGACAACAAGAAGAAAGCCAAGGAAAGTGTGGGTCCCTTATTGAATGAGGGAGGCAACCTAGTGACAGAGGATGTGGAAAAAGCTAATGTACTCAATGCTTTTTTTGCCTCTGTCTTCACTAACAAGGTCAGCTCCCAGACTGCTGCGCTGGGCATCACAACATGGGGAGTAGATGGCCAGCCCTCTGTGGAGAAAGAGGTGATTAGGGACCATTTAGAAAAGCTGGACGTGCACAAGTCCATGGGGCCGGACAAGTTGCATCCGAGAGTGCTAAAGGAATTGGCGGCTGTGGTTGCAGAGCCATTGGCCATTATCTTTGAAAACTCATGGCGAACGGGGGAAGTCCCAGATGACTGGAAAAAGGCTAATGTAGTGCCAATCTTTAAAAAAGGGAAGAAGGAGGATCCTTGGAACTACAGGCCAGTCAGCCTCACCTCAGTCCCCGGAAAAATCATGGAGCAGGTCCTCAAAGAATCAATCCTGAAGCACTTACATGAGAGGAAAGTGATCAGGAACAGTCAGCATGGATTCACCAAGGGAAGGTCATGCCTGACTAATCTAATCGCCTTCTATGATGAGATTACTGGTTCTGTGGATGAAGGGAAAGCAGTGGATGTATTGTTTCTTGACTTTAGCAAAGCTTTTGACACGGTCTCCCACAGTATTCTTGTCAGCAAGTTAAAGAAGTATGGGCTGGATGAATGCACTATAAGGTGGGTAGAAAGTTGGCTAGATTGTCGGGCTCAACGGGTAGTGATCAATGGCTCCATGTCTAGTTGGCAGCCGGTGTCAAGTGGAGTGCCCGCCCCAGGGGTCGGTCCTGGGGCCGGTTTTGTTCAATATCTTCATAAATGATCTGGAGGGTGGTGTGGATTGCACTCTCAGCAAATTTGCGGATAATACTAAACTGGGAGGAGTGGTAGATACGCTGGAGGGCAGGGATAGGATACAGAGGGACCTAGACAAATTGGAGGATTGGGCCAAAAGAAATCTGATGAGGTTCAATAAGGATAAATGCAGGGTCCTGCACTTAGGACGGAAGAACCCAATGCACCGCTACAGACTAGGGACCGAATGGCTAGGCAGCAGTTCTGCGGAAAAAGACCTAGGGGTGACAGTGGACGAGAAGCTGGATATGAGTCAGCAGTGTGCCCTTGTTGCCAAGAAGGCCAATGGCATTTTGGGATGTATAAGTAGGGGCATAACGAGCAGATCAAGGGACGTGATCGTTCCCCTCTATTCGACATTGGTGAGGCCTCATCTGGAGTACTGTGTCCAGTTTTGGGCCCCACACTACAAGAAGGATGTGGATAAATTGGAGAGAGTCCAGCGAAGGGCAACAAAAATGATTAGGGGTCTGGAACACATGACTTATGAGGAGAGGCTGAGGGAACTGGGATTGTTTAGTCTGCAGAAGAGAAGAATGAGGGGGGATTTGATAGCTGCTTTCAACTACCTGAGAGGTAGTTCCAGAGAGGGTGGTTCTAGACTATTCTCAGTGTCCTCAGAAGAGGACAGGACAAGGAGTAATGGTCTCAAGTTGCAGTGGGGGAGGTTTAGGTTGGATATTAGGAAAAACTTTTTCACTAGGAGGGTGGTGAAACACTGGAATGCGTTACCTAGGGAGGTGGTGGAATCTCCTTCCTTAGAAGTTTTTAAGGTCAGGCTTGACAAAGCCCTGGCTGGGATGATTTATTTGGGGATTGGTCCTGCTTTGAGCAGGGGGTTGGACTAGATGACCTCCTGAGGTCCCTTCCAACCCTGATATTCTATGATTCTATGAAATTTATTAAATATTTTGGATGTTCTGCTACATTTTCATATATATTCTGTGTTGTGTTCGAAATCAAAGTGTATGTTTTTTATTATAAATATTTGCACTGTAAAAATGATAAACAAAAGGTATAGTATTTTTCAGTTGACCTCATACAAGTACTGTAGTGCAATCTCTTTGTCGTGAAAGTACAACTTACAAATGTAGATTTTTTTTTTTGTTACATAACTACACAAATACAAAACAATGTAAAACTTCAGAGCCTTAAATCCACTCAGTCCTACTTCTTGTTCACCCAATCGCTAAGACAAACAAGTTTGTTCACATTTACAGGAGATAATGCTGCCCTCTTATTTACAGTGTCACCAGAAAGTGACAACAGGCATTTGCATGGCACTTGTTTAGGTATTTACATGCCAGATATGCTAAACATTCATATGCCCCTTCATGTTTCAGCCACCATTCCAGAGGACGTGCTTCCTCGCTGATGACGCTCGTTAAGAAAACAAGGCGTTAACTAAATTTGTGACACAATTCTCCCCCAAAGAATTCAATGTCCCCTGCTGTTTTACCTGCATTCTGCCATATATTTCATGTTATAGCAGCTGCAGATGATGACCTAGCACATTTTCTTCATTTTAAGAACACTTTCACTGCAGATTTGACAAAACACAAAGAAGGTACCAATGTGAGATTTCTAAAGATAGTTACAGCGCTCGACCCAAGGTTTAAGAATCTGAAGTGCCTTCCAAAATCTGAGATGGACAAGGTGTGGAACATGCTTTCAGAAGTCTTAAAAGAGCAGCACTCCAATGCGGAAACTACAGAACCTGAACCATCGAAAAAGAAAATCAACCTTCTGCTGGTGGCATCTGACTCAGATAATGAAAATGCACATGCGTCGGTCCACATTGCTTTGGATTGTTATCGAGTAGAACCCGTCATCAGCATGGACGCATATCCCCTGGAATGGTGGTTGAAGCATGAAGGGACATATGAATCTTTAGAGCGTCTGGCATGTAAATATCTTGTGATGTTGGCTGCAACAATGCCATGAGAACCCCTGTTCTCACTTTCAGGCAACATTGTAAACAAGAAGCAGGCAGCATTATCTCCTGCAAATGTAAACAAACTTGTTTGTCTGAGCGATTGGCTGAACAAGAAGTAGGACTGAGTGGACTTGCGAGCACTACAATTTTACATTGGTTTATTTATGAATGCAGGTTTTTTGTACATAATTCTATACTTGTAAGTTCAACTTTCAAGATAAAGAGAATGCACTACAGTACTTGAATGAGGTGAATTGAAAAATACTATTTCTTTTGTTTTTTTACAGTACAAATACTTATAAAATGAGCACTGTACACTTTTTATTCTGTGTTGTAATTGAAATCGATATATTTGAAAGTATAGAAAACATCCAAAAATATTTAAATAAATTGTATTCTATTATAAGTTTGATTAATAATGCAATTAGTTTGATTAATCGTGCGATTAATTTTTTAATCACTTAGTCCTAGTTAAAAAGTATCCTAGAAAGATCAGTAAGTGTATGTCCAGTGACTCATAAATAACCCCACATTACAATGGGTATTCTTTTAAAACACCCAAGAATAAGTTCTTTCTGCAAGTCACCTCTTGTCCTGTAGGATGCACTGTAGATGGAGCAAAGGATTTAACCCCAACTCAACCTCACGACTCTGAGAATGGATCATTAGACATAAGGACTGAGATTTTCAAATCCACCTAGGAGATCTGGGTGCTCAATGCCCATTAAAATTAATTTCTGGAATAGCTGTTCATTTGAATGGAAATTGACAGTCCAGATCCCTTAGGCAGCTGTGAAAAACAACCTGGATTTGCAGTGTTGCAATGTTTTGATGTTATTCTAAGGTGATATGGGTGGGGGTTTTAAAAGCAGTTAATGCTGGCCTAGCTCTGTTCCCATTGAAGCCAATGGGAGTTTTGCCATTGACTCCAGTCATAGCAGAGTTAGCTCAAACACTGACTGCTTTTGAAAACCTCACCCTAAAGACGCATGACTGTCACTCTTTGGTGACTGGACCACTGAGGGAATAAGCAAAGAGCTAGTGGAAATTCTTCATACAGAAGGGTCTTGTAACTTCAGAGCTGAAGATCAATTATTCTAGTCTCTGTTCAGTGTTCTGTGGATTTGACAATCACTAGAGACAACCGATCCAGAGAAAGAAGTATCTAGCTGCCCTCCAATATATTTTTATGTACATACACACACTCAGACAGATTTGTTGTATAATCTATATACATGAACTCACATACATGTATACAAATACCTCCTGCCCTCTGCGGTCTCAGGTAAAAGAGGAATGAATTGTTACTTACAGACACGGGAGTCTTCATTTCCGCATATTTGAATTTCCTCTGTTTGTAATAATCCCGTCGTGGGAGAAAGTGCAGCAGGAGCAGATCGCACACTACAGATGCCTTAAATCAGACAAAGCATGACACAAAAACCAAACCATGGTTAGGGCAGCACCTAAAGTATTAGATCCTCTAAACCAGGAATCTGCACCAATCTCCTGAGGCTATAACATTCATCCCAAAGTATCCCAAAGCACCTTGCAAACAGCAGTCACTTCATCCACTTTGGATGTAGAACATGGCAGCTGTTTAATAGTGCACAGTCCATGCTGCACCTTAGTTTAGGACTGAAATGATATATGCAGGATTCAAGCTAGGGGACTTAAGTAGGCAGAAAGCAAATACCAGTACTTAAACTGTAATTTGGCTAACAAATTAAGTTTAACACCCTTACTGTTCCAAAAGGTGCCATGCAGTCTTTAATGGCCACAAGCAGCCAGGATCCCAATGTGGTATCTCACCTCAAAGACAGAACCTCACCTCTGGAAACCATACTGGGGTATTGGTTTGGGGCATATGCAGAAGGACAACCTCTACCTATCAGCCAGAATATTTGCTCCAGCGTTTCTTTTGTAGGTCTCCCATGAAAATATTGACCAGGCCTGACTTTCCTTAGTTTGACTGGGTCCAGCAAGATGGCAGCCCAAGCTGATATGCAGACCATCTAACATCAGTCCCCATTGCACCGTGGTTTGTTCATATCTAGGGGATCTGGAGATAGATGAGCTCTACTGCAAGGAAATCTCTTTTCTATTTATTTTGCATTTTCCACATTTAAAGGGCCAGGTGGATGCCTATGTGGAGCTGGTATTTTGCTATAACTCAGAGTCACTTTCACTTCAATGCCACATGCAAGCAGAATAATTTGCGTATTCACATATAGGCTGAACATACCAATACTCACCACTCCAAATATACCAATTCCAGAGCCTATTGTGGTCATCGTTGGGATGATGTCAAATTTACCTGCCTGAATAAAATGAGAGAAAATAAGCAGGATCTCCTAATAAAGCAGAGGAATCCTTCAGGGGGAAGGAATTAGTAGGGCTAGGGATGACCCTGCTAAGGAACCTTGCATGGCTACCACTATAAGAGTTCACTCCCTCTCAAAGAGTTCACTCCCTCTCACGAACAAGGTCAGCTCCCAGACTGCTACGCTGGGCATCACAACATGGGGAATAGATGGCCAGCCCTCTGTGGAGAAAGAGGTGGTTAGGGACTATTTAGAAAAGCTGGACGTGCACAAGTCCATGGGGTCGGACGAGTTGCATCCGAGAGTGCTAAAGGAACTGGTGGCTGTGATTGCAGAGCCATTGGCCGTTATCTTTGAAAACTCGTGGCGAATGGGGGAAGTCCCGGATGACTGGAAAAAGGCTAATGTAGTGCCAATCTTTAAAAAAGGGAAGAAGGAGGATCCTCGGAACTACAGGCCAGTGAGCCTCACTTCAGTCCCCGGAAAAATCATAGAGCAGGTCCTCAAAGAATCAATCCTGAAGCACTTACATGAGAGGAAAGTGATCAGGAACAGTCAGCAAGGATTCACCAAGGGAAGGTCATGCCTGACTAATCTAATCGCCTTCTATGATGAGATTACTGGTTCTGTGGATGAAGGGAAAGCAGTGGATGTATTGTTTCTTGACTTTAGCAAAGCTTTTGACACGGTCTCCCACAGTATTCTTGTCAGCAAGTTAAAGAAGTATGGGCTGGATGAATGCACTATAAGGTGGGTAGAAAGTTGGCTAGATTGTCGGGCTCAACGGGTAGTGATCAATGGCTCCATGTCTAGTTGGCAGCCGGTGTCTAGTGGAGTGCCCCAGGGGTCAATCCTGGGGCCGGTTTTGTTCAATATCTTCATAAATGATCTGGAGGGTGGTGTGGATTGCACTCTCCGCAAATTTGCGGATGATACTAAACTGGGAGGAGTGGTAGATACGCTGGAGGGCAGGGATAGGATACAGAGGGACCTAGACAAATTGGAGGATTGGGCCAAAAGAAATCTGATGAGGTTCAATAAGGATAAGTGCAGGGTCCTGCACTTAGGACGGAAGAACCCAATGCACCGCTACAGACTAGGGACCGAATGGCTAGGCAGCAGTTCTGCGGAAAAGGACCTAGGGGTGACAGTGGACGAGAAGCTGGATATGAGTCAGCAGTGTGCCCTTGTTGCCAAGAAGGCCAATGGCATTTTGGGATGTATAAGTAGGGGCATAGCGAGCAGATCGAGGGACGTGATTGTCCCCCTCTATTCGACATTGCTGAGGCCTCATCTGGAGTACTGTGTCCAGTTTTGGGCCCCACACTACAAGAAGGATGTGGATAAATTGGAGAGAGTCCAGCGAAGGGCAACAAAAATGATTAGGGGTCTGGAACACATGACTTATGAGGAGAGGCTGAGGAAACTGGGATTGTTTTGTCTGCAGAAGAGAAGAATGAGGGGGGATTTGATAGCTGCTTTCAACTACCTGAGAGGTAGTTCCAGAGAGGATGGTTCTAGACTATTCTCAGTGTCCTCAGAAGAGGACAGGACAAGGAGCAATGGTCTCAAGTTGCAGTGGGTGAGGTTTAGGTTGGATATTAGGAAAAACTTTTTCACAAGGAGGGTGGTGAAACACTGGAATGCGTTGCCTAGGGAGGTGGTGGAATCTCCTTCCTTAGAAGTTTTTAAGGTCAGGCTTGATACAGCCCTGGCTGGGATGATTTAATTGGGGATGGGCCCTGCTTTTGAGCAAGGGGTTGGACTAGATGACCTCCTGAGGTCCCTTCCAACCCTGATATTCTATGATTCTATGAAAGGTATGCAGGAGCTGTGGATACCCTTCTAGAGAAGGAGATGGGGCATGTTAGATATGAAGCCATTAGTTTCTTTTTCTTTTGTGAACTGAATATTCCTGAAGACACTGGGATTTCTGTCCATGTTACTGGAGTTCTCTGTTTAGGCAAAGTACAGGATGGGCAGTCCCAATGAACACTTTCCTTATGCTCCTCCCGCAATGGTCCTCAACTACTCATGTCTCAAAGAGACCATTTTCTAGTGACAAGGGGCAAGTCCATCTCCACAGCCATGCTTGGTGTCTGTGCTGAGACTGCCAACCAGAGTTCCATCTGTACTAATGTAGGGGTTATTCTGGGATGTGGGCACCAGGAAAAGACGGAGACCATCAGCTCACAATGGTTACTTTCTGATTGACCAAACCATTAAACACCATCCTTAGAAAAATGGTTTGCAGTGCTCAATGGCCATTATGGAAAGTGTAAAGGGCTGGTGTAAATAGCTGTACAGAGAGAACCATTTGCAAAACCAGGAACTATGGTACATATTCCCGAGAGCCATCTACTGGCAGTTTATCTATTAACTTGCATCTAGAGAGAGCGCGCTCTGCAGCAGCAGGAAGTACCCAGGACTCCAGCAGAAATCATATCCGTCCCTACAAAGTTTACTGAAACAATTCAACCCCTCTATTTCAGTAAATGAACTTCAGGGAATATAGGAAAATGGCATACACACCATCCTGACTCAGAAGGAAGGTTAAATGAGAGTCAGGATGGTGTGTATGCCATTTTCCTATATTCTCTGAAGTTCATTTACTGAAGGCCCTGAGATGCACTAGGTTCAGATACTGGGGTGGATTATATAACAACACATGACCTGGCAATGAAATTAAAAGAGAGGCTGATGAAAAATCTGTGAATTAAAATGAATTCACACAGGATGTTACCTTTCCATTCACCAGGATGTCAAACCGGATTCCAAACACCTTGTACAAAGTCCTGTAGTCAGTTCCATTATCTCTGTAGTATTTGGCATACCTTTCCAATCAGACAGATAATATGTTAAATGGCCTTTCATGGTCTTCAGAAAAGAAAAATAAAGCAAACTAATATAAACCACTGAGAAAATTGAGTAACTAGAATTTTTGTGACTAAATGGACAGAGGAAGTGACTTGGACTTGGGAGACTCTTGCCCTGCTGGGTGACCTAGGGCAAGTCACTTCCCTGCTCAGTGCCTCAGTTTCCCCATCTGGAAAGTGGGGCTAATAATAGTGACATCCTTTGTAAAGTGCTTTGAGGATAAGAGCTGAGGAAAAGTGCTAGATAACAGCTTGTTAGTTACTATAATTTTTATCCTGAAGCTGACCTCTACCAAATCAAAGTCAGTGAATGAACTGAAAGTATTCAACTGAAAATTTCACGATTGGCTAAGATGAGATGAGTTCATTTGCTCCTGTTTGAACATTTGTTGTTTAATGCTACTGGGTGTATTATGTTATTACAAGAAGAATAATTAAGTGTTACGGTGCACAGGGCTCTCATTTGTTACTATTCTGTAAATTTAAAGAAATTAATAACAAACAAATACAAAAAAATGGGTGGGTATTTCAATATCTATAGCTAGGCATGATGAGGCATTCGACTGAGAATCCTGTACCACTAATGGGTGAATGGATGTAGGGTGTGAATTTCTGTGATTACTGTTTCAGAGGAACAGCCGTGTTAGTCTGTATTCGCAAAAAGAAAAGGAGTACTTGTGGCACCTTAGAGACTAACCAATTTATTTGAGCATGAGCTTTCGTGAGCCACAGCTCACTTCATCAGATGTTTACCGTGGAAACTGCAGCAGACTTTATATACACACAGAAATCATGAAACAATACCTCCTCCCACCCCACTGTCCTGCTGGTAATAGCTTATCTAAAGTGATCAACAGGTGGGCCATTTCCAGCACAAATCCAGGTTTTCTCACCCTCCACCCCCCCACACAAATTCACTCTCCTGCTGGTGCTAGCCCATCCAAAGTGACAACTCTTTACATAATCAAGTCGGGCTATTTCCTGCATAGATCAAGGTTTTCTCACATCGCCCCCACCCCCATACACACACAAACTCACTCTCCTGCTGGTAATAGCTCATCTAAACTGACCACTCTCCAGGTTTAAATCCAAGTTAAACCAGAACATCTGGGGGGGGGGGTATGAAAAAACAAGAGGAAACAGGCTACCTTGCATAATGACTTAGCCACTCCCAGTCTCTATTTAAGCCTAAATTAATAGTATCCAATTTGCAAATGAATTCCAATTCAGCAGTTTCTCGCTGGAGTCTGGATTTGAAGTTTTTTTGTTTTAAGATAGCGACCTTCATGTCTGTGATTGCGTGACCAGAGAGATTGAAGTGTTCTCCGACTGGTTTATGAATGTTATAATTCTTGACATCTGATTTGTGTCCATTTATTCTTTTACGTAGAGACTGTCCAGTTTGACCAATGTACATGGCAGAGGGGCATTGCTGGCACATGATGGCATATATCACATTGGTGGATGTGCAGGTGAACGAGCCTCTGATAGTGTGGCTGATGTTATTAGGCCCTGTGATGGTGTCCCCTGAATAGATATGTGGGCACAATTGGCAACGGGCTTTGTTGCAAGGATAAGTTCCTGGGTTAGTGGTTCTGTTGTGTGGTATGTGGTTGCGGGGCTGTCTGTAGGCAAGGACTGGCCTGTCTCCCAAGACTTGTGAGAGTGTTGGGTCATCCTTTAGGATAGGTTGTAGATCCTTAATAATGCGTTGGAGGGGTTTTAGTTGGGGGCTGAAGGTGACCGCTAGTGGCGTTCTGTTATTTTCTTTGTTAGGCCTGTCCTGTAGTAGGTAACTTCTGGGAACTCTTCTGGCTCTATCAATCTGTTTCTTTACTTCTGCAGGTGGGTATTGTAGTTGTAAGAAAGCTTGACAGAGATCTTGTAGGTGTTTGTCTCTGTCTGAGGGGTTGGAGCAAACCAGTTTAGAGGGTATCTGGCTGGTTTTAGGAAAGTTTGGCCTAACTCACAAATACCTTGTTCTTGACAATACGTGTAGTGAATATACTCATGCTCTTACTACATTTGGAACATATTAATAAGGTGGCCCACCAACTGCATGTTGTCATTTTTTGCAGCCCACCCAGCATCCAAGTTTGATGGAGGGGTGGGGGGGCCAAAATCATCAGCTAGCATACTTCCGCTTCTCCTCGCCCTACTGAGGAAGCACTGACCACTCTCAGCAGCACCTGCTGGCATGGCACTGTCAACTGAGGGGTTGGTAGGGTCAGAGAGCAGGCCTACTCTGCACTCGCCCTGCACTCTCGGCTCCTGTCCCGGGGTTGGCCCTGCTCTTGGCATTGGAACCTGTCGCAGAGGGTCACAGTGCCACTCAGGTTTGGCCTGGCTGCCAGCTGCCCCGTGCCCCCGTTATGAGGGAAGGGGAGCCGAGCCAAATTGTTAACCCCATGAACTAAGTCACAGTATCACTCACTCGAATTTGGCCCAGAGGGGCAGTAATGATACTGACTGCCTGTGTTTTGAGATCTAAGAATGCAAAGTGCTATATAAGAGCTGCGTGGACTCTTAAGAGCAGTGCCACCTGTAGCACTACACAACTGTAGTGACAATTATGGTATCTGCTAACTCATTTCAGCAAAGGAAATGCGTAGTGTTGGGATTATGAGGATGTTTTAATTTGGGGCATAATTGGTGACCCTGGGCAATGGCTCAGAGCTGGAAGTCTGGAGTGAGTGCCTGGGTGTGTGTGAAGAGAAAGAGAGGAAGGACAGCTGATTAAAGGGAGGTGAGGCATTTTCACTTCCTATTCTAAAACGAACGGCTGCACTTTGCACATGCAAGGGTGACATTTATTTTGGTAGTCAGGAGAATAATCCCTGCTTTTATAGAGTCTGTAATGTGCTTTGAGATCCTCCAGGATGAAAGAAACTATATACGAAGGCTGAACAGAAGATAATAGGGCCATCTTACCTGAAGTTGAAGCCTGGTGAAACGTTATTGTCATCGTTGTAAAGTCCGTGAAACTGGTAAACAGGTTTACAGTATGTCACGGGCCAGTCGAGGTCACAGTCCCAGTCTATGGTGATACCGACAACCCCACCCTATGAGAGACACGAGAGAAGGACAGCAAATATCCATGTCGTCATCATGCAGAAATTTGTACTCAGGATGCTCTGCTGCATTCTGGTTTTGTTAGCTTTTTAATTTGCAAAGGGATGCTCTTTCCATCCCAATAAACTCACTCTCCACAGCTGGCTCCAAAGATGCTACCAAGGGACCAGAGATCAAGCCAGGATACATAGTCCTGCCAATTTATTTCCCTCTCTTCACCCAGGACTCTCAGCAACATAGGATTCCATCTTGCAATCATCTGGTTCTTTGTATGACACACTTGACATGCTAGCGTCATCCTCACTTACTAGTAGAGCTTCCAGAGCCTCTCCCACTATCATGCTGCTCCATTTGGAAAGAGCAGATCAAGAGCTTCAGTGGGAAGTCCTGATGTTGGATACAGGAGCCTGGTAATGCTGGCTGTGGTGACTGTTACTGTTTACATAGTATCACTGTAGTGCTCACGAGTTGCCTCCCCTTTGTTTGGCAACCTGTGTCTAGAAGCATGACCCTGAGCAGCTCTGACCCCTGCCACCAAGGCCTGGGGCTGCAGGGTTGACGTCACAGCCCAAGCTGGTGGATAGAATGATTGCATCCTGTGTGCGTCTGTGAGAAAAGGGACTTTCATTTTGTGATTATTAGAGAGAGGCCTACGCCAAAAGCCTGCATCTGAAAATCTCTAAAATTCGCAGTACAGGCTGGGCATGGACCCAAATTTTGCAGCTCATGCCCCTCTGTAGGGATGCTCCTTCTTGGATTAGAGACAGCTTAACTTGTAACCTCTTAGACAGGTCTGGCCAATCAAGCTGAAAAGATTAATCTCTCAACCAGTTATAATGGGCTACCATTGGAAATACAATAACAAATAAAAAGAATGGAAATAGGGAGGTACAGTGTCTTCATGTATGGGCCTCATTTCTGCGCATACATAGATTCAGTGTTTTACTAGCTTTTTTAACTAGTTCAGTGGATCAATAGCTAGTACACAACTGCTGTGGGCTTAGAACGATCACTCATGAGGCTGGGCCTCTGATGGAGAGAACATATCAGATTCTTGTGGTTAGGAAGGAGAGGGCACAGATTAGATAGTGCTGGATTCAGGAGGTCATTTTCCATCTAATCAACTGAGCAGCATCAACACATCTCCATAGTAACACGTTTCACCTCTTCCTCTTCCCCGGTGTAAGATACTGACATGTAGATAGGTGGCTTGTGTGTGAACCATGAATGTGAACTTGTGGAGGTGGAGAGGGAAATGTTAACAAAAAGCAATAAGGAAGCAAAAAATCCTGAACCAAAGCAGTGATGAGCTCCTCAGTACAAATGCCAAACAGGATGAGAAGGGTGGAGACAGAAAAAAACCCTCTTTATTTGTTCTGAAACAAACAAACAGTGTAGCACTTCATGATCAGCAACGTGGCAAATACGCACAATCCTTGTTAACATAAGCACAAAATGCTCTGCCTTTCCTGACCTCTTTTTGCAGATTAGACCGTATTTCTCTGTAGTCTAAGGGTATGTCTGCACTTTGAGCTGGAGGAGACATGCCTGCTAGGTACATACTCAGGGCATCTAACTCCTCATGCTGCTCACACCACCATGGCTGCATTCTACTTTCAGCATGCTAGCTCAGTCAGATCTGGCACGAGTATGTCTCCTGAGCTGGAATTTGCTCCTCCAGCTTGAAGTGTAAACAAAGACACCCTGTTGACTCCTTATTTACCAAGTTTGGATTTTGCTGCAAACAAAATATATAAAGTGATTGGTCAGAACTATGGATCAAGGTATAGAGCTGTGCTAATGACTGATTTTTCACTTCAGTGGCCAAAAAAACAAAACCCATTTCAGGTCAACCTCCTATGTCCCCTCATTCTCATGACTGAAGCACACATCACTTGAAATCTGTGTACCTTAAGGGCCAGGGCATGAAAATTTTGTCCCGATTCCTTCACAATGTATCCCAGCTCAAACACAGGGCAAAAAGGATCTTTGTTTTTGTGGTAGGTGCATTTTTTCAGGTAGCTTGTGGTAATGCCCTCCACTAGGTTGCGTCTGTGAATAAAAAAGAACCTGTATGTCAACTGAATGAAATGTGATAGTCTATGATTAGTTATGGTATAAAAAGCCAGATTTTCAAATGAGCTCATTACTCATCACCCAGCAGCTGATGTCCAGAGTCTCATAAGAGTTCTGCACCCAACATGCCAAGTTCTTTTGAAAATCTGGACACTTGTCTCCATGCCTGAGTGGGTACTGAGCTCTTTCAAAAAGCTAGGCCATAGTGAACATCATGCTTTAAAATCAGCTACATGAGAGCAAAGAACGTACATTGTTTCACAAAACTTATAATTTAGAGACAGAAATAAGGATTGAGGCAAGGCTCAGAAATTTGTTTTCAAAGCAGTGGAAGAGAGGCTTATAGCTATAACCCATTAGGGACACAATAGATTTTATTCACTTTGATCCAGATTGTTTCTGTTGTTTGTTTATATTGCAGTAGTCCTTACAGGCCACAGTCAGGACAGGTCCATTGTTCTAGGTGCTGTACGAACACATACTAAGAGTTCCTGACCAAAAAGGCATAACGCACACTTACACTATTGTAAACAAGAGTAACTTCATTCAAGCCAGTTGGAGTTTCTCTGGATTTACACTAGTGTAACTGGTCCCATTTTGACTTTGTAACATGGTTTTGTCATGTAGAAATTAAGATAGTGAAGGCAAAATATAACAAAGGGATTTGTTTAGCTGGGTTCTGTGCATTTCACCTATTACCACTGTAGAATATCTTATTCTCTTTCTTCCCTCCTGGGAGCACAGTCTCTGGTGAACTGGCAATCCATGGCACTGAGTAATGGTGGCTGGACAGACTCTACTGAATACATGCTGCTTCAGAGAGCAGCCTGGATTAATGTCAGGTTACTGTGTATTTAACCTCATAAATAGTACAGGGACAGTACAGATCTATAGAAGGGAAATCTGTCATGCTCAGCACAAATGACTTTTGTTCATTTGTTCTGGATCAAATTTATAATCAGACCAGCAACAAATCCTCTTAGACTTGTTCCTTTGGTCAGAGAGACAGTTTACAGAGAGGCACTAAGAAATTATTTCCTAAGTCAATTACTGTAATAAAAGCAGAAATCGTAATGATGTGAAGGGCCTTTGACAATTTCTATACAATCTAGGTTCTCCTGGTGCTTTAGCGGCTCCCATTGTAGTACTTCATTTTATATTTCTGCCTTCAGAAGAATAAAAAGACGGAGAAAGAGGAGATGTGTGTGCACCATGACAACTGAGATCTCTGGTAAATTTCATTGCAATCTCTGCTTCTCTGATTTAAAGACTGAAATTAGACACTGTTTACAGCTCAATGCTAGCACCAAGGCAGCAGGTTTTACATAGCTGAAGTGTTCCTTATAATACTACCTAGTTTCTATGCAGGCATTTTTCATCAGTAGATCTCAGTGCTTTACAAAGGAGGTCAGTATGATTACTCATCTGTAAAATGGGGGTAAACTGAGGCATATAGAGGGGAAAGTGACTTGTCCAAGGTCAGTGGCACAGCTGGGAATAGAACTAGGTTGCCTGAGTCCCAATCCAGTGCTCTAGCCACTAGGGGTATGGCTATACTGCAACTGGATGCGAGCTTCCCAGTCTGGATAGCAGTGTGGACGTTGCTGCAGAGTCTCAGGCTAGCCACCCAATCGCCTGTGTCTGAGCTCAGGTGGCCTAACTTTATAATGCATGGTTTACTGTAGCTGGGAGTGAGTCTCTGCCAGTGCAGCAACGTCTACATTGCTATTTATAGTGTGCTAGTGTAACACCGACAGACCCTGGTCGTCAGCAGGCGGGATCAAACATGCGGCCTCTGGAACTTAGTGCATGAGCCTCTACTGCATAAGCTAAAAGCCAACTGGATCTTAGCTAAGGCCGTAGAACAGACTAATTTTAACTCTCTCTCCCTAAGTGGTCCTAGTGCCACGAGATGGCACAGAACACCACACCCAGAAGGTGTGTGGGTTACACTAGTGTGAATCTGTCTGCCTATGCTGAGGCTCGCTCCCAGCTACACTAAACCGCATGTTATAAAGTGAGGCCCTGCTCTTGCGAATAAGTTAATGACTTTACTCACATGAAGAAAAGGAGTACTTGTGGCACCTTAGAGACTAACCAATTTATTTGAGCATGAGCTTTCCTGAGCTACAGCTCACTTCATCGGATGCATACCGTGGAAACTACAGCAGACTTTATATACACACAGAGAATATGAAACAATACCTCCTCCCACCCCACTGTCCTGCTGGTAATAGCTTATCTAAAGTGATCAACAGGTGGGCCATTTCCAGCACAAATCCAGGTTTTCTCACCCTCCACCCCCCCACACAAATTCACTCTCCTGCTGGTGCTAGCCCATCCAAAGTGACAACTCTTGACATAATCAAGTCGGGCTATTTCCTGCATAGATCCAGGTATTCTCACATCCCCCCCACCCCCATACACACACAAACTCACTCTCCTGCTGGTAATAGCTCATCTAAACTGACCACTCTCCAAGTTTAAATCCAAGTTAAACCAGAACATCTGGGGGGGGGGGGGGGGGTAGGAAAAAACAAGAGGAAACAGGCTACCTTGCATAATGACTTAGCCACTCCCAGTCTCTATTTAAGCCTAAATTAATAGTATCCAATTTGCAAATGAATTCCAATTCAGCAGTTTCTCGCTGGAGTCTGGATTTGAAGTTTTTTTGTTTTAAGATAGCGACCTTCATGTCTGTGATTGCGTGACCACGGTATGCATCCGATGAAGTGAGCTGTAGCTCACGAAAGCTCATGCTCAAATAAATTGGTTAGTCTCTAAGGTGCCACAAGTACTCCTTTTCTTTTTGCAAATACAGACTAACACGGCTGTTCCTCTGAAATCTTTACTCACATGAGTGGTCTTGTTTGGAGGGTCAGGGCTTTCGTCCCCATTTTGGTTTTTGACTCATTTAAGGACCAGTCCTGATTCCTACTAACTGATTTGTTATTGAATGCTGCAGTCAACCAAATACTGGACTCAGGGACAAAAGATGGTGTTTTCTGCACCAAATGAGCCAAAAGCTATACATACAATACTACATCACTCTACATAGTGGCAGGGATCCAACTCATGAGCGATCAGAAAAAAAAAGATTTGACATTTGATCTCTTAAAAAAAAAAACCCAAACATTTACTCACCTGGAGACTTTAAATGTGGGGAAGCTGATGCTGTTCTTAATAAATAAGGTAAATTTTTCAGCTTCTAAGAGCAACGGGGGGCTGAAAAATACACGTGTTAACAAGTGCTTGTCTTTCAATTAGCCAACATCTAAAGTAATTATAATAAAGGGAAGAAAAATAGATGCAAAGAAATTATATGGGATAGCATCCAAACAATCACATTCAGGACCCAATGAGAGATTTGGTCTGGTCCTTGCACTTTCTAGGTAAAAAGATGAATTCCAAAGTATCCTAGGTAGAAGCACTATAGAGAAGGGGAAATATTTGCTATGCAGACAAGCCTTTTCTTGGGCCTGATGAAGGAGCTTCCTTTCATTATATGCTGTGTTGACTTTACTGTGGAGAAGTAATAATGCAGAACCCCAATGTCCCCTGCTCATCCCCACCCACTGACCTCTGCATCAGCCAGTTGACTAGGCTTTGGTTTTGCAGCTGGCTACTGTACAGCACCTGATGTTTTACAGTTAGAACAGAGGAATTTGAATGATTTTTCTGCTGAACATGTTGGCCAAATTCTGAAGCCTTTATCCTCAATCAAAACTCCCACTAAAGGCAACAAGCTCAAATCCACGGCTCATGAGAGGCTCTCACTTCCAATGATGGGAGCTCTTTACTTTCTATGATAAAATCCTGGGCAGCCTCAGAAAGGGGCAGGGAGCTTTCTGACCCATACCCAGGACTCCAAGGATCCTGGCTTTTCATGCCCTCAATGCTGGGGAAGAGAGGAGGCTACTAAAACCCTGACACAACAATACACCCCAAAGTCTGGAAGAACCCGTAGAGGGAGGAGAGAGGGGATTGTGGTGATGGGCTGGTCAGAGCATCCATAGCATGATCTAGTGGCTGGGATGACTGAGAGGGACCCCAGAGGCATTATTGTTGCCCATCCCTTGAATGCATGCAGGGTGTGTGTCTGATAGGCTCCTGCTTCTCCCCAGCTCTGGTGACTCAGCGAAGTGGGAAAAGCACCATGAAGATTACTCAGCTACCTCACTGGGTTGGAGCAACCCTCCGCCAATGAGGGATGTAAGGGGGAAAAATTCATTTCCCCTCTGCTAAGGTCTGTTCAATCAAGAAGCCATTTGCAGTGCATAACGGCAACTTTTTTGAACCTACTAACTTATGAAAAATGCTATGTGTTCATATGTACCCTGGAGATGGTGCTCTATTAGCTAGATGCATTTCCTGTGTAATGCAGTCTGTCCTCTCCTTAAGGGTAGGTGTGGCATGGGTCCAGCCAGCTGTGTTCCAAGGCTTGGCCCCTTCAAGGACAGACATTCTGGGACTTGTAGGTCTTCTAAAGATCACATGACCAAACAGAGTAAGTCCTGCTGGAGATTGGGGGTCAGGTTAAGTGACAGCTATGTGACAGGCTACAGTATATAAGGCAAATCTGTGGCTCAGGAGAAAGACCGGCAGGAGGTTCTTCATGGTGAGCTAGAGCAGGGGTTCTCAATGTTTTTCTTTCTGAGCCCCTCCCCCCCCCAACATATTATAAAAACGCCATGGCCCACCTGTGCCACAACTGTTTTTCTGTGTGTAAAAGTCAGGGCCAACATTAGGGGGCAGCAAGCAGGGCAATTGCCCAAGGCCCCACGCCACAGGGAGCCCTATGACACTAAGTTGCTCAGGCTTTGTCTTAAGCCCTGGGTAGCAGGACTTCAGCTTTCCGCCCTGCCCAGTGAGTATAATGTTGGCCCTGCTTGGTGGACCCCCTGAAACCTGCTCACAGCCCCTGTCATAAATCTAAAGCGAAGGGTAACCACCTTTCTGTATACAGTGCTATAAAATCCCTCCTGGCCAGAGGCAACATCCTGTTACCTGTAGAGGGTTAAGAAGCTCAGCTAACCTGGCTGGCACCTGACCCAAAGGACCAATAAGGGGACAAAATACTTTCAAATCTTGGGGGAGGGGGAAGGCTTTTGTTGTGCTCTTTGTTCATGTGGTTATTCTCTCTTGGGACTGAGAGAGGCCAACCCATCCTAATCCAAGTCTCCAACAAGTATAGGTAAACCAGGCAAGGTGGATTAGTTTTATCTTTTGTTTTATGTGAATTTTCCCTGTGTTAAGAGGGAGGTTTATTCCTGTTTTCTGTAACTTTAAGGTTTTGCCCAGAGGGGGATCCTCTCTGTGTTTTGAATCTGAATACCCTATAAAGTATTTTCCATCCTGATTTTACAGAGATGATTTTTACCTTTCTTTCTTAACCCTTCTTTTAAGAACCTGACTGATTTTTCCATTGCCCCAAGATCCAGGGGTTTGGGTCTTTGATGATTTTGTAACCAATTGGCTTGGATATTATTCTCAAGCCTCCCAAGGAAAGGGGGTGTGTAGGGCTTGGGGGGATATTTTTTGGGGGAAGACTGTCTCCAAGTAGTCTCTTTCCCTGTTCTTTGTTTAAAACGCTTGGTGGTGGCAGCATACTGTTCAAGGATAAGGCCAAGTTTGTACCTTGGGGAAGTTTTTAACCTAAGCTGGTAAGAATAAGCTTAGGGGGTCTTTCATGCGGGTCCCCACATCTGTACCCTAGAGTTCAGAGTGGGAAAGGAACCCTGACAGCCCCCCAGGTGGCCTTGGACCCTTGGTTGAGAACTGCTGGGCTAGAGAATGCTGGGGAGCAGACAGTGGGGCGGAGTTGAGGAGGTAAGATTTAGAAGAAGCTGGGAAGGGTACACAGAGGAAGGAAGAGGCTTGGGCAATACATTAGTAGTGGGCTATATTGAGGTTGTTGGGGAGGGAGCCCCTTGATAAACAGGGTAAGGATTCTGAGCCTCGGAGAAGATCTGCAGCACTACTTGACCCTGGGAGAATTGCTGGAAGCCTATCTTTGTTTGGAACTTTGGCTTACCCTGAAAGGGGAAGGACCTTTGCTGTAGTGCCTGGAAGACTATGTGATGGATTTGGAGCGTCTCTGTAATTTATGAATACGGTATATTGAGATGGTTATTGGGATGTTTACTGTATGACTATATTGGTTTAGATTACTAGGTGGCTGTCAGGAAAAACAAGCAGGAAGGGAAAGGCTCCAGTTAAGCCACTTCTCAGCAAACTCTCGAGAGTTAAGAGATGATGCCAAGATAGGAAAAGGCCAGGGAATGCAGGTGATTGAAAGAACTGTGGCAGGTTTAAAAAGGAACATTCTCTCAAAAGAGGGGAGAAGTGGTTCAAGGGGACTGATACATGACACCTCGCTTGGTGTGTCTGGAGATGTTATGCCTGCCAATACTCAGGGGATGGGAAGCCTTTAGCTAAGAGAGACAGTTGTTTTAAAATCCTTTTTCGCTAAGTGCTTTGTTCCCACTGTTTAAAATACTACTTTTGTTTCAGGAAAGCTGTCTGATCTCTGTAAACCATTGATCACAGACTCCTGCAGGGAAGAACAACAGGTACCTGAGTTCAGTTGTACCTGCTGGATAGAAATGGTTGATCCACAGGGTGCTGTAGCCCAGGGATGGTCTAAATGTGGAAGAATTGTGATAAAGACAAAAGACCTCAAATGGTGCACTCAGAGAAACGTGGAAGAGGACAGACTTACAGCTAGCCCAGTAACCATGACAACCCCAACCACTCAAATACACCAGAATCCAAAAGGGAAGACTACGACTCCCAGCTTGAGGATGGGGAAACAGAGGCGGTGAAGGCACCTGCTGCTGGATCAGGTAAGCTGCTCTGGCATGTACATTATAGAGCACTTCTGCAAGATACTCCACAGTATTTCCCAGCCATATACACGTGTGAGTGTGTGATGAAAGTTCCTTGGTTGCTGATAAGGGGTGTGACAAATGTGAGATCTGGGAAATCTAAGGAGTTCAATAAAGCTTAAGGACTGAAGGGACCACCAGATCAACTAGTCTAACCCCCTGTACATCACAGGCCACCAACACCACCCAGCACCCGCACACTAAACCCAACAATCAATTGTATTGAAATGTGCTAGGCAGGCATGGACTTTTGGGACAATAAGCGTTACGTTGATTTCCTGGGGAATGATTAATGCAAATTCTACAACCCCAGTTATTCAGCCTTTTGAAGGTGTGCCCTGAGGAGAGGGCCATTGATTAGTGATTGCCTGGTCCAGGATACCGGAGAGCAAAGGCCTGTGCTGTATAAAGACGCAGCTGAATTGTCCATTGGAAGGTCTAGTTCCTGACTGAAAAATTGACATGAACTTGTAACTAAGGGGGCAAACCCAGTTGTGGGGTTTGAAAGATTGACAAGTATTCTAGGCTGGCGTTGGGGGTGACTTCTGGGAAGTTTTTAGCATGCATGTAGGTTCTTTTAATGTTTTTTTATGTGTCTTCTCTGTAATGCTTTTCCCCTAAGCATACACGTGCTTGCTTAGAAACAGCTGTGTGGTAACTTGTAATGGCTGGCAGTATGCTGTTCGGAGCTCTTGGAGACAGAAAGCAGTGCACGGGGGCTGGCCTTTAGGTAGACTGGCTTGTCAGGGATATCGGACTGGCTGGCAGGGGTTGTGCAGCATTAAGAACCCATTCTGAAGGAAGAGTGATGGGTCTCCGCCCAAGAGAGGTGACAATTGGGAGCCAGAAGCCTTAAGTGGGTGCCCTCGTGGGACCATGGAGGGTGAATATAAGTGCAGTTACCCTGAAACTGCAACACATGGCACCTGACACCCCACCCCACCACCAAGGATGTACTTACTGCTCTGCAAAACTGTGGCCATGTTCCAAGGTCATGGAGCAGCAGGGTCAGCATTTGGCCCCATTAGAGTTTTGCCTGAGTAGGGGCTTCAGGATTTGGCTCATGAGCAGCAGTAGTTAGGCAGTGGTCTTTTTCCAGTGCAATCCTAAGCTTACTTGCAATACCCCTCACAACCAAGAAGGGAAATCTGACTGAAAATAGGACCATTTCTTACTCAGGAATCTGACCGTCCTCTTCTACAGGGCACCAGCCAAAAATCTCACAGGTCTGGACATCACTGTTGAAATCTACACACTTCCCAGTCATGATACCTGAAGAAAACAGTGTTTAAAGTTCACACTTGCAGTTGAATTATGGGACTGTCCAACAGTTGTAGATGCTCACTGTCAAATCTCACATTATTGAGACAAAGGGCAGCCTTGTGCTCATAGGACTTGGAAGACTTTGTTCAAATCACAGCTCTGCTATGGACTCCCTGTGTGACCTTGAACAAGTCACATAGTCTCTTTGTGTCTCGGTTCCCCATCTGTGAAATGGTGATAACTATCCTTCCTTTGTTTCTTTTGTCTGTTTGGTTTGTAAGCTTTTTGGGAAACAGACTGTCTCTTACACTGTGTGTTTCCAGTACACTCCACAATGGGGCCCTGATCTTGCTTGGGAGTAAACAGTAACTCTAATAAATAAATAAATTTATTATAATAGGCACAGTGGCAAATATCACACACACCACTAGAAAGGCAATAATGCTGAAGCAAACTGTCTATGAGGCTTTGCAATTGGTCTGTGGTTAACTCACTCAGTTTTAAAACTTTGGGGGACAATAACACTATCTGCATATGTGGGTCAGATTCACCCCTGTGCAGAGTGTCAGTACAAGGTCTATGCAATGCTTTAAACCAGCAAAATAGGTCTTGTGCTGGCCTTCTGCACGGGGTAAATTTCACCTGGCAGACTGGGGCTAAGGGAGTTGGGTATGGCCAAAGAAAGTGAGTCCATGGCAAAGCCACAAACAGATGCTAGGAGTTCTGACTCCCCCGGACCACTCCAGCAAATAGTTCACTTTGATTGTTAGGAAGCAGTAAGACTTTCAGGATCAGAAGATCCTGTTCCTTCTGAGTCTAGATAGTTGCTCAGTTTTTAGCAGCACCTGTTGTCACAGATCTAGTTGAGTGGTTTCTCCTAGACGCTCACCACACCGTTCTGAGGGACCCACCGCTGAATCCTGTGAGCTGAAAAGCTCCAAAGTCTGAACAGAGTCCAGGCTTTGTCTCTGGCTTGGGGTCTCTAGGTACACTCGTGGGGGGTAGGGGTGAGACAGAGGATCTGCTTGAGACCCCATAGTCCAACTAATATTGACCCTTCAGACTTACCATCCTTAACCACACCTTTTCCCAAAACTCCAGCTGTGTGGATGCTCTGGGTTCACAGGTTAACTTTTCAAGGGCACGTGACAGGTGTAGCACATACAACACAGACAGACTCTCTGCAAGATTATAATACACTACTGTGCTTTACATTTAATAGCATGAGAAATGCCCAGATCTATACAAAAATAATAAAACCTACAGGCATTTCCCTGCCTCCGTTTCCTCACCACTCCAGAGTATTCTTTCAGCTGGGATAAGAATACTCTGGAGGTATCCAGGTCTCTCTCCTGCTGTGCATTGTTTGTCTTCACCTCTTTGCCACGTCAGCGTTCTGTTTTCTGATGTTGGTTGATCCTGCTGCTAAACCACCACCACTACTCCCCTCCCCCATGAGAGGGTGCCCGTCTCCTCCCCTTTCCTGCCTAAAACTTCCTGTGTGGCTTTCTCTGGATATCTCAGTGTATCTTTCCCGTATTCACTCAACTTCTGTGGTTGTTAAAGACTAGCATGAACACCTGCATTTTTTGTCCTGCATTTGGGGATTTTGTGCTCTCCCATCCCTTCTGCAGAAGGGTAGGAGAAAGCCCAAGCCCAGAAGAACCAGTTAACTTCCCAAGGTACTTCCATCTGAATGGTCAGTGGTTGTGTTTAATGACCCCTGTCATCCCTGGGAAGGATATAGCCCTTGTCAGCAAGGATGGGGTCCATGTACACACAGACGTATTCAATGATACTTTGAAGTTGTCACTATGAAAATTGCTGTATCAGCCAGAATTCAGATGTTGTACAGACAGTGTCCCCACATCTCTCCCCTACAAGTTTCCGGGTTTGCCCCAGTAACTTTTAAAAATGCACAGCCTGTAGCTATGGAACAGTGACCCCCAAAAGTAACCAGTTAATGGTCGCTCTCTGGTAGATTCTGATCACTCCAGCATGGAATTTGGGAGTTGTCTGGAGAGACCTTACTAGGATCACTCAGACCTCCTTGGCAGCTTCTCCATGTTTATAGCCTTTTAGGTGCAAAAACTCACCTGCTTAAAAAACCCCTTGGAAGTTAAAGTATATAATTAAATAGTGTCCAAGAGCATCTTGGAGGGATATATATTAGGAGACAGAATGACCAGCATGCCCCATTACAATCCTGTTTCTACCTTAGTAAGCCATTTTCCCACCAACCTGCTTCATGGAATTATCTTCATGTCCTTAAGATTGGAAGAAAACCCCTAGAGAAGGAAGTTAGCAACACTGGCATTGAACCTGGGGGGTCTCAGTTTCTGCTGCCAATGAGGCACTGCTGCAGAGTGCACAGATAGGTGTGGATGTGACAGTGGGAGCGGTTGACCCTTTTTCCAAAGAGTGGGAAGAAGAGAGAATCTTCTCATGTTCAGATGCATCTGACCCTTTCCAGATGGGTTCAACTCATCTCTGTTGACAGGCTGAAATACTGCCACCTTCCTTGCACTGTGAGAAAGTAACAAAACCTGTCTAATCTAATCTCTGCATTTCCAATATGCCTCTCATTGTACCATCTTAGTCTAGACTAAGAACTGCTGGCAGCCTTTTATTCATATAGCACCAAAAGCATATTAGGGGCTTCAGAGACAATAAAAGAAAGTCCCTGCCCTGAAGAGCTCACAGTCTTAACGCTTCCCTTCTTACCTTGTCCCTGGCGACTGTAATTCCCTTGGATACAGTCGCTATCTTTATTGCATCGTCCTGCATCGGGCAGCTGTGATGAGAAAGAAAGCAAACATCTCTCAGTGGCTGGGAATCAGGTGTCCAGCAATTCCGCTCTGTACTGTCCATGAGAAAGCCCTCTTCAACTCCAGTTGTCTTTAGACAAAGGGCTTGTCTACATGGGATGTTACTGCACAGCAAGCCAGGGTGCAAATCTACAGCATATAGCTTACTGCACATAATGTTCTGCATAGACAAGCCCTCAAGCTGTGTCTTTACTGCAGAGTAATTCGAGTTATCACCACTCAAACTAGCCTAGCTCCAGTGAGAGCAGCCACATTGCAAAATAACACTGGAGCCACATTGAGTGATTGGATTAGCAGCTGGCAAATTGTGCTCATTTGAGCTGTACTCTGTACTACCTGCTGGGTCAGCCAACTCAAGTTAAAAGCACCACCCCACTAAAGGGACTTTGTGTATGGACAGGACATGAATTAGGGACAACTCTGCAGTGAAGAAAAGCCCTAAACTGGATTGAGAATTGTGCCCTGTGGGAGACAGATCTTCTAGGTGGCCATTCCCAGAATATAAAAGTGGAAAATCCTTATGGAATCTGATTGTATTCACTGTTGGGCTGAAGAAGATACCGCAGTCCCATCCCCTGCCTCACTAGGGATAGCATCTTGTGAATACAAGTACTACTCCTGGGGGAATTCTGCATCACTGTGCATACACAGAATTTATGTTCCCCACAGATTTCTTTGCTTCTCCTCAAAAAAATGACTTTCTGACAGCAAAGCAAAGGGAAGCCACAAGAGCGGTCATGAGACCTTCCCCAGCAATATGTTTTGGGTGCCAGGGTAGGCGGCAGAGAGGTAAATCACTGTGGGGAAGGGGGCGGGACTGGAGAAGACCTGGCTGGTGGCTTGTATCCTGAGTTGGGCTCATCTGCTAGTCCCAGCTGGGCTGAGAAGGTCGGGACTTCCTCTTCCTCTGTATGGCATCCAGGGCCATGTCAGACCCACTCCCAGATGTCTCCCCCAGCTGTAGGAAGCGCTGCATACCCCCCCCTCCACCCCACATGCTTCCTGCACCCATAGTTTCTCAGCCCCAGGGGGAGGGATCCCTGCACAGGGAGCTGCTCCCCTATCCGCCCAACCCCCATGCACCCAGACCCTCCTGCCGAGCCTCACCCCCCTCCCCTGCACCCAGAACTCCCCCAACGAGCCCCACTCCCCCTGCACCACCCTGATGAGCCACTCACACCCGGATCACCACCCTACCAAGCCCCAACCAGCTGCACATAGATCCCCACCCCAGAGCCCCACTCCCCCAGCATCTGGACCCCCCTGCCGAGCTCTATGCCCCCCACACCTGGACTCCCACGCTGAGCCCCAACCACCTTCCCCTGGATCCCCCCTGCAGAGTCCCATTACTGTAGCACCCAGAACCCCGCAACAAGCCCCTGTGCATCCAGATCCCCCCCACACCCGGGTCCCACACCGAGCCGCCTGCACCCAGATTGCCCCACACAGAATCCTCTCAACTCACACCTGGATCCCCTGACGCTAAGCCCCTCCACATTAGGATCCTGCCTTGCTATGCCTGCCTGCCCACACCTGGTGCACCTGGCACAGAGGGGCAGGGCCCTGGGGTGTTTCTGGGGCAGGCCCGGTCCATTCGCTGTGTCACGGTTGGGTGCAGCCTCACTGCTGAGTCTATGCCCCAGGGGGGAGCTGCACAGTGATCTCCCACCTCTGTTCAGGGTTCCCAATGACATGCTGGAGCCTCCACATTTATTTGTCAAATAAAATCTGCAGAATTTTGCAGAATTTTAAAATATTATGCACAGAATTTTTAATTTTTTGGCACAGAATGCCCTCAGGAGTAAAGTACAAAGGAGGCAAGGGTAAACTCCAGTCAGCTAATCTACTGTAGTAGATAATCCAACCCTCCCAAAGGCCCTGTACTGGTCCCTGTTATATATGTCGGCTGGGATTCTCAATGGTGTTCAAGGGGATTTGCATGCTCAAATTTCCATTTAAAAATTAATGGGGAATTGAGCATCCAAATCCTTTAAATGGCTTTGGAAATCTCAGCCAGACTGTGGAGAGTAGTCCTGCAGGTATATGTTTGCTGTGGGGAGGATCGGGGAGGCTGAAAGTAGATTTGCTAATGAGTTTGTCAATACTAGGGATATTTTAATATAGAAGGCAATTGTAGTACAGTGCATCCGACACATTAACAGTAGCTTTCCTTTGCATTATAAACAGCATATTTCTTTGCCGAGAATCTTAATATCCATAAAGCTAAAGATCAGAAGCTTGCTACTAGCAAATTGGTGGGAAAACAGTGGGCTGTGTTACCCACGAAGAGATGGGACTTTGCTACTACAGGGAACAATTCCACCCTGACCTGCTCTAGTTTAGAGACTGTCTCTTATCCATTAGGTAGGAATTCTTTGTGACCTGATTTGGCTATCACTAGGCATAGAGGAAACTTGTGATTGCAGGTTTCTTATTGAAATAACCAGCCAAAGTGGGACAGTTCCAATGTCTCATCATTGGTTCAGTGGATGGGCCAGTAGACTGGGAGTCGGGAGAGCAGCTGTTCCAAGTTCTGCGACCATGAGCAAGTCTCTTCCCCCTCTGTGCCTCAGTTTCCCCATCTGTGAAATGATGGATGATGATGATACATGATGGAGTAATAGTGTGTGGTACAATAAGAACTGACCTGAAGCTTCCACAAAACTGGGACTCAAATACTGAGGTATGATTGAGTTTGGGTAAATACTCTACAAGTTCTTTCATTTGGGGGATTGGCTGGAATTTTAGGCAAATATTTGGGGCGAGGGGGAGAGTGAAGAGGCCTGATTTTTCCCCCCTGAATTTATTCACCCATCCCTAATAAACCTAAATTAAAAAAAAAAAAAAATCCCTGCAAATATAATACAATTCTATTTACCTCAGGGCAAATATCCTGCTTCTGTCCGCGGGTGATAATGACGTTTGTCATCACCACAAAAGAACTGTCCCCCTACAAAGAGGAATGTGATCAGGTCAAAGGTGGAAACTTATTTTTAAGTGAGTCATCATAGTGGGGCAGGAGAGTTACTGGGCGAAAGGTGTTACTGTTATGCAAAAATCTTCCATCTGACTGTGGCCCAGGCGGTAAACAACCACCGCCTAGAGCACATACTGGCAGAGATGGTCAGGCTGCCCGTCCTTCCTCCCTCAGGCAGACTCATCCTTAACCCTCCTACCAACACCGCTACTTTAAAGACTTAACCAGATGGTTGCTCGTGAGAGGCAGGCAGTCTCTCCCATGGATAGCAGAGATGCTACAAGGGGAAGCAGTAGGAGGAAATGGAGATAAAATATCACCCAGCCAAATAAGGAGACGAGGAACAATGGGGCCAGCAATGACTATCTGTGATGTTCTGTCTCCTGGGGATACATCATTTTGGGCTACTGATGGATGTTGTGCCTCCCCAGAGCCCCATCAGTTGTTTGGACCCCCTGCTTTGGAGAGGGGACAAAGAGCCCCCTATAAATAGGAACTAGTCCTGAGCTGACGGTAACTTGTAGTCTGATTTTTTTCAGAGGTGCTGATCACCTTCAGTTCCTAGTGACCTTAAGGGAAGTGGCAGATGCTCAGGACCTCTAGAAATACGACCTTGAGTGTGCTGAAGAACAGACACCCTTTCAGACAGTGGTAGCCTAGGACATGCTGCCAATTCACAGAGAAGGCTGCAGAGCTGTAGAGTCATTTGCTGGTTCCCTCTCCTCCGCAAGGTGCCAATAAAGGACAGTGATTAGAAAAAAGCCCTCCCTCCTCCTTACCTGAGATGGGAATACATAGTCGGCCACGTCCCAGACGTGTGGGCCTATCCCACTAATGTTAGTAACAGTTAAACCTTTGAGCTTCACCGAGACCGAGCTGATGATGCCGTCCTGTGACTGATAACCCTTCTCATAGAGGAAAACCCACCTAGGCAAACAAAGTCATTCAGATGAGTTACAGAACATCACATTCATTAGGAGTACAGTGGGGTATCTGTTTTTTGTCTAGTTACCAGTTAACAGGATGGAGTAGACGTAGAATGGGCTCCATTTGCAGAATGGGAAAAACACAGATATTCCAGAAGGAGGAAGCATAGTGCAGTGGTTGAAGAACTTTAAAGTGTTTGGGGACCTAGTTCTGTTGCTCATTCTGCCACTGACTCCTTATGTGACCTTGGGCTTAACCAAGTTGCCTAAGTTTTCAAGCGTGGCCTCCGTTTTTTGGGTCTCCCACTTCAGAAGCCAAAGGCCTGATTTCCAGAGGAGCTGAGCATCTCCAACACTAGGTCTGTGATGGCCCTAGCCCCTCTGAAAATCAGGCCCATGTGGCTTCTGAAGTTTGACACTTTCTGAGGCACTCCGAAGTAGAGGCCATGCTAGAAAATTTGGTCCTTAACCGAGTCTACGGGCTTCAATTTCCACATCTACAAAATGAGGGTAACAAAACTTACCCATCTCACAGGAGTGTTGTGAGTCTTAACTCAGCCATGTTGGTAAAGTACTTGAAATTGTAGATGGAAGGAGCTATAGGTAGATTTGAAAAGTATTATTACTGAGTTATTTCTGTGCAAACTATCTTGAAATATATTTTGAAATTCCTGGTGGGGAACAGGAATTGGTTCAGTTCAAACGGAAACCACCCTGAAACAAAAACCCACTCAAAATTTGAACCTAACCCAAACCAAACTTTGGTGTTAAAAAAAACCTACCATTCATTTTTGCATGACCCTGTGAGTCCTGGTCAGAGCTTGGACCAGAACCACGAACAGCTAAAATACCTTCAAGGAAGGTTGTTTTGAGAGACTTTTCAGCCAAGTCTCACACACTTGCAGTTGCTATATTAATGTGTTGCAGATCTTGCAAGTCTAGCTCACACAAGCAAGTCTACTGATTCCACCGAGGATACTTTCATGAAGAAGGGTTGCAGGAATAGACCTAAGTCAGAATCCATATCTTGAAGGCCTTTCAAGCTCTTCCATAGCCTCTTTCATCTATCGGCCTCAAAGTGCTCTACAGAAACAACTTGTTCAGCCTTACTACACCCCACAAAGTGGGGAAATATCTCCTCTCCCTTTGCAAAGATTGTAAAATTAGTAACTGAAAAATCTAAGGCAGCCAGTGTGAAAGTCAGAAATAGAACCTACAGTCCTGAAAGTCCTAACTTAGTTATCTTTTCTAACCACTTGCTAATTCGACCCCCACCCCCTTAAATTAATGTCACTGTCTCCAGATTTCAACAAAGGCACAAAATGTGTGATAGTTCCATAAAGAAAGAGATCTTCAAACTGAAATGCATGTTCTTTCCCTATGTGAATTCAGCAGCTTTTGCTGAGGGCATGGGTTAATTTTGCCAGCAGTTAGCCACAATCTAGTTTGTGCGGGGGGGTGGAGGCGTCTGCTTGAATTTCTCTGCTCTTAATCTGAATTTGACCTCATGATCAAGAGTGTGACGGAACCCTCTGCCAGATGAAATTAATCAGAGCAACATTTAATGATCTAAACATCGCCCTTCCCCACAGTGCAACATGTGGCTGGTGTAACTCAGGTTAATGATTAGCCAACACATCTCAGCTGACAACTGGCAAGCTGAGGATAGTGGCAGTAAATTATGTTAGTTAGTTGTCTAAATAGTAGTTTACAGATTACTTTATGAACGGTTCATCACATTTATATGGCCATTAATACTTTCAATATGGCCAGATTTTGACATTAATTAGCCTATTACGTGAACAAACTGTCTTTTAATTAACTCTGTGAGAAACTGTAAACAAGGCCAGATGACCATTTTGGGTTGAAATCCAAGACTTCTTGGAATCATCCACGTAAGAGTCGGTCAGACTAAAAAAGGAGAGATCTGGTTTTCATCCGCTGTAGAATGTGGGCATGGATCCCACTAGCTCTGGCATGCAAAGTGAGTGTTCTGCTGGGGGTGTTTTCTAGGAGAGCTTAGAGCCATTAATGGTGAACATCGGTCATTAGCTGCGGCAGGTGCCTGTAATTAGCCACATGGTGAAGGCAGCACAGGACATGTCCCAGGCTGTGCTCAGCTGATTAGTGTGTGGTGTTAATAATGGGTGAATTTCATCCCTTCTATTTGTGGGCACCCTGACATTTGTTTTGCTGAGGGAAGAACTGTCTGGTAGTTTAGGGGATTGGCAATGAAATATAAAGCCCCTAGGATGCCACTTCAAATCCAACCCTAATGCATTTAACCTACACCCACTGAGTGTGGCGCGGTGTCCCCCTGTAGTGGTGGCTGGGCTGTATATAGAGGTTGATTAGCCTGCTACAAACATGGGTCTTCTATCTCAGGAAGTAGAGACTCATGGTTTTCGATCCAGAGATCCCTGGTTCAATCCCTGCTGCCAACGACCCACCCAGGAGAGGGATGTTACACCAGCAGTAACTAAAAGGCTGTTGGGTGGCCTCCACCAAATGAGACAGTGGTCTCAGCCTCAGCCCAGCTCCCTGCAGACAGACGCCGAAGCAAAAATTCACATGCATCACCAGAGTTTCCCTTTTGCCATCTTAAAACTACAGCCATAGCAGGCTGAAGAGCACCAAGTTTTTAGCAGAGAAGCCAGGAACAAAGGGCCTGCTTCTATGAGAGCCTTCAGCAAGGTGTTGTGCCCCTTCAACTCCCATTGACTTCACTGGGAGTTGAGGGCACCCAGGGCCTTAATGAGCACAGAGACTGAACTGCCCTCTTAGCCAGGCAGCTGGCTTCTCCAGTTTTAGAGCGTTGCTGGACACTGCAGGGAGCAAAGTGGCTGGGAAAACTAGTACTGCAGCTGTGGCTGAGGCATTTCAGCAGTTCCCAGTGTGTCACATGTAACGCATTCCCTATTGAAATAAAAAGGAAACGGATTTAACAAAAGAAGAGATGACCCTGGTGCCTAGAGAGAGACAGTGCAATACCCGTAGCCCCAGAGCATTAGGCAGGTCTGCAATACCTGCCCCTCATTAACTGAAAGGTAACATTCCCACAGTGACAAAGGACATTCCCCAGACCTGAAGAAGAGCTCTGTGTGGCTTGCAAGCGTGTCTCTCTCACCAACAGAAGTAGGTCCAATAAATAAAAGATATTACCTCACCCACATTGTCTCTCTAATAGAGCTAAAATGATGCTCTCTGCCTACTGAGTCAGAGAAAGCACCGCTTCTACAGGGCCAGCTCTACCAGATTTAGTAATCACCTGTGCAGCAACAGCTTTAGTGCCTGTCTGCTGCCTAGACCCACTGCAGCATGTTTCTGGGGGCTAGATGAGAAAGTGACTGTGGGCCTGTCTTGCAATTTTTCTAGGCCAGTAGATGCTCAGAGCCAGTGTTGACCTGCTTCAGTAGATGGCGTTTTACACTTGGACTAGGAACCTAATGCCATCTGTAGCCAAACAGAAGGGAAACAACAAGAATGCCTTGGTTGTGCCAAAATCTCCAGCCCAGGTTTCCTAAGCTTGCCACCATAGCTGGGGTGCTTAGGCAAATAACTGATGGATCCTAGGCAAATGAGTGAGCCTCCCAGTTCTTACTGCCTGCAGAACTATTTGTGGAAGGCCATTTTTAAAAGACCTTTTTCTAAGTGTGTATATGGTGGGGGGAAGGGGTTGATTTTTGAAAATGAGCCTTCCTGGCAGAGGCAGCAGCTGGGAAGCCAGAGGGAATTGAGACTTGTGGTTCTTGCATATTTTACTGGTGAATATATATATATTCCAAGATTCTCCCAGCAGTAGAAGAACTGCGTATCACTCTCTAGCATGGCTGGGACCCACTGGAAGTATGGGAAGAAGAGTCTTATTGGTAACCAGACTTGTGTTTTAGTTTCTGGCATAGGATTAGACAGTTGGAGGTCTGAAACTGATACTTTTCCCTGTGTGTTCCCAGGCTAGACCAGGGAGTAGAGCGTTGTCTGCATCTTTCCCTCAGCATCCCCAGCCTGGAGTTTTCATCAAATGCAGATGCAATGAATATGCACATAGACCTCAGTGAAGATCAATGCATAGGGCATATTTACCTAGGGCAGCTAACTGGCATTAACTGGGGTCAATCTTATTCATATACACCTTGAACAATGTGCACATGTGCAGGAGACCAGGTAACAGTGTTATAGCTTGTGCAGTTCTCTAACTGCTTCCCTCTTCAGATGTTCATTGAGCAGAACAAGGCAATTTATTGAGTGATCTATCCCCTGTTGTCCGCTCCCAGCATCTGGCAATCAGAGGCTTAGCCATCTTGGCTAATAGGCATTGATGGATTTATCCTGCAGGAATGTATCCATTTCTTTTTTGAACCCAGTTATGCTTTTGGCCTTCACAACCTCCCCTGGTAATGAGTTCCACAGGTTGGCTGGGCATTGTGTGAAAAAGTACTTCCCTTTGTTTTAAACCTGCTGCCTGTTAATTTCTTTGGGTGACCCCTAGTTCTTGTTATGTGAAGGGGTATAAAACACATCCTTATTCACTTTCTCCACACCAATCACGATTTTATAGACCTCTATCATTTCCGCCCTTAGTCATCTCTTCCAAGCTGCACAGTCCCAGACTTTTCAATCTCTCTTCATGCTTTGTGTGTATATAAAAAGATCTTCTACACTTTCCACAGTATGCATCGGATGAAGTGAGCTGTAGCTCACCAAAGCTTATGCTCAAATAAATTGGTTAGTCTCTAAGGTGCCACAAGTTCTCCTTTTCTTTTTGCGAATACAGACTAACACGGCTGTTACTCTGAAACCTCTCTTCATATGGAAGCTGTTCCATACCCCTAATCATTGTTGTTGTTCTTCCTGAAAGCTTCTTGGGGCAGGAACTGTCTTACTAGACATGTACAGCACCCAGAACAATAGGGCCCTGATCTTGGGGCCTCTTAATGCTACTGTACTATAATAACTTCCTCAATATTTGGAGATGCTCAGATTGAGGATTTGGGTTCAGATCCAGCTTGCTAAGCCTCACTGTTGCTGGGGCTAGCTGGAACAGGATGCGTCGTATCTGTACTCTGTACATACCAAGACAAACAAATGATCATTTTTTCACATGGTGTATGCTAACGCTCACTTCCTTCTGAACCCTCTCATTGGTAAAAGAAACCCCAGTAGGACAATGAGAGGGAAAATACAAATGAAATATCATTACAGTCTCACCATAGTTGGAAAAGTCTTTGCATGTAAACTTGTCAGATTAGAAAAACCCACAGACCCATGCAATAATGACTGCATGTACTTGGGGTGCATTGATAACTCTATCTTAGGATGTACATAGATAAAAATAGGGTAGAGGAAGCTACAGAGACATAAAGCTGCCTCTGTTTTTGTCAGTGGGCTAAACTCCAACTTTGCTTCTAGCATGAGAACGTACAAGCCCTGTTGCTACTGAAAACTAATAGACTCACAGACTTTAAGGCCAGATGGGACCACCTTGGTCATCTAGTCTGACCTCCTGCACACTACAGGCCACAGAACCTCACCCACACACTCCTGTAATAGAACCATAACTTCTGCCTGAGTTACTGGAGTCCTCAACTTAAAGACTTCATGTTACAGAGAATTCACCATGTACACTACTTTAAACCGGCAAGTGACTCATGTCCCATGCTGCAGAGGAAGGCGAAACCCCTTGCTCTCTGTCAATCTGACCTGGGGAAAAATTCTTTCCTGACCCCAAATATGGTGATCAGTTAGACCCTCGGCACTTCAACAAGACCCAATAGCCAGACACCTGGGAAAGAACTCTCTGTAGTAACTCAGAGCCCTCCCCATCTAGTATTCCATCACTGACCATTGGGGATATTTGCTACTAACAGTCGCACATCAGCTACATGCCACCATAGGCAGTCCCATCATACCATCCCCTCCATAAACTTATCGAGTTCAGTCTTCAAGCCAGTTAGGTTTTTTGCCCCCACTGCTCCCTTTGGGAGGCTGTTCCAGAACTTCGCTCCTCTGATGGTTAGAAACCTTTGGTCTAATTCCAAGCCTAAACTCCTTTAGGTCAAGTGGAAACCGAAGTTTCTATCTCTGCTATCAATGACCACTACAGCTGAGAATATGCAGCAGTTGGTGTCATTACGATAACATTTCTTCCCAGAGGCAGGCAGGATCCCCAATGCCATAATAATCGCCCAGCAAACCGTTCTTCAAGAGAATGGACTCATTTACATATTAAATGTAAAAATAACTCTGCCTGGCAAGCTTGCTTTCAAAGATTAAAAAAAAGTCTAACTTCCTCAGGCTTGTTCATTAAGGGAGAATATAGTTATTTGATCTGCAGAAAGCTGGGGAAACAGGGGAAGGAGCTCTTTCAGACAGATAGCGCAGCTGAGATGCTGAGCACTTGTGGCCATTAGCGCCTACAGTACGTGTAATCTGGCATGGCAGAGATGGCCAACACAGTCCACAAGCAAAAGTCTTCCACACAGAGAGAGAGCTTTTCTCCCAGGCCTGATGTTGGAGTCAAACAATTTTCACCCTTCTTAAAAAAAAAAAAAGGGGGGGGGCAGGGAGGGAGCGAGGTAGAATTACCCTTCTATCCATGTGGCAGCCATTTTTATTGCCTGTGCAGCCAGCATATCTTCGTTCGTGCCTTTATTGCACCTACCCGCTGAAGTTTTTTTTTTAAAAAAAAAAGGACTCTGGATTCTGGCTTTGGAGCCACGGCACAGGCTTTGCTGCCTGTTTCTCTCCAATGTTTTGCAGGCCATATTCCCCTCCCCAGCTCCTCTGGTTTGCATTCACCCTTGATCCCTACACGGAGACTGAAGCTATCCCGTTCTGCAATAGCCCTACAGCTCAGATTTGAAGGTGGGGCTAGTCAGAAAAGACTGGGGCAGGGAAGGACCGACCTCCTCTCCCCCCCCACCCCCAAAAATCTGTGAAGCGACATTTCTGTTTTTCCGTAGAAAGTAAGTTTTTTCAGCCACTTTCCAGAAAGCAAATTTGGTGATCCAGGGCCTTAACTGTCCCAATGGCAGCAATTACTGTTCTCACCACCATCATCCCCCCGGTTGTGAGGCTGCTGCCCTGCCTCTAAGCAATGATTGTTTGGGGATAAACGGGATGCACCCGCTGCCCCTCCTGCAAATGCTGCTAATTGCACATCCACAATGAGAGTTAAACAAAGCCAAGCGCCACACACAGTCCTAGAACCTTCTCCTAGAAACCCTCTGGCAAGTATTTCCTGGGGGAATTGAAGTCCATCTTTAGGGCTTTGCCCATCTTCAGCGTACGTGGGGGAAATCAATATTGTTCCATCACTGAATACACCTCACCGGATGCATCCCCACTGGCACAGAGAGGTGCAAATAGCTATGGGGGCAGGAGGTGACCTTCTACTCCCATTCCACCACTGCAGCCTGCCTTCAAGGCTCCCATCCTAGAAGGGCAGTTTAAGTTCCTCTGGATGCTCCTCAGCAGCCTCACCAGGAGAGGCTGCAGCTGATGTGTTGAATTTGCCATGCCCCTTATCTGGCCTGCCCCGAGATGGAGGCTGGTGCAGTGACTTTACTGCCTACATTAGTGTATTTCAGTGTCTGTGGTGAATCATGTGCATGCTCTGTGGTGAGATTGTTCAATAGGTGGCGAGGCTCACTGTGCAAACGGTGCAGAGATTCTAACCCCTTTTTGAAAAACCCCCAGTGCCACGCTACAGTTTGATAGCTGCCTGCGGGCGGCCAGTTCAGTAACAGTTTTCAAAAACAAACTTGTGCTGAAAACTTCCCAGGCAATTCAGGGCACATGAACTCTTCCTGCAAGATCCTTCTGCAGCTCTAAACACCCCGGGTCACGCTGTGCCTTTCAGTTTGTCAGGCGCTTTAGACATGTTTGCTTTATTTACTCCCTGTTTAAAACAGTTTCTGCTGAGCTCTAGCTGCCTTCGGGCCCAGCCTCAAGCACAAACAAAGCAAAGCAGACATTTGTGCCTTGCTCTTTTGGAAGCACCGGATCCCATGCTCATTGTTTAACCCATAGGCTGGCTTTACCTCCCTCTTGGGAAACAGTACCAGAGAGAGAGGAAATGTCTGGCCTGATTCCCCTCCACTCCTCCTCCCTCTTTCTGCCGCTTGGGTCTCACAAATTACAAAGCTTAGGGTTAGGGTTAATATAATGAAAATAGTAACAGCAGCAGGCATTGAGGGCCTGAACAAATGACTTAGTGGGCTTTGGATCAGGCCCTTATAGAAGACCTTTCCTCCAGTGAGCTTACCACAATTTATGATGTTTACATACTGGGATTGTTACACTCATCACTGACATGCAGCCACCTCTGGGGTTTAACACAGCAACTATTTAACAGTGCAGTGCAACACTGCTCAACATACGGCTCAGGGCAAAGTGAATACTGTATCCAGCTGAAACTGTTGGGAGACTGTATGGAGGCAAAATATAATTACCCACAACATTAGAATCTAGCTAATGCCCCTGCTCAGGGTGTTTAAGGATCATAAGCGGCAGGGCCTCAGCTTTACTAAGGGGGCCAAACAGAAATTCCAATAGCCAAGCCAAGCAAGAACTGACTGTGTGGCAACACTACCACTGAGCTTAATGGCTGGTCAGCAGGTCTAGTATCTGGAAAGTTCGGAAGAGCTGCTGTTTGGAATTTCTCACTGAAGTGAAAGGCTATGTAGAAAGCTAGAAAAGCCTTACCCTATGATGTATCCAAGGACCACAAGCTGGATCAGCCGGAAGATGAGTCCCACTTTCTTGTTGTTTACCAGCACCATCCGGGGGGTGTCATATTCAAAGAAGAAGGAAGCAGCTTTCTCCCTGAGCTTGAGCCCCATGGCTGATGCAGCGGGACTAATGCTCTTCTATGCAAATGCCTAATCCCAAACCAAACACAGGCTTTGTCCCTTCTGACTGTAGTGGGTGGAGCTCCTCGATACAAGAGGTCAAGTCTTCTGTTTGCACAAAAATCTACCAGGGTTTCCCTCTGCACATCTGGTTCCTTCTCAGCGAGGGGATGGAAGCTTGCGCTTCCTATATGCTCACCTCTGCGTGCACAGTACACTCAGTGTCTCCTTAGATGGTCTGGGGGTGGGGATGTGTGGGTACGTAACAGAAGCATACAGCCCAGTCTATCCGGCAGCACAGGAACTGCAGCACAACACTGGCAGGATGGGTTAACACTTACAAAGCATTTGGACAATGCAGAGTGCAATGTAAGGTGCTAAGAGTTACTATTCGGATTGCTCTGACTGGGGCAGACCTTCTGGCAGGAACAGCACATTGCCATATATAATTTCTCAGGAAGGTGAAATCATCCGAGGGTAACAGAAATTGCCTGTTTGTTAGCAAAAAATGGAAGTTGTGCAATCAAGATATGTGGTCTAGGTCAGTTTGTAGATTGCTGTGGTTTACTGAAAGTGCATGGGACCCTTTCCTGTTGTACGCTGCTCCCCCAAGCAACTGTATACTGGGAAATAATGTTTTTTCCTGTGGGTGTTTTTTTTTGTGGTCTTCATGATTACAGCAGTTGGTGCAGCTTTCTGGTAATTCACTTGCCCTCCAGAGCCCAATAAGTCTCTCCTCTATAGTTCTGTTCTTTCTTGGCATTAGTTTTGCACTGGGAGGTCAAAGGGGGAGTCACGAACTCAAAGCAACAGCCTAAGGGAAGGAATTCGGATCTGAATGTTTGGTGGGGTTTGCATCCAAGGGTTTCTCTTGGGCCATTATAGAGATAAGGGCCAGCCACAAAGTTTGGATTAGCACTTTCCCAAAGTTTGGGTGTGGGGCCGATCAGATTTGGGATTTAGGTTTGGGCCTATCTCTAGCAAATATGGTCATTTCAGTAAGATTATAAAGGGATTGGCTATGTCCAGGAATAGGACTAGCAACAGCTAGAGAGCTTCATAAATGTTAATTAACTGCCTCACAATACACATGGGATGTGGGTAGCTTCCTCATATTATAGATGGGCAGGGACTGTCTTTTTGTCCTGTGTTTGTACATCACCTAGCACAATGGGGGTGCTAGGCCATGACTGGAATACCTAAGTGCTATGGTAATACAACCAATTAATAATAATACTGTAAATGGGGAAACAGACGCTGAAAGACCATGGAATTTGCCAAGGATACAGAGGGAGAGAATCCATTAAAGACCGACTAAAAACGTAAGAGCACTTGGTTCCCAGACCTGGGATCAGATGAATATCTTGCCTAGTTTATTGACAGCCATTTCCAACAACCCTAGCTACTAGAAATAGATGTAATCTAACCTCTCACTCCTCCAGCCTAATGCAAACACTCCTGAACTTTGGGAGAGGTTAGATCCATAGCTAAACTGTATGACTCAGGTGTGTCTCTAAAGAGATGGATTTGGAAGGTACAAGAATATCAGATAAGACTGTGTAAACTAGGGAAGGTACACTTAAGAAATCCCCACGAGTTTCTGATTTGATTCCACTCCACCTGGATTCACAGCACTTTTCACTACTAATTTCTGGTTCAGATACATAAAGCAGAACCCAGGTAAAATTGTCATGGTTCACATCAGAAGTTTGCACAACGGGGAATTTCACTTGTTTTCAACTCAAATCCCATAAAATCAGCGAGTTTAGCTCAGTAGTGGGAAAACTTTAGTGAACCATTGTGCAAACTTCAACTATGTTTCAAGCCTGTAAATTTAACCCAAATCCAAATGCTCTCAATGAAACCTAAAATCTTTGTCTGGAACAATTCTGATAGTAATCCTCATGCTTCAGGGCACATTCTGGGGGTCAGGAAACTTTCCTGGTACTCAGATATTAACAGGGCCAGATTCTTGCATCAGTTGCATAATGGGGCATCTGGGGATTCTCTCTGTTTGGGAATCCTTGGGTGGTGTAAACCTGGTGTAGCCAGATCTATGGTGCCTGGTCCGGACTCCCTTAGGACAGAAGCTGTTCTGGGGTTGTACCAGGGAGAAAAAGGGACATAGCCAAGTCTTCACTCTGGCTCTTCTTGCCTGGTGGAGGCACATTGGGACTGTGGGGAGAATTCCAGGTGGAACAAGATAGAGCAGCATCTCTGTGATGCTGCTGTATCTTGTTCTGAGAGACAAACTGCCCTGCAGCTGCCCTCCAGGATCAGGGCTGGGGATCGGAAAGGTGGTGGAAAGCCCCTTGCGGTCATGCTGAATAGAGCTGGGGTGCTCTTGAGGATCTGGCCCATAATAACAACTAGCATTCATGTGAGAGTTTCACTGGTATCAATGCACTTTAGAAAGACAATGCTCACGCATAAAGCAGCAAGGAATCAATAGCAAGCTGGACAGGGGTGAAGGGACTTGCCCAAGGTGGCGCAGGATAGGACTATCCTCTTGCCATGTGGTCTATGTAATGAATCTCAGGAGGAAGGGAGCAAAGAGCTACAGCCACTGTGCCCCAGCAGCCTGGGGAAAGCTTCTCAATGTGACATTTATTGCAGGTCAGTGAGTGCCAATAAATGGGCCTGGGCCTGTTAGCTTCAGATTGAGACTTGGATCAGGACGTGAGGGAGGGCTGAAAGTAGAGTTTTGGCTGAGACTCCTGTCTAGTGCAAAAGCTGTAGGTACAATGTAGAAATCCCACTGCAGGAGACCCAGCGAGGTTACCTTGCAACTTTTCAAATGGCTTCCAGTATGGCAGCCTTGAAAGTGCGATTCTACCATGACACGTGTATGTAGGGGGAGGGGGGAGACACAACTTCAAGAGGTTCCATAATTATTGCCTCAAAGATTTCTGCATTACAAGTGCTTAGTTAACAAGAGTTTCCCCCAACAGCCAGATCTGCAAATTCAGCCTGGCCTGTGAGAGTCAAGCTGGGCTCTTCCTGATGTATGCAACATCCCCAGTAACCAAGAAGTTATTCACAACAATTGTGTTGAATGATAGAAGAACCAGGATAGACCCCAACTCCCCCCTTCTCTGGCTATTGTGGCTATACCAGGCTAAGGAGAGTAAAACATGCTTTTTAAAATACACGTGTACTGTGAGAAGTTAGGGCTCTGAATACATGCAGGGAGCAGACCTGTTGAGACATGGCAATATTTTCACCTAGTCACTTTTCACTTTCTACTGAGTTCAGCCTGGCAACACTTCGACATAGAAGGTCAATAATTTGAAGGCTTGACAAACAAGAAAAGAGCTGAACAAATTGATTATAACAAGATCCTTTCACAAGACTACAAGGAGCCACTTGCTGCATTTAAAATAGACTGTGTGGAAACACAGATGAACTTACATAGTAACCTTTTGGGCATACCACGCAGCTTAGAAATCTAAATCAGATGGTACCACTTTGCTTACTTCTAAGTGACATAATGTAATCCAGGCTCCTAAGCCCTAGAGGATGTGGAAAAACCATCAGATGGGAAGCCAAAAGCAAACATAAATTGCTGATGATAACCATTTAAGAGTGAAGCCCGATATTGCTACTGAGAAGAACAGACCTTATAAGCTTAGACATCTGTTGGGGGTGGGAAATAAATCATAACCTACTGTACAAAAGGTGGCCTTTTAGGGAAGGCTGCACACCCTTGCCAGAGAAATGGGAATAAGGAAAATAGGACATCTAAATTTAACAGCAAACTCTCTTGTAAAAGAGGAACTTGTAACCCTCTCCAGGACTTCGATTCAATAGAATGGCTAATCTTTCAGCAATACTAAGGGGAGACCATATTCATCTCCGATTTTAAAATTTCTTCAGGGAGCTGTTGGATTGGCTGCCCTGACCGCCTAAATCCTCTAGTCAGGGGGTCCAACAGTGACTTGTGATTTTTATTTTTGGGTGCCAAACTTGAGACGACTTAACGGGGCCTGATTTTCAAAAAGGGTTGAGCACCTGCTCTCTCGGAATTGGGCTTCATTAAGGCCAGGGAGATGGAAACCCAAAAGGCTTATGAAAGCTTAAGCCTAAACTCTTCCCCCTCATCCCAGGATTTATCTTCAGCCTTGCTATAGGCCTTGTGCTCATTCAGTCCCCAGAGAGGCTTTGACCCACCCTCTTGTGCATCACATGTACCTTTGCTCCCTAGTCAAGTCCCAAATAAACCTACTCCAGACTGGCTTGAGAGAGTCCCAACCCCACCCCATCCTCACTCAACCCCATTCCACCCTCGCTTAACCCGATGCAGCCATTAAAGCAGGTACCCTACTGTCTTAATTACTTTATTACCAGTAACCAACTAGCCTTGAAAGTATATTGCTAAGCTACCTGGCACCAAAACAGCAGAGCAAGTACAGCTGGATAATGCACTATGGTGTTTATCTTGGGCAGGGAGAATAAACTCTGCCCCTAGATCTTTAGCACAGATGTTTGTGGTAGTTTGTATCCCTTCCTAAACTGCAACATTTACAACACTTCCCTCATTAAAGCTTTGGTTCCCTGTTCATAAAATGCATGAGCTTACGATAGAGATCATCTCATCTACCATATGGTGGTGGTATAAAAATGCTTAGTTTAAACTGTCATGTTTGCCAGTACTATGCTAAGCTGCTGCTGCCTTGCAGGTAAAATAATTAATGGACCTCATAGGCCAGATCCTCAGCTGCCGTAAACCATCATAGCTTCATTGCAGCTCATAACTGGGAGAAGGTGCCTTAGCTGAAGTCACTGGGGCTCTGCTGATCTACACCAGCCAGAGCTCTGATTCTGTGTGGCAGCTTTAATCCTAAACGTAGGCTTTGCTTAATATATATTAACTTTATAAACTTTGATATGAACACAAATGTTTTTATGAAATATCTAAACTAACATTTCAGTACAAACAGGATTTTAAAAATTAATCTATGCAGCATATGCTGCTGAAACAGTGTGTAAGGCCTGGTCTATACTCCGTTTTCATCCCGGGATAACTGTTGGTCAGGGGGTGATTTTTTTTTTTTTACACCTACTGAGTTATGCAGGTATAAGTCCTAGTGTGGATGCAATTATTCTGCTGCAAAGGTGCCTTATACCAGTATAGTTTATTCCCCTTCCTGAATGGAAATAAGCTATACCATTATCAGCACCTTTATAACTATGTCAATACTAAGGGGAGGTTTACACTTGAAATATACAGATATAAAATGGCAGAATTTTCCAGTGTAGCCTAGTCCTAAAAACCAAAAAGTGAAACCAACTACAAGCAAAAGAGGCATGAAGTTGAAAACAGCAGCAATAGTGATGTAATAGCATGTAAAGGTTGAATACACTCAGGTGGTATTAGCAACACAGGGTAGGGAATGAGTCCTTTTGAAACACTATCTTTAACTGGCCTGGAGTGCCAGCACAAAATGCTCTTGCAGCGTGCAGTTCCTTTGATCATCTTTGCCCTACCTCTGCGTGGGGCTAGCCTTCAGTAGTGACTCTTTATAGCGTGTGAACTGGAGGTTTCAAACCTGAAGTCAGTGGGCCTACTTGCATGCTTAAGAGCTTTTCTGGATCAGAGCCAGAGGGCTCAGCCCATAGGAGGATCAAGCCCCATGCTGCTGAACATTACTTGTCATTGTCTACCAGTCAGGTGTGCTCAATATCATCACAGCTTCTCACACTCCTATTTAGTCACACTAAGATTTCAGAAGAACAGAGGAGTCCTGTGGACTTTCACACTCAGAGCGGTGGTCTGGGAGATCAGAGAGGATATCAGAAATGCTGCACCTACCACCACACTTAGGAAACCAAACCCAAAAACCCTTAACACACACTTCAAACTCACACAGCTTAATATTGCTATATACTGTTGTTGGCTTCTTCTAATGGCAACCTACAGATTTTTAAAGCAAACAACACTGATAACCAGAAGCCCTAAGTATATTTACATTTTAAAGACAGAAGAGACTGAAACCTCTCATGCAGGGGTTGGCTCCCTCTTATGGAAAAGTAACTTGTGGTTAGTGCAAAATAAGATGTGTTTGCATTTAAACTTGTATTTGTTTGATCACAAATAAGAGCAGGATCCTGCAAACACTGCGAGATGCGTGCTTGTCAGGCCATAAAAGTTATTACCTCTATTAATGACTCATGATAATAAGTACTGAAAGCCTGATCCTATTTACACTGAAATCAGTGACAAAATTCACATTCCTTTCAATGGTGCAGAACTAGGAATGTAATCAGTGTTTTCTGGATTGAGCCATGTCATACATATAAAGGGAAGGGTAAACACCTTTAAAATCCCTCCTGGCCAGAGGAAAAACCCTTTTACCTGTAAAGGGTTAAGAAGCTAGGATAACCTCGCTGGCACCTGACCACAATGACCAATGAGGAGACAAGATACTTTCAAAGCTGGAGGGGGGGAGAAACAAAGGGTCTGGGTCTGTCTGTGTGATGCTTTTGCCAGGGACAGAACAGGAATGGAGAACTTAGTAAGTAATCTAGCTAGATATGCGTTAGATTATAATTTCTTTAAATGGCTGAGAAAATAAGCTGTGCTGAATGGAATGGATATTCCTGTCTTTGTGTCTTTTTGTAACGTAAGGTTTTGCCTAGAGGGATTCTCTATGTTTTGAATCTAATTACCCTGTGTCAAGGTTCCTCCCCCACTCTGAATGCTAAGGTACAGATGTAGGGACCTGCATGAAAACCTCCTAAGCTTATCTTTACCAGCTTAGGTCAAAAACTTCCCCAAGGTACAAAATATTCCACCCTTTGTCCTTGGATTGGCCGCTACCACCACCAAACAAATACTGGTTACTGGGGAAGAGCTGTTTGGAAACGTCCTTCCCCCCAAAATACTTCCCAAAACCTTGCACCCCACTTCCTGGACAAGGTTTGGTATAAAGCCTCACCAATTTGCCTAGGTGACTACAGACCCAGACCCTTGGATCTTAAGAACAATGAACAATCCTCCCAACACTTGCACCCCCCCCTTTCCTGGGAAATGTTGGATAAAAAGCCTCACCAATTTGCATAGGTGACCACAGACCCAAACCGTTGGATCTGAGAACAATGAAAAAGCATTCAGTTTTCCTACCAGAAGACTTTTAATAGAAATAGGAGTAAATAGAAGTAAAGAAATCCCCTCTGTAAAATCAGGATGGTAGATACCTTACAGGGTAATTAGATTCAAAACATAGAGAATCCCTCTAGGCAAAACCTTAAGTTACAAAAAAGATACACAGACAGAAATAGTTATTCTATTCAGCACAATTCTTTTCTCAGCCATTTAAAGAAATCATAATCTAACACATACCTAGCTAGATTACTTACTAAAAGTTCTAAGACTCCATTCCTGGGCTATCACCGGCAAAAGCAGCATATAGACAGACAGACACTCTTTGTTTCTCTCCCTCCTCCCAGCTTTTGAAAGTATCTTGTCTCCTCATTGGTCATTTTGGTCAGGTGCCAGCGAGGTTACCTTTAGCTTCTTAACCCTTTACAGGTGAGAGGATTTTTCCTCTGTCCAGGAGGGATTTTAAAGGGGTTTACCCTTCCCTTTATATTTATGACACCCTGTAAGGTATTTACCATTCTGATTTTACAGAGGTGATTCTTTTTTACTTTTTCTTCTATTAAAATTCTTCTTTTAAGAAACTGAATGCTTTTTCATTGTTCTTAAGATCCAAGGGTTTGGGTCTGTGGTCACCTATGCAAATTGGTGAGGATTTTTATCAAACCTTCCCCAGGAAGGGGGGTGCAAGGTTTTGGTGAGGATTTTGGGGGGAAAAGACATTTCCAAACGAGCTCTTTCCTAATAAAAAAAAACAAACGGTTAGATGTTTGGTGGTGGCGGCAGCAAAAGTCCAAGGGCAAAAGGTAAAATAGTTTGTACCTTGGGGAAGTTTTAACCTAAGCTGGTAAAAGTAAGCTTAGGAGGTTTTCATGCAGGTCCCCACATCTGTACCCTAGAGTTCAGAGGGGGGAAGGAACCTTGACAAGCCAATATTACTGAAAAGCTTGAGATCGACAAAGACAAGAGAGGAACTCTGAAGTCATCACAAAAGGGAGGAGCAGGTTATGGCTGGAAGCTTTCCCCCTGTGTACTGGCAGATGCTGCACTTACGATGTGTGATATCAGGGTTGTTTGTTTGTTTTTGAAAGATTAGTCACCAATTGTTCTGGAGGAATGAAAGGGCCAAACAGCAGTTTAAGCCAATCGAAGGGCAAATCTTCACTGCTGAGTTAACTCACCTAATGGGCATCACACAAGAAACTGTCCGGGTTATCACTGAAAGGATGACAATAGCCTTAGGGTCTGACTACATTGCAGTGAAAGTCCAGGGTTCAAACACAGGTTCAAGCCTAGTCCCCCTTCCACCTACACACAAGTCGTGCCAACCCAGGGCTCAGATCCAGGGTCCCAGGCTCCCATGGGTGTACAGGGTCCAGCCTGAGTCAAGCCGGGACCCCAGAGTTCAAGCCCTATTACTTTGCAGTGTCACTGTGCTCATGCTCTGGAAGTCTGCCAAAAGTATCCCAAAAATCTCACAGGCTGACTTTCTTTGTTCTCTGGATAGTCAAGTTTGGTGGACACTCAGGTTTTCCCAAACAGCACCACGAACAAAGGGCTAGAGCAGCCACATTTTTGGAGGGCACTGGGAAGTCTGGGATCTGGATGGTTGGACTCAGATCCACATAAGGCAACGCAGATGCTGGAGCCCCAGTGGGGGCCCCAGGTTCAACAGTTCCTAACCTGGGGTTACAAATGAGGGTAGCCACTCAAGCCCTAAGTTAACAAACCCAGGGTCTGCTAACTCAAGTTCTCCTCATCTTGGGCTTACATTGCAGCGTAGACAGACCCATAGAGCATTGCACAGGGACTAGAGCAGGGGAGGAAGAGTTAATTCCTGGTTGCTATTCAACATCTTCCCTGCTGATTCATTAGGTGAATTGAACTGCTCTCTCTCTTTTTCCATCTGTAAAATATAGACAATGTATTTTTAAAAATAGTAGCTGTTTCTTGTGGCTGTGGAGATGACCTTCAAAATAAACTGAATGGCAGTGGTGCTTAAGTCTGTAGGGTCTATGTATCTTGTCTAGGAAATAGAGCCTAGATAAACCTACTGAAAGGTGGGTGCACAACTGGTTGGAAAACCATATAGTTATCAATAGATCACAATCAAGCTGGAAAGGCATATAAAAGGGAAAGGGGTCCCTCAGGGAATCTGGGTCTGTTCAATACCTTCATAAAGGATTTGGATAATTGCACAGAAAGAACACTTACAAAATTTGTGGATAATACCAAGCTGGGGAGGGATTGCAAATGTTTTGCAGGACAGGATTAGAATTCAAAATGTTCTGGATAAACTGGAGAAATGGTCTGAAATAAATAGGATGAAATTCAATAAGGAGAAATACAAAGTACTCCACTTAGGAAGGAATAACCAATTGCACAAGTACAACATGGGAAGTAATTGCCTAGGAAGGAGTAGGCTGTGGGGGTATAGTGGATCACAAACTAAATAAGAGTCAATAATGTAATACTGTTGCCAAAAAAAAGTGAACATCATTCTGGGATATATTAGCAGGAGTGTTGTAAAGCAAGATATAACAAGTGAGATAAGGCCTCAACTGGAGTATTGTGTCCAGTTCTGAGCATCACACTTTGGGAAAGATGTGACAAATTGGAGAAAATCCAGAAGACAGCAACAAAAATAATTAGAGGTCTAGAAAACATGACCTATGAGGGAAGTTTGAAAAAACGGGGTTTGTTTAGTCTGGAGAAGAGAAGACTGAGAGGTGACCTAAGTCTTCTAGTACGTAAAAGGTTGTTATAAAAAGGAGGGTGATAAATTGTTCTCCTTAACCACTGAAGAGAGGACAAGAAATAATGGGCTTAAATTGCAGAAAGGGAAATCTTAAGTTAATTATTAGGAAAAGTTTCCTACTGTCAGGGTAGTTAAGCACTGGAACAAATTGCCTAGGGAGATTGTGGAATCTTTTTGACTGAAGGTTTTTAAGAACAGGTTAAACAAACACCTGTCAGGGATTGTCTAGATAATGCAGCAGAACTGGACTAGATGACATCTTGAGGTCCTTGCCAGTCCTACTTTTCTGTGAGTCAAGCTGGGATTTTCAATAGAACCAAAGGGAGTCTGTCACCCAACTCCCTTTAAGGTTCTGTCTCCCTTTGGTTCTGTGGAAAATCCCAAGCTCAGATTGTAAGCCCTTTGAGTAAGGAACATTTCACTGTGTGTGTACAGCACCTAACACAACAGGACCCCGATTCCAGTTGGGGCTTGGGTCAGGAATACACAATGGTGAGACAATAGGGGAAAAATATTTGCAGATAAGTCTATGTAATGTCCGATGCAAAACAGCATGTTCAGTTTTATTTCCAATTTTAACTTGTCCTTTACCTCCCTAAGCTTCTTCCCTGTGGTTTCAACTTTATTCTGTGTATGTGCTTTCCTGCCCTAGAGTGTGCACTCTGACAAATAGTTCTGATGGCATTAACTAAACTATGTGGGGAAGAGGGGAAATAAATGGCATTGCATTCCTTAGCTGCCATGACAACACATCCAACCTTACAAATAACTGGGCAATGATTTATCCAACTCAAAAATAAACACTTAGGAATCCTGAAAATTTCACCCTACGGGAGTCAGATATCCAATTCCCATTAAAACTAATAGGAAATCAGCTTGGGCAGCTATGAAAAAAATCTCAGTCTTAGCATCCAGCAGGGAGGGCCAGCTGTAAATACACCCCGATGCTTCTTTCCCCCAAAGGGATGTCTTATGAATTGTGCAGAGAGAGGAAATTTACCCAAGATACAAACAGCATAAACCTTCATTGGAAAATTCGCTGGAGGCTGGATAAAGCACTAGGAGGATGTACTTATCACCAGCACAACCAACTACCCATGCAGCCTTAGGGCATTGTCCAAAGTGACACTTCTCTTGTATAGCAGCAGGGAACCAATCAGGCATATACAGCCCCAAGCTAAAACTTTACTTCATAAGGCCACTATATTTTTATTCAGGTCAGCCACTGGATAGGTGAGGAGAGTTAGGGGTGGGGCAGGGCAGGGCAGCACAGGTGGCTTCACTTTGCTCAAACATCAGGTAGAAGCAGGATTTGAGATTTTGGTCTAAATTTAGGAAGATCATGAAGAGGATACCCAGGCAACTCCCCCTTCCTTCTTAGCCCTACCCCCTTCACTTTGCTATCTCCTTTTCTTCCCCAGCAAGTCCCCCCCCTTGAGCCCCTGATTTAATCCCAGGCAGAAGCATCTCCCAGTGGCTGGCCTACAGAATGCATTGGGCAGGCCTGCTCATTGATTCTGGTGCAGTAGAGATTATAGAGACTCAGGATTATTCTGCAATGGATAATGAGGGAATTATGTGTCCTTTTCTGCAGCAATTGCAGGGCAGCTGTTCCAGCACTGGTCTGCACTTGTGCTCCATTTCCAAAAGAAAGTCTATATATTTTATTAGAGCATGATTCTTATTAGAAAGGTGCTGAGCGTGTTCCTCTGGCCAGTGCCCAACCATGTTATAAACAGACTTTTATAAAACCTGCTTAGGCTCCATCTCCCAGGGTCCGCACGTTGCTAACAAGCATGGGCTCTCTAGAAAGGGAGGACAACACATGCTTGGGCCGGACCCTCAGCCGGTGTATAGGTCAGTGGAGTCTGATCTCAGTGGACCATTGATTTATACCAGGGATCTCAAACTCAAATCACCATGAGGGCCACATGAGGACTAGTACATTGGCCTAAGGGCCCCATCACTGAAACCTTTTCATACAAGTATACAAAAGTATAGTAAAAAATGAAGAGTAATATAGTGTGCTATTAAAAGTCAACCTATTAACTTTTTTTGAACTGTAATGCGAAGAGGGATTTTAATAAAATGTAAACACTCAGTAATGTCTGAAGCTTGGCTGCTGGTGGAGTCGGTGCCTATGGCAGGCCACGGGAAATAACTCCGTGGGCCACATGCAGCCCGTGTGTTTGAGACCCCTGATTTATACTAAGCTGTGAACATAGCTCTTTAAAGTACAGCCCTCAATCATTTTACATTCCTAAATGGCAGTGAAAACACAAAGCATTTTGGTGACCACTACACATGTAGAACACTTTCAAAACACTGTGCCGAGGGTCAGGGAAGTACTTTGGATACATTAGGAAATAATTTTTGTATTGCCATATCCTCAAGTTTAATTTGCACTCTCTAAAACTTCTCCACGACCATGCATAACCACACATCTCTAATTCCCAGTTTCAACCAGTATTGGAAGCAGACGTGCCACCTGCAGCCAGGGATTGCAGTCATGTTATATTTCTGTCTTGGCTGCTCCCAGAACCTATAGGAAATTGTGATCTAGTGACATTAAGACCCCTTATTTTCTTTTTAACTCCTCAGTTATATAAACAGTATGCAGTGAAATCAATGATTCAACAGACTTTTGATCAGCCACCTCCTTTGCTGGGACATGCTGTTAATGTGCTCCACCCAAAATCCTCAATTTAAGAATCTCACCAAATTTTAAGGAACTGTTAACTTTTTAGGCCAACCAGGGTCTATTTCTAAATAGTGAGTCCACATTCCATGATCTTTTATGCCATAGATTAAGGGCTAAATAATGGCTGCAGGGGCTGTGTGTGGCTCTCACTAGTTTCTTTAGTTGCCTCAAAGTGAATAATGAATAAGCAAGAAAAGGGGGAAGAAAAGCAGAATCAGAGTCATCCAGTAAAATTGCTTTTATTTCTGTAATTTCATAAGTATAAAACAAATCGGCTCAATATTGTGCGAACAGGGTGGATCATACATATGTGACTACAATGACCCTTCTTAAGTCTTCACGATACACCTGACTATTTACATCAGACAAAGTACACCATTTAGGAATCAGTAATTTAGTGGAAAAATATCTCTCATAATAAAATAGGAAACCTTGTTTCAATTCTACCCCCAAACAACTCTTTTTAAAAAGATGTAACAATTTATCTTTCACTACTAAGTGCAAACTCAACAAGGTTTCTAGATTTGGCTGCTCAGGCATTGTAGCAAAAGTGCTACATTCAGAGAGTCAAGCCATGACACTAATGACACCTGTAAACAAGTCAGTGTTTTCTCTCTTCATGGTCTTGAGTACACTGACAAAACACAGCACAGACTCCACATAGCATGGGCATGAGTCTGCTATACAGATATCCCTAAGGTAGGGTACACCTACCTATTTAGGCTCTTGTATATACAGAGCACAGAGATCTATTCTAGACTCATTTCGTTTTCCATTCTTACATTACCAAAAGCTGAATGGCACCAAAAGGAGAGGATGTAAGGGACACTTGTATCTCCCCCATATTTGTCTTTTCACTAATTTTGTTCCTGCATACCCTAAACCTAGGATCATCCCAATCTATGCCCAACAGAAACCATTGTTACCAACCTCATGGGGTCTAGAGGTCTTTATTTGGCCGCATAAAACCACCTCCACTGCTCTTCTCTTGCTAAGCTGAATGAACAGGCTGACATGCAGTTCAGGGTAGCACTGGAGGGTTGGTAGGATAATCAAAAACTGGTGGGAGAAAGTGGCAGTGAAAATCTGAGTATTAAAAATACCTTGGAAATCAGTGGGTCGGGGATTGCTGAGATAGGTAGATTGATGGTAGGAGGGGATAAGAGAAGATAAAACCTTTGAAAACATCTAGATTGTTATAAAAATACACATCACAGCATAGAGAAAACACAGGTTGCATGTATGCAACTCTTTAGAGAAACATTATGGGGGTGTGAAGTGTTTTTCATCCATGGCCAGGAACATGCTCAACCTAGAAAATGCCCTAATGAAAAAGAAAATAAAGCAGGGGTTGGAGAAAAAAAAAGGGAGGAGACTCCTAAGGATGATGGATAAATTGCCAAATGACTGCTGGAGGGTCCATAAAGATATTAAATCCCACTGCAGACCCTTTGTATGCATGGTAAGGCCTTTCAATCAATGCTCCATGCTTGGCTTCTTTTCTTTAATCAGGACCATGGCCAGCACCCAAAGCAAACCACTTGGAGAATACACCTTAAAAGGTTTTCTCCATTGGATATTTGTTTGGCGTGTCTTACCTGGTCTGTGCCTACAGTGGTTCAGAATGTGAAGTATTAATCGTGAGATGGGATGATCCTGTGATTTTCTGCAGCAACACTAAGCTCTTCCACCCATTAATTTTTCAGTCAGGAATCTCATTCTTCTATTTAAGACGGTGGCTATTCCAAGATACGAAAAACAAATCTAGGACTTAATCTTCAAACATGTGTCTGTTAAAGTTTAATGGGACTGACTCATCAGTCTGACCCAAAGCTGATTGAAGTCAATGAAACAACACCCACTGACTACAATGGTTGTTAGATCAAGCTCCGTATGCATAAAGCTACACCCAAGTGTTGGCAGGACCAGGGCTTTAAATTCTAAGCAGCATAGTAAATGTGAAGTGTATAACAGGAACTGAAACTTGCCATCTCAGGATCCTTCTGTTGATCTGGCTTTTCATACCCCACCCATCTACTGTACTGTGCACCTAGATAGGGATGGAGCTTCCCAAAAGCTCCATTTACAAACCCCTTTTTTCCCAGCCCCACATTTGTTATTTGAATTAAGGGTCCCTTTAAAGTTACCCACCAAGTCTTCCCATAAAGGCCAAACCTCCAATTTCTCACTATTCCGACACCTTATGGTACCACCCTGGTCTTGGATTGGCCAAGTGTTAGAAACATGTAAATAGGACAGTGTCATCATGACAGTGCCAGATTCTTGTGAAAGGCACCATGCCAATCAATGTATGGAATCAGAATCAAGAACTTTGGCTGTATTTTGGCCAACAGAGGAATTAAGGAAGAAAACAAATTTCAGATGTGATACTAGTAATCCCCCCCCCCATGCAGCAACAGCAGTCTTTTCACATACATAATGCACCCTTCCCAGATGATGGATGTTCCATGGGAGAGTTCTTGTTAGGAGAGAGTTTATCCAGTCATCGGCCACAAGGATATTCAAGTCCTCAAACAGCATAATGTGGACTTCATAGCCATTGCCCAATGCTCACACTTGGCACTCTCCTAAGGGAGGAGAGCCTCTACTTTGCCTCCTACCTTTATTTTACAGGTGTGATCCAACATGGTGAATGGCCCCTGAGAAATTAATTTAAAGTGCTCGTGGACAACCACAAAGGCTACTTTTCTGGTGCTCAGGCTGTGATGCATGATGAATGATTTGCTCCTTGTGTTTAGGAGGATCTATTGTAATGGCCCAGGCTGGCTGGAAGTATTGTTGGAAAGAGACTAAACTATTATAAAGAATCTGAATACACCAGAAGGCAATGATTGTGATTCCTAGATCCTGGTTTCCAACAGAAGTGAGCCTAGACAGCTTTTCCCTATAGGCCTCCTTTTGCAAAATGCAATCAGGAAGAGAGAGGGAAAAAAAAGCCACTCCAGTTCACATCTCCATTCTATTGCACACAATCAAATGTTTCAGTAAGATGCAATTCAGACCTGATCCTAACCATATTGAAATCAATGGGATTAGGTCTTTAACCACCTTCAAGTTCGCAGAAAAACACTACAGCATGTTAAAGCAGCCAGCACACTGCTGGTGACATACAAATAATAAACAACTTCTATGCGATTTATCCTGACCCTTCACCAAAACACAAAGGAAAAATAAATTTGATCTAAGGATATTTTTCTACTTCATTAAAATATTTGAACTATAATCCCCCACAACCCCAAAATGTCTATCGGGAAACCAGTCTTAAAGCAGCCAATCAAGTGACAAGCAACAAAAGAAAAAATGAGACGTGGTTCTTCAATGAGGGATCATACTAGAAAATGGGGATACTTTAAAATAGGTCACCCTTAGTAGAGTGAATACATGTGGGAGGTGTCCCTAGTGCAGGTTCCACTGATTTGGCTTACAGTGAAAAGGGCAAACAGAATTTTAAGACCAAATCTGCTGCTACTGGGAAGAGTAAGCCTCTGGCATGGAACATGGCTGAGAGTTGTTGCACTCTATTTGCTGAATTTCATATCCTGTAATGTCACAATTTCAATCCATCATCAGGCACAGTGAACCACCATAGTGCGTTTTAGTTGTGCTGAGCATAAATTAAAACCAATCCAATAGAAAGTCATATTGCCCCTGCCTCTTCCTCACAATATGCAATCACAATGACTTAACATAATTGTCTCCACCTTCCTGGCTTCAGATGAGACAAAGCAAAATGACCAAAAGGAATTTAATAGAAGACTTAAAGGTTACTGACGTCATATCTTTGCCTGTCCCAAGCTTGCCCAAGACACAGGTTTTGTAAATATTTTAATCTCTCTTTGTTACAGAGTTTAAAATAGTATCAAAAGCTTTAGAAAACACACACATTTGGGTACCAAAAAAAAAAGTCAGATCTTCAGCTGGTGTAAATCAATGTAATTCCAGTAGAGCAACATAGATTCACAGGAGCTGCAGATCTGGCCAAGACTCTCTATAATCCAATATGGATCTCTGATGGATATGAACATGTACCAACAGGGACAACTTACAGACCAGACAGCTCTGGTTGCACTACACTCTATGGACACCCACCCACCCTCCCCCAAATAGTGTGGGCAGGATGTTGAGGATCAATTTCAACCCTGGAATAAGCAGAAACAGTTCTCCTGAAGTCAATGGAATTGCTCAGGTTACATGAGGGCTGAATTTGGCCCTTAAATCTTTGATTAAATTCCTACCGGTTATTTCCCAGGCTGTTCAGAAAGCCATGGAGCAATGGAGATCTTTGTAATAAAACAAGGTGGAATTCACCTCTGTACAGAAAGATGCATGGCCCACACACCACTTAAGTCCCGCTTAAACCCTCTTTAGAGAGCTTACGAGGTGTATGGGTCATCTGCTGACCCTCTGCTCAAGGGTAAGTTCCACCCACACTGAAAATTCTCTCTAAAAGGCAATCAGTCAGCCTGTGTAATCAGCTCAATTAAATCAGCTCTATAAACTGACATATACAAAACACGTTGGGAAAAGGAAAATTCTAAAAGAACGCAAATAATGATTTTTCGGTGAACGATTTTCCTGTAATCACATAGTATCTATAAAGAGGTTTTTTTTTTTTTTACAAGCTCCATATTAAAATTCCTTGAATACATTCTATATTAAATACAGTAACAACATTTCATGCAAGGTTTTCTGTACAATTAAATCAGCTCAGTAGTATAACAAGTCTGTACATTCCCATTGGTCTGGGGGTGCGACCCATCTTTTTCAATGCTGGTGATGGAGAGAAAGGAAAGGATGGTGTTTGGCACATACTGTACCTACGGTTGCCAGCTTGTCAAAGTTCAGGCAGCTGGCCTGCACGGAAGAAAGACAAAAGCACTGGAGGTTTTAAGAGACTTAAAAAATAACATAGAAACTGATCCAGATAGGAATGGAGCAAAATAATAGCAAAGCAAAGCAATAACTGACTCCGGTGCTCCGACACACACCCAGGTGAAGTTTAGAAGGAATGAAAAGTGTAGGCATCTTTTTCCTTTCATCATGAACTTTGGATCCTACCACATCTACTGCCCATTCCTGGTCAAATGTTCTATGTGAGTTTCAAAAATAACTTTAGATAGGTTGTAGAATAAAAGTCTTAAAGGCAGTTGTGCATTAGTTAATGTCAATTTCTGGGAGACAACCTTTGCTCTCATGTGATCACCTCTCCTTTTTTCAACATCATATTGGGAGCACAGATTGTCTCCCAAAACTGACATTAACTAATGGACAACTGCCTTTTAAGTCTTTTATTCTACCTTCAATGTAATCATATTTTAAAAACTAGGTAATCTAGATTTACCTAGTCAGAAAATTTGACCAGGAATGAGCATTAGATGCGGTGGGATCCAGAGTTCTCCATTTCCGTATTTTGTTTTAAGCTGTTTAGGTGGAGATGCTTAGCAGAAGAAGGGAGCTAACAAAGTGTTATACAAAAGAGAAAGGACAAGAGGACTGGGTCATGCTTTGGTGTCAGATGAGCCTGAGAAGGTACAAGATTTTCACAAGAGGAAAAGAGAACAGAGAATAATATGATAAATAGAGGAAGTTTCAACTTCCACCACAAAATTTTTTGCAAGTAAATACATGTCCACAAGATCTACAACACTGGTAATTATACCAGGATACAGGTACACTGAAACCACCAAAGCGAGACATCTAGGCAATGTGGCTACCAGAGCACTAACATTGCCACCTAGGTATTATACTTTAGTGGATATCACTCTACTAAATTGGAAGTCAATTGGAATAAACCTGTTGCATCCCATGCACCTTTCTTTGCTTACCTCCCCAGCCCATACACACAGATAAGCTTTTCCTTGGTACTGAGATGCCATCTGTTGTGCCACATCGCAGCTTTGGAATGCACCTCTGTCATCACTGCTCATGCACAGATACTGTGCACCACTGTGAAAGCATGACCTCCCACCTACCACATTTTTACAAAACAAAAGATGCCTTACTGAGCTCACAAATTGGGGCTGTTTTTTTTTAAAAGGGTCTCAAACTTTTCAGGAGTGGACCCCTAAGGAGCTGTGTTACAATGACTCAATTACATATAGTTCCATCCCCAAACTATAATTTAGCTGTCCAGTAATTGCACCATTACGTACAGGGAAAAAAAGCTACGAAACATAAACAAAATCAGTATTTTTCTTCTTGACGATTCACCCGCATTAGTCTGATAGTCGGACACATGCATGTCCTGTTGGCTCCTAGTGATGGTCAAACATGCAAGACTTCAGTCCGAGTTACAGCTTAGGGTTTCTTTATTTAGAAAGTGAGTTTCCTTTATGTCATTCATTTCTTCCCCTCTTCTCCTGCAAAAGAAAGGAAATTGGTTATGGTTAAAAAGCAAGCCAAGCACCAATTCTGTTATCGAGACAGACATTTCACTGAGTCATACAGCTGGGTAGAACCCTGTATAACCTGATGGTTTATGAAAAGGCCAGTCTAGGGTGTGTCTATGCACACCTATCCAATCCAGCGAGTATGGAGTAGTAGAATCTGCTGCTTTTGCTCTTAATGCTTGGCTTCCCTTTTGAAATGGCTACCTCACAGTACATCAGGCGGGGACACGTGAACCCCAGTACAACCAACATGGAACAGTACTACTACATGAGAATTCTACAGTGCTTTTCAACTGGGGATTCCCAAGCACTTGATAAAAAATTAAATAATTTAGCCTTATAACATCACTGCGAGGTAGGTACTAACTTCATTTTACCAATTGGGAAATTGAGGCACAGAGCTTAAGTGACTTGCCCAAGGTCTCCCAGTAAGTCATGGCCAAGCAGGAAATAGAACACAGGCCTCCTAACCCCCAGTTGTGTGCTTGAGCCACAAGACCAGCCTTTTCCTCCAATTTCTTCACCCTGTCAATGGCAGAGCTAGATGCTTGCTGGGATGCATTAGGTGATTTATGGCTTAAAGGAAAGCTAGAGTATTTAGATACAGTGCCTTAGAGAGCTACAATTATTTTTAAATGGGAATGGGTGTCCAAATTCCCTAGGCAGCTTTGAAAAAAATCTCATCTTAAATATATAGGTCCAGATTCTGCCACATTTTGATAGTGCAGTCGAGCAGTCGTAGCGACTTCCAGAAGCAAGGTACTATAAAACACAAGGGAGGGTGGCAGAATCTAGCCTATAGGCAATAAGAATTTGCACTGAAAAAAGTTAATTACAAATACTTGATGATATTTCAGTTTCTTTATTCACTGAGTGTGACTGCTGCATCTCTCTCAGGTGGCTGTTTGAATGCTCCTGAGTCACAAGGACCCCATTTGATGACACAAAGTAGTATGGAATGATAGAGATCCAGCTTCACCCTTGGAAAATCAAGTTACTGTAAGGTAAGTTCCATTTTGAAGAGAGAGAACTTTTATTTTGCAAAATGTTTATTTTCAGTGCTTACTGATGGGAAAGCCATTTCTTTCAGGCCCACTTTAGACTGAATTGTTAAGATGGAAGTTTCTCATTAGACTAATTAGTCGTATTTTATTTAAGACATTTTTAACTTGTTCACTTTTTTTTGCATTAGCTGGATTTTCGAGAACCTATGGGAGGAAGGTGCCCAAATCCCACTGGGATACAACTGGAGTTGGGCACTTAACTCCTTTGCACTCCTTTGAAATTTCCAGCCATAATGTCTAGAATACCTAAATTACACTGTCATTTGCCATCATTTCTAGTTCCCCTGGAAATTAAGTATGAGTACACCCACTTCCTCAGTTTACACCGTACAGCACATTTTCACCAGTGTGCAAAGGGAAGTTTTATCCACTGCACAGCCATACACATCAGACTTTCAGGCCAAATGAGCAATGCCTCCTAGAGTGATATGGAAAGTGCACAGTCAGCAGTCTGTGTATTTATATTGCATTCATAACTATCATCTGAGCACCCAAGTGATGCTTTGCAGTACAGTTGGGTAAAAAAAAACCCTGAGTTTCAATGGTCTTTGTAAAGTTCAGAGCTGACATGTCAGAGTTTGGTAACAAGAGTCAAGAAATACATTGAAGTTTAAAAAAAAAAAGATAGTGTAACATTTTCAAAAGCACCTTCTTTACTTAGGAGTCCAAGTCCTAGGATGTAGGTGCCTAAACTCTTTAGATGCTTTTGAAAAGTTCATCCACAAGCTTTTAATAGAATCAACTTAGATGTGAAGGGTTGTCGTACCCTGCACTAAGCCTGGCATTTTCAAAGGAGCCCAAAGGAGTCATGTGCCAAACTCCACTGAATTTTAATGGGACTTGGGCATCTAACTGCATTATGCTGCTTTGAAAATCCCAGCCTAACATCTCTGAACATCAGGGAAGGACTTTCAGCTACAGTCAAAGAGCTACAGCAGAAACAGCCAGTTGAGAGACAAGGCCACTTCACCAGTTCCAATTTCATTCCTGCCTCACAATGCAGAAGCCTTTGGTGTAGTCATTGCTTTGAACGCTTGTAAATTTTGGCCGAAGGATGCGTACTGGGCTCACACAAGATCATGGACACCTGCCTTTTCGGTGTGTTTTATTACCACTCTCCTAGCAACAGAAAACACTGCAGGAATTCAGATGTTTGGACACAGCACCCTCTCCCCCGCAAACCATATGGCAGCAAACAAAAAGCAATATAATCTGTGCCTCTGGAAATAAATGCCAAATAAGTACTCTGGGACCCTTGCTGGCAATGTTAGCTGAGACCGAGATGGAAAAGGGGTGTGGAAACTGAAATAACCTCTTGTGCCTTGAGCTGCTCCCTGTGGAATAGCTGAGGCACATTGTTGTGGAAGTTTGTGCTGCCCCTGTTCTGTGGATAAATACAGGACTTCAGTTTCTAAGGCTCTCAGTCTACTGTAGCCCCTTTCACGAGCACAGACTCCCTGAAATGGAACCACCCCAGACCTGTGTATCTGATCATATGAAGGAGGGGTAGTCAGTAGGCAGACTGCGGGCCAAATCTGGACCACCAGATGCTACTGAACGGACCCCAATACCTTTTTATTTACTTACTATTATCGTTGTTATTATTTTCCTCTGGAGTCTGGACCTTGACTATACCTTGACCAAGAAATTCAGACTTGATAAAAATATAATTGACTACCCCTGAAAAGTTCTTTTCTTCCTGCATTCCCCAAAGCACGTCAAGAGAGCCTTCAAAAATGCCAGTAGGGCATTAAGGTCTTATCTGGGGAAGTTGACATACTCCAAAGGTAGCAGCAATACTCTCCTTGGCAACACCTCTCAGCTCAGACAACCTCACTTATATCTGGAAACATGATATCTTTTCCTTTCCACATGACAGTTTGGCTAAGGTAACAAAAGAGAGAAATTAACGCACAAGGACACTCGATAGACTTGGAAACATAGCACCATCTTCCCTGCTGTTGTCAGACTCCATTAGACACAATAACTGTTTAGTCCACATTGTTAATGCATTGCTATGGAGATTCACATGTGCTTTTGAATCCCTTTTATGGTCCGTTATTGTCTCAATGTGAAGGTATTTTTGTGAGATATGGGGGGAGGGGAATTGTTCCTAAACATTGTGACTTATTTACGATCAGTAGAATTTATATCCACGCTGTTTAGCAAAACCTTTTCTTTATGTTGGGTTTAAGAACCTGTAGCCCCAATTCTGATCTCACACAGATGTAATTTCATTGACACAGTTATTCCTGATTTACAGCAGCGTAAGCAAGTTCTTAATCAGGCCCTACATACGTCCATTATCTCCACACCCATTTGTCATAGCACTAGATCAGTCAGAAGGTTGTAAAGCGTGGAGGTGAAGTAGAATTGGCCTCATGTGCAGATAATGAACCAAATTATTCTCAGGGGCTGAGCTGCTAACAAATACACAACCTTTAGTTCAAATCAACGGTTGCAACACAGACTGGAGGATAGCAAGAGCACCTACACAAAGCTGTTCTTGGGAATTGCACACCGGTTAGGGCTTACACTTCACTCCAAAATGAAATTGGTTGAAACTATAATTAAAGATAATTATTAAAAAAAAAACTAAATACAGGTGATATAAGGACAAACCAGCCCAGTTCTTGTAAACGGAAATCATGCCTCTCCAATCTGCTAGAACTATTTGAGTGTGTCAACAGATTAGGGGATAAAGGAGAGATGATTGACAATGTATTTGGCGTTTCCAAAAGCCTTGTCGTCGTGGGGAATAAAATTCAGACATAGGTTCTAAATTGACCCAAAAGACAGAACAAGAAGGTGAGGAACTGGTCAATGTTCAACAAGGCAAAAGATCATCACTGTGGTGGCCCAAAGTTCCATTCTAGGAGTAGTGTCAAATATACCAGTTAATGATCTGGAAGAGGCATTGAACACAACAAGGTGACAACATTTCAGATAAGAAAAGATTATTTAAAGATAATTAAGAGAAAGATGTGTGAAACAAGACTGAGTTTGTTAAGTTTATGGAGGGAATGGTATGACGACATCCTACGATGGCACATAGCCAATCTGCGACTGCTAGCAACAGATATCTCCTATGCACAGTGATGGGACACTAGATGGGGAGGGCTCTGAGTTACTGTAGAGATTTCTTTCCCAAGTGTCTGGCTGTGGGGTTATGCCCACATGCTCAAGGTCTAACTGATCGCCGTATTTGGGGTCAGGATGGAATTTTCCCCCGGCTCAGAATGGCAGAGACCCTGAGGGTTTTTCGCCTTCCTCTGCAGGGACCATGGATCACTTGCAGGTTTAAACTACTGTAAATGGTGGATTCTCTGTAACTTGAACTCTTTAAATCATGATTTGAGGACTTCAGTAACTCAGCCAGAGGTTAGGGATCTATTTCAGGAGTGGGTGGGTGAGGTTCTGTGCCCTGCAATATGCAGGTCAGACTAGATCAGTGGCTCTCAACCTTTTGAAACTAGTGTACCCCTTTCAGGAGTCTGATTTGTCTTGCGTACCCCCAAGTTTCACCTCGCTTAAAAACTATTTGCTTCCAAAATCAGACACAAAAATATAAACGTGTCACAGCATATTTGTGACACATGGGTGGAAAGGGTTAAACATCCTGCAAAATAAATAACCCTCAAAAGACATGTAGGGAGATAATGTTTGTGTTTTTGTATTTTTACATATGTATGAATAGGGTCAACGATGTAATCAACAGTCCCTGTCTATGCTGTATTCTGATAATTCAGAGGTCAGAAAAACATCCCATCATTTAAATGAATTGTAAACACAGGATATCTCAGAATTCATCTCTCTTTGAAATGTACGGTGAATGGTGGAGGAACAAGCAAATGGCCTTTTGTTATTCATATAGCTAAGTACTGGTGATGAACCTCCTTCAAAGTCATCCTAATTACCTTTTGTTCCCTGAGGAACATTTGTCAAAAGACATGAAATTGTTGTATAAAAAATCCTTGGGTCCTGATTCTGTCATCTCAGATCTGCTTAGACTTAATCAGGTGAAGTTTGAGTCACAAGACTGAGGTCGCAGTTATGCTGGTATGCCCTGAATATGACATTTGGACATTGGACTGTAACCTATGAACTATTTCTAAAAGAACTCTTTGCAACTACAAAGCTCTCCATCTCTGCTATGAATCTGAATCTCAATGAATTGATCTCATGTCTGTATGTATATTGATCTTTTAACCGTACTCTCTCTCTCTCTTGTTTTTTAATAAATTTTTGTTTAGTTAATAAGAATTGGCTGTAGCATGTATTTGGGTAAGATCTGAAACATTAATTAACCTGGGAGGTGATGTGTCCGATCCTTTGGGATTGGTAGAACCTTTTCTTTTATATGATAAAATAAGATTTACAGAAATTTTCATCATATTTGACGTTGGTGCCTGGATGGAGGCCTGAGGCTGGATCACTTTAAGGGAACTCTGTTGTTTGGAGTTCTGAATAACCAGTAAATTAATAAAGAAGCTATTTTATGCTGGCTTGGTAAATCTAAGTATTGGAATATTCACCAACTTTATGGGGATTGTCTGCCCCATTCTTTGTAGTTCACTCCAATTGAGTGACGATAGCTGGCTCCCCATTCGGACCCCGGTCACAACACTATTACTGAAAAATTGCTTACCTTCTCATTTTACCATATCATTATAAAAATCAATTGGAATATAAATATTATATTTGCATTTCAGTAGTATATAGAGCAATATAAACAAGTCATTGTCTGTATGCAATTTTAGTTTGTACTGATTTCACTAGTGCTTTTTATGTAGCCAATTATAAAACTAGGCAAGTATCTAGATGAGTTGATGTACCCCCTGGAAGAGCTCTGTGTGCCCCCAGGGGTATGCGTACCCCTGGTTGAGAACCACTGGACTAGATGATCATAATGGTCCCATCTGGCCTTAAAGTATATGAGTCTAAACTATGCAAGGAAATAGAGTTGGGTGAAAGGGCAGCATGATAGCAGATGGAATTTAGAGATGACAAATGAAAGGTAAAGAGCATTGGAAGGATTAATTTCAACTACTCATCCAAACTTTAAATTAACTGAAATGACTCAGGAAAAATATCTGGGCATTATTTTGGGCAGCTCTGTGCAATATAAACTCAACAGTGCACTCTTGCTGGTCATACCAGGCTAAGTTCTGGTCACGCTACCTCCAAAAAAAAGAACAGAAATATAGAAGGGGTCCAGAGATGGGTGATGAAAATTATTCTGGGTATGAAAAAACTGCCACGTGAAGAGAGACTGAAAAGATCAGGACTGCTTAGTTTAGAGGGGAGATGAGTAAGAGGAGACATGATAGAGATTATAAAATAATGAGGGTTAGAGAGACAACACAGTAAATTGGAGTGTCCAAGCCTTCTCCCAGTACGAGAATGAGGAGACATTCAAATAGAAAGGCAACAAATGTAAAACACATAAAAGGAAGCACTTTTTTCACACACAGCATGTATCAGTGGAACTCATTGCCACAAGATACAATTAGTCCACGAGTTTAGCACGATTCAAAACAAGGACTGGATATTTATGTGGATAATGGGAGGAGCCTCACTTACATATGAGTGAGATTTTCAAAAGTTCTTATTTTTCACTCTAAAGTCCCATTGATCTTCCCTGGGAACTGGGGGCCCAACTCTTTCAAGTGTTTTTGAAAATCCCACCTTATAAGAGATAAAAACCCTTATGCTTGAAACCATACATCAACCACAATCTCACAGAGGTTAAAAAGCAGCTTCCCCTATAGGCCAGTGATTCCATAATTGTCCACTCTTCCTGAAGCATCTGGTGGTGGCCACTGTCAGAAAAAGGGTATTGGACTAGATGGACCATTGCACCAATCTGGTCTATCAGTTCCTACGTTCTCAGAAGTGATTTTCTAGCTGTAAAGTATGAGGTTGAACCTTTGGGACGACACTTTTTTAGGATCCAGAGTTTGCATCAATGTATTTGTTCCAACCTGATACCTGCCCTTCTGCCTCTAATTTTTTTTTTTTTTTAGCAGAGAAAGCCACTCAAAAGACTTGTGGACATTTGAAAAAGGGAAAATATGGTCAAATATTAAACAAGTTGTATGAGTGGAATCTCCCCTTTAGGGAGAACATTATCAGAAGTAACAGCCTTATGGAGCAAAGTCCAGTAAGCTCCTTCCTTGTGCAACTCCTAGGGCTGGAAGAGCCTCCTCCTTCCCGTGCGCTAAGCCTCCTTTAGCAAGCCAGCACTTGCTAGCCACCACTCCACTCTGTAGAATTTCAGTTGTGCAGCACCCACAACTGGGGCCACTCAGACTAGAGAGCTCAGCTCTCATGGGACCAAAACAATGACCAGATTATGAGAAGAGCTCAGCACCCAGTGCGTGGACGTCATCTGAAAATGTGGCCCTGCTTGTGACTGCTGAGCCCTTCTGAAAATTCTGACCTTGAGGCCAGATCATGAGCTGATGTAAATTGATGTCAGTGGCGCTAAGCCATTGCATAACATCTGAGCCTTCTGGTGCTATGTAATATTATTATATTTTAGTTGTGAGAGCATCTCTGATAATGCACCACCCCTCCTACAGAAACACACATGCTTTTCTTATTTAGAACACAGTGTAGTTCTGTGATTCACAAAGGAACTGGAGATGCTGTTTGATCCTGTTGTCCTATGGCTACTCAATAATAATCACAGACTAAACAATTGCAGGACATTTTCCGGAGTGGGGCCTGTGCTGTTCAGCGGTTCCTCCGAGATGCTGTACAACCAGGTCATCACAGCACATGAGAGAGTCTGGCACAGGTGCAGGAACATGATGGACAAGGACAATACACACAACAGAGCCAACCCTGTTTGATCTGGACTCCTGCAGGTTTTCAGCTGGTGCTCCCCGCTCCACGTGTGTCTGACTGTCCTGAGAATTCCTGGTGAAAAATGACAATGCTAGATTTAAGGATTGGTTTTTAAAATTTATTCAGAGGAATTAGGTGGAGTAAATACAGGAGTTTGGGTTTTTTTGAATGTGACAATTGAAGCACAGGCTGGTATGATTTTGTTTTCTTGCTGCAATTAAATAGTGGCAAGAAATTGTGACGCAGTGTTCAGACAAAGGCCATTCACAGAAATCAGCATTAGCATGATGCAGCTGCATGGCAAACAGTGCGGATGAACGGGTATGCTGGCAGCAAGGCAGATGGGACCCAGCGGCTAGAAACATCAATAGCTGGTGCAATCACTTCTGGAAATTGTTTGTATTATACTAGCAGCCAAAGCCCTCTTGGAAGATGATGGTCATAGAAGGAGCCTGTGGGAGAGCCTGGGAAATGAACCTAGGTCTCCCAAGCCCTTAACCACAAGACTATCGTTACACTTGGTTATTGGGAGTTGAGGGTAAGATAGGGAGAAGCAAGAGTCTGATCACCTTTCTGAAAGACCTTACAGCTAAATCAATAGAGAGGCAACACCTGAAGAAGCCCATTAGGAGGGCTGGATAGAGGTGTGTGAGGCTGTTGTAGGACACAAAACTAGGGTACACTGATGAAATTGTAACACCATAAGCCTTTCTGGCTGATACAGCAGTGCCAGAGGAGAGTCTCATTCCAGTCACCAGACTGTGCATCTTTGTGAACAAGAGAGGAAGGGGACTGTGGGCAGCATTCTGCCCACAAAGGATCAGAAACATTTGTCTGGAACAAGGCCAAGTGCTAAACAGGCAATCATAAAGGCCTGATCTTATCCAAAGATGGTGCTTCATTATCTTTTGTAACAGCTCCAGATGGCTTCATAGACTTCATTATACCATATGTGATGACCTCCCAGAGACTAAGTGGTGATAACTGGAGAGAGCTTTTGCTCTGAAAGCACAGGCCTTTAACATGTTAGCTGAATCTTGTTAGCAGTAGCAGGTTTTACTAATGACGTACCCTTGAGCAAATTTGACATGCCAATGGCATATACACCCTCTCCAGTGAATTACATCGCCTTTCACCTTCTGACACAGTCCAGCTGGAGGAGGAGCTAATCCTTAGCAAGAAAGCAAGGGCACCTTTGAAAACATCAGCACATTTCAGGAAGCGAGGCAATGCAAGGATGCTCATGCAATGGGTGGCAGAGAGCACCCAACCTTCATGTTCACATTTGCCATCGCACCTACACAGGACTGGTGTCACTGTACAACAGCTGTACAACTGTCCAAGAGTCAGTGGTTCATCATCAAGTCACCTCTGTTGAAAATGAGGTGCTCTTAAAAAAAAAATCTGTTAATCTTTATTTCTGGTTAGTGGGTTACCTGAATAATCTACCTGGCTCTGAATCAGTCAGCCAAAAGCAACAATGTATTTTAGACTCAGCCAATCTGATATTCACAAAGTAAAACACAAGCCAAGGGGAATGTGTATCTGTTTAACGCCCCCTTCCCCTCCCAGATTACTCGTACAGTACTTGTGGCTCTTGGCAATCTTAAAGGGTGGTTCTGCCCTAAAAAGTGAGTCTAAAAATAGCACAGTGGGGTTCCCTATTCAATATTTCCATATAAAAATGTGCTCAGTTTGTAAGTCAGAAGATTGTTTATGAAACAAAACTCAGAGCTCAGGGGAGGTTGCAGGCTAGAGAGAGACCAGCTGGGGTCTGTCCATCTTGTGGATCATCCCCAGTAATAGAAGAGTTCTGTGGGCCAAAGTAGGGCCTCAAGGACATCTGTGCAGCCCCACTGATCAGGTGTTAGTGTAGAATATGACAGTAACGGGGCTGCACAGCTGTCCTTGAAGAAGCTATGCAAACTATATGGTAGCAAAGGGTTTGCAAAGATTAGCTTTTCATAAGCACTATCTCAGAAGACACATGCTTGTCCTCCTAAGTGACCAAGCTGTCCCCTAATGATTACGATCCCAAGGAATCCCTTCTCAACAGGGCAGAAGAGACCTGTCTTTAGAGGTGAAAAGGAAGTAGTACTAAGAAAGGCATCCTGGACATGTGCTGCCTGAAACAGAATGATTATTAATATGGTCAAAGTATCTACCCAGGGTGAAGAAAGAACACAGTTCAAGTGCTCTGCCAGGTCATCCACCACTCACCAGTGATAAGAAAAGCAACATTCAGGCAAGCCAACAATGAGGAGAAGCAACAAGAGTAACCTGGGATTGGCCACCTAGGCTCCCTTCTTTTGCAAGGTGACAGCTGGAACCCCTTAAGCCGTCTTCCTGTCATGGGAATTCCAAAAAGAAGGATCAGCAGGACAGCTTCCCATTTTGATGTCTCTGCTCTTTCTGGCAACATTGCTGGGTTGAGTAAACTCCCTTTAAAAAGCAGACTCCATTAGTCTACTGCAATCCCAGTCACTTTAAATGTCAGAGCCCAGATTCTGATTTAGTGCCAAGTTCTGGAGAATATGAGTTAACTAATTAAGGAACAAATACCAGAGGTCCGCTTAGGATGGTGGCAGGAAAGTAGTGGGGCAGAGTTTTGAAGGCCATGGGCCGAATTATTGAAAGACTACAGTGTTCATCAACAAAAGAAAAGAAAAGAAAGATTTAACTTAGGATATTGAGATTGCTCACTGTGATATTTCATTACAACAAGAAGAAAATATTAGCATATTAAAAATCATTCATAGAGCTCTGTAAATATCCACTGTACTTTAGAGCAACCGGTTCCAACCTGCTGCCATTGAAGACACTGGGAAACCTGCAGCTGACATAAACGGTGCAGGACTAGATCTATACAATATTTCCTGTTTACAACATGAGGGCCATATTCAGAGAGGTGATGAGCATCTGCAACTCGCACTGAAATTAATCAAAGTTTCAGGTGCTCAGCACCTTTTGGTCATACCGTAGAGAGAGCAAACAGGACAGAACCATCATTTGGAGGAGAAAGAGTCAAAAGAACAAGGCAAGAAGAATTCTTGGAAGAAACAGATTTTTAAAGAGGGCTGATCCAATTCCCACTGAAGTCAATGGAAACATTCAATGGGAGGAGCGTGGCCTGATATAGATTGTAGCTTGCCCTGAGGCAAGGGGCTAGACTTTGGGGCTGCAGTTGGCCATGAGGGCAGGTGCAGACTGAGGACTGCGGATACCCCTGGGAGGTATCCAAGTGGGGCACAGCCGGAGGGCTGTGTCCAGAAGAGGACGCCGCAAGCCAAGGAGCAACGCGGGTGCCAGACAGTACAGCAGAGCAGGCAATGGGCAGGACACCACCCACAGAGGGCGCTCCACGGCTAGGACAGAGCTAATTCCCGGAGCAACCAGCAGGAGGCGCCGCGGTGGTGAGTCGGCAACCCGTTACAACCACAATGGAGGAAAAGTAAGTATGACTGCATGTGCATGGGCCAATCGTAACTTCAGCAGAGATGCTAAATGACTCATGCCTGAAAGCACAAAGCTGCACAAAGCAAGAGCCATGGTACAGAAATTAGTCAGCAGTTACTTTGCAGAGTGTGCTCACCCTCTAGGTGGTTGCGGGAAAGGTACTTGAGTCCTTCATCGAGCAGGATAACAGGCAAGGAAATTTTCAACACGACCACCCACTGCGGCCAGCTCAGGGGGGTCACCTGGAAGATCAGCTGCAAGGTAGGAACAGTTCAATATACTTATTAATAGGGAAGGGGGGAGAGACACAAAAATCAGACCCATTTCTGTTCGTATGGATGTGCACTGAGGTAAGAGATGTGCAAGGGACCAGGCCTTCTGGATCATATCACATGCGCAGAAGAGAGGGACTTCGTTAAAGCTTGTACAGATAATGACATGGAACTTGGCAAGGGACAATAAGTATCATTACATTACATTCACTTTACAGATGGAGAAAGTGAGGAACAAACAGGGGAAGTAACTGCTGAAGGTCGGACTGCAATTCTGTGGCCGACCTGAGACTAGAACCCAAGACTCCTAACTCCCAGTCCCATATCTTTCTGAATCACAAGGCTCAATTGTGGAAACCTTTTGGGCAGGGAAGTCCCACTGAAAATCAGCAAAGACTTGAGAAGTAAAGCGTACAATGGAGTTTCCCTGTCAAAAGAACAACCCTACCAGCTGCGTGTTGTGCTAGCTGCATCACTTACAGGCATAGGCTTCACGTGGAGAATCACGAAGTGCAGTGCCATGGACATGACAATTGTCCCCAGCAGCCAGATGTTGAGCCATGGTGGCATCCTCAGCAGTGACTGGTTTTCAGACACACTGCAAGAGCGAGAGGACAGAGGTTAGATCAAATCACCTACTAAATAACCCCCTGTCCTCACAAGTATAATTTGGGTCAATCAATATATCCCTAAGCCCTCCTAATCAGTAGAAATATGTTGCTAGATCTCTGCATAAAAGCCTCCTCCAGGAAAAAGGATTACTTAACTATTACCATACATTATTCTCCTTCCAGGCTTGTTAGGCTCTGGAAATAAATATTCTTAAGTGAATTTCATGCAATCTCTCTCTATTCAGATGGAGAGACAAGGTGGGTGAGGTAATATCTTTTATTGGACCAACTTTTCTAAGTGAGATTGACAAGCTTTCAAGCTTATGCAGAGCTCTTCTTCAGGTCAGCCTGCGAATAGCTGATGTCATGCTATTCCTTCAGTATCAGATTCCCAAACTCATTGGATAGGTACACATACAGCACCAAAATATTACTCATTGTGAAAGCCAATACCAGAACCTCCAGCCTGAAGTCCTGATCCATCTGTGGGATCAGAGCCAAAATTGCAAAGGGAACTATTTGCTGGTTCTGGCTCCAGATTTTACCAGAAGGGTCAGTGAGATTTCAGCATTGTCAGATCCAAGCTTGACCCTTAGCCCGGAAAGGTTTTGGATCTGGATCCAGATATTACTGGCTTGCTAATATGACCAAAATGTCCACTAAGAGATCCAAATGTATTCACATTGCCATCTCTAATGACAGTAACATGTTTGCTTGGTTCAAACATTATTCAGGGCAGAATGCTTTATCTGATATTCCCATACGTACTGTACCTGTTGAGAGCATTGCACATCTCAATCGTCACTAGCACCGACAGAGCCATAGTGGTTGGGTAACGGGACTCAAAGATTTTGCAGTCAATGCCTTCAAAGATGGGGTTGTCCTCTGTGCATCTCATGAAGTTCCTCTGGCAGAAGAAACAGTAACAGGCATGAACAGGCAGAAGTGGCAGATTGCTAGTGGGATCTGAGCCTCAGTTATCAAAGGTTCTATTAAATATTTCTTGGCTCAGGGGGGATTGATAAGAGGATATGAAGCCATTCATCTTCAGGTTTGAATCCAGCTCATCTAGTAAGTCAATAAGTGATCATATGACAGCTTCTAGGTAGTCTATGTGAATTTGATTCATTAGTTATTTCAGTTTATTTCCAAGTGAACATGTGTCTCCATTACAAAAAATAAATCTACCTCTGCAACTTGCATTAATCATACCTGAAATGAGGAAACATGGCTTCTATTCCTTGCTCTACACCAGTTATCACATTCTTGGCAAGGCTATTTCCCTCCCCGTGCCTCTGCTTTCCCTCTCACTCTTTGCATGTCTTTTCTATATAGAATGAAAGATCCTTGGGGCAAGGAATGACTCTTCCTGTTTGTACAGCACCTAGCACGAGGCCCTAACCTTGGTTGGAGCATCTAGGAGTTACTGCAATGCAAATAACAATAATCAGTCTCCAGAGTAGCCAATCTGGCACTAGATGCAGTAGAAACATACAGAGTAATAAGAGATTTGCTTATTTAAGGGGCCTAAAACTGATGCCTTAAAGCAGTGATGGGAAAGTTTCCCCTTCCCCAAATACCTTTGCCCCACCTGATCAGAGTGGCAGCAATCAAGCGGAATAACTGCAATTCCTGCTGCACTCCCTACAAATGTGTCTCTGACTCCTCACAGTGACGTGGGTGGAGTGGGCCATCAGGTCTGGGGATACATGAGAGATGTTTCTTTAGGTAAAGTCACCACCATGCTGACCAGCTGATGGGAGGTGGGATCTCACCTGGGAGGGGGCTTTTGCCATTATTTCAGCTGACACATTTTCTTTTAGCACTTGGAAACTTTTCAAAGTTTTTCAAAATTTTGAATTTTTAAAAGAGGTGGACTGGCAGGAAAACAAATCCTCTGGTGATCCTGCTGGGGAGCCTAGATATTAGAGAGTTTTCAGTGGTGTTCGAGTGAAATAATCTTCCCTTCTCCCTCCCTGCCACAACTTACCAACTGGTAGAAGGTAACTTGCGGCCCTTCAGCATCATACAAGAACCACCAGGTAGCTGCTCCCACAGTTGCCAATCCAACGTACACTGCAACCAAAGAGAGAGCAGGTTGTGTAGCCCTGTAAGCACGAGATTCATTGTTTGGTTCTCGCTTGCTGTGTTATTTGTTAGCATAGGGCCCTCCGGCCCTCAGGGTTACACTGCCTTGTGTTGGACAGTGAACCTGTAGATTCCACTCTGTGCTATGGCTCTCGCTGCTCATTTGGGTAGAGGAAGAACAGCAAATTGGGAAAAGAGACCTGAACTGTTCTGATCCTCTAAACCCGCACTACGCACACAGAGGGACTCCTCATATTCCATCCCAGCTCATTAGGAGCCTGGAGCAAGAATTCTGAAAACACTTGAACCTGAGCCTGTCTCCCTCCTCTCTCTCCATCTTGCATTGCCACAGCTTCACCTCGCACCCTGCTAAGGTCTCTCCTCCTGCCCTTTCTTAAACAAGATCCCTTCTGCCCAGTCTGTGCAGGTACTTTACTGTAGTACCGGAGCACCTCACGGTCATTAAGAGGAAGGGAAGCGATAGCCCCATTTTACAGATGGGGAACTGTGGCACAGGGTAGAATAAGTGACTTGTCCAAGATCACACAAGAGTTCTGTAGCTGAGCCAGGAATTGAACCCAGATATCTTGAATTCCAATCCTGCGCCTAATCCACTAGACCACCATTCCTATTTGCATCCTTTGTCCCGACAGTCACTACAAAAATCCACCCACCCCAGGAGGTGGGGACCCTCCTGCTTCCTGCCCATCCCCTTCTGCACTCTGGCCTTCTGTGTGATCCCAAAGCTGCTATGGGCTCTCTGTCCCGCCTTTGCTCTCCATGCACAATGCCTTCTCATGCTGCTACCTAGGCCGAAGATAACCATAGGTAATGGATGGGTGGGGACTGGGGTAGCTCAAACTGGGAGCCTGGCCAGAAGAAAAAGATGGCTCCTAGCAGAGGCAGCCAAGTGCGCACACTGCAAGAATCCCAAGCTGGCCCGGTCATTGGACCAGAAAGTTCCCTTGCTCCCACCACAGCAACCCCAGGACTATTGAAGGTAAAATATCTCTCAGCTATTGCCTGATGTCTGACTGAGCTGATTACACTCTTCCAGTGCCCTGAATCTTAGAGGAGATGGATTCTTTAGGGGTTGCCTACTTTGGGTTGTATGAGGAATGTTATGTTATGAGGAATATATTTTCCCTGGATATTGTGCAGCTCTACATCTCTCTGCACTGTGAATAAGCCTCTCTTCATTACCGAGATCACAATGGACCCATCCCTCCGGACACACACTAGTCAGCAGTTGTTTTAAGCCAAGGTAATACACGGCACTTTGTCCATTCATGGCACTACATCTCTAGCCAGGGCCTCTCACCTCCAATGGCAAGGTAGCGGAAGAAAAGCCAGCCACTGATGAGGGGCTCTCTTGGGTTGCGGGGAAGTTTGTCCATGATGTCTAGGTCAGGGGGGTTGAATCCAAGAGCAGTGGCAGGTAGCCCGTCTGTCACTAGGTTCACCCAGAGCAGCTGGACTGGGATCAGAGCTTCAGGCAAGCCCAGGATTGCAGTCAGGAAAATACTTCAGGTGAAAAAGACACAACCACTCTAGGTTAGATACATGCCAGGGAGAGAGAGGATTGTACTTGTACAATTGGAGTGTGAGCCAAAACCCTGGGTCCAAATGCCCTCTAAACATTGTTGCTGTTCAAAATCCACACCTGGATTTGGATTTTGAAGTTCATCCCAAAGCCCCAGATTCAAACGCCTCCAAACTCTAGGGAATTTGAAACTCAGATCTGAATGTTGCAGTTTCAACCCATCTCACCACTGGGGACCAGACTCGTAAATTTGCATAAGGAGCCCATCAGATGGCATCTCAACTGTTCAATGTGCTTTTTGTCACCAGCACAGTTGTCCCTGCTGAATTTCTGACATAAGGGGTTCAAAAGTTAACTCTGCAAGCAATCAGTACCTGGCCAAGATTGCTGCAGAACACAGTGATTTGTTCTGAAAGCCTTTTTCAGGAAATTGTTCACAGTAAAAGAAGCTGTGAGCATTGTAATGGAGTCTCTCATTCACCCCGTCAGACACAAATATCCTCACAGGAATCTATCAACACCACGATGGAGTTGCATAATGATGCACTTATAGCAAGCTACAGCACTTGTCACTTAAGGATCAGCATATTTGTCACACCATGGTATTTGATCATATCGCAGTGTTTCATGGTGCTTCCTTTATTGTGCTCAAAATTGGAAATGCTGTAAAATAGCCAGATGTTCCCACACCAGATCAAGGGAAAGGCTGGCTTTACAGTAGCAGCTGCTGAATTTGTAGAAATATGAATGAAAGTATCCGTGCCACTTTTAACTGAGGCAGAGAGCGCAGGACCTAAAGTGGTGCTGCTATCTAGGCTCACATCCTCAGTGGATGTAAATCAACATAGCGCCATTGCTAATCTGATTTACACCAACTGGGATATAGCTCCAAGAATCAGAAAGGACACTTCTGTCCTGGTGATATTTCTCATCCCTCCGACTATCCTAGCGTGAGGTGTGAACTGGAAGCCCTTACCAGACAACCTCTCCAACGTTAGAAGAGATGAGGTAGCGGATGAACTGCTTCATGTTGTTGTAGATGGCTCTGCCCTCCTCAACGGCAGATACGATGGTGGAGAAGTTGTCATCAGACAGCACCATCTCCGCTGCTGATTTTGCTACGGCTGTACCAGAGCCCATGGCAATGCCAATCTCAGCCTTTTTCAGGGCTGGGGCATCATTCACTCCATCTCCTGTCTGGAAAAAGCATGGGTGTTTTATTAAAGGACATTTTATAGAAGGAAACGGCCTAGGCATGAAGCTAAGGCTACGTCTACACTACGAGCTAGGGGTGCGAATCCCAGCTTGCGTAGATGTAGTCAATGAGAGCTAGCAGGCTAAAAATAGTCCTGTCGTCATGGGAGTACAGGCAACGGTGCCGCGTATGTACCCACAGGGCTCAAGAGGGTTTGTACTTGGCATGGCTACCACTCGCCACTGCCCGTGCCACCACAGCTACACTACTTTGTTTAGCACGCTAGCTCAATGACAGCTAGGGTGGGTATGCCTACAGGAGCTGGGAATCACACCCTAGCTCAGAGTGCAGGCATAGCCTGAAAACCAAGTCTTGGTCACATGAATTCATGTGTGTTTGTTGGCAGGACTTCTACCTATCGAGTAGTTCTTAAAACAGCATCACTTGGCACTGCTGTGGTGCATTTCCAAGCGCTCTGCTCACATTCGGCTTCACAACAGCTCTGTAATGAAGGCATGTATTATGATGGCCCATTGTATAGATGGAAAACTTAAGTGTGTTCCTCCAGGCTATACAGAGTAAGTAGAAGAGCTAGGAACAGGATCCAGAAGTCCTGGCTCCCAAACCCTTGCTCCAAACCAACGAACAACACTAGGGCCCTGCAAATCTGTGGATATCTGCAGAAATTTGTGGATCGGATAAGGATACAAATTTTGTATCCACACAGGGCAACACTCCTACTCTACAGCTCAGACTGGGGCCTTGAAGTCCTGACTCCCATCCCCTGCTCTAGACAGTCACGATGATGCTTACAAAGTGATTCATATGAGTAAACCCACATGAGGGGCCCTGCAGACAACTCACCATGGCTGTAATCTCATGGAAGGACTGTAGGTATTCGACTATCTTGGACTTGTGAGCAGGTTCGACTCGGGCGAAGCAACGGGCCGAACGGCAAGCCTCCCGCTGTGTCTCCAGGGGGAGATCATCAAACTCCCTGCCGGTGTAGGCCTTGTCCGTCACATCCTCCTTCTCTGAGAAGATCCCAATCCTCCGGCAGATGGCCACGGCTGTGCCTTTGTTGTCCCCAGTGATCATTATGACTCGGATGCCAGCTTTCTTGCACATCTCAATGGATGACATCACCTCCTTCCGGGGAGGGTCCAGCATCCCCACGCAGCCCACGAAGGTTAGGCTAGTCTGAGGGCAAGAGAAGAAGAAACATGTTAACACTCACTATGCACCTCCCCTCCAGGGACAGAGCCATGTCGTTCTCCCTGCTTTTAATTCACCCCACATAGGGAAAATCTAAAGACGCTGGCAAGTTTTCCTCTCTAATGCCCTGATCATGTTTCCATTACAGCCAATGGCAAAACTTCCACTAACTCTAATGGGAGCACAAACAGGCCCGAAAGAGTATCACCCTCCATTTAAAATAATTCAGCTGTAATCCTGATTTGTTCTTCTTCAGGGAGCTTCCAGTTAACATACTGTAGTGGGTTGCTATTCACTGCATTCTGTTCAGGTTCTTATGCCATGCCCAGCACCTTAGTATCTGCATGCTTCCTGGGAGTGCATAAAGGCCTAGATTCAGCAAAGCACATGCGCACATGCTCAATAGGCTGCAGGTTTAAAACAAACATAAGGAAGTGCTTCTTCACACAACGTACAGTCAACCGGTGGAACTCGTTGCTGGGGATGTTGTGAAGGCCAAAAGTATAACTGGGTTCAAAAAAGAATTAGCTAAGTTCATGGAGGATAGATCCATCAGTGGCTATTAGCCAAGATGGTCAGGGATGCAACCCCATGGTCTGGGTGTTCCTAAACTTCTGATTGCCAGAAGCTACGACTGGACAACAGGGGATGGATCACTCTATAAATTGCACTGTCCTGTTCAATCCCTTTAAAGCATCTGACAGTGGCCACTATCAGAAACAGGATACTGGGCTGGATGGACCATTGGTCTGGCCATTCTTATGTACTTGAGTCAATGGTTTCAAGTCAATGGGTCTTAAACATGTTTAAGTGTGGTTTTGCTGAATTGGGGCCTATGCATCATGACTAGCATCTGTCACATGGTTCTTGGCAGCTATGGTTTACAAGAGAACTACTGGGCTACTTGGTTCTTCAGTAGAAACTCTCAGAGACCAGTCAGAACCATCGAGTCTGTTGAAACTTCCAATGGGACATCTGTAAGTTGGTGGGAAAACTCAGCAGAAGGCGGCAATGCATTTGCAGCCAGCACGGTGTGTTCCTGGAGGGGCAACGATTAGGACTAGGAAGCAAAATAATTTACATGAGCAGAAAGGAGACAGAAGGCTCCCCAGCTTGGAGTTCAGCGCACCCCTGGCACATGGAGCCTGGCATTTCCAGAGCATCCTTCCCACTCTGCCTCCCAAGCAGCTGCTCTCAGAGCCCTTCCCGTCAGCATCTGTGCCAGGGGAAGGAGACCTGGAGCAAACCCTTTATTTCCCAAGAAATGGCCCCCACGCCCTGTCCCGGGGGTCACTTTTAACACTTCCTCACCTCGTAGTTAATGAACTTGGTCGAGTCTTCCAGCTGCATCTCCTCTTTCTTGCAGGGGGTGTCCCGGGTGGCCAGAGCGAGGCAGCGCAGGGTGTCAATGCCAGTCCCCCATTCCCGGATCTTGGACAAGATCTTCTCCTTAGTGGAGAGCGTGAGGGGGACCCGTGTGGTGCCGACACGAACATAGTTGCAGCGTTCAATCACACTTTCAGGGGCGCCCTTGGAAACAAAAGGAACAAGAGTCACTCACGCATGCCTCCTCGCAACCTAACTTCTTAGCAAAGCACAACCAAGTGAAAACTTCCGTAACCATCAACAAAAGCCCATTTTAAACCCCTGGGGTATTCAGTGCATTCTGCAGTCACTGAAAACAGCACGTCATGGAGTGCAGACTGTCTCAGAAAAGGAGATAATATGTTCAAGAGACAAAACCACAAAACCACCATCCTGAAACTAAGGTGATGTACACACTATAGCTTATGTCGATATAAGCGAGGTCGTTCGGGGGTGTGAATAAGCCACCCCCTGAGCAACGTAAGTTACACTGACCTGAGCGCTGGTGTGGACAGCGCTCTGTTGGCGGGCTGGAGTAATTCTCTCCCGTCGGCTTAGAGGGGCTCCACTACCAGTGCTACAGTGGCATTGATGCCGCTGGGCCACTCAGTTTCCACAGTATGCATCGGATGAAGTGAGCTCTAGCTCACGAAAGCTCACGCTCAAATAAACTGGGTAGTCTCTAAGGTGCCACAAGTCCTCCTGTTCTTTTTGTAAGCTCTGTAGTATAGCCATAGTCTGATGAGCCCACCGCACAGGTTCTTCCTCAATATCCTTAGCTTCCACTAGGTGGCACTCTCTCGTCAGTGTTTAGAGACGGTGAGGCCCACAGAAAGCTTCCGTTCTCCAGCACCACAGGTTCTGTGCCGGGAAAGGGGATGGCTGGTAAGATGGACTCGGTTTAAGTCACTAGAACGAAGAATCCAGACTGAGGGAGAAATCAGTCTAGTCTTTAAGGGACCATCTCCACAGCTTGTGGCAGCAAGTCTCAGAGCCTGGGTCAACAGCCTTGGACTCATGGAGCTCAGGCTACCGTGCTAAAAATAGCCACGTACAGGCTGTGAAGCCTAAGGACAGGGGTGGGCTTCAGAGCCTGAGCTGCAGCCCGGCTATTTTGAGCGCGGCAGCTCAAGCCCTGCATGCCCGAGTCTGTTGACCCAGGCTACTGCTTCCTGTGCAGACTTCCCCTAAATGACCTGCATGTTTCTCTGAATTACCTGCCCTGGTATCATAATACTGAATTCAGATTTGGATGGAGGCACGATCAATAGGGCTTGAGTCCACCGTTGGACTCCAATTCCTCATAAACTTTTGATAGTGAAAACACTTGTAACAAGCCACCCCAAAACCTCAGCTGTATTATTGCTTCAATGAGCCAATTATCCCTCCCTCCTGACCGTATCATCTTGTCCACTAACTGAAATCCCTCCAGGCCATTAGGAAAATAGCCGACAGGTGACAAGTGACATTTGCTTTTCCATAAGGTTGGGACTGGGAGGAAAGACAACTTAGATAACCCAAAACGCTGGGTAACTGATCACAAGCCACCATGAGGGAAGTGCAGTGGTTTTCCTGCATTGAAATAAAGCTTTCCAAGCTTTGTCTTGCTCTCGAGCCATCCAACTACCCTGCACTTTCAGGAACTCTGCTATCTAGGACAACCTGAAGCCCACAATGATATCCAGAACTTTTAACTTAGTGTGTTCACCCTTTGGGGACTGAACACATACAGCTTCCATCAGAGCTGGCATTTCCTAGATGGTTGCTCATTCTAGGGACTGAAGTTCCACCCTCTTTATTAAAGAGGATTATGATGGCTTTTAATATTAAAGCATATTCCTGCTCTGAACTGTACAGGTGCACATAGGAAGAAGATGATTATTGCTATTAATATTACAGTAGTACCTAGAGGCTCCCAAAGTGAGATCAGAAACAATTCCTGCAGCATCCCAGGGATACGCTAACTCCTTCCCACCCTCACTCAGCGTGTGGAACAATCACAAGTTCTCCCACACTGAGACCCCTGCACCAGGCAATGCAGCATATGTCCGTTACCTTGACAAACATCTTGCTGCCAGCAGGTGTGTGGCTGGAACCTACAGGAGTGCAGTAGACAGACATCGATTTGCGGTCGCGGGAGAACTCCAGGGTGCACTCTTTCTTCATCAGCTGCTTGATCACCTGTGGTGGGACAGACGTGCCAAAAGGGTGCAATTATGGGGTTGTGAACTTTCTAATGGCTAAAAACCAAACACCCCTGGCCCTTCCCCAAGGCCCCGCCCCTTCTCTGAAGCCCCACCCCTTCTCCATCCCCCCCTTCCTCCATCGCTCGCTCTCCCCCACCCTCACTCACTTTCACCAGGCTGGGGCAGGGGGTTGGGCTCTGGCTGGGGGTGCAGGCTCTGGGGATGAAGGGTTTGGGGTGTGGGAGAGGGCTCCAGGCTGTGGCAAGGGGTTGGGATGCAGGGTTTGGGGTGCAGGAGGAGGCTCAGAGCTGGGGGGGGGGATGCGGGGAGTGAAAACCAGACGCCTGGCAACCCTATACAATTAGCTCTGTCAAATGCAGACAAAGAGACTGGCAATGGCCAGGCCCTACTTGATTTTATTTAATGGACCTGATGAGTCAACACACTGCACAAGTCAAAAATAAATGCACAAACTCGTCAGGGCAGCTTCTGTAATTTAAGCAACAATAGGAAAAGCATCAGAGGGGACTTTCAGCCCCATAGCTTTCCCAAGGTAATTTAGCTGCCTGCAGGTGCAACTGCATCCAGCTGCTTTAACCTCCTTTGCTCCTTCAATCTGAGCTCAAGTGGCACCATGAATTGACTCAATATTTGGAAGTGAAATGGATGGACCATCAAACTCTCTTCCTTTGCAGCCACTTTGTACTGCAATAGACTCAGTCCCATGCTAGAAAAGCACTGCACTCAACACTTTACCGCACTGGGTACTAATCAACAGGTACACAAATATTTTAACTTCAAACCAAACGCTCTTGTTATCAGAAAGGCTCAGTTTTTCCTCTTCCATTACTATGGTGACAGAAGCTGTGTGTACGCGTACACACACACACACACGTACGTTATGGGCTAGAAGATCAGCTTATATTATTGCCATTGGCTTCATATTTATGAGCTGGTTCTATATGCCTATCACTCCTGAAGCCAAAACAGTCATTTTAAGTTCTGGTTTGAGGTCATGCAGTTGTAAGATTGGGGCTTTTTTGGGGGTGGGGGGAAGGCAGTGGTATTTAAGGTCTTTCCAAAAAATGACTGCCTAATTTGATTTCAGTTGCAGCTACTGTAATATAGAGAGGGGGAAATACATAGTGTTCTCCTCCAGTTTTAACCTTATGATAAAGATCAAGACATTTAAAGCCTGATCCAAAGCCCACTGGAGTCAACAGGAACCTTTCCATTGACTTCAAAAGTTCTGGATCAGGCCCTTGACAAATTAACTTTTCCTCCCCTCCCTTCTCTGTGCATGCTTTGAGCTATGCATTTTCCAATTAGGCTCCTCTGGGGACAGGTTTTGCACCCGACAGTCTTGACAGGCAGCATGTGGCAGCTTAGCATTAAAATTCATTTGCACAAAAAGCATCTTGCACATTTTTTTTCTTCCAAGTTTCAGAATGGAAAGACAAAGATCTGAGACATTAGTGTGTGGTCATGCCCTTTTATGCACTCAGGCTGTGTTTATAAGAAGGTTTTGCATTTAGTGTATTGTGACTTTGTATTTTAGGGATGTTATTTTACACACACACACACGCTTTTAAAACAAAATTTTATTTATTTAAAGCAAATTTATTTACACACACATATGCATACTCGCCACCTGTTTAGACCATAACCGATCTTATTGCATTTGCTATTTTAAATAATTTATACAGCTGAGATTCCAGCAAGATAGTCACTAGGCCTCATTAGATCCACTCCTGTCTGAGCTTCAAAGGTTTATGAACACTTCCTCTTGCATGACCACTTAGTATTATGCCAGACAAATCTGGCAGTTGCTTGGCCTTGGGAAAATAAAGATTTTATCCCACAAAAAGCTATTTATTTGACAGGACTTCGGGGAAAATCCTGAATGTGTGTTTCTGGGAGGCTAGTGAGGGGATGTTAAATGACTGTCCTGCTGACTTGATTTTTTTTTTGCTTGGCTGAATTCATTCATTATTTGTCTATGGTTTGTTTTTTCTATTGGATGGTCATCATTTGCAATTGTAAGTCTAATCATGAGGACACCTATAGTGGTGATTATTTACTTATTTAGATTTAAACAACAATAAAAGAGGGTCAATTTTCCTGCCAAAAACCCCCTCCCCCGTCTGTGCAAAAACTTGCAGGCTTATAGCAGAAATTGGTCCAACTCCATTAAATGGAAGCTAGATGCAAAAGAAGCTTCCCAGTTTCGTCATGGCTTTCACACCACCTCTTAAGACACAGAAACCCTGACTACACTTGGTTTATTCCTCTAAATCACCCACCGGTTCAGCTCCACTGGCAATAGATAGCATAAGTGGGAGCACTGCCATGGACCGTGCTCCAACAGATGTATGATACAGAGCTGCTCTGAGCTGGGTAAGACAACATGGTACTTAGAAAACCAGCAGGTGGCGGGTGCTCTGCCTAGACCAGCACACCCACTGTAGCTACTGTGGTTCAGCTCCATCATGGAAGCAAAGGGATGAATTTTTTGTTTTATTTTTATTGCAAAAGCCTAAGGTAGACATGGCCACCATTTTATGGCAGATCTAAAGGAGCACAGTGCATCCCATTGGTTTAGACAGACACTCCCAGCTCCATACAGTGCATCTAAAGGAGCACTCTGTTCAGGTGCCTTTGAACATCTAGGCTGATGATCATCAAAGCCAACTAAGGGATTGCAAATTTCAGCCCTGTGGTGTAGCCGAAGGGTATTTCTACGCAGGAAGCGCTGTGCCTGGGCTAGCCTACATGAGCTAGTTTGAATCAAGCTACTGCGGGTAACAGTAGTAGTGAAACCAGTGCAAGCTTTGGAGCTAGCGAGCTGAATGCGTACACAGGGTCCGAGCTGGGCTTGTACTACTGGTGGCTAAAGCTGTCCCAGCTACCACTGTTATCCTAGAGTCAAGCTAGCTCAGGTAGGCTAGCCGGTGCACAGCTTTTGATGTGTGGACATACTCTGTGACACGAAAGCAAGATTTTCAGGTGGGCTTAGTGGCTTTGGGTGCCCAATTTGAACCATTTTTAAAGGCTCTGATTTTCACTTGCACGTTCTGAAAACCAGGCACCTTTACAGAGTCTACAATCACTAGTTACTTTTGGAAATCCTGGCCTGGGTGGTGAGATGTTGTCTTAGGGTGCAGGTATCCCATTTCCTTTGAGAGCTCAAGTGGTTGAGAATCTGATATAGGTCAGTCCACTCCAACCTCTTATTCTGGTAACTCAGGGAGAATTCTTGCACAAGCAGCCATGCAACTTCCCTCTGCCCCTTCCCTCCCTCCACAGGTTTTGTCCCTTCATCCTACTCACCGAGTTGCAGGCACTGGCTCTTTCCACCTTCGAGAGGTTGCTTGTATCAGTGTTGAAGACGTTCATCTTTTCTACCAGGCAGGTCAGGGCTGTTTCAGTTGCTTCTCCCACCTTCTCGTAGGCTTTTTTTGACTGGCCGGCAGGAAGAAAGGAACGCAAACATTCAGTGTAAAAGAAAAATATGAGCGGTGGGACCAGTCTCCTAACCTGCACAACTAAGTCCAGGATGATTGTATTTACTGCATTGTTCTTGAGATTCCAACAGCAGCGCTCTCTGCCGTTGGAGTCAACTCAGACTGTGCATTAAATGCTGAATATTGTAATACATGCTGATTTGCTGCTCAAGTCAGAATAATGCTGCTTTGTGTTTGTGTAACAATCTTCCTGTAAGGATGATGCACATAGTTTTGGGGAATACTTTCAAGCCCAGCAACCTTTAGTTCAGGCTCAACTGATACCTGAAAAGTTTGTTCCTACAAATACATTGCAGGGGGTGGGGAGTGCAAACCTCTGTATCTGTGCCTCTGGCCATCTGTTCTGCACCCACAAAGGTGCAAGGATCTGAGCTCAGGCATAAAATGAATGCAGGTGCAATTTGTACTTGCAAAAGGCAGGCCACTCTTCTGAAAATCGTAAGAACATAAGAATGGCCATACTGGGTCAGACCAAAGGTCCATCCAGCCCAGTATCCTGTCTACCGACAGTGGCCAATGCCAGGTGCCCCAGAGGGAGTGAACTGAACAGGTCACGATCTAGTGATCTCTCTCCTGCCATCCATCTCCACCCTCTGACAAACAGAGGCTAGGGACACCATTCCTTACCCTCATCCTGGCTAATAGCCATTAATGGGCCTAACCTCCATGAATTTATCCAGTTCTCTTTTAAACCCTGTTCTAGTCCTAGCCTTCACAACCTCCTCAGGTAAGGAGTTCCACAGGTTGACTGTGCGCTGAGTGAAGAAGAACTTCCTTTTATTTGTTTTAAACCTGCTACCCATTAATTTCATTTGGTGGCCCCTGGTTCTTATATTATGGGAACAAGTAAATAACTTTTCCTTATTCACTTTCTCCACACCACTCATGATTTTATATACCTCTATCATATCCCCCCTTAGTCTCCTTTTTTCCAACCTGAAAAGTCCTAGCCTCTTTAATCTCTCCTCAATGAGACCCATTCCAAACACCTAATCATTTTAGTTGCCCTTTTCTGAATCTTTTCTAATGCCAGTATACCTTTCTTGAGATGAGGGGACCACATCTTATGCAGTATTCAATCCACCCATGCATAGTTCAGTTCCACTCAACTGAAGGGACAAAGCAGCTACTGTCTCCATTACACAAAGGTAAAGGTTACAGTCCATTTAGAAGCTAAAAGGACCCCCTGCAGAGCAAACAAAAGCACAGAAATTTGTGCATGTCCGCTGTGTCTAACACAATATATATTTAACACAACAGAATGGGGCACTCTATAGGAATGCCTTGGCCAATGCTATCCCAACCTATGCATGCAAAGTAGGCCATGGGAACAAATTTGATATGGACACAAAACTAACTACTTGACTCCATTACTTTATGCTCTCTCCTCGTGTGCATGGGGGAGAGGTGTCTTTAGTTATTGCCAGCAGGAACATCTTTAAAAAACCCTCTGTGCAGTTGGTTTGGCGAATGTGGTAAGGATCCAGCACACTCACCTCGTTATAATCCAGAGAGGAGTCATTGCAGAGAGCACAGATAGTGGCTAGTTCCACCAGGCCGTCATACTGTCCACACCGAACGGGCTTGTTATCCTTCAGGCTGCAATTACATGGAATACATGCCACAAAAGAGGCCCAATGAGCTAAATGCATCCCTAGTATAGCCCATTATAAGAGAGAAGTGCACTGTCTAAGTAATTTTTAACTTGTTCTTTCCCTATTTTTGCCTCTGATCCTACCTAATTTTCACTGGCATTCACAATATGTTAGACGTCCAATCATGACTAACCTTTTTGGTGAAAACCAAAACAAAAATGTCATTTAGCACTTCTGCCATTTCCATATTTTCTGTTATCATTTCCCTCCCCCCACCCATTGAGTAACAGGCCTACCCTGTCCTTCCTCTGGCTTCTAATGTATTTGGAGAATGTTTTCTTGTTACCCTTTTTGTCTCTAGCTAGTTTAATCTCGTTTTGTGCCTTCACCTTTCTAATTTTGTCCCTACATACTTGCTTATATTTATCCTTTGTAATTTGATCTAGTTTCTACTTTTGGTAGGATTCTTTTTTGAGTGAAAAGAAAAGATCACACGACATGTCATTGTCAACCAGGTTTGAACAGCGGAGTTAGTAAACATCCGAAGAGAAAGATTGCCATTCCAGTAGCATAGGAGATCTGGATTCAAAAGCAACCCTCCTTTTTCTCCAGGGACAGCTGGAATGTAGCTGTGTTTAAGAGACAGCTTGTTTGGTCTCAAAGGAAGGTACCAGCACTGGTCTCTCAAGGGTCTGTAGCTAGTCAGGGCACAGATTAGTAACCTCAGATGTACAGGGGGAATGAAGGGGGCTGCAAACCTCGCCCTCATTGTTGAAGGCAAAGTACAGCAACAGTGATCCACACACAAACACATGTTCTGACCCAAAGCTTCAGTGGGCGTTAGTTCAGGCCCACAGAAAGGATAAGGGAAGATTAGAAAGGGCAAAGAGATAAAGTAAAGGAGATAGATAGCAGGATATGGAACAGCATGAAGGTTGAATGTCCCAAGGAGTTCAAGATTTCTGCATGTATCCATCAGAGCCCAAGACTGGTGGGAAAAACCTCCCATCCACCCCAAGCAATTTGTCCCAAGAGTTGTGCGGCGCAGAACAGTGCACACAAGGATGTTTAAGGAGGATGAGTGCAACAACTGCTCTCGATTAGCAGTTCCTAAGCAATAGAGCCAAACTGTACTCTTTGATGAGACATTCAGAAACATCTCTGCCTAAGTACAGCTGCGATGCACTAGCACTTTGCTAATAAAAGGGGAGCCTATGTCTGCAAAACCATTGGGGGAGGGGGAAGAAGTTTATGTAACCAGCAAGTCCAGAGAGTTAAACACTTTTACATTCAGTCCATCCTAGTTACAACACACGTGGATACGTCTCTCCTTCCAAAGGAGCCTGGAGTGCTTTACAGACTCCCCCTGTTGGAATCACCCTGCCCACCCCAGAAGTTCAGCCATGGAAGGCGCGCATGGCACTGCAGCACAGCACTTTGTGACAAGAAGCGAAGGAGAATTGCATCTGACGAAGTGGGTATTCACCCACGAAAGCTTATGCTCCAATACGTCTGTTAGTCTTTAAGGTGCCACAGGACTCTTTGCTGCTTAATCACAGCAGGTTTAGGTGGGCAGAATGCAGTTATCCAAATTAGAACATAATCTAATGTCTCTGGGGGGTTGTATTTTTTTTTAAATGAGAATCAGAATGGTCTCATGGATAGGACAACTGGAGACCTCAATTCTATTTTCACTGCTGCCGCTCACACACTACATCAACAGGGACAAGTCATTTCCCCTCCTGCCCTTTGTCTGCCATGTCTACCTAGACTGGGAGTAGTTCAGGGCAGGACTGGCCCTTGCTATGTTTATACTGCACCCAGCACAATAGGGCCCTGAGCTCAGCTGCAGCCTCTAGGTGTTACTGTAATACAAACAATAAATCCTGAACAGGCAGAGGTGCTAGGAAACCATGAGAAGAAGAGAATGATCACATTCAGATATGCTCAAAGACTGAAAGGATGAAAACAAGGAAAATAATTAAACAATTATTCAGTTTCCTTCATCAGACCAATAATCGTAGAAACGCCAATTGGTCAAAGTCAGGATGAATCCTCTGATGATCTTAACTCCATCAGAAAGAGACTGGAAACTCCTTACTGGCTTCAGAGAACCTACGGTGAAGAGTCCATCTCTTTCCTAGTAGTATGTGGCTATAACATTCTTTATCCCATTTGCTTCTCTCCTAAGGTTTACCACCAGTGTGGAGTTACCTAGCTCCTACACCCTACTCTGGCTGTGAGAACTTGGACATGTCACTTGTTTGTGCCTTGGTTTTCCCACCTGTAGAATGGGGTTAACATTGCTGTGAGGCAATGGTCAGAGTATTCCAGCATCCATGGTTGAAAGGGTCTGCATTAGTAAAGGCTAGTTCCATTAGACTCCATGCTAATCCAGTTGCAAAATTCTCTGCTCAGACTGCCAGCAAGGATTCCAGTTGCTGGGGACAATGCTACTGACCTCTTTTGTAAAGTGCTTTTGAGATCTACTGATCAAAAGCACTAGATAAAAGCTAGGTATTATTAATTCTGGCAGTGAGCTGCTAGAAAAGCCCCCAACCCATTTCACATAGGGCAGCAAACATGCATCCAATGGTAATAGCTTTCAAACACTTTCTAATGAAGAACAGAGTGACTGCTAGGCCCCTGAATGGCCTGTGACCATGAACGAGAGTCAAAGCTAACAGGAAAGGCATCAGTCATGGCTCTGCACAATCACCATTTAAGGAACCAAACGCCATTTCTTGTTTGTGTGAGCAGGCTGCTGCATTATGGTTAAAAGACAGCAGCTGTCTTCAGGGGAAACAGGAAAATTATCCTAACTCAAGCAGAGGTAACTTCAGATTAGGGCTGTATAAACTCAGCTGGTCATTCTTTAGCTGGAAAAATAATTTGTCAGACATTCATTATCAGTTTATTCCACTGTAAGTTCCTAATGGAAAGAACATTCTGGAGCCCTTGTTACAGCTTGAGAGTGGAAAGCCGGCAAGGGCCAAGAAAGTCAGAAAAACCCGTTTTCATAGTGACAAAAAAACGTCCAGTTTAAATACAGGACGCAGCGAGGGCAGAGACAGCAGTTCTCCTGGTAAGCAACAACGTGGGGTGCCCTGAATTCAGAAGGCTGCGGGGAAGGGAATTTTTTTAAAAAGGGAGGTTTCAGAGTAGCAGCCGTGTTAGTCTGTATCCGCAAAAAGAAAAGGAGTACTTGTGGCACCTTAGAGGTTAACACATTTATTTGAGCATAAGCTTTCGTTAGTCTCTAACATGCCACAAGTACTCCTTTTCTTTTTTTTAAAAAAAAGGGAGTTTGTTGATATTTAGGATTTTTAAAAAGCTATTAGAAAACTTCAAATATAAATTGGAGCTGGAAATGCTAGAATCTCTTTTGAGACATAGTGTGGTCAGGAGATGGGGGCTGGGGGGAAGAGACTTAGCACACCTGTGTTCTCTTCTCACCTCTGCCACAGACTTCCTGCAACACCTAGGACAAGTCACTTCCCCCGTCTATAAAATGGGCATAAGGATCCAAGCTCTCTTTTGTAAAATGCTTTGAGTGACAACAGCTAAAGGAATTAAATACATAAAATGATTTCCCCACCTCAACATGTCTACAAGTCCCATCACACATTTGAAATTTATAAGAAAATCATCCCCAGATAAAAAATAAACCTCTCCCAAAATGACTGCACCTTTGTTTTCATTGAACTTACACACACCATAGAGGTCCACAGTATGAAACCACATTCTTAGCAGAATTGTTTGCTCTTTTGTTTGACAGGGAGGGTGGATAAGGCACTAGACTGGGACTCCGGAGATCTAGGTTCTGATCCTGGCTCTGCCACAGATTCCTTGTGAGCTTTGGACAAGTCACTTACTCTGTGTCCTTACATTCCCCCATCTGTCAAATGGGGGTATTAACACTTCCTTTCTCCCACCCCACAACAACTGCTTGAAAATTCATTCAGCAAAACCTTTAGGTGGACTCATCTACATTTATCTCACCGGAAATTGGTAAAATACAAGGAATCCCACAGGACCAAATCTGTCTGTAGTGTTTCTAAGCCACCCCCACCCCCACCGCCCCCGGAGTCTATATGCCAAACTGGATCTCTTCAGACTGATTTTCTTCATTCTCATTCTGGTGTAAACCACATATAACTCTTTTGGGGTCCGCAGAATTACATCAATGCAAGACTCCTGTGACTGAAGTAAGAGTCAGGCCCACAGGTCTGATTGCTCAGACAATGGAAGGACAAGAATCATCTACACAGACATTTAGTACGGATATGGCCATTAGAGTCATTTTTTGAATGGAAGCAAGAGTATTTTAAAGAGTTGCAGAAGGGACCTGAATGCTCCCTATGGACAAGATAGCCACAAAGACAACTAATCAGAACTAAATACAGGGCTCCAGAGATCCTCACAGCACCAGTCCTGTGAGTTCTTGGTCAGAAAGCTGTTCCTCAAAGTATTTCATTCCAGACAGCTTGAGGAGGACTGGAGGTGGATTTTGTGCATTTAATTACTAATATGTTATTAAGTGAATAGGAGTGATGGAGCTGGCAGGAAGGGGCTAAAAAAGACAAGGCGACAAAAATCATCCCGTGCCAAGTGCAGATTCCCATTAGATGCTTTGTTGTAAATTGGTCCTCGAAAAGACAAACAGGTCCTGCAATTTAAGGCGTGGATAGCTACACAGGATCCTCAGTGGGTGTAACTCAGCAGAGCTTGAAGTTAGTGGAGTTACATTGATTTACACCAACCGAGGACTTGGCTCATAATTTTCTATTGAACCTTCTATCCAAGGTTTAAGCCTATGAGCTTGGGATGTGTTATACTCAGTTAACACATGGGGGAAGAGAGACACAGAGAGGCTGGGTGACTTTTCAGCAGTCAAAAAGCAAATGATCTGGAACAGATCTACTGACTCCCAGTCCTGTACTTCAGCCACCAGGCCATCCGCACTGAGCTTTTCACCCACTTCTAGTTTAAATTCAGAGCGGCCCCCCAAGTACACTATCTCCTGCGGATTGCTTTTCTGACGCATTGATTAGTTTCCCAGTAACATTCCGGGGAGATCCGCTCCCTATTCCTGATCAGGGCTGGTGAGCAGCAGCCCGAAGTGATTTGGCCCCAGAAAATCCTTCCCAGGTTTTACAATGAGCACAGTACATAGCAGAAAGGGAGTACTGGGAGTCTAATGAATGCCATGTGACTCTCACAAGATGGGGATAGAGTAGTAAAAGCTCAGAGTTATGTACCTCACCACCGAGTCTTAATTAAAGGAGCTTCCAAGTGACATACTGCTCTCCAGCTGAACCTAAACTACCAGCATGATCATGTTTTCATAGGGCATTATCCCACAGGCAGCTTATTATGCATGCATCACGATGAAAGCAAAGAGTTTGCTCAAATCTATTTAACACCTCTTAACATGAAGTTAGGTGCACTTGGTAGTGAAGTCTGTATTATGCATATTTCTCAGCTCAGAGAGACGAAGGGCGGGAGGGTCAGTCAAACTGCATTAGGTTGCCTGATGTGATGACACGCTAGATGACTCACTCCCCACAGTGTGATGTGCTGTGTGTACAGGATGTTGATGTAAACAAGAACACTGATCAATCACGTTTTTGATGTCCACTTGCTTGCGTTTCCATGCTGCACTCCCATGGTCCCTTAATACAAACTGTATCCCATGTGGAACCTTAATAACGTTTAATAATATTAGATATTCCAGGTGAAATTCACACCATCCAGAGGGCCCACACAATGCCCTATGTACAAGCTAAGCCCTTAATATCGGAGCTTATGTGATTGTAGATGGTCTCATATGGCCTAGTGCAGGTTCACTGCCTTGGGGTGGATTTCGCCCTGTATACAGAATCTATTGGTATCAACATAGGAAGTGGAAGATTATAGCATTCTCACGTGCAGTCTGATGCAACACTGGAATGTTTCCAACATTGGAGAAAATAAAAAGGAGTCTCACTAAGGTTCTGGGACATGGAAGGAGGTGTAAGAACATCTAGCCTGACTCAATGAGCCTGGCTCTAAATAGGCTACAAAATCTTACTGCAGAAGAGGACACAAAAGTACTTCTAGAAGCAGCAGCTAGAAACCCTTGTGGCACAAACACATCAAACTCTGACAGTTCTCATTTCAAGACAAGTGGAATAAATAAGTACTGAGCAAAAAGTTACTCTATCAACAACATATAATAATGATAGAACAGAATGGTGAAGACTCGTTGGCTCTCCCCAGCTCCAATCTTGGGGCCTCATGTTCAGCAAAGCCCAGCTGTATCCTGCAGCATGTCAATGGAATTACTCATGTGCTTGGCTGAACTGGCACCTTGATAAGGAAGACCAAGCAGTGCCCTCTCGACTGTCCCTTGCTGAGATCCCAATCCATCTGCCAAGCCTCAGGACACGTGTGAAGAATTTATTATCTCTGTTTTACAGGTGAGGACTATGAGGGATGGAGGTGGAAAGTGACGGTCAATGGCAGAACCAGGAACAGAACTCAGGCTATTGATTCTCAGTCTGCTGCATGAGCCATTCGACTATGCTGTCTCCTAAAACAAACAGCCCCACATTATGTTTCTAGCTTTGTCCCACATGCTGGGGGAAGCAGTGGTGACCAATTGTTACTATAATGGCTTAAACTCAGAAATTTGAAACAATAAAAACCCCACACACTATGGAAAACCTCATTCATCATGAAATTGTTCCATACCACTTGATGTTTCCTGCTGTACTAACCTCTCTGGATCATCACAAGAGTCATTAGATGATGATGATTATTTATTAAGGTAGAATGTGGCAGCCCTGACTGATATCAGAGCCCCACTGTGCTAGATGTTGCACATATACATTGTAAGAAAGAGCCCTTCCTCTGAAGAGCTTATAGTCTAAATAGGCAAGAGATAAAGGATCAGAGAAAGGAAATAGTATTATCCTTATTTTATAGATGGGGAACTGAGGCTCAGAGAGACTAAGGACTTGACTAAGGTCATAGAGAGTCTGTGGCAGAGCTGGGAACTGAACCCAGGAATTGGTCCCAAGTTCTGGGCCAACAAATTAGCCACAAGATCATCCTTCCCATTTACTCTGCATCCAGGGCCGCATTTACGGGCGCAATCAGAGTGTCTCACTTCGCTATACTACATGGAAAGCTCTTTGCATTAATAATAATAATAATAAGAATACCCAGCTCATATTTATGGCTTTTCTTCAGTAGATCTCAAAGTGTTTTACAAAGGAGGTCAATATCATTATCCTTATTTTACAGATGGGGAAACTGACGTGCAGATAGGTGAAGTGACTTGCCCAAGGTCACCTAGCAGGCTAGTGGCAAAGCTGGGAATAGAACCTAGTTCTTCTGAATCCCAGTCCAGTCCTCTATCCACTAGGCCACACTGTAGAAAACAAGTTTTGCACAGAGACTACCAGTTGCTCAGCACCAGGGAGTTGCTAAAAACTCTGCATAGCCCAACCCTGGTCTGCCCCAGGCGTCAGTACTCACATCTCTCCCTCCGGGGTATAGGTGGAGCCTGTGATACTGAACTCATGTAGGCTGCAGTGGATCCCCTCAATCTTCTCAATAATAAACATCTGCAGGAATCAGAGAGAGACACACAATATTAGGAACTTTATGCACCAGAGCCATAGCCTTTAAGCAGCCATATGATCATTTTTTATTCACTAGCCAGCTCTGCTAAGGGTAGAGGCAACCCTGTCCTCTCTAGCCAGCATCCCACCAATACCACGCATACATCAGTGCTCTCCTCAGGGGGCTAAGAAATGCCCACTCAGTTTCTGGCAGCTTCTAAGTCCTTCCAGCCATACCCTGCCTTTTTCATGTTCATCTCCTCTAGCTTGCTCGCTCTCTCTTTCCCTCCCCCCCCCCCCCCCCCCCCAATCCAAGGGCAGCTACAGAGCCAGCTTCTAAGGAGCTGTCCATATTTTTCTTGGAGTGGGGAAGGAGAGGGTTATGGCTTCTGGTCTGGCATGCAGCTTGTCCAAGCTGCTCTGGAAAACACACAGCCCTGGGGAAGCCTCTCAGAGCAGCCAGCTCAGATGGGGTAAGAGCCACAGCAGGAAACAACTGTGGTGAAGATCTCTTTGTGCTGCCCCTTTCCAAGGGGGCTGTTGGCCATCAGCTCGTGCTACTAATGAGCAGGGATTACAGCCCACCACTATGCTGTGTGAATGTGACAGCTGTTAATAAAACCCTGGGAAGTTGTAAGAGGCCCACACATTCTATTCTTACTAACTTTTGTCTTTCAAACTCCTTCCAACTTCCCCCTCCCTGATGTAGCAACAGCAAAAAACCCTAACCTCTCAAAATCTCCTGCCCGCTCCAGCAAATGCTTTTCAGTGTCAGCTGCTGAGTTTAAGATCGGTGGCGTCCTTTTCTCCTTGCACTGACTTGCTAGAGGGTTTGTTGATGCTCGCTTTGCCTTGATCGTTATTTATGATTTGCATTAGAGAAAAAAAATCATGTAACTAAAAGCGTTCTCTTGACCTCAGCATCACTGGGGAGCAGCACCACCTCCTGGTAACCACCACCAAGATGTCAAACAGGAAAATGCTTCATTTTAAAAAAAAAAGGAGTGGGGCGGGGGGAGGAGCCCAGAGAGGAGATCTTAAGGAAATCACTGTTTATTTGGACTGTGTCTGAGACTCACTTGTAAGACAGGGGAAGGGGGAAAGCAGTAAGCCAGGGATAGCTCCTGCCACCAACACTGGCAGAGGCAGAAGCCTGAATTTCTAAACCACTTATAATACTTTCTATTCTCAAAGAACTCCATAGACAAACACACACACACACAAGTTGTTCCATTTGTGCTTCTTGTATGACTTCACCTTTTAAATTATTAGTCTTAACAGTTATATTGCAGTAGCATCTAGAGGTCAAGAAGGCCACAGCCCCATTGTGCTAGATACTGTACAAACATATGGCAAATGACATTCCCTGGCCCAGAGAGCTGACAATCTAAATGATAAGACAAAGGAGGTGGATGAGACCAAGAAGCCGGTGAAGTAAGACCCCATCCCCTTGGTTACAATGAACCAGCCGAAGGCTTTTTGAACACCCAATACATGGAATGGTTTCAACTATAGCAGCGGTGCTCAAATGCTTTCATAGTGTGCAGCACAGCTTAATACGTAGGTGGTCTTGTGGACCCACCTCTCCTCCTGTTGATAGACTGCATGGGCTCTGCACTCCTCTCGTTCACACTCCCATGACATCACCATTAGCACTACAGCAATTGCTTGCTTGCACAGAGCATCATCAGAAAGTGAGCAGAGGCAGAATGGTCTAGTGCAGAGGTGGGCAAACTACAGCCCGCGGGACCGTCCTGCCTGGCCCCTGAGCTCCCTGCAGGGGAAGCTAGCCCCCGGCCCCTCCCCTGCCGTTCCCCCTCCACCGCAGTCACACCGCCGAGTGGGCAGCACTCTGGATAGCGGGGCTGCGCGCTCATGCAGGGCAGCGTGTCTGGCTCCGGCCGGGCGGTGCGGCTCCAGACAAGCTGCTCTGAGCAGCATGGTAAGGGGGCTGGGGGGTTGGATAAGGGGCAGAGGATCCCGAGGAGCAGTCAGGTAACAGGGCGGTTGGATAGGGCAGGGGATGAGGAATAGGGGGGATTGGATAGGGGGTGGAGTCCCGGGGGATGGTTAGGGGCGGGGGTCCCGGGAGGGGGCGGTCAGGGGACAAGGAGTGGGGGAGGGGTTCTGAGGGGGGAGGGAGCGGGAAGGGGCCAGGCTGTCTGGGGAAGCACAGCCTTCCCTACCCGGCCCTCCATACAGTTTCGCACCCCGATGTGGCCATCGGGCCAAAAAGTTTGCCCACCATTGGTCTAGTGGACAGGGAGTTAGGAGACCTGACTAGTCACACACACACACACACACACCCCTCCCTCATGCAACAATCCTTTGTCTATTTAGATTAAAATCTCTGCAGGGCAGGGAGATGGTCTCTTAATATGTGTCTGTAGAGCACTTAGCACAATGGGAGTCTCGATTGCTGGTGGGCCTCTGCATGCTACTTTAATACAGCTAATAGCAGGAATGTATTTTCAGATGTCTTTTTATGCAGTTTAGCATTGGAAACAAGGAGATGCTAAAGCTTTGTGACTAGCCAGCTCTCCTTGTACAATAGGTAAGTGCTCTGTGGACCACAGTGGAAGAACTAATGAATCTATATTACTTCATGTATAACGACTTTGCACTTACACCATGTTTTTCATCCAAGGTTCTCAAAGTGCATGGAAAAGGGGGCAAGCACATTTTTACAGATTAAGTAAGCTAAGGCAAAGTGTTTAGATGACAATGGTCATGCAGTGCGTCAACGGCAGAGTTGCGACCAGAACCCAGGGTCTTCGGACTCCCAGCCCTGGGCTTGGTCGGCCAGATCACAGGTGACCCTTGAAGGCAAGCTGAATGGTCATGCAGGCTAAAGCTCTCTGCAGCCTCTTCTCACACCCTTCGTAAACCAGAGTAGAGTCTACAAGGCCATATGCAACATAAAAGAACGATAACACACACATGGCGAGTGGTGTTTTCATCTCTCAGCCAGCAAATCATTAAGAACTAGGGCCAGATCTATGAAAAAAATAATCAGCTCTACAACAGGATTAATTCATGTGAAGAAGAGGTGCTGAGAATGAATGACCAACTGTTTTCTTCCCCCACCCAACTAAACAAACTACTATGACCCTACCAGGCTGCATGACAGGGCTGCAAACTTAAACAGGCTATTCCCTATGGACCTGACCAAAGCTACTGAAGTTAATGGAGAGACTCCAATTTCAGGCCCTGCACAGACATCCTGGGATGGCTGGATAAAATTATTATTATACCAGGACGGTGGAAGTTAGCAGTTGAGGCAGTGAGGTATTTCTGTCACTGCAGAAAAGAAAAGTGAGGGAATAGCGCAATGTTGTGTAGAAAGCCCAGAGAGACCTTGTGGTCAAATTACTAAGAGCTGCTTTAGCAAAGTTACACAACAACATTTCATCAGAGGATACAGAGGCACTTGCAAGCTAGATTAGAACTAGATTATCCGTTCAGGCCACTTATCAAGCCTGCAGTCCATGTTGCCAGGCAGCCAAAATAACTTCACAACTGTTGCTATCCTACACACCATCCTGGCCCCACTGAACTTCAGTCAGAAAGAACAGAACTCAGGTCCTCCGCTCAGCAGCAAAATAATTAACGATATTTGCACTATCATTAGGTTTCAGCATTAGCATCAGATTTAAATAAAATGCTCGTTGTTTCAGGCTTTCTGCAGACTCTAAAGATAGCACCTCATCATAAGATCTCCTTTGTAAACTTTTCTTCAGGGCTGGTAACTATTTTAAATGAAAGCTTAAAATACACCATAAATTGATGAACACACCTAAGGAATTCTGGTCCAGCCATACCATCTAACATCAGGTCAATCCACCCCTCCAGCACTATAACAGAGCCTGCTCTATCGCTACATGGGGCATATCTCTTATGTAAGAGAGGACATCAGTCTTCACGGCTCTCAATCCAGTACCATTCACCACGTGCTATATTCATGCCAATGTAAGCAACAAGTGAGCTTCTAATGGCCGAAGCACATTGTAACCATGTGCAGAAGATTCTGCCTCCAGAGTGAAATCACTCTGATGAGAACGATAGCTTCCCATCTCTCACCACCTCATCAGCAGCAACTTGCCCATTAGAGGAGCTATCAATTTACATTAGTTTTACAAGTCTGTTTACTGTGGTTTCCGCACAAACACACACAACTGAAGTTAGCTTGACAACTGTCCTATCACGTTTCTCCAGTTGTCTTTGCCAATGGGGGTCTACCAGCATTAGAGACATAACTATGCATTATGATCACACATGCTTCCAAAATTAGGGTGCTCCTACACCCACCCCTATCCACTGTGGATTATTTTCCTTGTTTCTAGTGATTTTCTGTGTTAATTTTAACAAATTATGAAGTACTATAGGGAAACTTGGCAAAGTAAAGGAACATTTGACAAAGGAATATGGTTCCTGAATGGGAAGCAGTGGCGGTAACTGGAGCCATCATACAGCGCTCAAGGACACTGGCTGCTACAGGTACAACCTACTTCTCTCTAAGCCCTAGGCCACACACAGTTAGAGGTTAATTTATTTTCAAGCTGTGTCTTAAAATGGCATTTCTGTTTCGAAATGGGCCGGAGCCAGGAAGTTCTGATCCTGATCTGAACTTCCACAGAGTCGAAAGTAGAGGTGGTTCAGGTTCAATGCCCCAAAATCAGCTCTATCAGGACCCAAATTTACACACCTATTGATTTCACTGGGATTTCTGCACACCCAGAGCTTGCAGGAGCAGCCCTTAACGCGCAGTTCTGCTCTCAGAAGTTAGTGGCCAATAGCACAGAGGAGCTTCCATGATTATAGCGATGTTGTTTCCTTATTAACCATGAATAAGTGCGTTTAGAACATTGCTGCCAGCCCTGCAAACTCATCCTGGGATTCAAGAGTCAAGGAAGGAGAAAGGTCCACCAGAGTGGCTGCTGCCTGAGAGACTGGGATCAGGATGGCTCTGAGCAGGCAGAGCACCAATCCCAGGGTGACAGGAATGGTCTGAAGCCCAGTCTGGGGAGTTTTCATTAATTTTCTGCTCATTTAAATTATTTGATTTTGCTAGAAACACTGTCCTTTGAGGAACAGACCTTGTTAGCTACCACTGATTTTTCCCCAGGGCAATTCCACCAGGTTACATGAGGCTCAGGACTCTTGAGTGGGAAGACCTACGTTTTATTTCCTGCACAGGCACAGTTTAGCTGGATTTCACAATACCTGTTATGTATGGGTACATTAGAGAGAGGTTGGAATAACATCCGTTGCTTCCACTATTGACTTTTTTGTCTGAGTACCCTAATGTGCCAAAGGATGGTAACTGACTGACTGACTTCCTAAACAGGGACCTGTATTTACAGTTCATCTTTGGTTCCTCTCCATCAATCAGGCTATTTGCTTTCTGTGACACATTATTCCGAGGCGTTAAGCTGAATAAATGAGTAACCCGAGAGCTCCAGGCTCAAAATAGCAACTTTATGGCTCAGTAACCTTAACACATTATCAGCAAAAGAGAACAGGAAAAGTCCAGCCCTGGGCAAGGTGGAAACACTTTAACAGCACATTTGCCCACCCACGCACTAACTGGTTAGGGGGAATTGAGGGAATTGTCACTGGTGGTACAGCCTGGGTATAGCACCACAGGATAAAAGTTGCATATAGACTTCCCCAGTACACCTTATCCTGCTTAACCATCCATTCAGGGACATCACCAGTCAAGTCCAATAGTCTGGTACTGTCGTTTTGACAAGTGGACTAGCATCCAGTAAGGATTAACCCTACATAACACCCAGCTCGTTTTCACTTCTGTCCCAGCTGGTTGCTCACCTAACTAAAGCATAACCCTGACATCTGGCAGCTGTTAGATGAACTTTAAAAGCTCATCAACGTTACCGTACAATTTCTCCTTCCCCACATTTTTAAGCCACTTGCTCATGAACAGATGAGGGGAGACAGTGACCCGAGGCATTCACAGCTTAGCGATTAGTGCAACATCTGCCCATAGGGACAGAGTTCTGCATCATAACCAGGGGCTGGCCTCAGTTTGCTCCGCCAGAAGAAAGGAACTCCACAGCCTAGCAATTGGCCTCTGGGCTCCTACACGTGACAGATATTCACTTATTACATAAGCACAAACCCTTTCCTACTCCACCATGGTAGCTTTACTCATCAGAAGAAACCATCTGCAGCTTTCTACTGCTTTACAATGGCATTAATCCTAGTGCAAACCTTCCTGCCTCATGCAGCAAGCTGTGATGCTCTCCTGAGTTTCCCAACCGCCCTTGCCCCAAAATAGACCAGGCCTGCTCAGAGAGGCAGCAGCCAACATCATTCCTAAGCTGTCCTGTTTCAGTCCCCTGTCCTACAAGACTCTTAGCTTAGTCACTGAAATGTTTCTAGCCCCTGTAGAAACCAAAGAGTTCTTCAAACATCAGGAAGCAAAGGCAAACATCAACAGGCCAGTGTTTATAAACTTCGCATATGTACCCGTCATTCTCTCCCACAAATCCCAGGCTACTTCCTCTTGGATTTCATTCTGTGTAGACTGCCTGTCAGCACTGGCTAAGCCTGGTTTATGTTCCAGATCTCCCCGAGCACATGCGGGAGGGTGTTGATAAATGGAGAAAGCCATCAAATGATCATTTGCACATGGGTTGAAAAAACAGCTTGTGAAACCTTTCAGCAGCTAATGATGGAAAGGAATAATGACCCTGTGGGCTTAATGTTCTGGGGTAGGGAATGTTGAGCCATGGCCATAGCTCAATGCCGCACTGAACATACACGCATACAAAGGCTTTTTATCCAGTACGTGCTTCCCCCAGAACATAAGCAAACAGCACTGAATGAGTAGGGCTGTATTCTGCTTGCCTTAGTATGTGGCTAATTTGACTGGCTTCTGTGGGACCATTTGGGTGTGCAAGGAAGGCAGGATTCAACTTCACATTCTCCCAGGCCAAGATTCCATTTACCCATTTAAGCAATGACCTCCCCACCCCAAGGGGCCAGCTCCCATTCTCCCCTTTTACATCCCTCCTGAAAAATCCACTTCTCCCAGGAGAGTTCATCAACCCACATTGATACAGTGCCATCAATGGCCCTATTGTTTTAATTCAAAAAACCTAAATTATCATCATCATCCTGGTCTCTCATTGAGCTCCTCGCTTGTCAGATTGTAAACTTCTTGAGGCAAGGACCATGTATTCATTGACAAGGAAATATGGTCTTGTGGCTAAGATACTTGGCTGGTACTCAGGTGGATCTGGGTTCAGTTGCTGGCTGGTAGACAGGAAGAATGGCTCAGTTAGGTTGCTAGCCAGGAAACCCAGTTTTAATTCTTTGCTCTGCCACAGATTTGTTCTGTGACCTTAGGTAAGTCATTTAATCTATTTGTGCATTCATTTCCCCACACATGTTACAGACAATAAGAATATTTCCCTACCTCACAGGGATGCTGTAAGGATATGCTTTCTGAGGTGCTTGGATAATGCAGTGATGGGAGACATACAAGCATGTGAATAGTTAGGTGGACCACCCAGTGTACAATGTCAGCACTTCCACACTAAATAACGAGAGCCACCTCTGCAGCATGTGAGGAGTATTTTCAGTTTCTGTGAACTGTGTATTGGTTTCAAACAGAGTACGGCACCCAGGCATGGGGGTCGATTTTAAACCTTTAAACTAGCAAATAATTAAAATGGACTTTCTGAAGGCTCCTACAATGCAAAGAGGAGAAATACCTTCAGTGCCCCTATCCCACTAAATAGCCACAAGCTACAAAATGTTTAATATTGCTCATCAGATCTTCCCCCCTGTCTTTTTTGGGGTGCTCTTGACGATAACCTGACCAAGATGGTGATAGTGACTGTGAAATGGTCAGGGAGATTAGAGAGGCTATAAAAATAAAAAACTCAATAATAACGGGGGATTTCAACTATTCCCATATTGACTGGGTACATGTCACCTCAGGATGGGATGCAGAAATACAATTTCTTGATACCTTAAATTATTGCTTCTTGGAGCAGGTAGTTCTGGAACCCACAAAAGGAGAGGCCATTTCTTGATTTAGTGTTATGTAGAGCACAGGATCTGGTCCAAGAGGTCCAATAGCTGAACTCCTTGGTAATAGTGACCATAACATAATAAAATTTAACATCTCTGTGGGGTGAAAAACACCAAAACAGCCCACCATGGTAGCATTTAATTTCAGAAAGGGAAACTACGCAAAAATGAGGAAGTTAGTGAAGCAGAAATTAAAAGGCACAATGCCAAAAGTGAAATCCCTACAAGCTGCATGGAAACTTTTTAAAGACACCATAATAGTGTCTCAATTTAAATGTATACCCCAAATTAAAACATAGTAACAGACCAAAAAAGTGTCACCATAGCTAAACAAGAAAGTAAAAGGAGCAGTTAGAGGTAAAAAGGCATCCTTTAAAAAGTGGAAGTTAAATCCTATTGAGGAAAATAGAAAGGAGCATAAACTCTGGAAAGTGAAGTGTAAAGAGATAACTAGGAAGGCCAAAAAAGAATTTGAAGAACAGCTAGCCAAAGACACAAAAAGTAACAGCAAATTTTTTTTTAAGTACATCAGAAGCAGGAAACCTGCTAAACAACCAGTAGGGCCACTGGACGATCGAGATGCTAAAGGAGCACTCAAGGACAATAAGGCCATTGCAGAGAAACTAAATGAATTCTTTGCATCAGTGTTCATGGCTGAGGATGTGAGGGAGATTCCCAAACCTGAGCCATTCTTTTTAGGTGACAAATCTGAGGAACTATCCCAGGATTGAGGTGTCAGAGGAGGTTTTGAAACAAATTGATTAATTGAATAGTAAGTCAGCAGGACTAGATGGTATTCTCCCAAGAGTTCTGAAGAAACTCAAATGTGAAATTGCAGAACTACTAACTGTAGTTTGTAACCTATCATTTAAATCAGCTTCTGTACCAGATGACTTGAGGATTGCTAATGTGACATCAATTTTTAAAAAAGGCTCCAGAGGCAATCCTGGCAATTACAGGCTGATAAACCTAATGTCAGTACTGGGCAAATTGGTTGAAATTATAGTAAAGAACAGAATTATCAAACACATAGATGAACGTGATTTGTTGGGGAAGAGTCAATATGGGTTTTGTAAAGGGAAATCATGCCTCAATCTACTAGTATTCTTTGAGGGGGTCAACAAGCACATGGACAAGGCAGATCCCGTGGATACAGTGTACTTAGATTTTCAGAAAGCCTTTGACAAGGTCCCTCACCAAAGGCTCTTAACCAAAGTAAGGTATCATGGGATAAGAGGGAAGGTCCTCTCATGGATCAGTAACTGGTTAAAAGGTAGGAAACAAAGGGTAAAAATAAATGGTCAGTTTTCAGCATGGAGAGGGGTAAATAGTGTGTTCCCTGGGGTCTCTACTGGGACCAATATTGTTCAACATATTCATAAATGATCTGAAACAGTGAGGTGGCAAAATTTGCAGATGATACAAAACTACTGAAGATAATTAAATCCAAAGCAGACTGCAAAGTTACAAAGGGATCTCACAAAACTGGTGACTGAGCAACAAAATGGCAGTTGAAATTCAATGGAATGCACACTGGAAAACATAATTCCAACTATACATGTGAAATGATGGGGTCTAAATTAGCTGTTACCACTCAAGAAAGATTTTGGAGTCATTGTGGATAGTTCTCTGAAAACATCCTCTCAATGTGCGGCGGCAGTCAAAAAAAGCTAACAGAACATTGGGAATCGTTAGGAAAGGAATAGATAAGATAGAAAATATAATATTGCATATATATCAATGGTACACCCACATCTTGAATACTGCATGCAGATGTCGTCACCCCATCTCAAAAAAAAATATTGGAATTGGAAAAGGTTCAGAAAAGGGCAACCAAAATGATATGGGGTATGGAATTGCTTCCATATGAGGAGAGTTTAATAAGACTGGGACTTTTCAACTTGGAAAAGAGATGACTAAGGGGGATATGATAGAGGTCTATAAAATGATGACTGGTGTGGAGAAAGTAAATAAGGAAGTGTTCTTTACTCCTTCTCATAACACAAGAACTAGAAGTCACCAAATGAAATTAATAAGCAACAGGTTTAAAACAAACAAAAGGAAATATTTCTTCACACAATACAGTCAACCTGTGGAACTCTTTGACAGAGGATGTTGTGAAGGCCAAGACTATAACAGGGTTCAAAAAAGAACTAGATACGTTCAAGGAGGATAGGTCCATCAATGGCTATTAGCCAGGATGGGCTGGGATGGTGTCCCTAGCCTCAGTTTGCCAGAAGTTGGGAATGGGCAACAGGGGATGGATCATTTGATGATTACCTGTTCTGTTCATTCCCTCTGAAGTACCTGGCATTGGCCACTGTCAGAAGACAGGGTACTGGGCTAGATGGACCTTTGGTCTGACCTAGTGTGGCCATTCTTAAGTTCTTATGAATCTGTTCTGGTTCTTAGTCTCATCGTCATGGTATCTCAGCACCACTGAAGGATATCTGAGAGAACCATTGACCATGAGATTGTGAAAGAGCCAAGTCTGTTCATCTGCAGAATATTTTTTTAGTCCTTCCTCGAGTCAGAAGGTAGCCCGCCTCTCCTAGCATGGTATTCAAGAACCAGTGCAATAAGGACTTTGTTAAGAGGGCTGATCGACTTGGGTGTCCTACGACTGGCAAAACTCAGACAGAGGCGTATCTAGAATAACACAAGAACACTGCCTGGCCAGTTATATCTAAGGTGGTAAGTGCTCAAACATGACAGTGAGGATATATATACGCTATATAAATATATAGGCTATATATATATGGGCTATATAAATGCCTAGGCAGATAAACAGAGTAGCTACAGGAACTTAGGGCAAGACTTATGCATATATGTCTGAAATTTTCAGACGTGACTATTGATTTTGGGTGCCTCAAGCTTTTGGTGCCCACCTTAAAGTGTGATTGTTGGAGGGTGGATGCTCAGCTTCACCTGTAAACTTAGGTGCCTTTTTAAGGTGCTTCAAGTTGAGTGCCCTCCCCCTCCCCCCAAAAGGCACCAAAAATTACTGGTCTCTTCTGAAAGCTGAGTGTCATGTATTGAATCATCCTATGGGCTGTATATGTTGACATCAGGTGCACTTGCTATTGGTCTGCAAACTGGTGCTTGCAACTACACTCAACCTCCTACCCAGTTCTCGCTCCCTGCTTGGTATGAGGGTCTTCTTTCTCAAACACGCTAGGTTGTGGAACAATTAACACTTTCACAATGCTAAATATCTCTTTTTTTTTAAATTGGTCACAACCCCTTTATTTTTCTAATCTAAACCTATTTAAAAATGGTGTTCTGAAACCCACGGCAACCAAGTGCTACATTAAATTTCCTACCCTAGAATGTGCTCAGCGACTAATACAAAGGCATTGAGTCAATATGGGTTGGTGGAGGTGGGGGAAGGGACTTTGATTGTGGGATCTGAAAGGTATTAGCAGATTTTCGGTATTACATGATGGTGTATTTCCTGAGGGACTAGAGGGGTATGTTTGCAGTAACTGTAAATAGTGAAGAGGAAATAGCTGCAGGTTAATCCATAAACGGGATAGGTAACGTTAATATAAAAACCCAAACTTATCTGCACCAGCAGTTTAAATGGCACTTTCTGTGAAAAGCTGCTGGAACTGAGCCAGCCGAACAAATCTGCTATATAAACCGCTGCACTGTTTACCTTAGAAGGCTGGAGGGTGCACACTAACTCCTGTGTCACACAAAGAAGGAAACTCACTTGGCCTCAGATCAAGTTCTCGCTCCAGTGCGTACCTCTGCGTTTAACCCCTTTAAAGCCATATTTGTGTCAAAAATGTAATATTAGAGATCTAAAAAAAAACCACCTAGGAACTTGCCACCCACACATGTATGCGTACTGGTCCTTCTGCAGCTCAAATCTCATTTCTTCCCCCGGGGTAACAGCACTAACCGCGACACATTTTGGAAAGCAACTGGATCAGAAAAATACTTCCCTCCAAGTAACGCTGGGCACTTTTGCTGCAGGCTCATTTGTGAGGAGAGAGGCAAGATGAGGACAGTTAGTTTTGGGAGGTTTTATTTAAATGTGAGTATTTTCTGCCTTACATGAAAAGAAATCCATAAGAATGCTGCTGAAATGGGACAGTGGTATGGGATGTCAGGGGCTCATCAATATCGGTGACAAGGTTCCGAATGATAAATGTTTACTTTGCAAGAAGAAAGAAAAAACAATTGGAATTAATACAAAAACTATTCACACCTTCCTGGGATCCCGAACTGTGAACAAGTGTCTGATGGCATAAAAGTAAATATGAACTATGGGTCATAGGACTAAGAGTCAGGAGACTGGGGTTTGCATCCCAGTTCTGTAATTGAGATTTATTGGGCTTAACTTTCCCTCTCTCTACCCCTGTTTGCCCATCTTCAAAATACAGATAAGAACCTACCCTTTTACACTGCTTTTAGATCTTCAGATGGATACATGCACTAAAAAAGTGCAAAGTACCAAAATGTAATAAACTGCTATGATTTAAAACACTCCTATCAGCTACTAGTCATCTATTTAAACTTTCATTTTCATGTTTATTGGGAAGCTGATCAAGATCCCCAAGTGTCTGTCTAGTCCCTCTGTCACGACCAACTTGGGCTGGGTTCAACCCAGCAACTCAGAAAAATGGTTATAGGTCCTATAGATCCAAAAGGGGAGGAGGTGGAGCCCTGAGCAAGAGAATCCAATAAAAAGCAGCTTGTGTTTGTTTTAGATAGAAGCTGCTGAATCGAACTGTAGTCTCCTGTAGATTGGCCTTAACAAAGGAGTATTCAAGGAAAAACCACATGACTCTAAGGAAGCCATTTTGCCTACAACATTTTCCAGGATACTCATTTCAGCGTTTGCATGTTAGCCAGAACTGCTGAAACAACTCATTCAAAAGATCCCAAAACCAGGATATTTAAAGGAGAGACAAACTGGGAGTGATTTGAAGTCAGCTTGCAGAACAGATTGGCACAGAAACACAAATTCACCTGTCTCCTCTATCCAATGGGTGATTCACATAGTTGCAATCCACTGCACCCGTCTCTTATTCAGCTGTTTAAGAGTCACCCTTCTCCGCTTCCTGCATTCACAGTGCACAATCTGTGTAAAAGTCTACATGGAGCTCTCCACAATGTCTCCCCCTTACTAGGAAGGCTGACAACTGGCTATCAGCGCAGCAATGGCAGAGGTATGGGACTGGTCCAGCCAAGTGCAAAGCACCAACAACAAGGTGTTGAGCTCTCTCGGCGCCCACCCATATTAAAAGCTGGGAGGACACTGAGCATCTCAACAGGATCAGGTCCTGTAACAGCATTCTGTTTGCCTAACCCAGTGCCAATTGCCCTTATTTAGAAGGGACAAGCCAGGCAGTTGGTTTTAAAATAAGAACATATTCTTTGACCCCTCAGGAAGTTCAGCTCATCCAATGTTGTTTCAACGGGTTACGAGGCATGTACTTATCTTTCCAAACGTGCCCATCAGATCATAACTTCCAAATGTCATCCTCTGCGTCTCGGCCTCCTGGTGTATTAAGTAATGGAGCATAAAAGGGTGCCATATGCCAAGTTTTAAGAGACTATAATTTGAGCTGAATGTCAGTTTCAATAACTGTTGTTCAAAGGCTCCATGATGAGCTTAATTCAGAGTTATTAACTTATTACACAGATCCTGCAATCTTCTTCTATAAAAAGGAAGCAATCTACGAGGACAGAGGTAAAAACATTTCTCTCCCCCTCCCCCTATGTTAAATAATGCTTGCAGTTAACATAATTACATAATGGCTTCCTCCCATATCATCTCCCCTGTCAAAGCAGCCATACAGGAGAGACAATAACCCAGATAGATAGTGGGAATCTTCTAAAATTATTCCCCCCAAGGTCTGGTTTCAATGCCAACTTGGACTAGAGCTAGTATTCAGACTGTTTTGACCATCGTGGGCTAGGGAGAGGTAAGGTTTAGCTATATTCCATATAAGGACCCTACTCATCCCGACAGAATTTTTTTGGCTCGTTCCTTTCATTAATCTAGCGTCATGCTTATAAAAAGGTCCAGGGCTGACTGATTGGAAGACTGAGTCCTCTGTGCACAGAACAGTTAAAATACAGGCAACTGCAGTGCAGGCTTCCCTCATGCAGGCGTAGGGGGACTGGACACTGGACTTGGAGTCACAAGACCTTGGGTGCTATTCTCAGCTCTACCAGTGATCTGCTGTGTGACTCTGGAAAAGCCGCTCCTCATCTCTGTGCCTGTTAACCCTCCCAGCCATTGTCTGACCTATCTATTTAAATTGTAAGCTTTTGGAGGCAGGGTCTGTTTTTTTATATGCATTTGCACAGTGCTTATCACAATGGGGACTCCGCTCTTGAATACAGCCTCTAGGCGCTACTGTACTACAAATAGGCCTCAGTGAAGTGAATGGTATTTCAGCACATACTAAGTGCTTTGCTGATTAGAGAGGGACTTGCACACATCATAGAATATCAGGGTTGGAAGGGACCTCAGGAGGTCATCTAGTCCAAACCCCTGCTTAAAGCAGGGCCAATTCCCAATTTTTGCACCAGATCCCTAAATGGCCCCCTCAAGGATTGAACTCACAACTCTGGGTTTAGCAGGCCAATGCTCAAACCACTGAGCTATCCCTCCCCGCTTGCTGTGCTGAATGAGGGCTCTAAAATTATGGTACAGTTCCTAAATAGACTGGTTTTCAAAGGTGAATTAGGGATTATAAGAGGCTGGTAAAAATCAACTACCTAGACTTGAACTGAAAGCCCTGAAGCAAAAGCAAGAAATTCAGGCCAGCTAAGCTAGCTGGGGTTGCTGCATGTCATTCATTAATTATCATTAAGGAAAAAGGTAAGATTATCTAGAGGAAGTTATGGGACAGAAATAAATCACAATCTCAAGGATTGGAGCTGAACAAAAAAAACAGAGGTAAATTAATTAACTACGTGTGTTTTGCTGATCACAAGAAAGCTTTTAGCTCAGTCTCTGGGTAGAGAGCAGGGATTAATATGAATTATCTAGCTCCAATTAAATTGCTTCAGAACAAGGAACAGTGAGATTGAATGGGTCTATTTGGAGATTACATAACTTCTGTTGAAGATGCTCAAATCACTTAGGGAACTTCTATGGCCTTTATTATACAGGTCAGATGGATTATATTTGTCCCTTATGGCCTTAAGATCTCTGAATCTAACGTGTTGTTGTACCCTAACTCTCTACAGCAGGGGTTCTCAACCTTTTTCTTTCTGAGCCCCCCCCAGTGCTATAAAAACTCCATGGCCCACCTGTGCCACAATAACTGGTTTTCTAAAAGCCAGAGCTGGCGTTAGGGGGTAGCAAGCAGGGCAATTGCCTGGGGCTCCATGCCAAAGGGGCCCCCACGAAGCTACGTTTGGCTTCAGCTTCGGGTGGCAGGGCTCAGGGCCCCAGACTTCAGCCCCATGTGGTGGGGCTTCGGCTTTCTGCCCTCGGCCCCAACAAGTCTAACACTGGCCCTGCTTGATGGACCCCCTGAAACCTGCTCGCAGCCCCCCAGTGGGCCCCAGACCCTGGTTGAGAACCACTGCTCTACAGCAAAAGAACATATGAAGACAAAACTTAGAGGTGAGGCAGCTCCATATGCTACTCAGTGCTGAGCACAACCTGTAAAAATTAAGTAAAAATTTCAACACACACCCACAGCAGCATGTATCAAGCTGAGAAAAGAGACACTCTCAGCAATTACCTAGACTCTCAAGAATGAAACTGAAAGTAGCCAATGGATCTGTGAACTCACCAAGAAAGCCGATTCCCAGGCTACCATGACCACCAGGTTCTGGAATTATCATACCAAACAATGGCAGAGAAAGCTTAGTGGTGAAAGAACAAGAGTGACAAAGATCAGAAGCTGGTATAGTGCATATAATTCATGTCACGAAGAAGGACCGGAGTCATCATGCTGGTTGCAAAGCTCTACTGAGCATTCAGCTCTCATTAAAGTGCATACCTTTAAAATGTGATTTAAATTATGCACATGCTTGAAGCCATTTCACACACTTTTAGTTAGGCCCGTGCTTAAGTGCTTTGATGGATCAAGACCCAAATACTGAAGTCCTTAATTATGCACTGGCATTAGTAAGTAGTTTTGTCCCCCACCCCAGAGTAAGGGCTGAGTAAAAAAGGAATAAGAATTTCAGGACTTGGCCTCAGGTAGACCTGGAGTATCACAAATGGTGGGATTCAAGTGGAGAAAATTTTCAAAGGCTTTACCAGCAATGCGTTCAGAAGATGGGCAAATAAATCATTTGTGCAGTAACACTATGGGGAAGAAAAGTCAGGGAGTTACACGACAGAAGCATTGAATATTATCTTTGGTTTGTTTTAAGTTTTGCCAAAATCTGAATTTTTAAACAAAAATGGTAAGACAAATTTTTTTCTTCATATTTTCCCATAGAGCGCTGGTTGGATTTCAAACTTGTTGGATTTCAAAGTTATAAAAGAGGGGGAAAAATCCAAAAACAAATCACAAAGTTTTTTTTCCCATCCAGCCCCAAGTGAAGGAGTTAAACAAAACTGAGGGAGATGGGAAAAAGCAGAGAGCCTTCAGACCTGGAAAGATTTACAAACAGGGATCCAGTTTCTTGCCATAGATCTCGGTTAGCAGAGGAGTCCTCTTATTTGTAAAACCTCTTGAAACAGGTTTTAAAGAGTCCTTTGGACAATAGCTTTCTTTGGACCATTACAGAAGACACAAGGTCCCCAGTTCTTCCTAATAAAAGGCTGCATGCCCCAACTAAGCTCAAATTAACGCTTAACCTTTGTCCAGGATATTGACAGGCTTTATACAGTTCCCACTCAAGATAGAGCTGGTCTGTTTAAGGAAGTGAACACCTACAGGGTAAGTAAGTGCTCAATAGCAGTCATGACCACCCAGCGTAAATATTTGCCCTTTTAACAGTCTGCAAATCTGTGAACAATATCCATATTCCTTCCATTAAGCAGTCACCTTATTTAACCAGGGAACTCCTGAAGATTAAACATTAACAAAATTTCTGTGTGTCCTCAAACTGATTGGGCCTGGAATAATGTTATCCAAGAGATCCCCAGTTCTGCTGACTGATTAAATTGATACTGAAAAAGGAGTGAATTAATATGGCAACTGATTTTAAGTTATAAGCTCAAGATAGGTTTGCTGAGAATTTGGGCTGAGTTTTGAGAGAACTGTGATTATTGCAGGTATTAAATATTCTTGTTATTGCTGCTCTGTCATCCCCCCCGACCCTGTCCCCCCCAGACACACACACACTTTGGCTTGTTTGTTTCACACCCCTGTTCGGTCTTGTCTTTTATGGTTTGACCCTGTAAAATTAAAATCAATGGGACTCTTGCACTGACTTTAGTAGTTTTTTGATATTTACTATATATGTTTGTACAGTACCTAGCACAATGGGGACCAAACCTGGATGACGTTTTTAGGTGCTACCACTACATCAGGTGTGGCCAAGCCACGGCTCATGAACCACATGGGCTCTTTTATAGTTAAAGTGCAGCTTGCGGAGCCCCCCATGCCTCCCTCCATTCTCCACCTACCTGACTGGGGAGGTGGGGGAGAGCAGCTCGGGCTTCTGCCCCGCGGTGGGGTGGTGGGGCTAGGGGCTTCTGGGCAGAAGCCCCGCGCCTGGGTAGGCACACCCTGCGGGGCAGGGAGTGCATGTCTTGCAGCTCTTGAACTTCTGAAGCTTGGCCACCCCTGCACTGTATCAATCATCATCAGAACCAAGTTATGATTTTAGGTGGAAGCCAAGAGAAGTTCCCATGGCATTGATTCAGAGATGGGCTTGAATCGATATCCCAGATCTGAACACACTTGAATGTAGTGAATCAGGCTCATTCTTACTCAAAGCCAGAAACACACCTGGGTGGCTTTGGTTGACAGTGCCTTTGAATTTCTGGTTTGTCCAAACACAGGATGTTTGTGTGCACATGGACCAAAACCAGATGAAGGAGTCTGCTTGCAACCCTGCAGCCTTAATGAACTGTGATTTGCACAGCTCATCTTGGGAGTCCTAAAATAAAAAGGAAAAGACTTAATGAAATCAGTGGCCTGCCTGGTAAAGAAACCAGCTGGGAAAGCAATCTTAGTGCTGTCATTGTGTGAACAGGTTCCTGGAAAGATAAAAGTCTCTCCTGCACAACATGGTAGCTAGTTGATCAGCAAGAGATGCTTCCATATCTGTCCACAGAACCATCAACTTGGCATTTAATGCCTTTAGACTCCCACGCATTCATTATGCAGATGAACATGGGCCACTCACTCTGCCATATCACTAAGGAAACTAGAAGAACCATCACAGAACAGGAACAGCCTGCCAGATGTAACTGAGGCAGAATGTCTACTGACATATGTAGGCAGAATGTCACACATATGTTACTTTAGCTGACTGCCTGTAGAAGGGGATGGGAAGAATCACTGGTCTTCCAACATATCTGCTTTGCAGAAGGGATAATAGGAAGATGTTGTGTATAAAGATGTTGTATGTGTCCGTCCGTCCGTCCATTCTTTCTAAGCAAGGCATGGAAATGACACTTTTTTTTAAATGGCTAGCTCCAGTGCTCTCTCATTTTCAGTAAGTTATAGGAGCAGAAATCTCAGACTTTCCCAACATTAATAATGTCTGGTTAACCAGTCAGTGCTCACAGTGTATATGGCCATGCTACAACATGTTATCTACTTTGGACTGTTCTAAAAAAGTATTAAAGCTGGGAGGTTTGGGGGAGAGAGGCTGGGCAGGTTTATTTTTCCCTCTGGTGAAATGTTATTTTCAAAGGTTTTCCTATAAAATCTGAGTGCCAGTACTAAGAAAAAAATCTTTTCTTAGACATGAGGATTAATAGGGAAACTGAGGAGTGCTTGGATTATCCCGTCTTTCCAGTCCTATTCTAGTCTTGTCAATCCAAATAAAGCCAAGCCCCCACAGTGCAGGGGAATGGAAGATGCTCCACAGAAAATAACTCCCTTTTATACCAGATAAAATTGATACATTGCTCAGCCGTGGTGCCCCTGGTGTTTACCCAATTATGTGTGTTTATAGTACATTTAGATGCCAAACTCAGCTGTATGGGATTGCTGACCGAACAATAAAACATGCATTAAAAAAACAACAAACAAAAAACCACCGATGAACCAGGCTGCATTACTGTTATCTTGACCCCTGGATTTCTCAGGGTGATCCATTCTCAGTTTAACTCCCTGGTTTTAATATATAAGAAGTTCAGCTTAAGTTTCTAATCTCTTACCAGCTTGGTTAAACAAGCATGGGAGAGAACAGACTAAATACATGCACTTCCAGGAGCTCTCATTTCAAGTAGATCCCCACCACAGGGGAAAGCTCCAAGAAAGAAGAGTCTGGAAAGCCACACCTTTAATACAGACTAACACGGCTGCTACTCTGAAACCTTTAAACAGGTGTCTCATTTGTTCACAAGGAGCAAGAGTGAGCTATATAACTACAGCCCTAGAGCCATACAAAAATAATAATAAACTGATTTTCATCACCAATAGGGAGGAAAGGAAGGTCATGTTTATACGGGTTTGCAATAACGCAAAACTTTTTCACGCTCTCCTTCAAATTAGCAAAGTTTCTGCCAGAAGAGACAGTTTTAGCCTTGCAATATGTCTGTGAGGAAGGTAAATGTCGTTATCCCTACTACACTGATGGGTAAACTGAGGCACAGAGTGAACGTGACTTACCTGAAGCCCGCAGAGCTAGGCATAAAACTCAGATCTCCCAACTCTCAACCCCATGCATTAGCCTCAAGACCCTGCACACCTTATAGGAAAGCAAAATGGTGTTTACGCATTTGCATAGCTCAAGAACTCACCCTGCAGACAGACATCTGATTGGTGGTGAGGGTACCAGTCTTGTCAGAGCAGATGACAGAGGTGCAGCCCAGCGTTTCCACTGAAGGAAGGCTCCTCACAATAGCATTCTTCTTGGCCATGCGGCGCGTGCCCAGTGCCAGACAAGTGGTGATGACAGCAGGGAGACCCTCAGGGATGGCAGCCACAGCCAAGGCCACAGCAATCTTGAAATAGTAGATAGCGCCACGAAACCAAGAGCTGCCGTGGACGGGGTCACTGAAGTGACTGATATTGATGACCCAGACAGCTACACAGACCACAGAAATGACCTTGGAGAGTTGCTGGCTGAACTCATCCAGCTTTTGTTGCAACGGGGTCTTCTCTGGCTCAGTTGCAACCATCTGATTCCTGATCTTCCCAATTTCTGTGTATACCCCAGTAGCAATGACGACTCCAACAGCCTTACCAGCTGCAATATTGGTACCCTGGAAAAGAAGTCATTTGTATGTACAGAATATACAAATATTAGATCTTTAGGCTTAAAGCAGCAAATGGGTAGCTCACTGTGTAGGGAGAGAAGAGGGCCTACCAATTAGAGTACAGGATTTGGAGTCAGGACTCCTGGGTTCTTTCCTGAGACCTGTCACTGAGTTATTGTTCAATTTCTCTCCAGCCTGGACCCAATAACTCCTGTTTCCTGTGACCCCTTGACAGGCCTTTCTACTTTTGGTGATATCCCACCAAACCTAAACAGGGGTTTCTCCAGACCTATCACTAGCTACTGAGTCTTCTGCGGTCTTCAAGATTGTGGTTTGGAGCTTTTTTAAGTTAGAAGCATCTCCAGATGTAATGCACACCCTTTACTCTTAAGGAGCATAGAAAAGTTGAAGACGCTTGGTCCAGTAGAAACTACTAAACAAAAGGACTGCCCCCGTCCCTCCCCAGACCCCTTTTTAATGGATTTTAAGGTATAACAGTCTTGCTTCACAAATTTTTATGACCAGTTTTGTTCAAAGAGGGTAAGAGAAATTGGACAGTGAGTCAGTGACAGGTTTCAGGAAAGAACCTAGGAGTCCTGACACCTCATCCTGTACTCTAATTGGCAGGCTACATTCTTTCCCTGCACAATGAGCTACCTGTTTCCTGCTTCAGGTTCAAAAGTTGGTAACAAAACCTCATATATAAACTCCTCCAAATCTGGCAAAATGTTCAATTGTTTTAAATAACCCCTAATCTTTATAAGATGAAGCAAAACCTCATGTTGCAAACACCTTTGAATTTTGGAGCATTCAAATTCCGCACTCTGAGTCCATCTCTAGTTTTCCTGTTTGAGGGTTGTTTGCACCTCACAAGTTTCAAGTTACCACTTGGGACTAACAAAAAAAAAAATCCTGAAGAAAAGCAAAAATCAGATGAATCTACAGAGCTTTGCTTGCTTTTGCAATGAAGTCATGAAAAGGAGTGAGTTAGCATCCATATTCCAGCCTTAGGCTGCTTCACATTGGCCCAACTCTATCAACTGTTTTACACCAATATAGCGTTACTTCTTATTGAGCCTGGGGGGAGCAGGAGGGGAATCAGAACCCATGGGTCCTGCATGTTTAATCACGAACACCTGTAACGCCTCTAGTCCATGATTTCAGATGAAAACCAGAAACACAAAGGCTGAGACTTTAAAGGAGTATAAGTAGGGCCCTACCAAATTCATGGTCCATTTAGGTCAATTTCACAGTCACAGGATTTTAAAAATTATAAAATTTCATGATTTCAGATATTTAAATTTGAATTTCATGATGATGTAATTGTACGGGTCCTGACCCAAAAAGGGGTGAGGAGGAGGGGGGGGGGTCGCAAGGTTATCATAGGGGGTTGTGGAACTACTACCCTTACTTCTGTGCTGCTGCTGATGGTGGCGCTGCCTTCAGAGCTGGGCAGCCAGAGAACGGTGGCTGCTGGCCGGAAGCCCAGCTCTGAAGGCAGAGCCGCTGGCTTGATATAGTATTACCACCCTTACTTCTGCGCTGCTGCTGGCAGGGCACCGCTTTCAGAGCTAGGTGCCCAGCCAACAGCCGCCGCTCTCCGGCCGCCCAGCTCTGAAAGCAGCGCAAAAGTACGGGTGGCAATACTCCCTAAATTACCTTGCAACCCCCTTTTGGGTCAGGACCCCCAGTTTGAGAAACACTGGTCTCCCCTGTGAAATCCGTATAGTATGGGGTAAAAGCACACAAAAGACCAGATTTCATGGTCCATGACGCGTTTTTCATGACTGTGAATTTCGTAGGGTCCTAAGTATAAAGGAGTTAGGTGCCAAAACTCAATGGGCTGCCCTCTTTGAAAAAATCTCCGCCACAAACAGTAAAGTGAGAACTGCCCCAGTGAATAAGCCTTTGTGGAATATCCTTTCACTAGTCGCGTAGGTTGTAATGCTGTGCGGGGGGAAGTTTGAAGCTAGTCACCTCTAGCGTGCCTCCAATATGTTGAATTCAGTGATTCTGCCACAACCCATGACGACTGCAAATGGAACTGAGGGTCTGGCTTGCTTGGGGGTGATTTTTGTTCTCAGCCTCATTTTAAAAGAAACATTAATAAAAAAACAAACCCACTTGGTTCAGGGGTACAAATGTCTCTCAAAGACCAAAGGGACCTACAGGGTTGGCATACCTCAGATCGTCACAAGGATACAAGACCCAGATCTATGACATGGCCATTGTGAAATTCCCATCCAGTTATTCCTTTGACAGGACTCTTTACTGCAGCACAACCAAGACTCAGATGCTCCTGGTCCAGTGAGTAGATGACAGGCCAACTTTTGACAACATGTAAACTGTTAAGGGTGGGATTTTTTAAAAGCATTCAGCATTGGCCTGACTCTTTTCCCATTGACTTTAACAGCAGCAGAATTAGGCCAGCACTGAACACTTAGGAAAAATACCACCTTAAATTGTCCGTGTCCTTTGGTGAATAGTAATTATCCTGTATTACACTTTACTGCTCAAAAACATATATACTTTGATACCTGCCTGTGAGGTTCTTTACCCTGGGGCTGTTTCTACAAGACCCAAGAGAGGAGGTGACGGATGTGAAACAACTTACAGAGAAAAGCATGTTCTTCTTGTCCTGATTGACAGCCCTGGGGTCAGGAATCGGGTCAGTGTGTTTAATCACAGACACAGATTCACCTGTAGAGACAAAAGGAGGGAGAAAAAAAACATTTACAGGGTTTCCTACTGAGATTCTCAACACAGATCCAGTTCCAGCAAAGGCTTCTATTAGGGTGGATTAGAAGCTTCTGTTGGTGACAATACATAGCCTTGAAAATAGATCTTTGGCACTAGGTCATTTTGTTTGGACATTCATCAATGAGCTGTTACAGCTGGTCCATACATCTGTTCACTATGGAGAGAATAGTCATAGGAAAATAACTAGCTTGAACTCAAGTGAAAATTACAAGAGCTAAAAAGCTGCTAAGGTAACAGCATACCCTAACAGGGTTAGGTCAACATTTTGAGCCAGAAAATGTAAAGTTTGGCACCTAACTCCATATTTAGGCATCTGAACAGCCTGATACAAGTTGGCAAACTCAAGTCCCTGATCTCACCCACCAATTGCTGCCCTCCTCACACTCCAGCGATAACAGCACTGCTGTCTGAATTATTGTGGTTTGTATTGTAGTTGCATCTGGAGGCCCCAGCCCCACTGGGCTAGGCATGGTACAAACACAGACAAAAGTTTTTCCGGATTCCAGACAGGTTTTAACTGCCACCAACTAACCGGTGAAGACTTCTACAGAGAAACTGGTACCAGAGACCAAGTGTTGTTCTGGTGAATCTCAGCCAGAGTTGCTTCTTGGCATTAATTGTGTGAGGAGATAGTCAAATGGAACAAGGATTAGCTTTTTGTGGGTGGGGTCTGAAGGGCTCAAAAACTAATCCTAAATTGTGGGGTGCTTCGCAACAGCAGGAAAACATTACTCATCAGAGTGACAGTGAAGATTATACTATCTATTTTTCTATTTTGAAGATATCATGAAAAAAAAAAGACTTCTAAAATTAAATACTCTTTAGTCCAAAAATCTCCTTTTGCATCTTGTAAGGAACAGTCCTGCATTGGCATGGAAACTGGCTACATTACTACTACTGATTATTTATTTAGTCATGGACCAGGATCCCATTGTGATAGGCACCGTACAAACACGGATGAAAAGATGGTTCCCTGCTCCAGGAAGCTTACAACAGCCAAGACTTCCAAACTTTGAAGAAAAGCCCCTCTCCTCAGGACACAAGAATCAAAATCAGAGGCAACAGTTCCACTTATTCAAGGACAACTCAAAGCCAGTCAACGGCCTCAAGAGGAGATGGAATCCCTTGGGCGATGTAATGAAAGCATCGAGAGTGCTTCTCCTGAAGGTCTTTATTTTGTGCTCTGAGCACAAAAATAATTTTGTTCTGCAAGGTGACAGGAGATGCAGCAGAGGGAGAAAGTTCACTTAGCACAAAACCTGTGTTATTTATGTGTCGGGGAGACTGTGCTGGTGTCCTTGTAGATTTAATTTCTCCAATTGTTTTCCCTTCCCTTTTGCCATTTCCTAAACTAATGAATTTTTAAAATCATGTCAAAAGGAGATTTTCAGTTTAGACTAATGGTTCATCTAAATAGAAAAGAAAGGAAACTTCCATTTTCCCCTGATAGCAGTGATATAATGTTTAAAGCTAATATGTAATATTTCAAACACTTCTTTAATCCATATTTAAAAAAAAAATCCCCTCCCCTCAATGACAACATCTGATTCTAGCAAATATCACACATCTGAAATGAATAACTCTTTAATTGCTACACAACAAGATAGACATGAATCAAGCAATATTTGCTTTCAAGCCACAGTTCAGTACCTGTGTAAGACAGCAACATACCCTGTTCTGCAGTAAAATGGGTAGCCATCATTAATATGAGGCTTGAGTCTTAACAAAATCTCACACATTTTCAAGATTTTGGGCACTTCCTGCTGAGAGTCAGCTGTGGTCCACTGGTCTGAGTATGAGACATGGAGCCAGAATCTCCTGAGTTCTAATCCCAACTCTGCCACTGGTTCCCTTTCTGGGCAAGTCACATAGTCCTAAATGGAGCAATTTCGAAAATCTCACCCCCAATCTGCTCCCACTGCAAATGCTCACTGACTTCAGTGGAGCAGTCAGGCCAACAATGAACGCATTTGAAAACCCCACCCTTAATCCCTGGTTTTAAATTGTTCCAGCTGTAAAGAGGGCTGATAATAGTGCTAACCAATCAGCCTCACAGGGACATGCTACACATTGGTTTGCCAAATGTCTGGATTAATTAGGTAACCCTTGGAAAGTGTTACAGAGGGGCTGGCCACCACAGATTCACCAGACAGGTGTGAAAATGAAAACGTTAAGAGGAGGACCTAGCTTTTTCAGAACTCAGAACTGTTGATACAAATTTCACTGAACGTTCTGTGGGTGTGAAGGTTCTTAAAGCACCAAGCCCAACACCTCCACCCCCACGTGGGACTCATTCCAGTAGCAGTCATTCTGTGCAAGACCGCCATACTCACAGTAACAGCACTGCCCATACCTGTGAGAATCGACTGATCAACCCGTAATGTCGTGGATCTGATCTCAATGATCCGGATATCGGCTGGCACCTTGTCACCAACTAAGAGAGGGAAAGTAGAAGAGAAATGCCACAGGTTAAAAGTGTTTGGTCTGATCTGTGACTGAACTCAACCATAGTAAGGGAGATACATAAACTAACCATGGGAACTAGCAAGAGGAAGGACAGTTTATGCACAGACCTTGGACTCAGAAAAACGGTCTCAATTCCGAGCTCTGCCACAAACCTCAACAAGCCAGTTAATCTCCCTGTGCCTCAGTTTCCAATCTTTAAAATGAGGATAACATTACTTCCTGTTCCTCCATTTAAATCGTAAGCTTTTCAGGGCAGGGACCGTCTCTTTCTGTTTGTATATGTAGCACCTGTCTCTAATGCATGAATGTCCACATCAAAGATAAACCACCACCAACCGTCCTCTGTTAAATCTCTCAGCAAAGGCGCCAGCGACTGAAAGGGCCATAGACACTGAAATACATAGTGATACAAATAATCCAGATACTCATATGGCCTTCATTAACACAGTACATGAGACCCACGCAAACATATTTATCCTCAAGACCCTTGGGAGGGAAAGCATTACCACCCATTTTACAAATGGCGAGAGTAAGTGATTTCCCAAAGGTCACAAAGCAGGTCTGTGGCAGAGTCAAGAATCTCAGTCCAGTTCCTTAGCCATACAACCACACTCTTGCCTATAGAAACCTGAGTTGATGAACATCAATGTTCCTTTGGCACAGCTCCTAACAAAAGTCTTGGAGAGAAGAGTGGCCTGGTCACCAGTTATTTTAAACAGAAAATGACTAATCTGGTGAAATACACACCTATAATAAACTCCCATACAGAAGCATAGGCCAGGATGGGAGGAAAGAACCACTCCCTGGCCTGGAATTCATTGAAGTGCTTTCCTGCGCAGTGGCGGATAATGCAGATAGTTCAGGAGTCAACAAAAGTAACTGTCTGCAGGAGGGAGAGCAGAAAGAGGTAATCAATATCCCAAATGGAGATGCACCAAGCCTGATACCACTAGTCTCCTGCCACCTTCCCAGTTGTTTCAGGGCTAAGGACCTGATCTAATGCAGATTGAAATCAATGGGAGTCTTTTCCACTGACCTGAATGGGCACTGAATCAAGACCTATTGGGTGAATGCCTGATGACATACTATACACTATTTAGTCAAGGCCTTTGGAGTGAAGCTCTTAACTTTGGAAGATTTATTTGGGGTAAGTCTCTCATTTCTATATCCCTGAACCAAAGAATGCAAGATAAAGAGAACTGAAACCCCCCTCAGCAAGAAATTTTATTCACACACGGACAGCATCCATGTAGATGGACCCTTTTTAAGATATACCAAAATGCTCTACTCCCCCTTACACGAAAGGGTCATCTATTTGTGAGACGTAATCTATTGCCAGCTGCAGGCATTAAAATCTATTAGCAGGATGTGAAAAGAACAGGTACATCTATACTATGGTGATTGGAGCTTGATAGATACCCAGAGAGCAGGGCTCAGAGCTTAGGCCATGAGCCTCAGGGCTGACCTTGCTGGACCTGCTTTAAGTGCTGAGAAAGAACTGAAATCTTTAAAGCCTCTGATTTTGCCAATGGTGCCAATTGCTGGGTGGGAACTGAACTTGCTTCGCGAAGACAGGATCAGCCTCTAGCCTGCAGTGCAACCTGTCTATTGAGTTTTTTCCATTGGGTTGGTAACAGTTAAGGCTCATTCAGATGAGAGAGATTTATAACTAGCTTATTTATTTAACACACAAACTTTCTTCTCCCTGTGCTAGCAAGGGGCCGTTTTGCTTCCAGGCATCAACTGTCCTTAGACAGCTACTAAATAGAAGCTAATCATTACAAAATCAAAGGCTGCAAGTTTCCACTGTGGTGAAGGCCAAAGGAAAAATGTTTGTCTGAAGCCAATGAATGCACGTGGCTCAGTTTTCATAATGGATGGGCACAAGAAAAATAGGAACAACACTGGCATCAAGAGATCAGAATTGGTTAGTAAATCTCACAAGGGACATTGCCTCTCTTTACGATGCTCAGCAAAAAGTCTTGTGGCCAGGGCTGGCTCAAGCCAATTTTTGATTTTGTACTTCAGCAGCCCCTAGAAACTATAGCTGAGAGACCGGGGTCCCACTGTGGTAGGTACTTTCATAAACATAGCAGACAGTAGGTACTGATTTCAGTGGGACTTGTAGAATAAAGTATTACTAAGCATGAATAAGGGTAGCAGGATGAGGATCATGGTGAATAGCATGGGCAATGAATTGCCTTATCTAACACGTTGCCAGTTATCACTTTGCTGTTGTTATAAGGTAGTTATATGGCCCTGATCACCACAGCACCTGAAGACCTCACAATCTTTAATGTATTTATTCCCCATAATGCCGTGATCCTCACTTTGCAGATGGGGAACTGAGCCACAGAGAGACTAAGTGACTTGCCCTAGGTCGCACAGGAAGTCTGTGGTGGAGCAGGGATTTGAACTCTGACCTCCTAGCTAGTGCCCTAACCACTGGGACATCCTGGCTCTCTGCACCAGTACTCATGTTAATTTCTAACATGAACTTTAACACCCCTCTCCCCCACCCCACCCCCCCAAAAAAAGAGACAGGCGATCTACTGTATTTAGACAGCCTGGGAGAGAAGAGCTGAGGCCAGCTTCAAGAAATCTGCTACGAAGGCAAACCAAAATGCCATATTTAATGCAATTTTACCAAATTATTTAACTTGTTCTTCATTTTACCCACCAGGCAATGATTTTAATGGACCCTAACCCTCCACTAAACTAGACTGTAATGACAGAACATGCGAGGAGTGCTGCATCACTGTACATCACCCAAAAAAATCAGGGAATGAACCATTCTCAGCACAATTCCTCTCTTTGCCTTGCTCTGGGGAGGCTGTAAATTACTTCACCACCTTCTCAGGGAGCAATTTGCTCTCCTGTATGCTCCTGATCACCTAACTCTGGCCAGTGAGTGGTGGAGGCAGAGCCAGGGCTCCTCCCATTCCCCACCCGCAGGGCTGCAGTACAGGGAGTTTCTGGTGCATAGCCCCTGCTCTACCTGCTGTCACTGAAGTCACAATCCGAAAAGGGAAATCAGGGGGTGGTTACCTCCTCCCCACTCCCCCATGGGCCAAGGAAGGGCTGCGACAACGGCTCACCATGATGAGCTGATAGTTACAGTTTAATGTTCCACAGTCATGGCAAAAATAAGAGAGAGAGCGCTCATTCTAAGCTATCAATGCTTTGTTTTCCATTTTAAAATTGACAGTCATTCCATTATCAATTTGGGGTTTTCCCCCCTTTCTAGATCCCACATTTAAAAAACTAAACAAAACCCCAAACCTTTTAAAAAATGAAGTCAATTACAAAGTGTTTGCATTAATCTCAGTCTTCCAACTTCAGTCCTCCATATATTACACCCCAACCTTTCTCTCTCTCTGAGACACACACGGTTACTCACTCAGGGATAGAATCACCGCCTCATCAGATGCCTGGAAAACTTAGCCAAAGCCAATGGAATTCACCTCTACAGGAGGTCAGAGCATTAAATATGGTGGCATGGATTAGGCTCAAAAGCAGAATGCATAGTTTTACTTGCTAAATTGAGGTAATCAGATATCACCTTTCAGGGCATCAGCTAATTGCAACACGGATCAAGAAGGAATTTCTGTCTTTCACATACCATTCCCCCTACCCCCATATCATAGCACAGCATTGAGTAACTAGTCAGGTAACTAAGGTTTTCACTTTCCCCTCCTCAACCATCACATAGATTCCACTGCCAATGTAAAAAATACTGGAGCTTGGTCCTAGGTAGCATATACGTATGTTCCCCGTTAGATGTGCAAATGTGTCAGCTACCAGAGTTTAAGGGTGTGTGTCATTTTACACAGCAGTGTCAATCATATGTTATACGAGCTGGTGCTCATGCTGGATTCACACACTCTTGTATTACACAATCTGACAGCGTACTTGCTAGGTATTATAATTTGCTAAGTCTGTCTCAGTTAAATCATGAATCCCCAGACAACGGCTCAGCTGTTTCTCCACGACTTTTGATGTTGATGGTGTAATTAAAAAAAAACAAACAAAATTTTAAAAAATCAGCCACTCATACGCATGCAATAAGCATTTGATTTCGGGGGCTGGAAGAGGCATCGTGATGGTGTTTAACTTTCTGCCCTATATAGTTAGAGGGGGAGGGAGTTGCTAGCAGGCTGAAAGGCTGGTGGAAGGCAGGCAGACTGGCACAGGGAGTTTAGGGCAGTGATAAAACAATAATTTGTACTGCAGTAGCAGCTACAACAGGGGTGGGCAAACATTTTGGCTGGAGGGCCACATTGGGTTTGCAAAACTGTATAGAGGGCCAGGTAGGGAAGGCTGTGCCTCCCCCAACAGCCTGGCCCCCACCCCTTATCCACCCACTCCCACTTCCCGCCCCCTGACTGCCCCCCTCAGAACTCCTGACCCATCCAACCCCCCTGCTCCTTGTCCCCTGACTGCCCCCTCCTGGGACCCCCCGCCTCTAACCACTCCCCGGGATCCCACCCACTATCCAACCCCCCTGCTCCCTGTCCCCCAACCCCTATCCACACCCCTGCCCCCTGACAGGCCCCCCAGGACCCCACACCTATCTAACCCTCCTGTTCCCCAACTATCCCCCCTGTCCCCTGCAGAACCTCCGCCCCATCCAACCTCCCCCTGCTCCCTGTCCCCCGGGACACCCCTGCCCCTTATCCAAACCCCCCTCCCGCTCCTCAAAGCGGCATGTCTGGCAGCCGCGCTGCCCAGCCGGAGCTAGACACACTGCCGCTCTGCTCAGCAGGAGTGCGCAACCCTGCCGCCCAGAGCGCTGCCCGCATGGCAGCAGAGGAGGGAGGACAACGGGAGAGGGGCCGGGGACTAGCCTTCCTGGCTGGGAGCTCAAGGGCCGGGCAGGACGGTCCTGCGGGCCAGATGTGGCCTGCAGGCTGTAGTTTGCCCACCTCTGAGCTACAAGGTACCAGTTAGGGATCAGGGAACCATTGTGCCAGGCACATAAACAAGCATAATACAAAAGATCTCCTTGTCTGAAGAGTTTACAGTCCAATGGACTCTGATTTAATTTCTCTTTGTTGTTTATTTCAAGTTCTCTTTCTGAAATTCTTGTTCAAGAAAAAGCAGCGTAATTCTTTTTATTCCAGCGAAACAGTGGGTCTGTGCTCCTCCTGGGGGCAAAGGAGGAGACAGACAAGAAACGGGGCCCAAGCTGAGCAGCTGCCCACTTTCAGCACCAAGTACTTTAATGACTTCTGACTGCTCGAGTCAGCATTCTCCTAAAATCCCACAGAGACAACCAGACCACACGGCTCAAGATCCTAACGGGGCAGGCCTGGCCGAGACATTTTCCCCTGGTGGAAAAATCCTTGAGCTGTTTGGCCTGCGACAGCTGCATTTTACAATTTGTTCTTTTCAAGGCAGGCGCAAGCCTCCTTTTTCCAGAGAGCATCTTGGCCAGCCAATCCCCATGGGCTCACTTTGCCCACACAGAAAGGGAGCTTTGTGGAGCTGAAAAACTGCCCTGACCTGTTTTTCCCAAAGGACCTTCCCCCAAAAAACAGATTGGATGAATGGAGCCTAGAAAGAGGAACCCTTTACCCATTGCACATGTCCCTGATGCCCTGTTCTTTCCCACCCACACAGAGAGTACAGAAGAGACGCCCGAACACCATCTAGACAACAATCTATGGTTTCAAACTTAGCAGAATCAGACATCACTTTACGTGCGACCAAATCTCAGTTCCTTATTCATACACAGTTCAAATCCAGTCTGTGCTAACCTCAGGCCAGAGCCCCAGCTGGCGTTCATCGATGTAGCTGTGCTGTGGAGTTATGCCAGTTTACACCAGCTGAGGAAATGGCCCGTGATGATCTTCTGTGCATTATTTTTAGATATATCTATCTTCCAGATGAAGTACAACAGGAAGACTTACCAAAGAATTGGATTAGTCCACAAGGAACTGCAGCATTTTTCCACTAGCAAGTCCACAAAGTGGAGAAGAGCAGATGAGTATGAGGGATTTGGAGGCTTAAAGTTGGTTTAAAAAATAATAAATAATAATAATAATAATTTTGCTGGCTAATTGAAATGTGCCATTTTGAGGAGGGGTGTGGGCTAGCAAACCCTGAACTTTAATCAATATAAAGAATACTATCGTGAGCCAGAAGAACAAATGCTTTTTATTTAATCCTCCAACAGTGCCTTCAATATTGAAGGGTAAAGAACACAATCCTACAAGTCCTAATAAATGTAGGGGTAGATTCTGCCTGGCTCTGCTCAGAGGAGTAGGTGACAGGAAGGATTAAAGGACTGGACTTAGACCCAGAAAACCTGGCTTGTATTCCTGCCTCTGTCACATACTTGCTGTGTGACCTTTGGGTCTCTCTGTGCCTCAGTTTCTGCATCCATAGAACGGGGATAGTACAAGGGATGCAGAGAGGATGAGAACTCACTGATCTTTGTGATGCCCCTGAAAGCCAAAAAATATATAGGTAGCTCAATGCAGTTGGAATCTAGCTACAAATAAAGAGAGTTTCTTATCCCAACCTCTTAGCATTCTCCATTCCCCACACCCCAGCTGTCTCCATTCACTGCCCAAGCAGGACCAAACGGACAGGAGGCACAAGGGCAAAGGGCTAAACTTGTGGCGAAAGGTAACAGGGTGGAGTGGTCAATAAGGCTTCCTCTGAGAATTTGCTTGCGATGGCCAAGAAAGAAGAAACCTGCAGGAGACATTTCTCAGGCCAATGCAGGACAGATGAAAATGGAATCTGTTTTGCACCTTAAACCCAACAGCTGCATGTGCAAGGGAAGGACAGGAGGATAAGCCATAGGATGAAGTACACGAATGCAGATGGAGGTTACCCAAACCCAGATCCAAAAGCACAAGTCTCTCCCGTGCTCGCAAACCAATGCTTTCCCCTCAGCCTTTCCCGTCCCTGCACTACTTGTCTTCCATGAATAATTATCCCACAAACCTTAAGGGAGACCATTTTCTTTCATGGAAAGCCATGCAGACCAAAGCCTAACTTACTTTAGACGAGCAGAGTGCTGGATAGTCAGTATAAGCCAGCACACAATGCTGGAGCGGTTCTCCTGTTTCAGCTCACTATTCTGTGACAAGGTTGCTTCAAACAAAAGTTGCTCAAAACCAAAGAACCAGGGTGATGGTGAGTTTCGCTGCATTTTCAGTTTAGTTCTAAACTAACTCAGGGTGGGATTACCTCACCCATAGCCCAGCAGGATGTTTCATACCTGTGCATACAGCAAAGGAGATGAGGGGCTGGGGGGGTGCAGAGAAGAGGGGGAGAGATCATTGCCATACCTGCCACTTCCACAATATCCCCAGGAACAATATCCCGAGCCCGGATCCTCTGGACTCCATTCCTGTCGGCACGGATCACTTTTCCCATTTCTGGCTCATATTCCTTTAAGGCTTCAATAGCACTCTCCGCATTTCTCTCCTGTAAACACAGCGTGCAGCAGAGCTTCAGGCATTTGTACCATTTAAATGGTGGTGATGCGTGGGGGGGGGGGGGGGGGGAGGCGCAGTTGTGTGAACAAGGGAATGGGAGCCAGGAACTCCTGAATTCTAATCTTGGCTTTGAAGTCTATTCATTTTGTGGTATTGGGCAGTGTCACTGAACCTTGCTATGCCTCATTGTCCCCATGGCTAAAGGGAAACATGTTTACCTACTTCAGACAGGGGAGGGGTAGTGAATGACTTCAAAGCAGTATATGAAGTACTACATTTTGTGCTAAGAGGAGGAGGACTTGTGGCACTTTAGAGACTAACAAATTTATTAGAGCTTAAGCTTTCGTGAGCTACAGCTTACTTCATCAGATGCATGCAGTGGAAAATGCTGTAGGGGGATTTATATACACAGAGAACATGAAACAATGGGTGTTACCATTCACACTGTAAGGAGAGTGATCAGGAAAGGTGAGCTATTACCAGCAGAAGAGTGGGGGTGGGGGCGCGTGAACGAGCCTCTGATAGTGTGGCTGATGTGATTAGGCCCTATGATGGCGTCCCCTGAATAGATATGTGGACACAGTTAGCAACAGTCTTTATTGCAAGGATAGGTTCCTGGGTTAGTGATTCTGCACATCTACCAATGTGATATATGCCATCATGTGCCAGCAATGCCCCTCTGCCATGTACATTGGCCAAACTGGACAGTCTCTATGTAAAAGAATAAATGGACACAAATCAGACGTCAAGAATTATAACGTTCAAAAACCAGTCGGAGAACACTTCAGTCTCTTTGGTCACTCGATTACAGACCTAAAAGTGGCAATTCTTCAACAAAAAAACTTCAGAAACAGACTCCAACAAGAGACTGCTGAATTGGAATTAATTTGCAAACTGGATACAGTTAACTTAGGCTTGAATAAAGACTGGGAGTGAATGTGTCATTACACAAAGTAAAACTATTTCACCATGTTTATTTCCCCTCCTACTGTTCTTATAAACTGCTGGAAATGGCCCATTTTGATTATCCCCCCTGCCCTCCCTGCTCTCCTGCTGGTAATAGCTCACCTTTCCTGATCACTCTTGTTACAGTGTGTATGGTAACACCCATTATTTCATGTTCTCTGTGTATATAAAATCTCCCCACTGTATTTTCCTCTGTATGCATCCGATGAAGTGAGCTGTAGCTCATGAAAGCTTATGCTCAAATACATTTGTTAGTCTCTAAGGTGCCACAAGTACTCCTTTTCTTTTTACGGATACAGACTAACGCAGCTGCTACTCTGAAAACTACATTTTGTGCTGAATCTCGGATGTGCCAGAGGCAAAGTGGTATGGAACCATCTGAGAGGAACTGGTAGTGTTGTTAATCGTTAAAACAACAGAGTCTCAGGATTTCTGATTTCTAGACTGAACTCTGCTATGGACTTACTCTGAGACCATTAAAAAAAAAAGTCATTGAACCCAGTCTTGCCTCAGGTATCAGGGGATAGCCATGTTAGTCTGAATCCACAAAAACAAGGAATCCGGTGGCACCTTAAAGACTAACAGATTTATTTGGGCATAAGCTTTTGCAAAAACCACTTCTTCAGATGCATAGAGTGAAAATTATAGATGCAGGCATTATATACTGACACATGAAGAGAAGGGAGTTACCTCACAAGTGGAGAACCAGTGTTGACAGGGCCAATTCGATCAGGGTGGATGTAGTCCACTCCCAATAATTGATAAGGAGGTGTCAATTCCAGGAGAGGAATTCCTCTTTAAGGTCCCACCAGACTCCTTGTTAGTCTTGTCTCAGTTTCCCTATATGTGACATAGGGGTTAATGCGCGCCTAGAGCAACTACAGTTATGGACCTTCGTGAGCGAGTGTGTGGAAAATGCTTTGAGGTTCTTGCATGGGAAGTGTTCTGAACATACAAAGGAGCATTAGTATTTTGGAACTACATCAAAATGTAACAAAGGATCTTGGAGGGAAAACACACCTGGAACAAATGATCAGTGAGCCTAATCGTCTCTTGCTTCTAAGAATATGGATTTTCTACCCAGACACATTTCGGCTCAACTTGCAGCACCCCTGAGCACTGGATGCAGCAATTAGAATATATCAAATAAGCTTAAAACTAAGTTAAACAGCAGCTTAATATTTTGAAATAAAAAAGACCTTAGCGTCCGCCACATTTTCAGAATGGATACTATCTTGCAAGATGTTCCAGGGAACAACAGGCAAATGAAAGCACCTGGTAATAACTGCTACTGCAGTTGGGGCGCATTAAGAAGTTTGCTTAATGAAAACGCATTTGGCCACTGCCAAGAGATAAGTGGTATTTAACTAGGTGGTAAATAAGTGTGGCATCCTAAACTCCAAACTATACGAATTGCCAAATAAAAATTAAGGGATGACAAAATAAAGATTAAATGTAGTACATGTCACTCATTCTATTTTTATTCAGGATGGCATTTTATATCCTTTTAAAGTACTCACAGATTTTTTTTTTTAAGTGAGCTAAACATGGAGAATTCACCAGCACAGGGTCTATTCCCTACTCGTTAGTTACCAACTTTGCCAATACCTGGCGAACTGAACTCACTTTTCTCTGGGGTTTTTTGGGGACTTTTTCCCTTGTGCAGATCAGGCTCCAGCTGAGAGTCTGGCTCCTCATTTTCATTACTGTTTGGCAATTAAAAGCCTGCTTTCATCAACCTCAAGTGGGGTTCATGTTTTCCTTACCAGAATTTCTCCCCTCATTCCCTCAATGCTCCACGGTCTTATTTTTATTTTTGGCAGCTGCACAATACTTCACTCACCACAGGCTTGTCTTCACTGCAGAGTTAACTCAAGTATTACCCCTCACCTGCATCCCCTTCATGTGAGTGTGCTGGTGCTTTTGCCTCAAGTTGGCTGGCTCGAGAGGAGGTAAAGGCCACAGCTTGAGTGAAGACAATTTGCCAGCTCTGTGCAGCTTGAGTGTTATTTCATAGTGTGACTAGTCGCTCAAACTTGGCTAGCTCAAAAAAGAGCGGATTGGATCGTAGGAAACTTGAGTTAACTCTGCAGCGCAAACCTAGCACATGGTTCCAACTCATGAGCGTCCCTTTGTGCATTTAAACAGCCGGGGCTTCATTCATGCAGGCTGTACAGTTCCAGGCACCTGGCCAATAGCTCCACTGCCCCCCAAACAAACCGCAGTGCTTACAGGAATTAAAGAAGGGAGACAAAAGCGGTTACATACCTGCCACACCCCCACAACAGCATTGGCTAAGAGAATCAGCATGATGACAACTGGCTCTACAAATGCAGTAGTGATCTCTTCACCTTCTTCAAACCAGGCCAGGATCTGCAGGGTGGCAAGATACAGTGTAACTCTAGGACCCGCTAGCTGTTTTGGGCAGCATAACTCAAACTACTGAAGCCAGTGGCAGTCCTTCCTTTGTCTTCCCTGGGCTTTGGATCAGGCCCTTCATCATGGGTGTGAACGCTATTAGTGTTAGATGCCTTGGGTCAGAGCAAGGTATCTGAGCATGTGCTTAAACTGAAAACACAGGATTGCTTGCATTGCATTCAATGTAATGGGACCACTCAGGTGCTTAAAGTTAAGCTCCTGCCTAAGTAGCTTGCTGAATTGGATTTTTTAAATTAGTGTTTTACAGCCCTGAAGCACCCAAAGCTATGAATCAGATGACCAGGTGAGAAAAGCACAAGTGCTGGTACAAAAAAAATCCCTCATGCCCACATTTTCACTCCCTTGAGCTGCTTGTCAAAGCATTTGTATGCAAAGATCACAGCACTGCCACAACAACACTGTAAAGCATTCAAATGTCAGCTCAGTCGAAGGCATGTATGTATCAGAGGTTCCCACTCCCATGTTGATTTTTCAGGAGGGAGTCCATCTGCAATTCCTCCTATTAGAAACCAGTCCCACCTAGAATTGCTGAAGGACAATTACAAGGCAAACTGGTTTTCTTGCCAGCAATCCTGAGGTGCAAAGTCAGGCTTAAAACGCAGCTGCCCAGGATTTGATTGCCCTTTGTGTGGCGTGATAACATGTCATTTTCACAAGACAATTACCGGCTGATATGGAATGCCGTTATTAAAAAATGACACCGACGAAGTGGATATTCACCCACAAAAGCTTATGCTCCAATACGTCTGTTAGTCTATATGGTGCCACAGGACTCTTTGCCACTTTTAAAGCAGAGAGGGTGGGAGATGGTAGGAGATTTGTCAGATGGTTGCTATTCAAGTGGACTGGAAACCAGTTTGTTAGCTCACCAGCTCATGAATGGCTCACATTATGCTTTACTGACCTATGTCTGGGCTAGGAAGGAATTGATATTGTATGGGTTATTTTCAATGAATTCCAGCAGGTCTGTTTATCCACTTAAGGTTTTGCACTAGCAGAAAAGAAGACAAAGGCACTAAAAGCTCCTTATTCAAAATGTTGTGACTGTGCAAGTCAGGATTCAGAAATAATAGCATCTCAAAGTTCTGTTTTACATGAGATTTCTCACATGATGAAGGTCGAACTGACGACGACACCGTGCACCATGGGCTTGATCCAGAGCCCACTGAAGTTGATGGAAAGACTCCTTTTAATTTCAGCCAGGGTTGGGTAAGTCACCAAGTATTTACCAAGTACTACATAATAAATTTTTCTACATTTCCCGCTCTGTACTCTTGATTAGCAGCTATGGAACTTTTCCCCCCTTGGGTTTTGGAGAGAGAGAAAAATCAAGGAACCTTGATATATACTGATTAAAATCTGTTCCTTCCACATCTGTGCATAATCCCCCCCCCCCCGGCTCAGCCAGTAAATAACTCTGGTGCATGACTCTGGACTCTGTTATTATGTTCAAACCAGCAAACCAATTCATGAGGTAGCTGGGGACGTAAGGCAACTGTACACTAAGGAAAGTGGAGCTGTATATGTAGCATGATCCCCATATTCATAGGAGCTGAGAATCTAGTAAAGGGAGTCAGGCAAGTTCCATCAGAGACTGGGAGAGAAGGGTCCCTAAATCAGTCAGAGGCAGTTCAGGAATCAGAACACGAGTTCCCAGCTCACTGTCCTTTCCTGCTTTGATGACTGAGATAGCACATCCAAATGAGTATTCATTTGTGCTGAACTAAACAAATATCTGAGAATCAAGCACCTTTGAGAGCAGAGGGACACTGAATTATTGATTATAGCTCAAGGAAGTAGCTGTGACATCCTAGTTATGATTACAGAGTTCCCCTTCCAGTTACATCAACGCCCCCCCACCTCATTGCCTTGATTTTGCAAAAGCCTGGAGTTTAGCTGACTGAAGCAAGGAAGATGAAGGCCAAAGCTGAAAGTCCCACTAAAATCCCCAGCACCATGTGCAGGTTTTACAGCAACTGTCATTCACAATCCCAATCGTCAGGATTGGTTTTCAAGTACTGCCCATGCAGATTACCAGCTGGATGTGGTCACTGGCACGTGCAATTGCTGCCATTACATAAGCCGTAACACGTACAAATTAGGCATGCAAATGGTCATGCACTTTTGTGCGTGCAATCTTTCTCTAAGTCAGGTCCTGAGACTCTATGACTGCTTTAGCTTTTCAGACATGCCACCTGGAGCCTTTACAGGAAAGTCCCTTATTCAGCAGCAAAATCAGCAGCAACAGAGCACGATATAGTCGCCTAACCTGCATGTCATTCTCTTAATGCAGGCCCTAAATTGTCGTTTTCTGCATTCAAAGAATGAACCACCATAAAGAAAAAATAAACACACACCAAAGTTAATCACAAGAGCAGGTTTTCTAAAGCTCAGTTGTACAGAATCTAAATGTGGAGGCAAATCTGGCCTGACAACATGCCTTAAAGAGATAGCCACGAGTTTTTCATACTACCCAGAGAGCATCTAAAAGATCAGTGATATTAGACATTTCTAATGCAGCCAGCACTGTAGTTCTACGAACCACTGAAAGTATGTGAAATCAGTGACACCATACAGTACCAGGCACCACTAATATGACAAGAATCAGCGATGTAGTTTCGAAGGCTATGTCTACACTGGCAATTGAACGACAACACTTTTGTCTTTCAGAGGTTTTAAAACCCCCCCCTGCAAGACAAAAGTTTTGCCGCGGCAAGTGCCAGTGTGAACAGCGTGTTGTCGGCAGGAGCGCTCTTCTGCCGATAACACAAACGCTGCTCGCTGTGGGTAAAAGTTTTTTGTCGGCAGGAAAGCCGACAAACAGTGGCTACACTGTGCGACTTTAAGCAGCACGCCTGTGGCAACACACCCATGTCGCTAAAAGGCTATGTCTGCACTACACAGCTAAGTGCCATTGATAGCAAGTGAATCAACAAGAGTGCCAACATTCAGATTACTCAGTGTTGTATAGACTAACTGCTATGCTAATGTATGGACTTTGTGCTGATTCACTATATATTTGTTCAGAACAACAACAGATGTGAGAGAGGTCACTAGGAGGAGGGTTACACATTAGTAAAGCTTCAGGATGCGTAAACCGGAAGGGCGAGTTTGCATACATGCCTCAGTTACAGAGAACACTTTGCATCTGGCAAGAGGTTTGCTAATGAATCAACATTCCACCCCAGCAAATAAACACAGGCGTTTAAGCTTTCCACTGAAAAATTAAATGCGGGGGAGGGGTACGGGGGGGACGACGACAAGGAGAGCGGAGAGAGAAGAGACTCCTATTAAAGATCTACCAGTCTTGCCAAGAAGAAAGTGATAGGTAGAGCTAACAACCAGCCAACTCTAAATCCTTCTCCCAAAACTCAAACCCAAACCAGAATCCATCCAGCACTCCCATTTTTCCATTGCTGTGCCAAAATTTCCCACACAAGCCGTTCCGGTGGTGTTTGCAAGCTGTCCAGGAAGTACTAGAAATCTCATTGAAAAACCTGTTGTCATAAGACTGCCATCTCATTTTGAATAAACATTCTGCACATTTACAGTGCCCTGCAGCACTTTACAGTACTCTCACAGGAGGAGGGAAATTGCCTCAAAGAAGTGAAGCAACTTCCCAAGATCTGTCAGAAAGTCAGAGCAGAACCAAGAACAGAACTGGGGATTTCTGACTTCTTGTGCCCTGATCTAACTGCTAAACCATGTTGTCTCCTGCATGCCCAAACAAGCTCGGGTGAGGTCAGATAAGCATGCCAAGCTTTCGTTGGATCACCTGTAGTGACAGCTGAAACCTCAGCTTGAAAGACACATGGCCCTACCATAGCTATGTCATTAAAGAAAATGTGTCATGATCCACAGACATCAAGCTACATTGTGGATGCCCAGAATTAGTCTAAAATTTATTTTCTCTAGCAGCAAGACGTTTTCCTCATTTCTAAAGTGGAAATGATCTACATACCCATCTTTCTAAAGTGATTTGGGATCTATGGATGAAGAAGTACTCCATAATAGCTAAGAATAACAAAAGCCATTCATACGTCAACTAGAATCTATACTTCCACACTGAAATCCTCAAAAATACATAACATATTAAGGTACAGAGAAATTAAAAACTACATTTTGTTATTGGTGTCAAGTAAATTACACCCTACATTTTGGGGAGGCACATAATTTAGTGGATAAGACAGAAGAGAGAGAGACGACCTAGGTTTTAGTCCCAGCTCTGCCAGTGACCTACTATGTGACAGGTCACTTCCCTCCTCTGTGCCACAGTTTCTCCTCCCACCCTTTGATGTCTTGTCTATGCAAGATCTTCAGAACAAGGACTGTCTTACTATGCATTTGTGCTATTATGGAACCCCAATTGCAGTCAGGGCTTCTTGGCTGATATCACAACATTTTCTGCAGTAGAAGTTTAAAGGGAAGATAAATTTATGCTATCTAAATAGCATTAGACTCAGCCATGCCATTAAATCCCTTTCCTAAAATGACAAAATTCACAACAGTGAGAAGGTGGAGTTTGTTTCAATATCTCAAACTCTCATTCACTCATGATTTTGGCATCAATAGGCTCTTTAAACAGAACAGGCTCAACTAAGCTAACAGCAGGTGTAAGAGCAACTCCTACACACGATGGCATAATGCTGAAATTCCAACTCAAGAATCTATCTGGAGAAAAATAATGTAAAATGCTGGATTTTTAAATTAAAAATTTAATGCCTCTGACTAGCATTAAAGTGGCTTTGACACATCTAGACATTAAACTGTCAAGAGAAAGGCTTTATTTCAAAGCAAGAGGGTCCAAACATACAGATTTTGTAAACAATTTCAGGACTCCTCCTTCCTGGATACATACAGATGCATGGATTCGGTCCCTGCTGTTTAGATCGGAATATTGATTAATATGTGGAATTTTAATATTAGCTTCACTTATATAAGAAGTTCCCTGTCTCACCTCCAATGACCTACACAATCTGTGAACAGGAAGAGTTCCCACATCATCACACCACCGGGTATTGTTTAACAATAAACCTCACCCTTTTTCTTGCACTCTGCCTGTGTTCTTAACTACAGCCCCGCCGCAAGATTGTACTTGCCAACATAAAAAAGGGCATTTTTCTCAGCCAGGCTTCACATCCCTCCCTCTAGATCTTTCTTCTTCAGAAAGCCACTCAAGCCTTTTATGTACCAGAGCTGGAGCTCCACAGACCCTTCTGATCCAGCTATTTGTGAGAAACAGCAGAATAGCTCTGCATCTCCCCACAGGAACCCAAAGTCCAGCACCCAGTCACTCTGTTCTTCTCTTTCCACTATGCCCAAGGTGCATCCCTAACAGTCTTCTTTGTATCTCTCCCCTCCATACAGAGCTCCATAATACCTGGAATCCCCGTCTGTTCCCCCTGTCCTAAATCCTTCCACCCTCTCTTCCAATAGACAGCTCTTCAAGGAGAAACAGCCCACTTCCACCCCTTCATTCAACATAAGAAGAGAGTCACACACAACATCATGGAGATGCCTGTTCACAACAAAAAAAAAAAAAATGTTCTTTTAGGTATACAGGTAAAGCTTCAAAGATTTCGCATACTACTTCTTTCCTACCCTTCCAAAAATGCAGTCCACTCCTCCTTATAGATTCCTGACACTCGGGAATAGAAGAACGGAACAAGTCATTGAATCTTCTGCTATGTGGAAGATCAGATCAACCCTCCATTCTTTTTATCCTATGCACACTTTTCCTGGCACTAAGGATGTCTTCGCTGCAGAGTTAACTCAGGTGATTGGCACGTGGATCAGGGCACCCAGGCTAGCTTAGCCCAGGTGTGAGCAGCAACACTATAAAGCCACATTTAAGTTCGTGAGGCCACAGTGGCTCTGTACTTCCCCCATGTGTCATGAGGCCTTCTGGGGGTACATCCCTTGGTTCTTAGCACTTCAATAAGCTGAGCCGCAATATGATTCTTTCCTAACAAATTGTGGGAGAACTTGTCTGTCCTTCTGGGCATACAGGGGGAATTGTGAGAAGGCACTGAAGGACCATCACCACTCGACTGGTTTAGCCGGTCTCCACACTGCAAAGTGGGCTGGTTACCAGCCAAAGTGAAAAGCAGCATTCAGGCTTTAGTCTATAGCCCAGGATAGCCAGCTACCCCAGGTTGAAAGCACCAAACAACTTAGGTCAGAAGTTTCTGTGTGTGGACAGAAGCTTGGTTAAGGACAACCACCAAGTAAGAGCCCAGGTTAACTCTGCAGTGAAGACAGACTCTCCGTGGCTAATTTTATCTAGCGTGGGTACAACGGTTTTCACGCAACTCACAAGGGAAGCTGAATTTAGTTTCTTACACAAGTCTTGCAGCAGAACATCACCTACTAAGCAACATCTGAGCTCAATGGGAGATGCCAAATACAATCTTATGATCTTTTCATGCAGAAACTTGGAACTTTTAGCAAGAAATAAGGGGAAAATCTGTGTATGCAACAGAATTATAGGTGCCGTCTTAACCTTGGAGTCTGCACACAGGGCTAATGGCCTGTAAAAGGAAGTTTTAACAGACAAGAGACCATTAAAAGAGAAAAATGAAGAATAAAATGTGGAGATTCAGTGGTTCAAAATTGAGATTGCCCAAATGACTTCAGGGGCAGGCTGCTCAGGCCCCAAATCGGCAAAGCACTTGAGCACGTCCTTACAGTGAAGATATGCTTAAATGCGTTGCTAAATTGGGACTTTAGAGAATGCAGAACCTCTGCAGCTGTCACAAAAAACTACCACATCTATTCATGTCATTTGTGTCTCTTTGCATATTAACCTTTCTTTGGTTGCAGCTTTGCCTACTACTTTAAACACATATCCTGTCCTCCTTTACTCTTGTTCAACACCTATTCAAAACCATGCTTGTATATTAATTCTACATTCACATGGTTAAATAAATGTACTGATTTGCCTGCCATGCTCACTCATCAGAGCAGCTCATATTCTTGGATCTGTCACTATAAAGAGCTTGAACTTCTCAGGGGGGAAAACAAGCTTAACTTAGTGCTGAGCAACTCAAAATACTTTCTGCTGTGGCTCCTCCATCACACGGGTTTTAGCACTCCTGTTAAAATTCCTACGGCTTATAGATCTTTTGTGCTGTATTCATGTTTCATAATTATATTTCCTGAATTGCATGCAGTTGAGATTGTAGACTCTTTGGGCAAGCACTGTATTTTATTTCGCGTGTACAGCATCTAGCACAATGTGATCTCAAATTCAACTGGGGCTGACTTGATCACAGTGTACAAATACCCATATGGGGAACAGACATTTGATAACAGAGGGCTCTTCAATCTAGCAGACAAAGGTATAACGAGATCCAAAGGGTGCAAGTGGAAGCTAGATACATTCAAACGAAAAATAAGGTACAATTTATTAACAGTGAGGGTAAACAACCTCTGGAACGACTCACCAAAGGTTGTGGTGGATTCCCCATCACTGGACATTTTAAAATCAAGAAAGTGTGTTTTTCTAAAAGATATTCTTGAGTCCAACCACAGCTATCAGGACTTGAAGCAGGAATTAATTCAGGGAAGTTTATGCAGGCCAGACTAGATGATCACAGTAGTCTGTTCTGGCCTTAAAATGAATGACTATCAAGGTGAAGTGCTTTATCCAAGATTACACAGCAGGTCAGTGGTTGAGCTGCGTATATAGCCTTTGTCTCCCGACTTAGTGCAGTGCCTTGTCCTCTGCACTGTCTCCCACTACACCACAGTACTTTGCTATTCTGCAGGAACTAGCCAGAGAGCCACAAGTACAGTAGAAAGTGATACCTCGTTAAATGAATGGGCTCGCAGTCTTCTAACTGGGCAGCTATTGAACTAGTTTGGAAGGAACTTAATTACAGCACATGTGAAACATACACAGCTAAACAGCTGTGGCTTTTTAGAAGTCTGACATGAATTTTCAGAATGAATTATCTGGATCAAAGGTTTAAATTTGCCAAATTATCATTAAACTCAATGGGAGAACCTGATAATAGCCAAGTTTCAAGGTACATAGATGCTGTAGGGTTTCTAATTTGGTGGATGTTATTGGGATTGGCTTTGAGCATACAACATGTGGCTCAGTTAGTGGCACTTATACCCCTGACGTCCTTCTGCCCATCTCCAACAGAATTCAGTGTGAAATTTAAAGAACCCAGGAAATTTTGGGATAACGTAAGTGGCTTGATCAGTATTCCCTAATATCAAAGCTGTGTGCAAGCTACTGTCAGTTATCTGCACAGTCGCTGCACTGCTGGTATAACTGCTTTGTAAAGCACCTAGAGTCACTTAGCATCCCATATACCTGGTCTGATTAAAGTGCAATACTCAGTCTATCTTGTACCTTCTTTTGGGCTAAATTTATCTGCAGATTTATATAGGGGTAGGAATCCTCTGCCCCCTAGCCATCTGAGTCACATGTCTGCTGCTGCAGTTCTGAGGTTGCAGCAGATCTTGCTCCTGGTGGTCCTTTGGTTCCAAAGAGAGTGCCTGACAACGAATCCAGAAGTGCTACCCCATACCTCCTTTCTGTATACTTTTCACTCACTTTCACAGACTTCCTCCAAATCCTGTTTCCCTGATGCAGCATCAGTTCCACTATAGTCAGGACCTTTGCGAGTGCATAGAGAGAGCATCAACCACTGTCTGCTTTTAGAGCACAGACAATGCTGACTGGTATTTGTTTATTTGGGAGCATTACACATACAGAGGAGAGGAGGATACTTACAAATGACACAACGGCAGCCAAGAGAAGAATGCGCACAAGGAGATCTTCAAACTGCTCCAGCACCAGCTCCCAGAGCGACTTTCCTAGCAAAACAAAATATGGAAGCACCATAAGCGCTACACAGGTGCTGAAAATGAAGTTGGGAGAGCTCAAGATACTAAGCCTGTTTGGGTGCAAGGGTTCTGTGCTATGCTTTGAGGTTGGACCCGCTTGCGTTAGAATTACTGGCATGACTCACTGTGGGCTTGACTGAAGAAAGAACCCCCTATTCAGGACCGCACTTAAATATATGCCTACGCTCCACTGAAGTCGATGGGACTCAACCACGTGCCTAATGTAAAACATATGCTAAGTGCTGTCCTGAATCAGGACTCGTATCATTGCCAGCTCAACTCCAAGGTGAGCGTGTGGCAGCCATACCGATGCCTGACCGGATCATGCTAAGCTCCACCAGCATGAATTACAAGCCCTTGCCAGGGGCTAAGCAGAAGACAAATGGGGATGGAAGGAGGCAGCCAAGAAACAAGGCAGTGTTTCCTGGTGGCGATCACAGATGGTTAGTAGACAATGGCCCTGTGCACAGGGATATCACTAAAAACTGATGCACCTGAAGTTTCCTGGGTTTAAAAGAAAAAAAAAAAGATTCACACACTTTGAAAAGCCCAAGGTTTTAGTTTGGGTGGAACTGAGGTCCCTGCCTGCCATTGCAGAGCTATGCATTGCTCTAATTTCTGGAGTAATATAACTCACCTTTCAAGGGATAGCATGAAGGATTTTCACAGCCAAAATTTGACCTATCTAAACATCATCAGACATGAATCCTCCCCCAAACTAAGTTTGTTTCAATGTTTTGTTTTGTTTTAACTAAAGGGACTAACATTGAGCCCCCTTCCCTTCATTTATGTAGTTTTGGAAAACTGCACGTGCTCAACTTACAGGATGTATAAATGCTTGTTAGTGTTGAAGACATCCATTCTTCTTACCCTTAAAAGGTTTCACCACCCTGCTTCATAATCCCCAACAAAGCAGTGTACAATAGATGCCTTTTTATCTGAGTACCAACAGTCTAGTCAGAGCAGGGAGCTACGGTCTAATTCCCATTGAAACCAATGAGAGTTAGGTACCTAAATACCTTTGAGGATCTGGACCTAAGTCAGCATTTCTGCATTCTATTTTTGAATGTCTTTGACTCACTATATGACACATGGGGAGTCCCTTAAACCTCTTGGGGCTCAATTTACTCACCTGCACAATGAGTATAAGCTTATCATCTTTATGCAATGCTTTTGGAACCACAGGTTACAGGTGCTACGTAAATGTAAAGTATTATTATTATTATAGTAGATATGCACTGGTCTAGCTTAGGATGCCTTGCAGGTCAGGTTGCTCTGTACGCATAGGAGCTACTTTTTAACAGTTCCATAGAATGATCTTTTACCAAAATTTGCTGTATCAGAATCAAGAAGTAAAAAAAAATTCCTTTATGAGACAATTTTCAAGCTCAAAATTCTAGACAGCATCACCCAAGAGTGTGAAGTCATCTTTCTTTCCCCTCCTAAATCTCACACAGGTATGTTTTGCCTCTGTGTAACTGGGGTTGTTCTTAGGCCTCCAACTCTCTCCATGGGCTTAAAGAAGAGCCCAATGCAAAATATTCCCATGGGCATTGAATCAGGTCCTTTGTGAGCTGCCCAGCAGTCTCCATTGGACTAGCTGACACTAAGGTCCCCACCCAGAATATCTAAAGACATGCTCCAAGAGTGAAGGGAAGGTCGAAAAAGAAAAAGCAGAGCCAATATAATTCCACCTACCTTCTTCAGCAGGGAGTTCTGCAGATTTCCACCAACATGCCAAAAAACATACATGGTAGGAGAGAAAAGAAAAAGAATAGATATTATTGATCTGGAAACAGACACAAGAATTCAGCATTGGAAACAAACTGGTTGAGTGGTTAGACTAGAAAGCTTTGTGAAAACCACATATTTTCATTTATACAATCTGAGGCCCCAAGAACTTTGGAAAGGGTGCAAAAAAGGCATCTATGTACCAGACACAACAAAAGACAGCCTAACAAATCTTAAGGAAGAGAGGTGAGATGTATGATGCCCCCGGGACGCTGGTTGAATGGAGAACATTATGCATTTTAGAGACCAAACTGGAATTCATTTTCTTTTCTACCCCAAGATAATTCTTCCCAGTAGTGTCTGCGTTTCTCCTTTGCTCTTCCTAACATTTGTTTTAAAGAACAAAAAGCCAGTCTCCATTTCCCCCTGACAGTGCAACCAGGCAAAGGCACAGGGGTCAGAGCAGAGAGTTGGAATTACTCAGAGGTTACTGGATTTCAATAAAATATACATCTTCTTTCAAACTTGACAACCCTGACAAGAGACTAAACTGCCTAGCCCTCACTTTGCTCATACAGTTCAACCTCAATTATCCAAAACTCCGTTATCCAAGATAGAGTCACATTCCCTGACAGACTATTAATTACACTGAATAGATCCTCATTAGCCTGAAACCTTGACGGCCTGCAAGACATTTGGAAATCCAGCTTGTATTGAAAACAATCCCACATCAGAAGAGTTGTCAGTTACAATACCTCTCACAAGCATTATTATTTTAACAGAATCTATGGGTTAACAAATTAAGATTTTGAGATTTAAGAGATTAATGAAGTATGTAGCTTGGCTGCCTTTGTCCAGGGTGGGGGCGGAACGACGACAACTGATCAGAAGGGAATTAATTTTATTTATTTATTTCTGTCACTTATACTTTCCTTCCCAGACTAGCTCTGTTTTTCCCTCCTTTGAGTACAACAGAGAAGATAAAGGTGACATTTTTAAAAGAACTCAAGGTTGGCTTAACACTGCTCCAGTGGGAGTTTTACCACTGGAATTCAATGAGAGCAGAATTAGGCCAACACTTTTCAAACTCCCATCGGTTAGAAAGGAGTCCCATTGCCAGCTTCTGGTCTTATACAACTCTGTCTGTCTAGGTTTTAGCATATCATTGGTGTATCTCACACATGCACGTGGACTTTATCCTCAACACACCTGTGAGACAGAGAAGTACCATCATCACTTTACAGGAGGAGAACTGAGGCACTTTGAGACTGTGCGCTCCAAATAAATACGATTCCTCTGGGTCTGAAATGCTGAGACTATTTGAAAAACAGTTCAAGTGTCCCTGCTACCTCTTTTAGAGAGGCACCTCTCTCTCCCCCAGTCTCACTAGTATTTTGATAGGTCTGGAATGTACAAATGCCAGTTGGTGCTAACAACCTCCCCCTTTATTACTGATCATTTCTGTTGCAATAGCGTCTGCAGGTCTCAAATCAGGGCCTCGTCATGCTAGCCATTGTACAAAAAAGTAGTGCAAAAACAGTTCCAGAGAGCTCACAGCCTAGCATTTTGACAATATGCAATCAGTGGATGAGCAGACGAACAGGGCATGGAAGGGCAAGGTAACCATAAACACCAGTGAGTTTGCATAAGTCACTAATTATACTGGCTTCAGTATTCACGATAGGCTGCTCTCCAGTACTTTCAACCATATATTTTGACTATTTTATTTGGTCATCAGCCCTTTTCCCCCACCTCTCTTTTTACACTTAAACGCCACCCCTTGCAATACCTACAACTGGCTGGGTCACTGATGTTACTATCGGTCACTTCTGGGCACCTGCAGAAGAGAATTCCCACAGGCAGCCCCTACAAATACTCATATTCAACAGATGCCCTGAGCTCCCTTAGCAATCCAGGGTGCTCCCCGGCTTTAACCAGTCACCTGCTGTTCCACCATTCCGAGGTATATCTGTCAGTTCTAAGGAACACAGTCCCTGACTGATCTCTCAACCAGAGCAAAGCTTTGCATCTTAATCTTGGCAAGCAAAACTGATAACTGCCCCAAGGTGAAAATAAAAGCCTGAAAGGAAAAAAGCTCCTAATCTGAAATCGCCTGATAAAGATTTACAGGATAGACTACAAGCTTCAGAGACTTCTCACATATTTCTAAGAATGAAAATATTTAACTGCGGTAATGCAACAGGAAAGGAAGTTCCCTCATAGATATAATAGTCTAATGTTTCCACACTCAGCTGGAATAATGGGGTAGGTATAGGGCAATGCAATATCATGTGTTGCAATTATATACTCCCACCCACAGCCAAATTATTTTGTTTATAGTCTATATATTTATATGCATGCACACACATTAGAGAATGAATCTTGGCATATATACACACACACGCACACACACGCCATGGTTTTCACAAGTGGCCTGTGATTTTGTGTGCCTTACTTGAACCATATGAAAAGGGCCAGTTTTCAGAAATTTCTGAGCACCCATGCTCTGGAAGTCAGGCACCTCCAAAACACCTCTAGTCCGGCACCCAAAAACCCTAGTTCGGCACCCAAAAACCCAAGTTATATATGACAGATTTCCAAAAGTAAGATTTTCAATTCATACACGCACAGGCGCACACAGGCTTATAAGTGCTGAGGTGACCTCCAAGTGATAAATTGCAGAGCTGAGTTATAAATGTATTTATCACTCACTTTTGCCCACTTCACGTGCCAGTTCCCTCAGGGATTTACTCAAACAGAAAACCAGCTTTCCAATGGCACACAGAGCACTGACTTCTAGCTCTGGGAAGTCCAAAGACAATGGATTGTAAAGCCTTAACATTTTTATTTTTTTCTGGCCATCCAGGGGTTACAATAACTTTCCCTGTTGCATTTCACACCTGGGGCTGGGAGGAGCGAACACTACCTAAGGTTGACTCATGTTTAGAATTTTCTCTATACGCAGCAGACAGCCCTGTAATGAGATAGGGGATCAGGAAGAACAGTGGCTTCTGCTAGACTGTACTGGACTCCCCCGCAGTGCACTGCGAAGGTTTCTATGGGATTTTGCGTAGTTTGACAGAGCTATGTAGAAGCCTGGCGGAGCCCACACTGCATGCACTTGCCACAGTTTGCCACATTACAGCCAGCAGAACAAAGTACTTCTAGCTAATAATGATGAAGGCAGGGGAATACGGTCCAGATGGCAGATGGGCTCCCAAGGGAGGACAGAGGAAAACTGTCTGAGCTGGGGGAAAGGCAAGAGGCACATCCCAATTCTTCAACTTTCCCTAGATCCTGCAGCTTGCTGTCAAAAGGCCGTAAGACTGGGTGCTCTAATTTAATTGCATGCACACATTTCAGCCTGGGTTGGGAGCTGGGAAACCATTCTACACCAGGGTCCACATTAATAATGTTTCAGGCAGCTCCTGAAAGACGAAAGGGATTCACCAAGGTGCAGAGTTCCACATTGGGGGGGTCACCACAGTACAAATTTGGTCCACTAAAGCATAGTTAGTTTTATCCCAGACAAGTATCAGTGCTTCCACTGAGGAGGAGGAAGGGGCATTGAATTTTTCATGCAAATGGCTGGATCACTCTCTCTCAGCGGTAGCCAAGGCATTTATTCTCTCACGCCGTCTCTTTTTTTTAAAAAAAAATATCATTAGCATTCAGTGAATGAATTCTCATTTCATAGCAAAGCACTGGTGACTCACAACTGCAGACACATTTCAGAGGGAAGAATCTTTTTGAACGAAATGAACAAAAACATCTCATGCAAGCTTCGATTTCGCCTTCTGTGGAGGAAGCAAGTAGAACTGAGCAAGATAGGTAATATGACAAAGCCAGACACCCTCACGCACTGTCTAGCTAGGTATTTATACTACACTCCCTGTGGTATACAAGTATTCAGTGCACTTGAGTTCTGAGTTCTCCCCATAAAACTTAAGGACAGAGGGGGCGTGGGGACAAACATTGCAAGATGAGAATTGAGAGGACAGAGGTAATACCCAGATTACAGAGGAGTCAAACACAAACACAAATCCAAACACCCTTGAACTTAAGAAAGTTCAGCTATAAACCTAAGGGTCACACCCTTTTTTTTAAACATAGGATGAACAAAAACGACCAGCGCTGAAAACGTTCACTAAAAAAACCCAAACTGCAGTAACATATTTTTGTACAAAGGAAGATTGGAATGTGCATACTGGAGTCGCTAGCTGATGGCTGTTTGAGAGCAAGGATGGGACTTTTCAGGGCTTATCAAACTCTTCCAGCAGAGTCTTTCAGAGCAAACAATTTTCTGCATTTTCAAGAGTTGGTTTCTTAGTAGATTCATATCATAGGTTAAGCTGGGGGAGTGAGGGCAGGGATTTGGCTCACCGACTTCCTCGGTTTGCATCAGTGTCACAAACTAGAATTCAGCCTGTGGAATCAAGATTTGATAAGCCAGCAAAGAATCAATGTTATTTATCTATAGTATGGTAGTGCTTGGGCACTGCCATCAAGGTTGGGACCCCATTGTGCTAGGGGACCTGTACATACACATAGTGAAACACAGTCCCGGCCTTGAAGACCTTATAATCTAACTAGATAAGACAGACAAATAGTGAGAGGCAAAACAGACACACAGATAGAAGAGCCTTGCTCATGGCCACAGCAACTAAGTGGCAATTTGGAATAGGAGCCAGATATCTGGATTCCCATTCCAATGCCCGATCAACTCCCTCAGCAATAGGCTGTTCCTTCCACTTTTAGTACTACACTGTTTGCACATCAGAATAAAAATAAAAGTTCCATGTAATTAAATACCAATTATTTTGATTGAAATTTTCAAAGACGACTAAGGGATTGAGTCACATCTACATTCAGTGGGCCTTGAGAGAGACAACCCTAGTCTTCAGCCTGATATTTTTGTTAATAGTGAAGCACTGAAATAGGTAACTGACAGCAAACACAAGCTTTCCTTCCAAGCCCTGGTGCTCACTGATACCAATTAATGGACCAAATTTGTCTCTGGTGTAAGTTCAATGGAGTTTCACCAGGCCTGATTTCAGCCAAATGTGCTTGAATTACTCTAACTGCAAATTAAGGCTGGGTTTAGATAAAGTAAAAGGTGACTCAAACCTAGATTATGAACTCTATATCTTCATACAGCAGCAACAGCACAGAGCTGGTGAATGAGAACCAGGAAGTGAAACCAACTAATCTATTTTCCATTGTCTATTTTCATTCAAAGAAATGCAAAGAGTAAACGACCAAAAAAAATTAAACTTATTCAACTTTTCAATTACAGCATCAGGTCTTACTAGTAACAGAGGCAGAAACTTTGTTATTGTGATGACTTTCCTAACCTAACTTCACCCCCTTCAAACCATTACACTTAGGCTTGGAGGGATCTGATTTTTATCAGTAAATGTCGGCAAACATTCATTTCACCATACACATGCAAAGCAACGAAAAAAATGTTCATCTAGAACCATCAAAATTAACAGATACACAAAACAAGAAAAATGCTGATCGAGAAATCAGAGTTTGATTTAGGGATCTTTACTTTGTATATTTAGACATGTGATGTTGACAATGTGTGTTTTAACAGTTATGAATCTCTAACTTTTTGACTCTCAACACCTTACTGTCATTAAATAATTATTGCCTGACACACCCACCCGTGACCCCAGCCTTCAGCTGCCACTCAGGTCAAAGAGTGGAGGGCACCTGGCTCCCACTGAAATCAACAGCAAGAATAAGAAAAGTTGCTGAGGCTCATCCGCCCCTCTGACCACTACCCCATGGCTACATGGCCACATGGGCACTCAATGGATGGAACAAGTGATCAGCACAGTTCTTCTTTAGCTCAGTGAAGCACGCACAGGAAAATGGAGGGATTGAAGGAAGCCTGTTCCAAACAACTAGAATTTCACGGCTACGAATTTAAGGCAATGCAGGTGCTGCTGAGTCACAGAAGCCACCAGAGCTTCTGTACGTAGTGCCCAAAAGAAACCTAAATTTGGGGAAAGAGGGAGAGAAACTCGAGAGAATCAGCCCTCACGTTTTTCAATTGTTACCTTCAAAATGGGTCCTAGCAAACAAAAGGAGCCCAATTTTTGAGCTGCCCAGGTAGCGTTAACCATCTGAGTGAAACCTGGAATTTCTGTCCTGTGGAAAATTCAGATATTTTTACCCCCCCCCCCCATCCTGAACCACGATGAAAGGCCAAAATATTGAAGTTTTCTGTAGAATAAGATGATCTCAAAAATTTCAATATGGAAATATCAAAATGTTTTGTTTTGGACATTTTTATCAAAACAAAAAGTTTCAGTATTTGCAAAACAAAACGTTTAATTTGGAGGCAGGTCAATATTAAACTGCATTTCTATATAGTGCCACACTGCCTCATGGGAGCTCTAGTTCTGAATGCTTTGTACCCCATGGTCCTCTAGGCATCAGGCTTCAATGCACATTCCATGATGCACTGTAGTTATTGACTCCCATGACCCACCATACATAGCTATCAGAGAGGTGACTGCCTGGTGCATCATGGGAGATACAGCCCAGCCACAGAGCCTGTCCCACAGGGAACAATAGGACATGAAACATCCAGAACGGCAACTCCCATGAGGCAATGTCACACTTCAGGAAATGCTGCTCCCTACTGAACGGACTCTAAGCAAAACCTATTGGGTCAGTTCAACAAACCAAAATATTTAGATGAAATATTTCATTTTGGATCAGTTTGACCTGCATGTTGATTTTCCATTGGAAAATTTAAAAAAAAATTAGGGATTTTGCAGAAACTACATTTTCTGTTGAAAAATCATTTTGTTGGAAAATTTTGTTCTGTTTGTATAGCACCTAGCACAAAGGGATTCTGATCTGTGACTGGGTCTCCTAGGCCCATAATCTTCCATAATCGTACTGAGGGAATAAATTATAAGGTATAAATCAGACTGCTTCTCAGAATCTAAAAACGTAAATCACCATTCGTCACCCAGACTGTGCCCTTTCAATTTTCCAAATTGCCCTACAGAGTAAGAATAGACTTCTCTTTGCCTTTGCTTGGTCATAGTGCTGACCATGCACGTTTTTCCTTTATAAGTGTTTCTCAGGGCAGGACAAACTGTTCTGCCACCTTCTCTTCTCTCACGCACACAGAAGGGACACATTTTGCCATCTGGTTTAAAAAGATAATAAAAAGCTTTGGTTAGCAGCGCCAACAAATTACAGACCAATTTCAAACACAAGAACGAAGAGGTGGGTAATTCTTTACAATGCCGGGCACAATTTCTTTCCTAATGGGAATGGTTGTAATTATCTCCTGCAAGTCATTTCATTCAGTAGTATAGGGGCTACTGTCCTGGAGTCTTCATATTCCACCTGCCCTAGAGAGGGAATCCCATAAAATAATATTGACAGCCTATAAAACAAAGACACTCCCTTGCAGGAAATGTGGAACTTTAATATTGTATGAGTTTATTGCATAAACCATGCCAGGAGACCACAGTAAAGGTGACCAGAGCTGATATGCTGAGCTTCCCCACTTCATCTGGCAAAACAATCAAAATAGCTTTTAAAAGTCAGGCCAATTTAAAAAGACAAACTGAGCAAATAGGTGACGCCTTAAGGGTTCTCTTACATGTCCATGTTTTGCAATTCTGTGAGGCCCTGCAGGATTCCATGTCCAGTTACACTAGGTTAAAATAGCATTCTGAGTATTGGGCAGCCATAGGAGTACCAACAGAGTTTCCTCATGTTTAATATCATTACTCTGGATACCCAGAGGGATTATTAAGGATTTGCCACTTACTTGTCACTTTGGATTTCTCTGCTTCCCACCCTCCCACCACGCATGGAATAACAGCTGCACTCATTGAACTGCAAAATATTGACATGACCTCCTCTAAGGGCATCTAAAGAGACTGGTTATCCTGGGCAGATTTGGAGCTGACACTCAGAACACTGCTACTATGTTAAAAGTTCAGTCCTTTGCCAATCCAAATAAGCTGCCTTTCCGGGATGGACACCCTCAGGCTGGCAACAGAAAGGAGTAAGGGCACAACGCTCAGGTGACGAGAAGGAGACTGAATCTGGGTTGCACCCAACAGACTGCTTTGGCAAAGCAAAGCGTGGACAACATGGCCTGGAATTCCAGCTGGTGATAAACACAGAGGAAAGGGTTCTGGTGAGATGTTCTGTGGCACGGGGAGGAAGAACAGCACTAGCACAAGAAATAAACGTATATCAGGAGGTTGAAAAAGCTCCAATCTAGAGGGTTGCTTTGCTTTACCTCCCTAAACAAAGTCTACTAGGGTTTTTTTCTTAAATCGCATGTACTGCAGTAGCACCTAGGGACCCCAGTCCCGTGCCAGGACCCCGTGGTGCTATACTACTCCTTAGCTTTCATATAGCACTTTTTATCCATAAACCTCAAAAGCACTGGATAAAGTATCACTAGTCCCATTTTACACAATGGGGAAGCACAGAGAGGGGAAGTGACTTGCCAAAGGTCCCCCAGCAGGTCAGTAACAGAGCAAGGAATAGGACCCAGGTCTTCAAGTCTTGGTTCAGTGCTCTGTCCACTAAACCACATTGTCTCCCGTAGACAAGATTATTTTAAGAAGTCTCTCTCTCCTGCCCCCTCTTAGAAATATCCTTAAGAATCAATTATCCTTCCCATATGGGAGGTATTTCTGCTGTCACAAGGTGAAACTAGGAACATATCAAGATTATCCCCACAAAGCCCTATAGAGTGGTAATCCCACAATGCCCTTCTTCTCTATCCCAATGCATTCGCTTCACAGACCTGCGCTCAGTTTCTCACTACCACCACCCCTCTAACTTCGTCAAAGGTAAAGTCAAAATTAATTGCCACTGTATAGCTCACACGTGGACCATAAAGACATACTGCCCTGCTAACATACCTGCTCTGTGGACTACTGAGAGGGTGGCTGTTGGTTTGGTACCTTTCACCTCATTAAATTCATATCCACCACCACAGGAAGGAAGATGACAAAGGCCATCATCCTCCATAGTCCTTCACCCAAGCTTAAAGAAAACAGTTAGTGAGGCAATAAGAAGGGACCTGACCTTAGGCTGGAGTACCTGTAGCATTCAAGTCAAATCACTGTGTTGTAGGAATAGTGTACAGTGAAAGACAAGGATTTTACTGGCTCGATTCTGGCCCCTTTCGCCAAGGTACGTGAGCGTAGATGTTCATCACCTACCAGAATGGTGCTTATCTATCTGCTACGACTAGCTTTCTGTAGGCCATATTTCTCATGTTGTAAGGTTTTCAGTTTTTCAAAGGGGAAGGGAGTGGTTGAATCAGTTCCTTTTATATTGCACTAAATGATATATGCCTCATTTTCTAGATTCTGCCAAAATCAAGGTGGAAAAAACCTGCAAAAACAGGAGGTCAATTAAAAGAACAAGAATCCCCAAACTATCATCAGCCAGGGTACAGCACCCTATACATGACACAGAACAGAAAACCAGACAGCACCATTCTGGGACACAGTTATTCGTCAAGACTCCATGAAACATAAATTGTTATTTTAACCAACTAAATTTCTACCCACACTTAGGCTCAAAAACGCATCACAAAAGATAATCTGCTGTGTTTCAAGCTGCGTGACAGCTTACACAATTTCAGACTGGCAGCTTTTCACTCTGCGCTCTTGAGAAAGCATTTGATAGATTTCACTGGCTTTAAAACCCTTTGCTGGTCTGTTTTAAAAGCAAGTTCGGCTGATCACCTGTTTGGAGAATATCCAACTTGAAGACACAGAGGAGTTCCGCTATTCATCACCTCCTGTAGTTTCACCTGAGTTACAGGGAATAGCGCCCTACAGTGATGCTATTTGGGAGGGAGGATATTAAAAAAAAAAATCTCGTGTATCTTTAAAAATTGGTTTAAATTAATCTGGGATAAACACACGACAATCACAATTGTAGTGTTACTTCAGGGCAGAGTTAAGATAATCTGAGTGCCTTACTTACCATGTTTGGGTTTCTTTTAAGTGAAAACTTAATTCTGAATTTCCTTGGTTTATAATGCTCGGATTGGGGACAACCGTAATACCCCTATCAAATGCTTTCCCCCCGTAAATTACTCTCACCTTTAACTCCATTCTAATGTAGTTTTTTGTCTGGAAATAGTCATTCTTGTGTCACATCCACACATTTTATGCTGGTGAAGTTCTGCTGACTTCAGTGGAGTTACTCTTGATTTACACCAATGTGAAAAGAGAATTAGGCTCAGTGGCACCAGATGGAAAAGAACACTAGATCAGCAGTGCTTCCCCAGGGCCAGCACAGGGTTGTTCCCCATAACATTTTCTCCGGTGGAACTTTTACACTCTCAGGTCTCTTGAATGCTGCGGTGTCACCTGGAACACAGAAAGCTGCAAGGCTGGCTCCAGAGTGGAAAAATCTTTGATTCTTCTCCTGGGGAGTTCATTTGGGGAACCACCCTGCATATTTCAGAACTCTGCCACTTGCTGGGAATGTTGAATAGGTGCTCCCAGCCATGCTGTGAGCCACTCTGTGAGCCACACCCAGGTTGAAAACTCTAGGGGAGACCCACACAAATGCTTTTCTCTGCACTTTCCTTTTAACGTAGTAGGCTGGCAGGGCAGGGCAGACAAGAGTACATTCTGCACCTTAGAGCTGATTCACTTCTGTAGGGTCACATGCGGAAAGCACCTGTTCCTGAGCTGCAGTTTGAGTAGGGAGGGGAGAAAGGCTTACAGGGCCTCTCATCAGAAGCAGCAGCAAGAATCACGTTTGTTATTGCACACCGGAGAAAGAAAGAGATAAGGGATACCACAGCATCAAGTTAGCCATTTAACGAGAAAGCCCTTGTACAGTAAACACCGGTAGTCACAAAGCAGAAGTGTAACAGAATGGGATGGAGATTCGATTCACACAGGAAATGCTGACACCCTATCAGATGCCTTCATCTCTGCTTGTAGGGTTCTCTCCCATGCATTTCTGCAGGGCAGGGCTGGGGGAGGGAGGGGAAACAGTCCAAGATGAAGTTGGTTGCATAAAAGGAAGCTTGTTTTGTTTGCTACTGACTGGTAAGCAGACACCAAGACTAGGGCTCGTAGCTTGGAAACCCAAGCTACCTACATTCGGTGAAGAAATTACAAACCGCAACAGCAAGCTTGCTTGCATTAAAGAAGAAGTTAACTGAATACTGTACAATGAACATATGGAAAACACATGAATATTTCACATTAGAAAAGAAGTGTCTGGGGATGTGACAGTTCAAGAGCAACTACAACCTCAAGCAGTGTAAAATAAGACAAAACACAAAGAAGATCTCATTTAAGGTTATTTAAAATTTGTCCATCCATTGCTCTAGGGCATATACAACACAACACATATCCTCAGTCCACACTGTAAACCCACAATCACCAGTTAAGTTCCCCTCCCAAGACAGACACCGTCATATGATGACCCAAGAATATACACTACATAGTAAAACGTCGATGTATAACGTAAACTATGGTCCAATTACTACTAAACCGTGAGTGTTAGTAGCTCTCACTTTAGCGGAGGTTGGGGTTTATTGATTTGTATTTGTTCTACCTGAATGTATACTTTAACTTCTGCATAGTGCACCAAAATATACAGTACTAGGAATAGGACTATACCAGAATTAGAGTAATGGTTCTCAAATCATGGTCCCTGGACCACCAGTGATCTGCAGAGTACTTGCTGAGGGACTGTGGAAAGCTGGTTGGTCCACAAGCAGCTGGCTCCTCCCTTTTTCATCTGCCTACTTTCATTAAGAGACAGCTAAAAACAACATAAATACTTTCCGAATATTACTTTTCGACAAGCGGTTGCTGTAGTTGCCACAGAGATGTTACATGATGGTGAACGGAGGGGAGTTGTCCATTAGACAAGCTCAAGATTATAACAGAGCAGAAGGTCTGCTCTAGTTAAGGTTAAGACTTGCTTACAGTTGAACAGATGGGTTTTCTAAGTGCGCTATAACGCACAAGCTTACTCAAATGGTCTTCAAAATTGCTGCGCCTCATCAGCGTCAGGTGGTCCCAGTTTGGAGCGTTTGAGGAAGGCGTTCCCAATATACAACCCCCCCCCCATCCAAAAATCACAGCATCAAATTTACTGTTGTATAACTTCTCTTTTGTGCATACCTGGAGCTTGAACTCTGACCCTCCCCAAACTGACATCACCAGCTGGAGATCAGTCGCAGCTGGTGTCCAGGACCCATTGCACCTTTGAAGCAGCATTTATTCAAGGTAGAACTGCAATGGGGTAGAGCCAAACTGATATGCCACCGAGAGTGAAGTGCAGACCTGCAGCAGGACCGGGTTTATTCCAAGATGGATTAAGATGCAATCCATGCTATGAAAGTGGTTGAGAATGCCTGGACTCAGGTGACTACTCTTATTGTTTTTCAGGAAGTATTTTACAGTTAAACGTCCTTACTGCTCTCCCATCCCACACCCAATCATAGCATAATCAGTCTTTGGCCTACTGCGCTGTATTTGAATTTTCTGTTTTGGCTAAAGGGGTCACTCCCAGATATCTAAGCTATTCAAATAACAAACAGCATAGCAAGTTTCACCCATAAAGCTCAGAGAAATTTACAATAGGTGAGACTGATCATCCCTATTTTACAGGTGGGGGAAACCGAGGCAGAGAGGGAGGATGACACTTGCCAAGGTCCGTTTCACTTCAGTGCCCAATTCACCAGGCCATGCTGCTTCCCCCAAAATTTAGTATTTAAATTTACCAGATGTCAATACCAGCCAAGACTGCCACAATACTTCCCTCTCCACTATGGTAGCAGCCATGGTCTTCCCACTGGGCCACTCGTAACCCCACTGGTAGTGTTTGGTAATTAATTGACTGGATCACTTGTTCCTTCTCCTGCAGGATAAGTCTATGTCCATTAGCTCAGGGAACAAGAAACTCAAAACCACACCAGGTCTCCTGAACATCAGTGAAACACCACTGACATTGTCCCCATCTGATCCCTTACTGTCTCTAACAATAACACAGTCTCTAACAGAACACATGTTCTGCCAATATGGTGTGAAATGATCTGGGTTCCAGCACAGCAAGGAGAGAGATTATCCCCGTGCCCAGATAAAGGAGAGTTTTGGGTTGAGCCTGAAGCACTGCAAAACGCAGCTCCTTGAGCACACAACCCTGTGACGTGGGCATATCACAGGGGCTAGCTCGGTGCTAACTTCACAGCAGCAGCGGGCTCTAAGTAGTGAGGCTGGCAAACCTTTCCAGAACAAGGATTTTAATGCCCCTAGGCCCCCTTTTGAAGAACATTTGTTCTCCAGAGGGAGAGAATAATTGTTTGTTTCACCTACAAGATTTTCAGCCCCACAACTTCCAAATGAGAAAGGTGCCAAACAAACCAGCCATTTGGTATCTCCCTCCTCCCCACCTCTACACACACAGCACTCTTAAGTAACAATCCCGTAGCAGCCGGCGTTCACCCTCGCAGGATCTGTGCTCTCTGTATGGAACCATTAAGGCACCATTCAGAGCTCCTCTAGGGTCTGGCTGTTTCACCTCCTGAGGCATGTGCCATTGCCCCCAGGCGACACAGTTCACTTTGTTTACTGCAGAAATAGAAAGCGACCATTTCAAATCTGAATGCGAGGCTCAGAAAATAAACGGCAGCGTCCCTCTCACCCTTCGAGGGCAAGTTGTCTTACTATCCATTCCCACTACAAGTGGATAGCAGTGCTGCTATAAATGATGGAACCACCCTCCCCAATACACACACTTATCTAGACAGTAGGTCTTCTCCCGTGAGCTTAGGAAACACACCCACCCAAACAGACATTGTATATGGACAACCCGGTCATCAGAGTCGTCTTGCTACAAACCTGGAAAGGGCTTCCTCCATCACTTCTCCCCATTAGGGAAGAAATCTGCCACTCAACAGCTTGAGGCACCCCTCAGGAACTGGTTTGGAAAAACCCTTTTGTTTCCAGTACTCATTACAGTGAGGAACTCATAACCCTGAGAACTAGAATTAGCATGTGTGGGCATCGCACATCCCTTCCTACCACCCCAACCACTCAACTGACCCTCAGCCAAGCCCAGAGCATTCCTGCTATCTCAGCGCCTTCCAGACTCACATGCAAGCCCTATTATACACTCAGGATGAACCTCAACCCTCTAAAAATGTAGCACTCAACACATCTTTTAATAGCATGTGCTGATGCACAGCTTCAGGGCATCTGTTTTTACTAGGGCTGTCGATTAATCGCAGTTAACTCACGCGATTAACTCAAAAAAAGTAATAGTGATTCATTGCGGTTTTCATCGCACTGTTGAACAATAGAATACCAATTGAAATTATTAAAATATTTTTGGATGTTTTTCTACATTTTCTAATATATTGATTTCAATTACAACACAGAATACGACGTATACAGTGCTCACTTTATATTATTATTTTTATTACAAATATTTGCACTGTAAAAATGATAAAATAGTATTTTTAAATTCACCTCATACGATACCGTAATGCAATCTCAACATCATAAAGTGCAACTTACAAATGTAGATTTTTTTTGTTACATAACTGCACTCAAAAACAAAACAATGTAAAACTTTAGAGCCTACAAGTCCACTCAGTCCTACTTCTTGTTCAGCCAATCACTAAGACAAACAAGTTTGTTTACATTTACAGGAGATAATGCTGCCCACTTCTTATTTACGATGTCACCTGAAAGTGAGAACAGGAGTTCACGTGGCATTGTCTAGCTGGCATTGCAAGGTATTTACGGATCAGATATGCTAAACATTCATATGCCCCTTCATGCTTCAGCCACCATTCCAGAGGACATGCTGATGATGCTAGTTAGAAAAATGTGTTAATTAAATTTGTGACTGAACTCCTTGAGGGAGAATTGTGTGTCTCCTGCTCTGTGTTTTACCTGCATTCTGCCACATATTTCATGTTATAGCAGTCTGGGATGACGACCCAGCACATGTTGTTTGTTTTAAGGACACTTTCACTGCAGATTTGACAAAACTCAAAGAAGGTACAAATGTGAGATTTCCAAAGATAGCTACAGCGCTCGACCCAAGGTTTAAGAATCTGAAGTGCCTTCCAAAATTTGAGAGGGGTGAGGTGTGGAGCATACTTTCAGAAGTTTTAAAAGAGCAACACTCTGGTGTGGACACTACAGAACCCGAACCACCAAAAAAGAAAGTCAGCCTTCTGCTGGTGGCAACTGACTCAGATGATGAAAGTGAACATGCGTCAGTCCGCACTGCTTTGGGTCATTATTGAGCAGAGCCCCTCATTAGCATGGACACATGTCCTTTGGAATGGTGGTTGAAGCATGAAGGGACATATGAATCTTTAATGCATCTGGCGTGTAAATATCTTGCAATGTCGGCTACAACCGTGCCATGTGAACACCTGTTCTCACTTCCAGGTGACATTGTAAACAAGAAGTGTGCAGCATTATCTCCTGAAAATGTAAACAAACTTATTTGTCTTAGTGATTGACTCAACAAGAAGTAGGACTGAGTGGACTTGTAGACTCTAAAGTTTTACATTGTTTTATTTTTAATAGGTTTTTTTGCTACATATTTCTATATTTGTAAGTTCAACTTTCATGATAAAGAGATTATATTACAGTACTTGTATGAGGTGAATTGAAAAATACTGTTTCTTTTGTTTTTATAGCACAAATATTTGTAATAAAAAATAAATATAAAGTGAGCACTGTACACTTTGTGTTGTGCTGTAATTGAAATCAATATGATATATATTAAAAATGTAGAAAACATCAAAAAATATTTAAATAAATGGTATTCTATTATTGTTTAACAGTGCAATTAATCATGTGATTAATTGTGATTAATTTTTTTAATCACTTGACAGCCCTAGTTTTTACTATATCCTCTCCCCACCCCCAGAGATAAGAATGGATGCAAGTTATCCCAAAGTGGCCCCAAACCAAATGTCCTTTGACTCCTGCTACAAATCCAAGGAAGGATGACCTTGTGATTAAAGCATTTGACCAGGACTCAGGAAAACTCCGTTCAATTTCAGGCTCTGCCTAGCTTGTCGTTTTCTGTCATGTTAGATTGTGATTCCTACAGAGGACAACTTACTTACAAGATCAGTGGTCAGGGTTACCAGTGGGGTTAGATGTTGATAGATGTTTGGCTGCGTATGTGTGTTCCCTCTGTGTGCCACCCCAGCCCTGCGCAGACAACTGGCATGGCAGACCTTGAGCAAACCCACCCAATGACCACAAGATCCGTTAAGGGAGGTATGACGTTATTGACATGAACTGTGACTGTATAGACCATTGTTGCAACCACGGTCCTATAGTGGCACCAAAATTGTACAAAGGAGTGTCATAAATATAAAGGGAAGGGGAAACACCTTTAAATCCCTCCTGGCCAGAGGAAAAACCCTTTCACCTTTAAAGGGTTAAGAAGCTAAGTTAACCTCGCTGGCACCTGACCAAAATGACCAATGAGGAGACAAGATACTTTCAAAGCTGGAGGCGGGGGAAACAAAGGATTCTCTCTGTCCATGTGTTGCTTTTTCTGGGACCAGAGCAGGAATGCAGGTCAGAACTCCTGTAAAGAGTTAATAAGCAGTCTAGTTAGATATGTGTTAGATTCTGTTTTGTTTAAATGGCTGATAAAATAAGTTGTGCTGAATGGAATGTATATTCCTGTTTTTGTGTCTTTTTGTAACTTAAGGTTTTACCTAGAGGGATTCTCTATGTTTTTAATCTGATTACCTTGTAAGGTATTTACCATCCTGATTTTACAGAGATGATTCTTTTATTTTTTCTTTAATTAAAATTCTTCTTTTAAGAACCTGATTGCTTTTTCATTTTTCTTAAGTTCCAAGGGTTTGGGTCTGTGTTCACCTATGCAAATTGGTGAGGATTTTTATCAAGCCTTCCCCAGGAAAGGGGATGTAGGGCTTGGGGGATTTTGGGGGGAAAGATGTTTCCAGGTGGGCTCTTTCCCTGTTATTTTTGTTAGACACTTGGTGGTGGCAGCAATAAGGTCCAGGGACAAAAGGTAAAATAGGGAAAATTGGGGAAGTTTTAACCTAAGCTGGTAAAAATAAGCTGAGGGGGTTTTTCATGCAGGTCCCCACATCTGTACCCTAGAGTTCAGAGTGGGGAAGGAACCTTGACAGGAGGTCTAGTAAGGTGTCTATGAAAAGGTTGTAATTTGCTGGTTATGATTATGTTGTCTGCATGTGTGTATCATTTTTGTATCTGAAGTTACGAATATTGACTATGAACTTGTATCTCAGTGCGTTTGATTCTAAGTAGCACCAGGGAAGCATTTGGGCAGCTTACTGAGAAGGGACTCTTCAGATTAATTGCCCAATTTAGAAACACGGTTAACTAACAATGGACCATGGGAGACTCCAATCCACATATGAGGAGTCTTCCTGGGAATGTCCAAGGCAGCATGTGAGTAATTGTCGCTCTATCTGTAAAGAACCGAGTCACGCATGGACAAGTGACTTGCCCATGTGACTACAAACTCCATCTTGCTGCTGTGATTTTCTACAGTAAGAACAAAGGAAGCACAAGCCACATGGCAAAAGGACTATAAAAGGCAGGACATAGGGCAACAAATAGGTTAAGTCTGGGTGAGCAGAGAACGGAAATGAACTACCTCAGCAGGCAACAATTTTTACAAGCTCAATTTTCTTATCAAGCCAAGAAGTTTAAGGTCAAGAAAAAGCTCTAGGCTCCAAGCCTAGCCTCTAAGCGAATTTGGCTTTCTGGCAAGTCAGGCTAGAATAGGAAGATAGGTTGGCTGATATGCACTTTCTGCAAGGTGGAGACTCTCCACTGTTTGCTTTGCTTCTTCTCTCCCTTTTTTCCGTTCCTCCCTTGTGTTTGCACAGTTGCAGCTCTCCAGCAGTGGCAGAAGCAGTTGCCTGATGTAAAACTAGCCCTTGGTTTCCTAGCACTGCAGTAACAGACCCACAAGCCTCGGGTTTCCTTTCATGCCAGATCGAGGGAATCCCCTTTCCAGTCAGATGTTCCTGTCAGCCAGGCTTGCTCAAGCGCATTCCAAGAGCCCAGTCTATCCCCACCCCTCCACACACTATACACGCAGAGCCAGCCCTGGAATCATTAGCGGCCAGCTGCAGAAACTTATATGGCCTGAGTTTTTATTTTTCCCTCTCTGGAAAGCCATAATCCTGACCAGCGGGGTAGTTTATCCACTTTTCCAACAACTGCTCTGGCATAGATGTGCGTGTGTGTGTTGGGGGGGGGGGGGGGGGAGAAATGGTTTTCAAAACCCACTGCAACATCCTAGAACATATTCATTGAGAAAACTAAAAGGGGAGTTTTGTTCTCTGCTGAACCAACACAGTGGAAAGAATTTCCCACTAAATCCCCTGAGTGGAAAAAAAGCTAAAAATCTGCATTTAAATAGTAACTGGTTTTGGAAAAAATAAAACCCACATGAGTGTGAATAAAATAAAGCTTAAGCAGTTTAACAAACAAAGAAACAAAACAAATAAACATTCCCTCACCGCCAGCAGACAGAAAGCGAGCTGCCATAAACTCTGCGACAGATGTGGAAATGCCACGTAATAATATTAGAATAGTGAGGTGTACATTTTGATTAACACTTTATGGGATCTGGTCAGCGAGGGGAAGTGGCTGTATATCGGGTTAGAAGACTTTCCTGTGGGAATGCATTGATCTAGCTTAGAGGGGCTTGGAAAGAACACACAAGAAAGTAACACAATGGCTTCTCAGAGAAGCAACTTCCGAGCAGACACTTAGGAGGGGTGGGGGGCAAGGGGGCAATCACAAAACAATGGCGGACTTCCAGGCTCCAGTCTGAAGTGACACAGCTGTTTTTCCAGGCTGGGAACTAGAGATCAAAAGGGCGGTAAACAGTGAAACAGCCCATCTCAAGGGAAGAGGGGAGCAGGGTCGGTTGTCTTGGGTTCTCTCAGGAGACAAGCTGACACAAACAGAAGCTCTGCAGAGACATCTATAGGAAGGTTAGACTTACCCAGGTTCCCCCATGTGGGGGACAGTTTTGCACGGGGTAAGCTAGATGGGCGTATGGTGTCTGTTTTCTCTGAAAATCTAAATAAATATACTTTGCTTTTTGCTGGCTATCTGGTCACCGGTTACCGCCATCATTGCTCCCGGAAGGAAACTGGAGGTACTGAATATAAATTGGACCTGCTTGAAGTTATTTGGTCAGTACAGAGTAGACTGCAACCCAGGCCCCGAGATGAGAGTGGGAAAACCATTGGAATCCATCCCAAGATAAGTGACAGCCCAAGGCCCAAGACCTGAGTAAAGGTGCATTGAGAGAGACTGAGGGAGTCAGGACACAGTGTAGCCCAGTAACCACGGCAAGCTCCTACAAATAGCAGAAAAGAAAAAAAAATCTAAAATCCAAAGGCACAATACTACACAGTTAGTTACTCCTCTGCAAACTTTGCAGGAGTTAGCTTTATCCACAGGTACAAATGTTTACAGGATCAAATATATAAAACAACTTTGTCTTCTTTGGTAGAGGGCTTGATGGGGTGGGTGGCATTTGGGAATGCACAAGGCAGCAAAACAAAAAACAGAAAACCTCCACTTCATGGGAATCACAAACAAAACCTATGGGTCATCTAACCTGTCTCCACCTCTTGCCACCCCACTTCCAACCAGTGTTCCCCTATTGTGTATTCAGATACTTTGTCCAGTCTAGTTTTACGTGGTTTCATGGACTTCCACCTCTTCCCTTGAAGCACTTTCGCAATCTAACAAAATCTCTCTGTTGAAAATCCCTCCCCCCCAATCCTTAGCCTTGAATTTGCCTCTACTAAGTTTCATCTTGTTTCTATTTCCAAATTGTTTAAGAAGAATCTAGCAGGACTACAGGGTTCAGCAAATTTCCAAAGCTTGAAAGATCACAAAGATTAGAGAGAGAGAAATGCCCGTTGGTTTCCACAGATTTTTTTTTAAACGTTTCAACTTTCGTGCAGTGCTGAAATAAATGCCCCAAGCAAAGGCAGTATATTAAAGCCAATTCTAGTGAGTTCTGTAAGAGACACAAACGCTAAGCTCTAGGAAATGCCAAGCAGAAGGGGGTGTGATTCCTTAATGGTACTGAAAGACATGCAAGGAGCTGCCAAAATGCTACATTGCTGAAGGAGATTCACTCAGGCATATGGCAGAATGGGAGGGATAGCTTCTTGGAGCTGACCTACAAAGGAAAATGAAAGTCATGCTTGGGATCTGTTTGCCCCTTTATGATATGTCAAGGTGGCCTATAGCATTATTTTTCCCTTACTTATTTTTAACATTAGAAATTCCAGTCTCAGCTACCTTGTTTTTCCTGAAAGGCTCTTTGGGCAACTGGAGAACTAAGTAGGTTTACAGACTTCAGAAATATCAAGGAAATGAAACCTGACAGGGGGCACAGTTTTTATTCAATTGTTTTAGACTCTGAGTGAAACAAAGGTCAATAGAACCCAAACATCTGAACAAACTCTTGGAAGAGTTTGTATTAAAGATCCAATTAAAGATCTTCAGTATAAGAAGGAATTCCTGACATTCCTATGCTTTCAAGTAAAGAGAAGAGCCAAAAAAAAGTTTCAGGGTAAAGACGTAACCCCCCCCACAAAGTTCAAAATCCGTTTTCCCCACTTTATAGGTCACCCTTAAAAATGATTTCCCTTCCTTAGTCTGCCATCATGCCCTCAAATACACATCCCCTTCCAAAAAAAAAAAAAAAAAGTCACAAGGAATTTTTCACTTTTGTTTCCCTTACAAAGGATCTGAAGTTGGACCTTTCCCCAACCACCGTTTAATAATACTTAGCACATACACCGCATTTTTCAGCAGTCAGTCTCAAAGCACTTTAGACAGAAGGTGGAGAAGCTTTTCCCAGATCTGGAAGGTTTCTGCTCTTTTTCTTCCTACAACAGCATTTCACCAGGCTTTTATATATACAAGCCGAATAACATTCAAAGTAATTTAACGGTGTGGACTTCTCCGTTAATTTGTATTCAGTTCTATTTTATTGTTTTCTTTCTGATTTCCTCCTTGGCTCTTTCATTTTAGATTTACTGAAGACTTTATACTGAGTGCTTATTTTTATTTGAATTGTTTCTTTTTTTTTATAATAATTTCATATTCATTTTGGGATCAATGGACAACATAAAAAAAAAAGTGACCTGATTTTGTGGGGCCAACTTGAGACACTTTGAATGGACCAGATTTCATAAAGTTCTGAGCATCCCTCTTTGGGAAAATTGGGTTTGGCAAAGGGCTCTCAAGTTGGGTAGCCAAAACAGAGGCACCCAAATCTAGCCACACTTGAGTATTTAGGCTAAGTTGGTGAAAACTTAAGTATCTTTAATAGCAACCTGTTGATTTTGTGACACATCACAACAGACTGCCACGCTACACCCCAAGGAGGTCACTTACAGTAAGCCAAATACTCAACTCAATAAAATTTTCCTGGCAACATCATAGAACAGTTTAGGAAACAAAACAAAACAAAGCCAAACATAGTTAGGATGCCAAAAATGAAGCCCTTCCAGAAAGGGTTGTCGTCAAGGTAGGTCAAGCCTTGCCAGGGTCACTTAAAAATATATATATATACACCTGCCAGATTTTGAAAGCTACAAGTAGGGACATTTGGGGAGAAAAATGTGAGAAATCGTTTAACGCAGATGTGCTGGATTTGGGACAACTTTGTTGAATGGTAGGGATGGAGCAGTAATAAATATTTTGCTTAAAAAATAAACCAGGACTGTCCCTGCTAAACAGGTATGGCCAGCATGTATGCTTTAAAAAATTAAAAGCAGACGAGTACGGGGACTCTCTTCTTTTATAATGAATCACAGAATACTACTCGCTTTTTAAGCAACAATCTCCAGCTCTAAATAAACAAATAAATAGACAAATAAGCAAGCAAGCCCACACCAGAAAACACTGACCAGCTCCAAGACTGATCTAAGGTCTCCTCCTTGCTGGCCTTAGAACAGAATTAAGGATGGAATTGCCAAAAGCGCTAAGCCTTGGCCTAACTCTGCTCCCACCATCTTCGATGGGAGCAGAGCTGGGCCAATGATGAGCCCTTTAGAAAATCCCACCCTACTGAGCCGATGAAAGCGAGTTTCCATTTACTTGAATGGCTTTTGGATCAGGTCCTACGGAACCAGTGAGGACATACTGCTTGTTTAGCATACAAAAAAAAAAGTTAACTAAAATATTCCATTAGCCAACGCATGTGGAAATTGTGTGGAGACTTTTTGGTACCAGAATGCAGCTTTCACGCAGACTGCGGAAAATACAATATATCCTATTGGCTACCCTCCCCGCAACATATACTCAAATTGTTTAGGCATCAACCACTCTGGACCAGGAAGAGAAATTGGAAATAGTGTTGAAACATGTCTCCACTTTAAGAAGTTAGTGGATCTGGTCCTATGAATTGTTAGGTATACAGCCCAAAATGAGTTTGGATACTAGCCAATAAAAGGAGGTATGATTTTGTACCTTCCACAGCCCCTATTATCCTTTAACATCTTATCTCCAAACAATGTTTTCACAAATGACAACTAGTGAGATCGAGTTTTCACTTCCAGTGTCTTATTTGTCTAGGCAGCGCTATCATTAATTCCAGGAGCCAGCCCTTCAGGCAGATACCTGGCCACCTGCATGTTCTAGCAGAAGTTTACAACATATAGCAGCATTAAACAACATTGAAACACTATATTCATATCATGAAATTTTAATTAATTTTAAAAACCACGAGCTGCCTACTTTCTTCCTCTAGGAAAACGCAGCCGGTTTTCAAAAGCTTATCATAAAAAAATATTTTCAGACAAGTGAACCAGTAAACATTTCCCTTTAAACCCTATAATGAATATAAGACACACAACAGCAGGTTGAAGAGTTAAGCACAATACAGTTTGAGAGAGAGTGTGTGTGTGTGTGTGTGTTAAAGAATGGAATGTAACATTGTGCTTAGTTTAGGAAGACATCACATTTGATAGAATATTTTCTTTAATATTTCATTTTTCCTATTTTAAAATGTTCAATAAAATGCAACTTTTTCCAGAAAATTTTCTGTAAAATTTGAATTTAAAGGATAAATCAACCTCTATGTTCAATCTTCTCTCATCTGCTCTTCCCCCCTTCAATATCTGATTTGGTATCTGAAGTAAAAAAAAAAAAAAGATACAGGGATACGGACAAAGCAAGTGAAGAATGGCTGTGACTGGACAGCAGATATACAAGCGTGATGGTGAAGAAAAGAGCCATCATGGTACATTTTCACCATACAGAGAGTGTTGTAAGAGTTGTGTGTAATCCAGGGCACTTGGCAGAGCATCAGGCCCAATGTATGGTGCCATCTGAGCAAGGCAATACACAGTTTGTTCAGGAGACCGCTCCTGTTGTAGTCTATCCAGAGGGATATAGTTCTCCTCTCCAGTCAGGAACTTAAATGAGAACATGACCTTCAGAACACCACGCAAGTGTAATTCTAATCCCTGTCAGAATGATCATAGGAGACCCAGAACTTTTACTGCTCCTCAGGGTGGATTGCTTTGGTGTTGCGGATCAAAAACCTGGTTCTCCACCTGGTTGATGGCTGTAGCAATGGAAATAAATAGCTCCTCCCGGCCCACTCGGACTTGTGCCACACTGTAGTCTGTGTGTTTGTTCTCAAAGATAAAAGTGTCTTCTGGATCTGCTGGTCATGCTCTGACTGGTCAATTGTTGCTTTATAAAGGACTGTCCTCCATTCTGACTGCTGCAGGTGGTAGAACTGGTCTTCCAGGAAATCGCAGTCAATCTGGTTTTGGATCTTTGGGCCAATGATGTTGGCCTGTTTGCCAAAAGTGTTTAAGGAGCTGCTGCTCCTTTTGCTGCTGTCACTTATGTTGTTCCATCACCTCTTGATCTCTCGTTTGCTAGCTGCTGTATCTTGCACCATGTGTCACTGAACTCCTGATGGGTGATGAAGATATGTAAGACAACCTCTTTGGGGTAGATCTCTGCTCCTCCTCTTCTGACATACTGTCTAGAGCTATATCAATCACATCGATTTTAATTTTATTCCAGATTTCTTGGGCTGCACCCTTTCAACCTTCTTGTACGATGTAGTATCTTCCAACTCCTTTTTCAATAATACAGGCATCCAGGATCCATCCTCTTCAAAGTGCACTTCATTACAATCTGTGTTGCTCTGTTTAAGGATTTCTATAAACAATCTATCAATAAGGCTACGATTTAGTCATGGAGGTGATGGCAGTCATGGATTCTGTGACTTTACCGGACCTCTGTGACTTCTTCGGATTTAGCTGTCAGGGGCTGAAGCCAGGGCTAGAGGTGCAACGGTGCGCCCCTGCCTTGCACCTGGGGCTAGAACCAAGGACCGTGCAGCCCCTGCCATGCGCCCCCTTCATGACTTCCCAGGGCTATATGCCTCCCTGCCCTGGCTGTGGCCGGAGCTGGGGGGAAGAGGGGCTGCAGCTGGGGGAGTGCAGCACAGAGAGAGGGAGTGTCTATTGATCCCAGAGAGTGCCATCTTTCCTCTGAACACCTGGGAGGGAAGGTTACACACAGAAGAAGAGACACACATGCTGGTGTGTGCGTACTAGAGAGGGGGAAGTTTACACACAGAGGGGGACACGCTTGGTGAGGGGGTTGATTTGACACACGAAGGGTTGAGAGTGGGGTGGCTTAACGTGCAGCCATGCCAAGAGAGGGCCATATAACGCACCCACACCGAACACCCCACAGACCCGAAGGTGAGGTGGGGCGGTTTCACTCACAGCAGGGAGGAGAGCTTGGTCCTACCTTCAGAGACTACTGACCAGTGGTGTCATTCCACTTTATCTTAAACCCCTCCCCTCCAGGATTTCCACAATAGTACATCGATGAATGTATAATATACAGATCTTAAAATAAATCTACTAGGACAGGGTAACTTAGAAAAGCGGGTGCAGGCGTGGGCCATAGCAGAACATATGGAAAATTAAATACCTTAAGAGGTTTCTATTTAAAAAAAAAAAAAGCCAACTCCAAGAAAAGTTACCCAGTCATCAGTGGTCACAGAATATCGGTCCTGTCTACACCTTTGAACGTCCCGCGCTTGTCTCTGTGGAGCTCCATTCCATAGGCAATTACCTGGAGTGCCTCCAAAGGCAGTGACAAGTGACTCTGGCACGAATGCATCTATGCAATAGCAGTGCTTTACAGCAAAGTGGAGCTGGAATGGAGCCGAAACCAGATTTGTTGTTGGTGGCTACCCCTGCTGAACTTATCACTGGGTTTTCTAAGCACAAAGTCAGTATCTCACTGTAATTATCTAACGTGTAAAGATCACACTTTACAGGAGGCAGTGCCTAGTGATAAAGCGGGGGATTGGGAGCCAGGACTCCTCGGTACCATTTCTAATTATGCCACTAACTTGCTGTGTGACCTTGTGTTAATCACCCAACCCTTTGCCTCTGTTTACCCTCTGTGTAAAATGGGAGTAATGCAAGGTTTCACGTTGTTTTACCATCTCTGTAAAGTTCTGCAATAAAGGGACTGTAGTGAAAGTACTATCACAGAGAAACAAAGCTGAAGTGTGCAGTTTTCCTCCTCGATGATCCCCGTCTTCACAACTTGAGCTGCTCACTAGTCTTCCAGAAAGAAAGGGTTAATTTTCCAACATGCGCATATAATGGACTTTTGTGTTAAACCTATCAAGGAAAAAGCAAAACACAGCTCATGCCACAATGCTGCAGGGGTGAGGAGGACACTGTTTCAGCACCTGTTCTGAACACCGTTAGATCTTATCAAAGTAAGCTACTTGTGCTGGCAGACAGTTACAAAGACCAACCATCACACTTTGCTTTAGTGAGGTCTGCAAAAAATGTTTTAAAGAACCCCATTAAAATTGTTATTAAGATAAAAATCCTAAGCACGTAATCTTTACTTGCGTTACTAACACCCACTCAAGGCATTACAATGACTTTAAAACACCTAATTTGCTTTTCCATGTTTGTTTGTTGACTTTTTGCATTTTACAGAGCTTGGACACAAAATTAATCTGATTAATTTCACTGGCTTACATAGGTTCAGTACAAATGCAGTTGTGTAGGGGTTCACAGCACTTCCCAGGAAGTGTTTGTTTAAAAAAAAATATTTTAAGAAAACAATTCAGATTGATCTTGCAACCACCCTACTCACACAAGTAGCAGTACCGACTTGCTTTCTGTGATATCCTATTGACTTTACTGGGACTCTCAACTGCTGACAGTTAAATGTCGTAAATGTTAAAGCCCAAACAGCTTGAACGAGTTTCTCTCTCCTTCACCTGCCAAGATCAGGATTCAGCATTTTTCCTCTTACAGATTATGATTGTTGTCGTTAAATGGTGCAAGGGAAACAGAGCCCAGAACTTGCCTGATAATGGAAAAGATGATCTTCAAATATTGTCATTTTAAAATTTAATAATTTGCGTTTAAGACCAAGTAGATTCCACTCAGACACTGGGTTTTCAAACAGGGTTGCAAGGGTCCTCGGTTTATTTGTTTCTTGAGACTCTATTTGAAGGGGAGAAGGAAACTTTTTCCCCCCATCAGTTTAAGATTGTGAAATTTGAAACTTGACTGTTCTCATCTCTAGCTGATCCCCATCTGCTGATAAACAAAATTAGTTTTATAAAACATATCCGCCCTAACCCTCAATACTAGGCACAGTCCAACCCTGACCTCCATGGGAGTTGATGTGCTTCTTTTAAGTTTACTAAAAATTTTAGTTCAGTTATGAAGAAGAACTTTTCTCCCCTCAACTGACCTCCCTCCCCACACACATATGCTTGCTTTTTCTGGTATCTGTTCTCAGAACATGGTCTATTTTCAGCAACCTTCTTGGATGGATTTTCATGGAAAATGAAATATACAGTGCACTTCGTTTAGATTATATCAGATGAAAAAAATGTCTGTGGCGTACAAAAGATCTGTTCTGCTGGATTGCCTGGGAAGGAAAGGGGGGGAGAAAAAAATACTTTTAATGGTTTAATTCTCTGGGAATCATATATCTATACTTAAGAAACTTTCCTCTCTTGAGGCAAGAGATTTTTATATTGGTGACACACTAGTTTATTTTGTTTTGTCTGTACTTGCCTCCCCCCCCCAAAAGTTCTCACCATTGTTCCCATCATCTGGTGGTCGCGATAGTGCATGTAGGACATAGGTTTCAGAGGAGCAGCCGTGTTAGTCTGTATTCGCAAAAAGAAAAGGAGGACTTGTGGCACCTTAGAGACGAACCAATTTATTTGAGCATAAGCTTTCGTGAGCTACAGCTCATTTCATCGGATGTAGGACATAGGGTTATCTAAATGCTTAGGAGAGGTCTAGACCACAGTGTAGTTAAATGTTAGGGACCTTATCTGTGCTAGCAGTCATACCAGTGGAGGTGCACTGATGGCCAGAGCAATGTTACCAGGTGCACCTAACTACCAGTAGTCACATAGGATTTGAATAATAAATTATACCTTAGCACCATCTATTCCAGTGTCTCCCTCAATGGCTGCCAATGCCCAACACTGCAGAGAAAGGCAAACACAGATGATAATGCACCTAGCTCACTGTGCAGCGTTGTACATGGTGTGGGGGTAGGGATTCCTTCCTGACACCAGGTGGCTATTGGATCACATACTGGGGCAGGAGATTTAACAGAGTAACTGTAAATATTATTGGTTATAAGATTATCCAGTCCTGATTGTGCACAGTACTTTCAAAGTGATGCCCATGGTTTAAATCCTACCTACAAAAGGCTAAAATTGCTCCGATTCACCTTAGACGCTAGTAAAAGGACAGAGCTCTGCAGGGAGGAGCCTGTATTGACCTTTAGATAAAATCGAAAGCCTCTGGCCTCAAAAACTCTTAGTGGAAAACCTTGAACTTGTGAAAGATATAACCCCTCTGATCTCCTGTCCAAGCCAAGTGGGTTCTAAATAGGATCCCCCCCACTATCCCTAGACAGGCAGGTGCACAAAACAAAGGGCACATACACATCTGGAGGAGGGGGAAAAATTCTATGATCCTAGGGGGAAAAGAAAGGGATCTGGAGAGAAAGGCCAGTTGCCAATTCTACAGAAAAACTAACTAGTTTTCAGCCAAAGCCCCATGGTTCTAGTGTAACAGAGGCCGTCATGGATTCAACACTACCCTATGCCTGAACCAGCCCATAGGTTAGATCTTTTAGACGCTCTTAGATACTAGATACTCTTTTAGATACTTAAAACCCAAAGAACAAGACAGGGATTCCCTCTCCCACCCCACCCCCATTCTTCATGGGGAAGTTAATGGTGCTCACTCAACTTTGCACTGATACCATTAGTACCTAATACACCTCACCCTTGGGAATGTTAACGCACGAGAAAAATACAAGGAGATTGAATCAATAATAATAATTTTTAAAAACCCTTAGAAACCAAAAACCTTAGCAAACAAAAAACCCAGAAACTTAAGACCTCAATCTTGCCCTCAAAGAGGATTTTTTTAAAAAAAATCCGATTCGTGAGCAGTAGCAAATGTTTCATTTCAACGTTGACACTGCAACTTTATAAGCGCTCTGCAGGTTTCCTGCCTGATACGCTGCACAGCTGGGTTGTTTTCATTTTTCCATTCACTCACCACATTTCCCTTATTTTAGACCCTTTGTTGACTTGGAGGTTACAAAATGGAACAAAAAAAACTGGACAGACATGTAAAGTTTGCTAGGCAATTTGTAAGTACTTATCAAAATAATGGGCTCTCCCTTCCACCAGAGACTACTGCGGATACGTGTTTTCCCCCCACATTGTTTCACAGCAGGCGATCTAGCTGGAAAGTGACATGACAGAATTAGCCAACACCACACATTTCAGTTTATTTTACACGTGGACCAGGACTCTGACAGGCATAGGAGACAGTGTGACTGTTGCTACCGATTAATCTTCAGATTAAGTTGCTCCATGTTGGATTGGTTTGTTTTCACCTCCTGAAGGTGAACGAAGGGATACAAGGGCATATTTGCATTTTCCCCAGCTAATTTTAACAACGATGACTGCAAACAGGCCTGTTTCCAAAATCAACAGGAATGGGCTCACATCGGAGGCTGCCCTGCTTTGCATCAATATCCACCCTCCTGAAAACTCAGGATTGCTGAAACGATCTAATGGCTATTTTCCCTCTGTCCAATTCACCGGTCTGTGCCTCTCCCTACTAACCTGGGTGGTCAGCACCACTACCTCCCTCACATTTCCGCTACAGAATCATGCATTCAAAACTTCGGTTTGCTCTTTCCCTGGATCTTACAAATCAGCCATTTTCATTTGCCATTGGAGAGGACTTGTCCATGGCCACCACAAATGCATAGGCAAATAAAGACATAACCTTGGTTAGAAAGGAGTGACCAGTTTAGACATCCAAGAGATTCCAGTGAGTTGCATATCCCCTCGATTCCCACCACCTTTCTAAGGAGCAAATCGTACCTTCCAGCTCAGCAGCAGAGACACTGCAGTTTTGTTCTATGGGGGAGCAGAATTTGAAGGGCCGGAAGCTCCTGGACACTGGAACCCACATCCACAAGCTTACTTTATAGCTCTGCAGATCTACCACGTCAGCCAGATTTGCCTTTGTGTATGGAGCGATAGGCAGGCTCTCACACATTCTGAGGCCCTGGCTGAGGAAACAGAAATGAGACAACGTATACAGCATCCTTGCAATGCACAGTGATATTATTATTTTCTTTTTGCGGATACAGACTAACACGGCTGCTACTCTGAAACCAGAGATACATTCTATTAATTCACATTCATCATATGCTTCTCAATAGAGGAATGTGTGTGTATAAAACACTTTTTATTATTCACATGAGTGCGAAGCACTGCCTGATTGATGAATGCCGAAAACTTAACACCTTAACTAGCAGACAATTGTACGGAGGTGGGGGAAAGTGTGGGCAGCAAGGCATCCATCCTCAATTTTTAGTCACTGCTATAAGTTTGGTAACAAAGCACAAGAAAATAAGTCTCCTTCAATTCATCTAGTCACAAAGTAGGCAAGGGTCTGCTCCCCAGAACCAGAATTTAAAACGGGGCTCAACAGTTACTTGGGTTACACACAACATGATGCTGGGTCGTCGTCTGCAGGAACTGAAACCAAATTAATCTGGATCTAGAAGCGTCAGACCAGCATTAGGCAGATCACTGCCTAATCTCAGAAACCCAGGTTCCCTAACTTGAAAGCTGTGGCAGACTCTGTACATGCCTGCCTTTGGTAGCTAGTCCAAAGCACCACATTGCTAGGATCCATCCAACCTTGCAAGGTGCTGAGCACTTCCTATGGAGCACTTAAGTGCCCTCAGCTCCCATTGATGTCTTTGGAAGCCAAGGACGCTTAATGCTTTGCGCAGTAAGGGCCTTTGATTTTAAGGCTAGGATCAACTGATGCTGTTTCTTTGTTATGTCTGAATGCAGAGACCGCACATCTGCAAATGAAGCTCGTATGCACTGAATTAGTTGGCAAGGGGAACTTCCAGGGCTTAGCTAGACTTTTGACTGAGAGGACAATTTCTGAAGTTCAAATAATGAACAAACAATAAATAATAAAAGACCAAGACAGATGCAGGCTTGTTAATTTGTCAGGTTTATGAAAAAATGTCAGTAGACTAAGGCTGGCCCACAGCAGCAGAGAGCAATGTCCATACAGAATACCAACAAACAAGGTTACATTATAAGCCAATGCACAAGGAGGAACAATAGAAGGCCGACACGGAAACTGAAACAAGCAAATAAGCTGGTTACACTAGCACAGGCTCCATTGACAAGACCAGTAGAATTAGTGCCCATTCCAGATGACTTGGATCACACATAGTACAGAAAGATGTTAGAGGCAATTGTTTTCACAGCTGTGGGAACTGTGCATGTGGGAGTGAGCATTCTGCAGTTACATGCCTCGGCCATGTCACCTTGTGACAGCTGATGTTTGATTTTAAACCAAGATCTGGGGGCTAGCCGCTTAGCTGGCAGACATTAACTTTACAGACTTTGCTGATGCTCAGATGCTCAACGAAAAAAAATGTAACTGCCAGCAGTATTGCCAACAGCCTCATTTAAAAGGAGAGTCCGGCAGCTTCTGCATTAGTGGGACTCCCTGCTGTTCCGCAATACGGTATTACATAAATACCAGCTGAAGAAGAATTTGCCTTCACAAACCTTTTTCTACAGGGCACACCTTGTTTATGTGAGATGGCAAAGCTGCTTTGCAATTAATGCAAATAAAGATCCCGTATTTAGATATAATTTTCTCTTCTGCTTTATGTAGTCCCCATTCAGGTGTCACATAGCTGGATGTCCCCTTGTGCTTGAGAGAGAAGGAAACAGGACTGCGTATTATAGAAAGTTTAGGAATTTATTTGTTTTAACAAAAATTAAATTAAAGAAGGGGCAGATGGGTTGCGAAGCCACAGCGCCAGCTTATTCCACAACCCCGCTCAAAAAACAAGGAACCCAGAAGAGTAGCACACTTGAGCCCGAACATCATACCTACCAAATTTTCAAAGTGATGTGAGAAGTTAGCAGCTTAGCCCCTGTTAAAGTTAATGGGAGTTGTGCTGGTAAAATCCCCACAGCTTTTGAAAATAAAGTAGAATGGAGGCAGAGGTATATTGCATTCGCCATTATACCATCTGCGTGTCATGTCACAACAAGCTGTCCCCAACGTAGGGTGGTCAAATGAATTCCTCAGTACTAGACTCCAGTGGCTTGTAACTCTCTCATCGCTTGTCCAAAATTCATCCTCTATCTGCCTGAACAGCGGCACCTTACACAGTGCCCTGAAAGGACAAAGTACCTTTCTTTGCAAATGCCCAACTACACCTCGACCACCTCAGACCTTGTATGAATTGCCCAGTCCAGAGGTCAGAGGCCAATTATCCAGCATAACTGCACTTCTCCACACTCTCCCGCTACCAAACAGAGTTTCAAAGCAATGTAATTATTAACTATTAAGTCACAGCCCATGCAGCTACCCAGCATATTCACAGCGCTAGAACCCATGTCATTCACTCAGAACCCTCCGCCATCAAGATGTATTTTCACACGTCTGAAAAAGAGCATTCAGAATTCCCAGTCAGAGATTACGTAGTAGTGCCTGGGTTTCTGATCAAACAGAGGCCATCACATAAAAACCTCTCTGTACACCTCTTCAGCCCTGAAGGGCAGTGCAGACAACCTGGCAACCATTTAAAGAGAGTGCTCGTCCTAGTCAATAATGCTTAGCATGCATACAGCATTAACTAATTAAACCAATTAAATATCTGCCCCTTTATTAATATGTTAAGTGACTTGTCCAAGGCTACTTTAGCAAGTCAGTGGTGTAGCAAGATTGGAACTCTGTTGTCCTAGACCCATCCTGTGCTAATCAGCTCAATTTTCTGTATGTCCCTGAAAAGCCCCACCTCAGAGAAGGGATTAACCCTCTAACACTTAGAACCACAAATATGTTTTCCTAATCCCACTTTATTTTGCATTTACCATGGAAATCAAACTTTTCACATCTCCTCACAAAGCTGAAAGTTTAAAATCATATGTTCGTTCCTTAAAATTTATTATCTTCCCTCCCCACCAACCCCATGATTAGAATGTACTAAAAATATGTAATCACTGAAAACACCAGGAAATACCAGATTCAAAAATACAAGCAGGCTAATGTCAGGGACAGGAACCAAGGGACACAGTGGACATAGTCAGAGCAAGAAGAGGATTTCCTTCTATAAAGTCACGCCGTCAGAACTGAGTACATAACAGTCAAAATATAACGATGGCTAAAACACAGAGCACAAGCTCTGACACTCCACTAGGCATCCCACACTGAGAAACATGCAACATTTCCTTGTTTTTATCCATTCTAATCCTTCCCAGTTTCTTTTCACTTCTAGCCCGTCATTGCAAATCTGTAAATTAGCACAGCTCTTCTTGTTCACGCAAGAAAGGAAATTTACATTTAATTAGGTCCTTTTATTTGAATACCAAACTGTTTTATAATTTTTAATATATTAGAGGAACTCACAAATGGTTTCATCTGCTATGGGAACATAGCTACCACTGGGGTGGAACTTGGAAGCTGTTAATGACATATAGCAATATAAACAACGATAAAAAGAAGAATAGTATCATTTAAACTTCAGGGAGCAGGGGAATTGTAGGTTGGCAGAACATAGTTATCTAAATTAGAATCTGGCTAAGACACTGACTGGGTTTACAACTCCTACTCTTGACAAAAAGTGTAACAGTCTTTAATGGCCACAAGTGGCCAGGATCTCAGTTTTGACCAACCTGATACTGCATTCCCCAGTTCACGGACTCTTCCACCATGAGCAGTCAACGGCAGAAAGAGCCAGTTTTACCATGGCCGTAAGTGAAACCCAGCTCCATTAATGTTAGGTCATTGATATCTAGCCAGTTTGCTGACGTTACTGAAGATGCACCTGGTTACATCAGCAGCAGATTTGGCCCAAAAGTCTGAAAATGACAGCAAAAGAAAGATGACAGTTTCTAGGAATTTTCATGTTGGTTTCCTCCCCCAGTCTCTTTATACTGTGAAAGTTAACAGACGCTAATTCTGGACAAGAGGTTGATGGCCTAGTAAAAGCCAGTGCGAGGCGAACTTACTTCAGGAGAGAAAATAACTTTCCTCATAGGTAAAATGTTAGATTAGGGACAGATTTTTAACCCCTTCTTCACACTTCTCAACAACATTGACCTCACTGATGTGTCTGACTCATGTGAACAGACCTGATAACTGCAATGGGACTAGTCAAGTGAGTAAAGGGTTCAAAGTCTGCCCCTTAATAAGAATTATTAATAAAAAGCCAATTTATTGACTTCATTCCCCTAACTGGACTACCATGACACTTGTCAAAGTGTTAACCACATCTTATAAACAGGCCTAAGCTTGACCTTGAAATTATATGCATGTAATAGCTTTCTGCCAATGCACACTGGCTACTGCATGGCTGTTAACAAGTCTGGGAAGGCAGCATTAAAGAAAACTGGATGGATTTTTCACAGCATGGGAAAAGGTTTGGTCTTTGCAGCATTCCTTTAAATGGTTAAAGCAACAGGATTAAACCACGACTCAGGAGCATTTCTCGCACACAGAGGCACACGTCATGGAAATACTCAAGTAACCACATTTCTCTTTACAGCTTTTCAGCTCTAGTTACTGAACATTTCTGGACTTGCAATTTATACCTTTGCTACTCGTTTTATAAAGTGATTATTGGAGCAGTCGGTAATAAATTGCAACAGATTTTGCCCCCCCCCTTCTTTTTTATGGAGGTCACTGTTACAGATCTCACTCCCAGGACCAGCAACATTAACAATTTAAAAAAACCACATGAACAATAATAAATGGGGTGGAGGAGTATGGGTCTGTCACTGTTTTTTTTGTGCCTTTAGTTACCTTGCCCCAAGCCCCAATTTCTGTGCAATCACTTCATATTGAAAATTCAACCCTCCATGCACACTCAACAATGCAGCCATGCCCCCACCCCACCCCTCAGCCAATTGCTCATAGGGGTTTTGCACTTTCCTTCCCCTAATCTCTGGGGAGCGGGAAAGCTGCCCTTCTATCACTCTCCATCCCCTGCCCGTCTCTCTCCTCAGGCTCCTAGATCCTCCCCTGTTCACACCCTCCTGACAATCTCCCACCCTGTCCTGCCCCAACGTCCTTCCAGGCTTCCCCACAGTCTCCTGCCCAACTGCAGCCTCCTGCTCTTTCCCCTCAACGTTTTCCCATCCTGCCCTGATTCAAAGTCCTTTGCATTCTCCCTCTCATCCCTGCCACATTCCTCCATCCTAACAGCCTCCCTGCCTTCTCACTTTCTCCTGCCTGGGACATACAGGTTGAGTAATTTCAGGTTTCAGAGTAGCAGCCGTGTTAGTCTGTATTCATAAAAAGAAAAGGAGTACTTGTGGCACCTTAGAGACTAACAGGCAGCCAGCTTTACGGCGGGCAGCCCGGCTTTGATCCCACTTGGAGACCCAAAGGGAAGTGGCGGCCATTTATATATTATAAAGGGCAAAAAGCTATGAAAAAACCCAGCTTTTTCCAGACAATCATGGGGAGCTTTAAAAACTCCAACCTGTAATCGTGGTTCTCAATAATATCATGACAGCTGGCAACTCGGTATCACCTGCAGCTCTGAGAAAACTATAAAGTCAGTCCAGCAAATTAGTCAACTCACAAGTTTTGTCCCTCCCCTTCCAATTGCCTCTCTCTATGGGACAGGCTTTGCTAACTAGTTATTAAAATAAACCACATCAGACAAACTGTCCTAGAAAACAGCACTCTCCTATCTCACTCACTCTCCTTCTCCTATTACAATTAGAGCAAGTGCCAGGTGCCAATCGGTTTCCAGTGCACCATGCTGGGGGGGTTACACAAACTCACGAACAACGAATGTAATTAAAATAAAAGTATAATTATAAACTCTTTGGGGCAGGAACCATCTTTTTGTTCTGTGTCTGTACAGTACCTAGCACAGAGACCCTGGCCTTATACGCACTACCACAATACAAATAACAAATAATTTTGAGCACCAGTGTTTAAAAGATACCTGCTTGCCCCTCCCAAATGGCATCTGCGAAGTCAATGGTGAGATACCGATGATCTGCTGGACCCCATTTCTACCCCGTAGCTCCTTAAAAACAGGGTGCTGAGACTCCACAGTTGTGTGCTGTAGCTCCCACTCCCTATGAGCGTCTTTGAGCACATCTATAGAACACTGGGTGCAGACTTTAGGGCTCATCTACATGCGGAAACTTTAAGAAGAGAGAGTGTCCACCTGTGGAGCTATACGGGTACAATGATACTACAATACTTGTACCAGTAAATTTCCCCATGTACACAACCCCTTCCTAAACCAAAATTTTTAAAGCCCCCCAGGGGAATAATTTTAATGGGAATTGAGCATCCAAATGCCCTAAACCGTTTTGAAAGTTTCAGCCTTTAAGACCCATCCCCACATACTCTTTGTTCAGTATTAAACCCAGGGAAGGATTCTTTGGAGGAAATCTCTTTTCAGATGGTTTCAGGTACCTGGTCAGGAATCTGGAGAGGAAGTCCTCAGAAGACTATATCCTCCTCCTCCAAGAGTATACAAATAGGAAAGAGAGGGAGGTGTGGGAATCCTCAGAGACAACATCTGAGAGACTATTCACACCATACAACTTGTAAAGAAGTTCAACTACAGCTAGTCAGCTGTGAACTTCAAAGCCTTAGGATGGAGTGAGGACATGAGTGCCATGCATTCCCACTCGCTAATTAAATACAAACCTACTATGGTGGCTGCGTAGAAGAGATGTGCAGGAAACTGACACCTACATTAGACCTTCTGGGCCAGCTCCCACCACTTGTGTTCAGTGTGCTGAACAAACATGCAACATGTGTGTGTGTGTTGTGACTTTTTAGAGATCTAGACCAGCACTTCTAGTAATCTCTTAGTGCTCCCTATTCAGCCCCTACTAGACACTCATCTGCAGGGAAAAATCACCTGGGTTAACAGCTCTTGAAGGTCAAGAATGAGAGAGAGAGAGAGTCTTGCCCCTCAGGGCTCTGCCAGAGCAGCGCAATAACCACATTGGGCAGGCCCTTGATACAACTGCCAATCTCAATGTCATAAGCACTATGGGCCAGATTTTCAAGAGAGCTCAGCACCCAAGAAGCTGAGGCTGTTTAAAAATCTGGCCAGTTATTTTGATGCTTAAATGGGGACTAAGTTATTCTGAAAGTTCAGATCAGCAATTCACTATGTTTCATAAAATCACAAGAGGACTGTGTGATGCATTTTCTCGGAGGGGATAGCAGGCAGTTTAACACACTAGTTTTCTGACATAGCAACATTTGCACTGAATCCCAACACTGTCCTCCTCAGAAAGCACCAAGAAAGGTCCTTTTTTTTGGTGTGTGCTTTAGATACAATTCTTAAATCTTTCCCACCATCATCATCCTCTACCTATTTTGAAAATATTTTAAAGAGCTGATTTTTCCGGAGTTGCTGAGTTCCTCCAGATCTTGCTGACTTCAAATGGAGCTGTAAGCACTCAGTACTGCTGGGAAAAAATCATACCCTGAGGCCTGATGCAAAGCACATGAACTCCTAGTGACCTCAACCGGGGCTTTGGTTTGGGCATTTGAATGAACCTGACCTTGTTAACGCATTGTTCATATTGGTGTTTCTGGAACGGTAGATGTGCTATAAAAGGCCCAAAACAGCAGCCAGTTTACTATAGAAAGGATCCTGCTTGGCATTTCAGAGCCTGAAGAACATTTCTAAGCCATGACAAGGGTTAACCCCGACTGAATTCTATTTGTTCGTGTTGGCTGTGGGGAAAATGTTGCCTTCTCCTGGATGTCTACTTTATAGCCAGGGTTATCCAATATATCCCATTGTTAGAACCTAATAAGTGAAAGCATCTTTGTGTTATGGCTAGAACATAAAACACAGGAAAACGTCTGATGGCTTACAAGTCAAATGGATGTTACAGGCTTGTTTTATGAAATTTGTAGATGTTCAGTTCAGCTCCCATCATTAGACACCAGTGCAGCAAACGGGAAGAAAACAGTTGTTTGGAAAGAGCGCTTGTGGATAACAGGTGCAGCCAAATAATACAAGTAAATGCTGTATGTATTGTAACAGGGTCGGGCCAGATGGCTATAGGAGAGTAACAGAAGGCAGATATATTAGCCCCAGGCTAAGTAGGTCCCTTTTCCCTGGGTAAGATAACAGGGAAGGTTCCAGAACAATCAGGAACCTTCTGGAGACAATTAAGACAGGCTGATTAGAACACCTGCAGCCAATCAAGAAGCTGCTAGAATCAATTAAGGTTAATCAGAGCACCTGGGTTTTAAAAAGGCACTCACTTCAGTTTGTGGTGTGCGCGTGAGGAGCTGGCAGCAAGAAGCACGAGGAGCTGAGAGTGAGAACGTGGACTGTTTGAGGACTGAGGTGTACAAACATTATCAGACGCCAGGAGGAAGGATATTTGTGTCTTTTCAAATTGTATATTAAGGCACAGTCAAGTGGCCCAATCACTTCAAAAGGATGAAACTAGCTAACAGGGATATGCTGGCGCCATAAATTTCTTGACTCAGATACAAATATCCTTAAAATCGGGGATGTTCAGACGGTAGGTATTTGGTTCAATCCCACCTCTATCAGACACAGATCTTGCTGAAGAAAGCTCAGTAGCAGTTGGGGTGGAGTAATTTTAATGGAAATGAAATTTCCTTTTGCAGGAAAAAAAAGTATTTTAATGAATTTTTACAGTTTTGGGATGGAAAAAACAAACCCAATATTATTAAAACCAAAAATGGTTTTCAAAAACCTTCAATTTTGCACTGAAAAACCTAACCCTTTTTGTGGGAAATTTTTAATGACCGTTTACATTCTATAAATTTCCCTCCAAAAATCACTGGTGTTTTTTAAACAAGTTCTAGAGAGAACTTTTGGGAGAGTCACTAGAAACACAACTCACTTGCCTAAAACGGAATCTATCAAATTGAAGTGATTAAAAAAATAAACCAAACCAAACCATCTTTAATAAAAGTAAGAGTAAGCAGACATGCAGTTGTTTGGAGACAGCAGAGTAAAAATTACTAGAAGTAGGCGGGAAACATGTTGAACAATTGGTTCAAGGTGCAACATTAATATAGACAATCTCTCACATAATAAAGACTTACGGTCATTACACGGGAATTTATTGTTTTGTTATGGATACTTTACATGACCTATGCAAATAATGCAGTTGTGCGGAGCATTGCAATATAATCCATTTATCCCCCAAACTCTGTTTCTATAAGTATTCAGTTTACCTGCAGATGACATCACCACATTGTTGTACGCAAATTTCTTACTTTGTAACTGACTTGCTTGACTCTTCCATCAATAATTTCAAAGTGTTTTTGCAAACATTAATGAATTAATGCATCACCAGAGTGCTGAGAGGCACTCTTGTCTGTAAAGTGGCGAAACTGAGGGACAGAACAGGGAAATGATTTGCCAACCCAACAAGTCAGTCATAGAGCTGGGATTAGAATGCTGATCTCTTGACATCTCACCCTGTGCTTTAACCACTATATCATACTTCTCTCTCCAATTATGATGGAGTTGCAATCACCACAGCTGACCCAGCAAGTAAGTTCATTCTAGTTCTGATTCTAGAACTCTAACTGAAGAAGTGGGTTCAGATCCACAGATCTGAAGGTGAAAATAACTCATCATATTGTACCTAATGCACACAGCCCTCAGCATTTCAGATCCAACAGGCTGAAGTTTATTAAAGTTCGATTTTGCTTCACCGGGATAAGTGTAAACATTCTTTTGAGAAATGGCCCTGTACAAAGTGCTTTGCTGAACCTGGGCTAAGTTTACCAACCCCTCCTCAGAGTTACAGGAAATAATGGTTTCAAACCACGATGGGTTAAGAAACCAAATTCTCAAAGCAAAACAGCCATAAATGTTGGGATGTGCATAAACTGGCTCAGAGTCACAAAGGTGTCAGCAAACCCAGTCTGAGTTTAGAAGGCACCCCAAGACCTGGAGAGTGCCACATGGTCTGGCATTTTATCAAAAATATTTTGTACAGCTCTCTTCATGAGGTCTCAAGACAAGCAGATTTTCATAAAAAATAGGTGCAGTTTTACTGGGCAACACTGAGCTACTAATGTAAATTAACAAAGTAAGTATGGGGAAGAACAGCCAACAGCAGAAGAAAAATTAACACTAGTAACTCCACACACCCACAGATCCTACATGCACAAATGGCTATTTACAATAATGCAACTAATTACTTCTTTCCTAATTCATATAGTATATGTTAAAATGCTGCAGCACTGAGACAGAAATGAGAGAGTTTAAGTTTTCTGAGGTTAGCCTCTTCACAAATATCTTTTCTGAAAACATAAACCAAGACAGGTATTATCAAGTGGAAAAAGAAATCAAAACCTGGATTTTCTGTTGCCCGATTAGAGGAATAGAGTTTAGTATCTATGCAGATTTTCAGGCACTCAAGATGTTTTAATGCATTGGCATTTCTCCTGAGGGAAGAGATTGGGGGGGGGGAGGGGGCATGTTTATGAATCAGACTGTTCAGCGTGTGCTTTGGGGGTGGAAAAGGTGGGCGACGCACAGAGGAATGGAGAGCAGAGTTGGATGAGTCAGAAAATGAAAAAAAATGGTGCTTTTACTCTTCCTACTAGCATCTCAGGAAGCTAAATATTTTAGAGTGATACAGAATCTCTTACTGTCGAGAGAGAGTCTGAATGTAACCTTGGCTGGTTAGTAATTGCCTATAATTAAATATGTTAGCAAATATATATAATGTAGGCTATATTATATATAACACACACATGCACACTCAACTATATGATGTTAGAAAGAAAATAAAATGAGTTCATCTAAAAGTCAAGTGGATCGTGCCACTGCTTCTTACAAACTTAACCTCTGTGTCAATCTGTTTTGTTTTCTTAACAGCTCAAAGCTGTGCTGAAGTTCATCACACAACCCTATCCATAATTGCATGAATATCAACAGAGAACAGTGATGTTGTCACAATACCATGCCCCTCTATTTCAAGCCTTGGTTCTGATGGGTATGTTTCCTCTGTCATCTTTCTCCCCTCTTAGTCCCCAAGAAGCAGGATCTGGCACACTTCGCCACCATCACCATTTCAAACACTAAGCAGAATTCCTCTTTCCAAACAAAACCCAGAGTTAGAAAAATCAAATTATAAAGATAAATCCCAACTAATTAATATGAAAACTTCTTTGGACCACTATAGAGCTATGATCATGCTTAAGAGTAATATTATTAGTAATAAATAAGCTTGGAAGGTTAAGATTGTTGTCACTAAATGTCAGTAAACACTGATTTCACCATACACACAGACAAAACGAGGGGAAAAAATTTCCATTGATGATCACTGAAATTTACATGTAGACAAAGAAAGAAAAATACTGATATTTATTTTGTGTATTTTGATATGTGATGTCAACAGTGTGTGTTTTAACATTACAAAGCTTTAATTTTTTGAATCTCAATGTCCACTGTCATTAATTATTGCTTGAGCTTTCTTCCCCATAATAATTTCCTACAACTGCAAAAATTTACATTGATAAAAATTGAAAAAAATGCTTAAAACTCATAATTTTGTGCAGCTGTGAAAACTGCAATTGATAACCGTGAACACTGACTTGCCCTGTTGAAATTAAAAATCAAATTCTGCCAAGGCTAGTAATAAAGCCTTTTGCTGAAATGTGCCAGGGTTTAGAAAATTCAGGCGCAGATTTCGGCATGCATCCACTGGACGATTCCAGTAAAGAAGCTGATGAATAAAACCACGGGGATGACCCAGAGAAAGAGTCTGAACAAGCAGGTTTATTTATTTCAAATTAAAAGTTGATGAAATAATGATTTTCCCATTTGCCAGAGGGACTCCTGCATCCCAACGAAATAATTTATACAAAACACATTAGGGCCCCATCCTGCAAACATTCAAGTACATATGTGACTACACTCACACCCCACTGAAGTCAACGACTAATGATGGGAGCAAAATTATGCATATGCCTAAGAGTTTGCAGGACCAAGCCCCAAATTTGTGCCTATTTTCAAATAGGAAAACTATTTAGATTAAAAAATAACATTAATCTTCCTAAACAAACAGTTGTTTGGGGCCCGACTGTCCATCATGTAACTCCACTATAATTAACTAAGTTACGTCAATACAATAGAGTAGCGAAGGGGTGTATCAGGCCTTTGGTTTTAAACCTGGAAAGATGGCAAGAAATATTTTTGCATTTCTATCACATTCCATACCATGCATTCTAGAAACAGTAGCTCATTATAATAGATTTGCATTTTTTTTAAAAGAACCTGTGGTTTAAAAGCAATGGCGGAAGGAGTAGGGAATTATCTGGACCAGACAAGTGGAAACACTGCCAAGTATTCATTTGTTAAGATTTTGTTTGCAGATTCCCAAGCACTTTTACAACTGCAATGGTGAGATCTGCATCTTTTGTAGGTTGCTTTGCAGAAAAAACAACGATGATATTATGAAACAAGAACACAACCCCCTCCCCTTTTTTAAAAAACAAAAAGGCCTCATAAATCCATATCTTACAGTTTTGCTGCCACGGCACTAATTGGAGATATTTAATACACAGGTCCTCTCTCCATTTCTTCCTACAAGTTTAAATGTGAGGACTGGAATTAAAAAAGCAATTTTATGCTAAAGAAGGATATTATTATTAAACATAAAATGCAACCACCATTGATAGCGCTTTAGATTTAAATGTTTGGGCTCAGCTACAGATGTTATGGCTCTGAAAAGCCTCAGCAGCACAACAATATACCTATAGAGGGAGAAAAACAAGAAAACAGGACTATAATGTTTATTAGAAGGTTCTTTATCAGATGGATTATGTAGCTATAGTTTAGATCACGATACACAACAAAACTGGCGGTTTGATTTCAGGTTTAGAAGGAAGCAAAGGACATGAAACAGGGGGATGAGAAAGTGAAACCAGCAAGGGTAAAGGAGGGTTGCTCTTGCAATTAAAGCATCAAAACGGGAGTCAGGAAAGCCAAGCTCTGCTCCCCCACCACCATGAAAAAAAAAACCCTGCCTTGCTATGCAACCTTATGCAAGTCCCTTAACCTCCCCATGCTTCAGTTTCCCTCCATCTGTAACATGTAACACAGGGATGTGGTGAGCTATATTGGTGTTTGCAACACACTTTGAGAGCCGCAGGTGCAAGATGCTGCTGAAGGGCTACTTTAAAGTGATTTTATATATTACCCTCCACAGAGCCACTCACCTTGGCCCCGATTTAGGAGAGCCCTTCAGCCTATGCTCAACTTTAAGCACAGGCTTAAGGCCCATCAACTTCACTGGGACTTAAACACGTGATTAAAATAAAGCAAGAGCTTACGTGCTTTCCTGCATCAGGCAGTAAAACAACAGGTGTGGTAATATTGCAGCGGAGCAGTGCTTCAGCCCACATGGAGCAGGCTCTGTAGTGTTCGCAAAGCATCCCAGGGGCTTGGGTACAGCTCCCCTGCCCCGACTCCCTGGCTCTCTCCAGCAAGGCAGCACAGGGGTATGCCCCTTCATTGTGACAACTCGTCTGGAAGGAGGTTGGGGCATCATTAGTCTCTCCTTTCTGCCACAATCAGTTCCTGATAGGTGCACGTGATCTGGGTCTCTCCCTCTCACCTCAAACTGCTCTGCACAGATGCTGCATTGGTGGCATAGAAGATAAAGATTCTGGCTGCTGACCACTGGGATAACACAAATCCTCTTCACCCTAGTTAATTCCGATGTTAATATCTAACTTCTCCATGTTAGGTAACATGACAATTTATCAAATCAAACCCTACATGTAAAATTATTATCCTAGGATGACTTCTCCAGTTATACCAGGCCCAACACTTTCAAATCTGGGTTCCTAAAGTTAACTTCCTACATCCATTCTGAGGCACCGTAACTAAAAGTGGCCTGTGGGATTTGTGAGTGTTCAGCACCTCTGAATAAAAGTATCCTGATCTTTTTCAGGTGGTCTAAAAACATGGATTAAGTAGCCTAACGTAAGACATCTAGGTTTGAAAATTTTGGCCCAAATTTTTAACAATACAAGTTTTACAGGGTGCCCTCCTGCATAACTTTTTAAATATGCCTTTCTGGTAATAGCTTATGAGATCCATCAGTAAGATATGAGTACTGGAAATAACAAGTCCAGGCACATCTAAGGGTTCCACAAATGATCACAAACTTCAGTTTCACTTTTATGGTTGCCTTGTCATCTTTACAGCTTCTCAGCACTTGTGCCTCACATTACAACTCACTGTTTGCATAATGAATAGTGCCCTGGGTTAAGATTTTCAGCAATAGAATATTGCCCAAGGAGCCAAAAATGTACTGGGTGTCAAAGAGTGCTCACAGCCTTCTGCTTCTGACAGAAACACAATCAAGGCAGGTCGCCTATCTAAAGGGCAATATTAAATAGCTATTGCTTGATAGAATTAATGAAATCCAAGGACCACTTAATACTCTGCCTGTTCTCTTAGCTTATAAATCTTGCTCTTTATCAGCCTCTTTTGCTTTTGGAAGCACAGCACCCCTGGGCACCTACAATGCTGTGCATTGGGACCCCAAAGTGGATCATGACCCTATTTTAATGGGATTGCCAAGGCTGGTATTAGACTTGTTGGGGCACAGGGCTGAAGCCGAAGCCCCACTGCCTAGGGCCAAAGCCAAAGGCTTCAGCCCTTGTCAGCGGTGCTAATGTTACATGCCCCCGCCCAAGGCAGAAGTCCTTGGGCAGCTCTAGCTGCCGACCACCCAGGTGTGACAGGGCTTGGGCAGGCTAAGGGTTTCGGTCCCCCCCTCCTCCTGGGTCATGTAGTAATTTTTGTTGTCATAAAGGGTCACAGTGCAATGAAGTTTGAGAACCACTGCTCTATTGCCTGAACCAAAGTCATATTTATTGACTTAAGTAGGCTCTCATTAACATCAGTGAACTTTGGATCAGGCCACTCCTGCCAAATCAGTACCGCAAGAGGGTAAAATTATCATAGAACCCAGGTATTTTTCTCACTCAGTACTGAAGGACATTTTAATATATTCCCACATGTGTCCATGTGAATGCACAGAACGGTTTGGCAAGACATGGTAAGCGGCAATTATTTACAATTACTTGTCAGATTTTCAAGGAGTAAGACAAATTTCCATGAAAATAGGAAGACAGTATCTAGATCCAGAGCCAGTGGAGTTCCTTATTTCCTGCTGAATGAAGTGTGCTTCAAGTGCTATTCCGCACTCAACACCTAAGGATGCTCCTGAAGTCGATGGTAATTCTCCTTTACATGAATGGTTCCCCCAACCATTATCCCCACAACACTCTAACAGAGACAAATCCTCAAATTCATTGATTGCAATGAGATTTCTGCAGATTATTGAGCAGGAAGGACTTCAGGATTTGACCCTAAATGATTTGATTTAATCGAAGGAAAGCAAATTGCCAAACAACTCAAGTTCTGACTTTGACAATTAAATAGATACTTGCAAAACTGGATGGCAATTTTACCAGTGAAACAGGTAACATTGTGTAAACATAGCTGTAAGGATTTGCATATATTCCATGCCTATTTTTTTTTATAAAGGGAAATAAAGATGCAATGGGGCAACACCTACCAGAATTTATTTGGACTGAACTTTCCTTAACCTAGAAACATGAAGATCAGATTAAAGGGTGCTAGAACCAGTGATGTTGGAATGAGGGGTGGGGGGGTGCTACCACAACCCTTGGCTTGAAATGGAAATAACAAACACCAGATACTTGGTTGCCATCAGCAGCCGCTCCCCCTCCCCGCACTATAAAAATTGTTCCAGCACCCCTGGCTAGAACTTAGAAGCAAGAAGAACCAACTCAGATCTGTTGGTGATCTTGAACTCCCGTTGTATTGAAGAAACTAAAATAAGGCCCTTGAAATCGGTAGGCCAAATTTACTCCTAGTGTAACTCCACTGAAATTGATAACATTACATCAAGGATAAATGTGGACTAAGTTCTTCCGCCACACACAAGATCCTCAGCTGGCAAACAACGGCTTAGCTCCCTTAGAGACAATGGACCTACACCAGTACTGCTCTAGCCCTATATTTATAATTCAAACAACCTGAATAGATTCTTATCATGAGAAGTCAGTTAGAAATGGCTTCTTCCTCCCAAGCCCAAATCAACTGCAAAAGCATTAAGAGTGGGCTTTCCAAGGTGTGAATCTAGCAGAGCAGAACTCCCTTGTCTGCATTCACTAACAGTTTTTCTGAGTGTTTTTTTTTCTTTTTTGACAGAAACATAAAAAACCTGCCAATGTTCAAAAACTGTCTTTCAAATTTAGTCCGATTTACAGCATAACCCATCCACACCCTACTTGCCATATCCCCACCACTAGAGTCTCTCCATCATCCACTGCAACTCCACCCATTGAGAGCTATGTGAAAAGTAACTGACATATGCAAATACTGCTTAGGGAGGAGCCGATCTTCTAGGGAGCCTCCTAAATTAAACAAATATTGATTTGCGTGGATTACACTCTCCTTGCCCTAATGATCAATAGAGCAACCAATCCTTCCCCATCTCCCAAGCAAGCCTCTCTCTCCCCTTGTCCTGCAAATGACCTGCTTTCCCAGTCCTTACTCTGCTGATCAAGGTGTGTTCATTTTATTTACTGTTTCCATAGGCAATATTTTTACAAAACCAAAAAGCTCTCTCCTTAATCAATGTTTAACAAATAACCAATTCCCAGCCTATCTAATCACACAGGTAACCGGCCCATGCCTTAACCCCAACCCCGACCAGAACCCCAACCCATTCCCCCATTAGCCTAATCATACAGCTGGCCTTTCACTATAAATTACCCCAGTTCTCCATAAACTTCTCTTGAAGACAAAGGTAACATCCTGTATCCTTTCATCCACACCCATGTCCCTTTAACCTAACAGCCCTCTCCAAATCTCTTAATCCATATATCCCTCACCCTGCTGCCCATTATCCTACACACACAGGTCAAAGCACCTCTCCCCGTTAAATCAGATCCACTTCCACATCTAATAAACACCTTTCCCACCGTACACACCATCCCCATACCTAAAGGTAACCCCCGCACACTCCATGCCCTCAACTTGGCTCCCCATCTCTTGCCTGTATCCCCCCAGAGATACCTCCCAAACCCTCTACCTCCACCCATCCCCCCAGATGCCCCCCAAACCCTCTACTTCCCCTTTTCCCTCACAGGTACCTCATCCCTTCCCCCCAGGTACCCCCAAACCCTCTACCTTCACCCATCCCCCCAGATATCCCCCAAACCCTCTACCTCCCCTTTTCCCTCACAGGTACCTCGCCCCCCAGATATCCCCCAAACCCTCTACCTCCCCTTTTCCCTCACAGGTACCTCGCCCCCCCGATATCCCCAAACCCTCTACCTCCCCACCTTTTCCCCCGTATCCCTCCACAGATACCCCCACCTCCTTCCCCCGCTATCCCCAGCCTACAAATACCCCCGGACCCGCTACTCCCCCCTCAGGCGCCCCTCCTGCCCGGGCCCCGCGCGCGGCGCAGACTCACCGTTGGGTCCGTACTTCTCCCGGCTCCGGCGGACCTGCTCGGGGCTCAGCCCGCAGCTCTCCCGCACCCCGAAGCGCTGCAGCACCGCGGCCGCCGGCGAGCTGTGCGCGTTCTCCATGCCCCGGGGCCGCCGGGCAGCGCCGAGAGACGGGGCCGGGGGAAAGCCGGGGCGCAGCCGCTGGACTTCGGGCGGGCAGGCGGGGCGTGAGGGTGTTGGGGCAGCAGCTCCTGGGAGCCGGGGGGGGGGAGGGCAGCAGCTCCTGGGAGCCGGGGGAGGCAGCTGGTCTGAGGGAGACTGGGGGGAGGCAGCTGGTCTGAGGGAGCCGGGGGGGGCAAGCTCCTAGGTGTTGGGGGGGCAGCAGCTCCTGGATGTTGGGGGAGCTGGGGAGCAGCGGGGGGGACCTGCGTTGCAGCAGCTTCCAGGGGAGAAGTCGAGTCCGCTTTAAAGTTCCCCGGGCTCGGTCCTCCCTGCCTCCTGCACGGCACCTTTTCTCCCTCTGCTAGAAGGTGAGCCCGGCCCCGGGTCCGGCTCCGCCTCCTCTCGGCGCAGCCCTGCCCTCCGCCCGGGCTACAGCCTGCGCGCCCCGCAGCTGCCACCGCTCAGCGCCCTGCCCGGCCGCTCGCCCCAAGTCGCGCCCCCCCGCCGCCAGAGCCGCACGGTGCTGAGCCTGGGGAGCTGCCCCCCCCGGGTGCTGCCCACGGGCCCCCCCACGGGCCCCCCCCCGCCCTCCGTCTGCTCGGGGAATGTCTCTTGGCACCGCGTCGCTCCAGGCTAAACAGCTGGGGATTATTGAGCGTCTCTTTTCCCGCCCCCACCCCCAGACTGGCTGAGCTTCAACTCCCCACCACCCCCATTCACAAGCTACCTGCCCCCTCCTGATTGGCTCTGCCACTCCCCCACACCTTCCTGTCCTGCCGTGATTGGCGAGGCGAGGCTTTCAAATCTGCATTTTCGAGAGAGAGCTCGTTCGTGGAGGGGATGGGAAAGTGATGGGGGGGGGGGGTTTGGTTCTAACGCCTTCGCTTCCTAGCTGAGATCACCTTAGCCCTTGCCTAGCAAAGGGGGTGGGGGTCTCTGTGAATGCGTGGGCGGTGTAAGCCTTCTGATGCATCCACCAGAGATCAGAGTTGTGACAGTTCCTACCTCGAAGCCGCATTGGCAAAGCTATTATGTTGCCTCCAACTTCCCATTTAGAGCACAGCCCTGCTCACTTTTAAATGGACAAAACACTTTTCTTTTAACATGACAAATTCCTTTTCAACGAGGGTGGGGGATCCCTCTCCACCCTCCCTCCCCCTCCACTAAAGAACTAGCCCTTCACTTGTGGCTGAAGCTATGTAGCACAGCCAGAGGAGGAAATCTCATATGCTCAAATAAATTGGTTAGTCTCTAAGGTGCCACAAGTACTCCTTTTCTTTTTGGGGATACAGACTAACACGGCTGCTACTCTGAAACCTGACCTTGTTAAGTCACTGACCCCAGCTGGGGTAAGCAGACTGCAGAAGAGGGCGGCTGTAAATGGAAGGGGGTAGCAGCAGGCACACAGGATGGAGCTGTGCCCTTTCAGAACCATGCACCACAGTCTTCGTTATTTCAGTGTAGGATTTTCAAAAGCAGTCAGCATTGTCCTTACGCAGCTGCCAGTGCCCTCCATAGAAGCAAAGTAGGACTAAGATGGAGTGCTTGTGAAAATCCTACCTTCTGGATCCATAGTTACCAGATGCATCACAAGAAGCCTTCTGGGGAAGGAATTGTTTAGTGACGGCCTCAGGGCTGTAAAGGCTTATGTACCTGTAACTTCACAACTCCACTGAACTCAAGGGAACTAGTGCCAGTTAAGCCTACTGATTAAGTCTTTGCAGGATAAAAACTGATCAGTTCAGTAGTCTGCACATCAGCCGGATGTAAATGCAGCAGCAAATAAAATCTGCATAGAATAAAATTGATTGTTACATATAAGCCTTAATACAAGTGCTTAGCAGATTATATGTCCCATTACGAGGGTTCAGTGAATATAGATCATAAAATGGCAGCTGGAGATAAGACAAGGAAGGTGTGGTAAAGAGTAGCAGCAAAAGCCAGGAAGAATTAAGGCCTGAACCTGCACACTTGCAATTCTCACTGAAGTCAGTGAATTAGGGGTTAGATTTAAGTCAACAGGAGTTGAGTACAGCACCACACAAGCTATGGGCTTTATAGAGCTAATACAGTAAGGATCTTGATCTCAGGAAGGTGCTGAGGATTGACAACTGCCAAGGGTGACTGAAGAACCCAACTGTAATGGTAGATGATTGTTACTTTTCTCAGCATCAGGCCATACGAAGAAGATATAACTGAATATAATAAAGAGAGAGAGTGGGAAGCATAGAATAGAAGGGGGAAGCCTAGAGAATTACTTTTAATAAGAAAAAAGAAAAGGAGTACTTGTGGCACTTTAGAGACTAACCAATTTATTTGAGTATAAGCTTTCGTGAGCTACAGCTCACTTCATTGGATGCTGTAGCTCACGAAAGCTTATGCTCAAATAAATTGGTTAGTCTCTAAGGTGCCACAAGTCCTCCTTTTCTTTTTGCGAATACAGACTAACACGGCTGCTACTCTGAAACCTGTCAATAAGAAAAAAGTGACTTGTTCATAACAAGCATCAAGCTGTAGCTCACGAAAGCTTATGCTCAAATAAATTGGTTATCGTCTAAAGTGCCACAAGCACTCCTTTACTTTTAAATGAAAGTTCCAGCACCTTAGTTTGGCTCATTGATAGAATCAGCAATGTACATTCCGGTCTCTAATTAGCAAAAGAAGTGTCATACTTCCTCTGCTTCCTCACAGACGAATACAGTGGGGGTTGGTCGTTTTTCTTCATTGTCTGCACTAATTGTAGGGTGACATAGAACAATGACTTCGCCCTTGCCCTTGGGAAACACAATTTGAAGTTCTCAAGGACCTGGTAAATACCAGTGAACACAACAAGGAGGATGGTTCTTGGCGGAAAAAAACCAAAAACAACCAAAAAAAACCAACCAAACCCCCCCCCCCCCCCCCCAGCATGACAACTGGATTGGAGGACCCAGGATACATCTCCAGACAGCATGGGCTTTTCATGCCCGTTTTCAGGGAATCAGTGAAGATGGAACACTACACAACTTGACTTTCATTTGCTCTCGGCATTTGGTTAGACTTTGTTTGGTCCCACCTTACACAGAAACAGTTGCTGATTTCTCAGGCACCAAGACAGAAGAGAAACAGAGCTAGAATTAAAACCTTTGGGGAAAGCCCTTCATTTTTTCCAGTAAACCGTCATCAAAACTTACACTTTGCGTCTATCCCACAGTCCAACAACTCTTGTGCCCTGCTTCTGGGTTGGCCTGTGTCTGATGCTCCAAAGCTGTATGTGGAGGAAGCCAAACTGTGCCCTTGTAAAGACAACCCCATCTTGCTTCTCTCAGGAAAAGCCCTGCAGCTGCCATTGCATTCTTTACTACTCAAAGAGCAGTGGAAGGTGAGAACAAACTCCAACTATTACCAAAGGGAAAAGCAAGATAGTCAGTGCTGCTAACAGGCCATCGCATCACACTGTCCAGACCAAATGAGTTGGGGGACTTAACATTTCATTTGCCAGCTCAGGGCTCAACTCAACCCTGTGACCTTAGAAGCCACTCTTTCCTAATGGAATTCTTTCTCCCAGACAGCTGTTCATATAGCCTTCCGCTGAGCTCTTCTACAACTGGAGTGGGAGGATGAGCAGAGTTTAACCCCTTGCTTCCCAGGGATCAAACAACACTCGTGCTCACTCTCACATAGGACAAATGCATGTTCATTTTAGCTGATAGACCTCATTTTATGAAGATCTAGCTCTCAGGCTTTTTGCTACAGCAAGGCAAATTGCCTTGTAACAAATAAATCTCACAACTTTTACTTCTTGTTCTGTTTGCAAGTTGTCCACAAAGAAACTGATTTTCTCAAAAGTATTAGTAATTTGGAAAAAAATAGAGGCCTCCAATAATTTCTGCCAAAAACTCTCAGATTCTAGGTCATTTACAAGCAGTTCACCATGACTATTAGATATTGAGTATTTGATGAGACATCTATCACATGCTTTTATTCTGTTCTTTGGATGATGAAGGTAACTATTATGGTTCCTGCTGTGCATACTCATGGCTACCAGTCACAATTTGCTATAGAATATTTTGCAATAATTGCTAAAATGTACTACGGCTATGGGCACTCCTGGCAGTAGTCTCCTAGGGCTAAATTCTCAGCTAGTGTAAATCAGTGTAATACTGGAATCAGTGGAACAAAACACTGCTTTGCATTAGCTGAGGATCTGGCCCATTGGCTCAAATATTCATGGACAGTGAACATAATAAATGTGCAAACACAGCAGAAGCAAAATAATTTACAAATGCAAACATTCACAGAACACTTTTTTGTATTATGCATCCGATGCAACGTTAATTTTCTCCCATTGTGTATAGGCACACGGTGCAGTCTTTACAGGACGTAGCAGCTACTTAATATTTTGTTTTCTCCTTGTTGTTCAGTTTGTGGCCCCATGCTCTATTTATTGTACATTATTCAAAATACACTCTGAAGACGGAATTAACTTCCTCATGGGCTTTTCTATGGAGCTTATCACTCTAGTATATGAGTGTTTCACAAACATTAATTTAATCTTCACAGCGCCCCTGCAAGGTAAAGGGCTGATATAATCCCTATTTTACAGACAAGGTACCGAGCCACAGAGATTAAGGTAAGAAGTCTCCACTAATTTTGGGTGCCCAATTTGAGACAAGTAGGACATGATTTTTCAGAGTATTTAGCATTATGTACCACTTTGGATATCCAAAGCACAGCTCCCATTGACATCAGCTGGAGCTGTGAGTGCTCAGCATTTCTGCAAATCAGACTACAAGGTATCAAGTCAGGCACCCAGAAAATGAGGAACACACAATTAGTGACCACCTGTGAAAAATATGGCTAAGTGATTTGCCCAGCCTCATGTAGGAACTGTGCCAGAGGCAGGGATAGACTCCAGTTCCCCAGGGCAGCATTCAACTGCATTAACCAGGAGACCATCCTTTCTCTTGCTGCAATCCCATCCTCATTCATTACACAACTTCCAAAGGAAGGGAGGTGCTCTGCAACTGGGGGGCCTATTTCCAATCCCTCATATGATCATGCCTCTGGACAGAGTTTCTCTGGGCTGTGTCCACCAGTGAGGGTGCTGTCAGGGGTTCTCTGCTCAGTATCCTGCTCGGGATCCCTGGTTTTCAACCTTTGACCCCACTCCCGCTGCTGTTTTTTCATTTGTTATCCCCAGTAATTCGGGGATCAGTGGCTCCCCCCTTAATTGAGCAAAGAGCCTTTAGTTTTTGCGTGGGCCTAGACCTGCTTGTACCCAGTACTTCAAACAGTACACAGTTTCCAACGTCTGCAACAAGTAAAGCAGGGGTGCATCAGCAACCACCTCCTTTACTACACAGCCCTGATTCATCCCTGGACCAGGTCTAGCCAGTGCACAGAATGAGACAGGGGTCTTGTGGGAAAATAGCATGGGAGCATGTATTTAAAGACAGTATCTCAATGCATACGCACAAGGGGGCTGAATTAAAGGTGCACAGGCAACTTTATTCTGCCATTTCCTATCTTTTGCGGGCTTGACTTTGCCATCTTAATAATGGTCTTTTATGTGTTGGTGTGGTTTTTTGGTGGTGGTGTGTGTAAGTGAGAAAGAGAAGTTTCCTAAGTTTTTTTTTTTTAAAAAAAAATCAAAATGCAAATACACGAATTCCATCATCTAGCATCATATTGACACCTACCATTGGTCATCAGTAGAGTTAGAACCTTCTGATCCACCACACAGGTCTCTGCCACTTAAGCTAACAGAATACATGATAGCAGTAGTAAGTTGTCATCCACTGTATAGAGAAGCAGACACATATTTTGCCAGTGGGTTTCACAGATATTTGCTGACCACAGAGGAATGGTGAGACTCAGGAACCTTTGGTTCCATTCCAGGCTCTGGAGGGGAGCGTGCTCTAGTGAGCACAAACTCTCCTGCCGGTTTTCCCCAGTAGGATACATTGTGCTTCATTCCCTCCAAATAATCCCAGTCCTGGCTCTTTCCCACCCCAGGCTCCTTATGCCAGTCCCTTTGCCCAGCTGGTCCCAGTTCTCCCCTCACACTCTCAGCTCCTTACAGAATCGGTCTCCCTTCCACCCCGCCCCAAGTTCCCCACACCTAGTTCCTAGCCTCAGTCTCCTTTTCTAGACAGTCTTTCTCCCCCTCTCTCCAGTCCCAGTATTAAGACTCCTTATCCCAATCCACTCTTTTCCCTCCACCCACCCAGTCCACCTTTTATCCGCTCTGCATTTGAGTCAGGCACCACCTGTGTGTCTGTAGTGGGCTAACAGCTCAAGAGAGAGGCTCTCTGCTCTCAGTTCCAGGGGCTGCTGGGGGCAACCATTACAGGGAAAGTCCTTCTGAACATCCATAGCCCTAGCCTGCAGCATACTCAGTTGCTCTGTGGGGATGATACATGTGAAGTTTAGTCACAGGTAGGAGCTGCAAGAGGTTTGAGCATGCTTAGTAAAGATGGACTCTGGAGATTTCAGCTGAGCTCCAGCAAGTCCCCAGAGCATGTGTGATCTGATACTTTTCAAAGGCTTAAAACTTGGCCAAGTCTGAGTGGGTTTTCACCAGGATAGCAAAAGGCCAGCCCCCTGCCAAATTTCATATCCCTGCTTTAAGGCATGGGAGCGCGAGAGCGGTTTAAAGGAAAGGTTGCCAGACTTTATTAATTTTTAAAAAATATATGAGCAAAACAATGGTCTCAAAACAGCTGAACCGTTTTGGCTGAAATTTTCCAAAAACAGTCATTCTGAGGCGGACACTCAGCATGTAAAATTTCAGCCCAAATGATTAAAGTTTGGGAAAGTTATAAGCAACTGAAAATAGGGTCTTATTGTGGCAACCTTAATAATACCATACCAGCCCCGCTAATAATTAATCAATAAGTAAATATAATTAGCAACCTTGAGAAGTAAATTAGTCAGTTCAACAGTGGTGAAAAATGTTCGTTGTAAAAACAGCCATAAAACAGTCATTCCAATTTAAACTCTACATTATTACAGCAGATACCAGCCTAACAGTTAAAAATGACAGCTGCATTCCGCTGGAACAGCCAGCCACAAGGGCGAGACCTGTGAGCATGGGAGACCGAGCTTTCTCGGCAGCCCGCCCAGAATGAGGGGATTCCCTTCTGGAACACATCAGACCAGCCGTGAATCTCGCTGCCTTCAGAACAAATTGCAAACCTCGCTTATTTGACTTGGCTTTCCCACAATAATCACTTTTTTAAAACCTGAAGCAGAAGGTAGAGAAACTTAAAATACTTATGAAAAAGAAAAAATAAAATGTTTTTAAAATAAACCTTATAATTTATACTCTGACACCAGGGTGATGAACGTGATACGAATAGACAGCATCAGGTAATAATAATAATAACCCATTTCTGGTTTGTTAAGTACCAACAATGAGCTGGGCTCCATTCAAGACGAAGAATGTTACATGAGGGTCTGATTCTGATCTTCATTATATCGAGAGTAAATCAGGAATAATTCTATTGAAGTCAATGGAGTTATACCGGTGTAAAAACAATTTAAGGAGAGCATCAGGCACGTGGAACCTGATCCAAGCCCATTGAAGTCAATGGAAAGACTCCCAACAGGCTTTGGACAGAAGCTGTAATCCTTGCCTCATGGACAATACAATCTTCATAAGATTGGGCTGTTGTCTCTATTTTTAGAGCCCTGCAAATCTGCAGATATCCACTTTATATCCACAGACCATGTTTGTGAATGGATCAGATACAGACACAACTTTTATACCTGCACAGAGCTCTAGCTTTGTTCCCCTAAACTGGGAATAAAGTAATACTTGCTGGAAACACAAAGAGAATTGCCTATTTTCTGGCACCTGTGCTGTTGCAGAGGAAATGTGGATGTGGATGACAAGGAATAAAATAAAAAGTTAACCGAACTTCAAGGGATGTCAGCAAAAAAATTCTGGTTTGAGGGATGGGTAAAAATTCAGCAGGCTTTTATTTTACTGTAGCTCATCCTCATCATCTTTCCCAGGTAATTGTCTCCTGCCACATACTTTTAGGGCTTAATTCTACAATCTTCACTCAGATCATGTTTCCATTGGATTCAAAAGGAAGCAGTGAGCAAGTAAGAACTGCAGGACTAGATCCTTAGCTTGTAAATTCAAAGCCATCTAGCACCCTCCCACCGCCACACACTTCATTTCAGCTTCCTGAGTATAAAGATAATTCACAAAATCTCCCCCCGCTTTCCTTTAAAACTTTTTCCAGTACAGCAATTCTGTCTAGTTGAGGGAGAGGGGAAAATATCTAAAGCTACTTCATTCTGGAGAAATACTTCATCATCTGCTCAGAAACAAAGGGGCTAATCTAAGGAGGTGGGAATCTCTTCAGAGGCCAAGGCAACTCACTCGGTCATAAAACTATGCAGGATAAAACCGGTTGCACCATATTTCAGTTCAAGATTGGAATCAGAAGAGCTCCCGGCCCTTCTGTTTGCTATTAGACTCTAACACAAGATGACATGATTATTATTAAGCTGGCAGTGGCATTCCCATTTCCTGTGATCATTCCACCCTTGTACCGTTTGTTCTCTTACCCTTTTCTCCCACAGTGAGTGTGTCACGCATTAAACAGTCCTCCCCCAGTTCACATGTAGTAAATCTCCTCCCACGTTATTATGGACATTAAGAAAGGGCTCTTTCTCCTACAGCTTCGATATTGCTTTTCCTGCGGAGAATAATGTCTGAACTGAAAATCTGAGGAGTGACTAAACGTTTTACCGTTTGGATTCAGGGCTAGGATTTTACTTCTAACGGATGTCCAGCATTCTGAGAGATTATGAACTAAACCTGACTCACATGGGGCTTTGTCCAAACCCCTTCAGAGTCAATAAGGAAGACTATTTATTTAACATAAAATACTGCCCCAGGGACAGAAAAGTTTCCCAATTGTGAAATAAAGGATCTGGCCTTTTCCCTATTTATTGGCCTCATTCTGAATCAACAGAAGCAGAAAAGCCCCTTAGTAACTGGGCTCCCTTTTTCAAGCAATATTTTCTAGCCGCTGCCCACAAAATTAGGAATGCGTGTACACATGCACACACACGACACACAAACTCCTTCTCTCATTCTGCTCATGGTTCTATAATGAAGCTGAACACTTTGCACACCTAGCTATATATATAGCCACAAATAATGCTGTTTTATCATGGCTCAGAGCTTAGTAATTAGACACAACATAGAGAAACCACAGCATTAGTTTATAAAAGGTAAAGGGAATCAGAGTGCACACAGGACAGGAGATAGATTGTTCCACACAGCTGGGGTGACAGAAGCAGAGGGAAAGAAGAGGTCATGAAGGTAGCTGGGGGTGATAAAGGGTCTTCAAGACTAAGGCCCCAATCCTGCAAACACTTACATGTTAAACTTGTAGCATGAGTAGACCCACTGAAGTCAATGAGACTAGTTACGTGCTTAAAGTAAAAGGACACATCTACACATTTGCAGAATCAGAGCCCAGGAAAGCAAATGTTTTGTGCATAAGGCATCAGATGGAGGGCCAGTGGCCGCCTTGCAATGTTTTCTGCCAAGACCTTATATTACAGAAGTCCCCACTCACCTTCCTTCCCCACCTTTATACTAGCTAAATGCAGAGTTCCTTCCCACAAAACTACTGGCTCCATCCAGGGCTGGCCCACAACATTTTGGCACCTGAGGCGGGGAGCTCAAATGATGCCCCCATGCCCCCTCGCTTGGGTCAAAACTTTGAAAGGTCTCAATTCTGCCTTCTTCCTGTTCTCCTTTATTGAGGTAGGTAGCAGAGCAGTACCATGAGAGGAGTAGAACTAACAACTTAAAATGCCTAGTTCAAAAATTTGAAGTAACACTTAACTTTGAAATGCCTGAACAACAAATGTAACTTTTCTTGTCTGCCTAGTAAACACTGGCACTTTTATCTGTTTCAATAATCAAAGTGGTTCTTTCCGTGGTTTCTTGCTTGCAGAGATTTGAACTGCTTCCTGAAGGTCCACAGTCTGGGCCAGCTCATGCTCCATTGAGATGGTTGCAAAGCCGACCAGCCTCTCCTGTGTCATTGTGGAGTGTAGATGTCTTTTTATTAACTTCAGCTTGGAGAAGCTGCGTTCTCCACTGGCAACTGTTACCGGAAGTGTTAGAAGTATGTGCAGAGCAACAAAAGCATTTGGAAAGAAGGTGGTCATCTTATTTGTGCGCATATATTCCAGAGCAGCCTTTGGAGTTGATCCTGCTGAAATGTATTTTGAAAGGGCTTTCAGTTCATCACTTAAATCACTCGCATCAATATCGCGCACATCATCATGTGTCAACACTGTCTCTAGTGCCCTGCATTGCTGGTGTCGGTCTTCTTCAGGTATAGTGAGGAGTTTTGGAATAGCCTACAACATCCCAAATATATTGCTGTATTCCCTGAGCTGCATGAAACGTTCTTCAACTGACTGTATTGCACAGTCTAGCACCTGGTTAAAGAATTCAACTTTGAATTGTTGTTTGAGGTCTCTTATGGGATTATCCCGTGCCTCGTAATCAAATGTCGTCTTCTTCGGTGACTCTTGTATTCTTGAATGGGTGGGAAAATAGCTTCAGTGTGAAGTTTCTCTGACAACTTCTGTGCATTCTTCAGAATGTTTTGAAATCCCTCATCTGACCAGTAAGACTGTAGGTATGACTTTGCTTTGTCCACTTGTTCCATTGCTCCAGATCTATCAAGGTCAACACCTTGGAGACTCTTGCTTACAACATTTATTTCAAACAGTATGTCGTGCCACAACACTAAGCCACATAGAAATTGGAAGTTATGTCTGTTTCTGGTGATTCCATTTCTCTCTGCCACAGTTCTCCCACGAACAGATCCTGTCATAGCATTATCCTCCATAATGGCAACTAGGGCATCATCTTTCTTCCCAATTTGGTGTTTGATAGGCTTTATCACCTACACTCGACTTTCCCATCGTGTGGCACTCAGTGGTTTCAATGTCAGAGAGGATGTTCCCAGATGTTCCTTCAAAATTGGTCATCGATGAGTTGATGCAGAGAAAAATACATAGATGCTTTGAATTACATTAAAAATTTCAGCAGCCTCACTAGAAGCTGATGCTGCATCACTGACCACCAAGTTCAATGAATGAGAACTGCATGGGACAAAAAAAGCTCGAGGATTTAACTCTCGGATCCGTGTCTGCACTCCTCTGTTCTTTCCTCTCATGTTGGCACCATTATTGCAGCCCTGACCTCTCATGTCAGCTATCGTGATTCCTGCATCTTCCAGCTTTTTAAGAAGTACATTTGTCATACCAGCTCCTGTAGTATCATCAATGTCAATAAATTATAAAAAATGCTCTCCGACAGTCACCATTGCAGGGACATTTTCACTGGATTCTGTTGTTGTTACAAAATGCACCATTAAAGTCATTTGTTCTGTATGGCCGACGTCAGGTGTGCAGTCCAGATAAAAGAGTAATATCTTGCTGACTTCAGATCTGCCACAATCTTCTGTTTGACTTTTGTTGCCAGTGACTGTATGATCTCATTTTGAATTGTTTTTCCAAGGTAGTGGTGTGTGTACATTTCTTGGGTGGTGACTCTTCTTAGATGCTCCTGGAGTATAGCATCAGACTCAGTCATCAGCTCCACAATTGTAAGGAAAAAGAAAAGGAGTACTTGTGGCACCTTAGAGACTAACAAATTTATTTGAACATAAGCCTTTGTGAGCTACAGCTCACTTTATCGGACGCATCCGATGAAGTGAGCTGTAGCTCACGAAAGCTTCTGCTCAAATAAATTTGTTAGTCTCTAAGGAGCCACAAGTACTCCTTTTCTTTTTGCGGATACAGACTAACAAGGCTGCTACTCTGAAACCAATTTTAAGGAAGTTTCCATTGTTTGGCACATACAGCTGATCTGAAGTGCCACACAGTGCTAGGTTTTGGGTAGCAAGCATTCTCACAATGGCAATGAGCCTTTTCAGAACATTTTGCCAGTAAAGAGACTCTGATGCAAACTTCTCTTGATGCTGATCATCTATGGTGGCCTTTAAACTTAGTCTCATCTCAAGCTTTTTCCACCTATGGAATGCGCTCTGGTGATTTGCTGCCTTCTCATAGCATGCCAAATTTCTAGCCAGATTTTTCCAGTCCTTTGTTCCTGTAGAACCCAGTGTGGCTGAAACATTAGACTGGAAGAGTTTGCAACAAAAACAGTATGCAGCATTCTGGGTTTTTGAGTACATAAGCCAGGGCCCTCCACTTTGTCACCACTGAGGATTTCATGACAGTAATGTATTGGATGGAAACTTCTATTTTCATTGTCTTTGGGGAACATAAAGTTTTTCACTTGCTGTGGCCCATGTAGTACAAGGAAGTCCCTCAGGCTACTGCTCAAGTGGGTCCACAGTCCTGGATCATCTAGACTTATGGAACTAAACTTAGAAACTAAACAGCAGCAGCTGTTTCTTGCGCCTCCACCACACTCTTCCCTGAGCTACACTTTTCTTCAGAAATGTGCACGGTTACATCCATTTGAGATGGAGATATGGATGCTGCAGTAGCTGCCGGGTCACCTGCACTCTGACTAACTGGAAGATCAGGCATCTTCTCACCACTCACATCCTCACTGGGGCCGGAAGGCTCACCGTGAACATTTGTGTCAATGTATCTCAGGAGCGCACCTTCCTGCTTAGATAGAAAAGCTTCCTTTGCTTGCTTGCTTTTTCTGAATGCTGCCCCAGAGGGGCGTTTTCTTCTTTCACTCATGACCGCTGTTCTGTGCCGGCTATAGTGGCTCTCAACACTCGACTGAAGGGAACAAATAAGCAGGCTGGTAGCAGGGCCTGAGCGAGGGAAGAGATCAGCGTCTTAAGGGCCTAACTGGCTCCTACTAGTTCAGTGGACTGCCTGTTCTCCTCAAGTGGGTTCAGGGAAGCAGCAGGAAACAGGAATCTCCCTGAGAAGCTGGTGTTAATCAGTCCAGGTTCCTGGGGGTGCTAGAGAGGTACATAAGAGGCTCCTCTTCCTCTCTGTCCCTGCAGCTCCTGCTGCTTTCTGTTATTTCCTCTCACCTTTTCTCCTGCCAGCCTGTTATGTCTCTTGCGCCCTCCTTCCTCCAGCGGAGAGAATACATGAGCACCAGCAGCAGACACAATTTTCTACACTCTGGGTCCTAGTGGCGCCCCCCCTACAGTCTGGAACCTGAGGCGGCTGCCTCAGTTTGCCTCATGGTAAGGCCAGCCCTGAGCCTCCATCTTTATAAACCAGGTCCTAAATGTCACTCCTTTTCTCTTTTAAGCAGGAGGACACCAATCAGTTCCCCTTCAGCCTTTGAAAGGATATTTTGCCACTGTAACTAGGAAAAATCACACTAGCCTGGCCCATTGTTTCCAAGGGCAAAGCTCAAAGGTGTTGGATTTGACTGGGGTTCTCTTGTGAGTTTGTAAATTGCCTGGTATTTTCCCTGAACCCAGCAGCAATGGGCTCAGGAGTGTCTGTTTATGAGAGAACAGGAGTACTTGTGGCACCTTAGAGACTAACAAATTTTTTTGAGCATAAGATTTCGAGGACTACAGCCCACTTCACTGGATGCATAGAATGGAACATATAGTAAGATATAGATATATATACACATACAGATAAATTGGAAGTTACCATACAAACTGTGAGAGGCTAATTAGTTAAGATGAGCTATTATCAGCTGGAGAAAAAAACTTTTTATCTTAACTAATTACCTCTCACAGTTTGTATGGTAACTTCCAACTTATCTGTATCTATATCTATCTTACTATATGTTCCATTCTATGCATCCGATGAAGTGGGCTGTAGCCCACGAAAGCTCTAATAAATTTGTTAGTCTCTAAGGTGCCACAAGTACTCCCGTTCTTTTTGCGGATACAGACTAACACGGCTGTTACTCTGAAACCTGTTTATGAGAGCAGACCTCTGTTGGGCAAATTGTTCAATGCTAGGAACATGCATTAACATCTTTCAAGGCTAGGAACATGCATTAACATCCACCTAGTGGGGACATTGGCACCGACATTCAGTTTTCCCGGTTCCAAAACACCTCCTGGAAAAAAGGTCATCCTTGTGGCATTTCTTCCCCCTGGTATTTTCTCGCCGCAGCTTGGAAAATAGCAAAGGCAGATGGAGAGGTGAGGGTGGAAAGGGGCAGGAGAAATGCTGCATTTGGCTGAGGGACTGGAAGAGCAGAGGGAAGCCCATGTCTTTCTGCCCATTCTGTGCTCATCCTGTGGGTAAACGGGGTCTTTTCAGTTTTCAGAGTTGTCGACCAATCAGTTTTCAGGGTTGTTGACCCACCACCTCTCACTGAGGCTAAAAATTCACACACACTAAACCAAATGCAAGCAAAAGATAGAAAATATGTCTGGTTTTAACCAAGTGACATGAACCATTCAGGTTCTCCAAGGAGATCCAGAGAACATCCGTTTTCATCCAAGTGCAGATGAGTTCTGCTCACTACTAGGGATGTTGTCAAGCAGGGAGAGGAGCCTGAATAAACTGTCTGCTCATCAGAGCACTGGAAATTGTCATCCTGTAGCCACACAATAGATCGTCTAGCCAGCAGGGACAGCAAGCTGGCCTCAGTCCTGGGACAGGTGGACACTACCCATCTCTGTTTGAAAGCGTGCTTCAGTCTGCATTGTCCATGCCGTTCTTGGTTTCTCCACTGAGTCTGCCAAGAGTTGGCCTGCCCTTGGCCAATTTGTGCCGATGCTTGCTTTTTTTTGGTGATAGGGATGCTGCCGACTAGGAACGACCCTCACGGGTTGCTTCCAAGAGTAAATCACACACTAAACTGACTATTCTTTCAAGGATCCACATCCACCTAGTGAGTCAAATGCTGTCCCGCTTTTAATTAGGTTTGTGAGTGGCCTTACATGAGTCACCGGAAGAGGAAGGAGCAAGTGTGGCTCTTAGTTGCTGGAAAGCTACATTGGATGACAATTTATTAATGTTATCTTTTGCCATTTGAATGTGTGTGTGTTTTTCAAGCTGCCTTTCCCTATGTGGAAAATTTGGAATGTTGGGGGGAACGGGAAGCATTCAGCTATAAATGATTCACTCTCCTGGTTACTGAGGAAACTTGCAAGTCAGTGCCAGTGATGACTAATACTACATTGAACTGTAAATGCTGCCCTCCTCCTTGCCCATCTCTCATCCCCTTCTTTCATCCACTCTTTCTCTTCCCCCACCCTGAGTAGCATTGCGGCTAGCAATATGCCATTTGTCCTCAGGAAGCTCCTCTAGTGTGCCTTGTCAGCCCAGGTCTCTGATGCAGCTCACAGTAAAACTGCACTAGGGAGGGGAAAGGAAGGGTCTGCAGGGGAGAGAAGAGGGGATTTCCTTGGGGAAATAAAACCAAGTCCTTAGAAGAAGGCAGTTTGGACACACTGCATACGATCTGCCCTTCCCTCAAAGACATCAGGGCAAACCAGCACAGCTTAGTGCTCACCAAAACAGTGTTAACTTGCATGCAGTTCCCTTCCGTGCAAGCTCCCACTCTGAGCTATGAGTTCAGGAACACACAAGCAGCAATTCAAGGAGTGAGGAAGCGCATGGGGCCCAGTATAGATAGGCCTGTTCTCTGAGATCCACCTGCAACTCAGGGAAGTAGTATGTTCTCCTCCCACCCCTTCTATCAAAGAGGAACCCCCATTCCCGGTCTATGAAAATTAGGAGGAAACTCACTAATTTTTCAGTCTCTTGCACCAGTTGGTAGCTACACCATTAGAGATGTAAGGGAGGACCACAGACCCTCTATCCTGGTAAAGGCCAATTTGCATTATTATTAATTATTATTATTATTTATTATTTGTATTGTCATAGGACCTAAGAGCCCCAGTCATGGACCAGGACCCCCTGCATTAGGTGCTGTACAAACGCAGAACTAAAAGAGCTCCCTGCCCCAAAGAGCTTACAATGAAAGTATAAGACAACAGAAAACAGATGGCTAGAGACAGACCGACAGCAAAGCACAAGGAAACAATGAGACAATATCATCCTTACTCATGTTGAGTGGTACCTTAATCCTCCACAAGCCCTACTGATGTTAATGGACGAGAAAGGTGCTATCAATGCAAGGTAACCTTCACTGGTTATCACTATCTGGCCCTCAGAAAGGATGCCAGGAATAAGATGGAAAGAAGAGCGGGAGGGTGGCAACTAAAATCTTGCCTAGTGTTAAACAGAGTTTGCGAAGGGTTTCTTGCCATTGGCAAACATGTCACAAATGAGCCCTAACAGGAAGCTCAGTGGCTTATTTTCAACTGCGGGGCTTAGAGAAATGACCTTTAGCAAACACGGGATCCCCGGCCGAGTGAGCACTGCTATTTTTAACCGTGTATCAAGCCCAGTGGTGCCTGCTTCCTTCCTCTTTCTTACGGGCTTGTGTACTGAGCAAAACACAACCAGATAAACTTGCAAAAAACCTCTGTTCCGAGGAAGGGAAGCCCACAGGCAAAAATACAACTCAACCAAGTCGCACTTGTAGTCACCTCTAGGGGAGGATATTTATTTTACACTGACATGCAAAAAACTGTCCATAGGACAACTTTGGATCCAAGATTGATTGGATTGGTGGGGCAAGCAAGAAAAGACAGACTGGCTAACTTTAAAAGGACTCTTTCCATGCCCACAGGCCTGGTCCTACCAAATAAAAGCCCTAATTCGATTTGCCCCTTTTATGGATTTTAAGTGGAGGAGGAATTTTTATCTAGTTCTTGCTTTATCTAGTTCTTGCTTTAAAACAGCAGGGAACCTTGGTGGCTCAGAGGGTTGGTGATGGGCTATAGAGGGTTCACGGCTGAATCTGGCCCATAGTAACTAAATGTCTTCACCAGCTTCTGGCTCTTCGGGGGACTATATGAAATTAGTCTGATGAATGCTCAGCTGCCCACATTAGAAAGATGTTGCTGCTGGGTCAGTGAAGTCATGGTTCTCTGCAGCAGCTCATGCTACCTTAGCGATAGTAATTCTCAAGCGTGACGTCTTTTGGCTTTGGCTCAGTTTCTGAAAGTCTTCAGGATAACTTACGTGAACAACAACATTGGGGTAGCACGTAGAAACCCAGTCACAATCTAGGATCCCATTGTGTTAGGTGCTGTACAAACACCGAATAAAAAGAGGGTCCCTGCAATCAAAATGTAAATGGTCTGTATCTAAATCTGCAGATGGATCTGCTCTCGGTTGCTACTATAATTATAGTGTTCACATCTTATGAGAGAGAATGTGTGTTGCAGGTAGTCCAGAAAAAACGGAACATTATCACACTCTCGTTCCAAATATATATCTAAAGCTACCCATGCACAACATACAAAATGTGTTGGTTAAAGGCAGAACATACTGATGCTGGTTTCTTTGCTTCTCTTCCCTGCAAAGATTAGATTAAACAAAGGCCAAGTATAGATATAAACTATAAGTATCGGAAAACCTTTTGGCTTCCCAAGTTGAGAACAGGCAAAATTGCTCTGTTCCTTTTGATAATGGTCCTGTTATTGAGCCAAAAAAGTGATTGGGGATTAAGATCTACTCTCTATATCCTGATTACTTGGTGGTGTCGATCTGAGTAAGTTCAACTACATGTGAAAGTTAATAAAACATGCAAAGGTCTTCCACCCGCTGAGTAAGTTTCACCACCGTTCACGGTGTCTTTCTTGTTTGAGAACTTGGCCAAGTGACAAGTGCAGTATTGCCAACCCCAAGCATACAGAAATCGTGATCCAGGCTCCCCCAAATCATGATTTTTTTTAAAAAAAAGAGTTGGGTTCTTCTTATTCGCCTTGAGTCTTTAAGGTTCATGCTTTTAAGCCTCTATCAGCAACCATGAGGGCTAGAAACTTACCTTTTAAAATAAAGAGGAAAGACGAGATTCTCACATATACTGTAAGCTCTTTGGGGCACGGACAGTCTTTTGTTCAGTGTTTGTACAGCACCTAGCGTAATGGGTCCATGACTGGTGTGCCTAGCTACTCTCACAAAACAAATAACTTAAAGGGTGAGTGCTCAGCACTCACTGATACTCAGGCCCCTTTAAGGTGTCTCAGGTTCAACATCTAGAATCACCAGCCATTTCTGAAAACCATGATTCTTACCTTTGTAGGCAAATCATATTTATGAAATCCACCTACCATTTTGTATACTCTGTCCGGCTTTGTCACTGGGAATGAATTAAATGTCATTATTCTAAAACGATAAACCATTTTGTTAAATGCATCGCACTACTGTTGACATGCTGCATGGGCCAGATCCACAGCTGGTGGAAATCAGAGCTACGCTGGTTCACACCAGCTGGGGATCCGGCCGTATGCTTTTAGTCTCAGCAGAGAGACCAAAGAGCCAGGACATGGTGGCTAGATTAACCTTTCAATCCTAGCAGATGGCAGGAATGGCTCTTTAACCTGGATTTAGGATATGCACTATTCATTCACATGTAATACTCGGCATTCCAGGTTAAGTACAGCTGGCAGCTCATGGATTACTGAAAGACATGGGAGGGTGGGGGCACAGAAGGGTGCGGATATTGGGGGCAAAGAGGTCACTGTAGATAGAAAAGAGAATGTACATGATTTTCCCAAGGTATTCAAGGTAGCTCTTCAACTAATGCAAATCTCTGAAATATGCTGTGTAGGCGCATGTATTTTTGAAGGGCCAGTTACGTTGGTGAACACTTACTCACATAAGTCAACCCATTGAAATCAATGCCGCATACGGAGGCTCCATAAATCCAGGTGGAAGTTGACGGGAGTTTCTGACACAAATAAGTGCCCCCCAGCATGTATGAGAGTTGTTGGATGCTGGAGCCCAAAAGCAGCACAGAAGCTGGTTAGGCTGCCTCGTGGGAAGCGCTCTTTTCCTCACCTAACTTGACACTGCTTATTCCACAGAGAATTAAGAAGTACATTCCCGTGATACCTCCAGGCTGCAGTCAGGGTGCCAGGGACCAAGGTTTTGAAAGTAAAAATATAATGTATGACTTCAGCCTTGCTAAAAGGATGATGGATTGGTCAGAGGGAGAGTAGGGGGGAAATCAAACAGGTTGACTCAGCCGTGGCAGTCTGGTGTAGGGACACTCCTGGTTCTACTGCCACACCATTTGTCTCTTCATTTGTAAGGGTGTAAAATGTACGCATCACAACACCTCAGCATGCGGGAACGATAATAAAAACCCTATTCTCACATGACTAATTATCTATTGCTAATTAAACAAGCGTCCACCGTGACGTAGAACTTTCCCAGCCGCTCCAGCTCAGGAACAAGATAGCTCTCACACTGCCCTCAAGTCAACTCACTTTGGCTCTAACCATTGGGACTGATAGAGGAACCAAGTTCCAGGATAGAGGGTCTTCCACCAGCAGCGCTCTGCCTCTGCTCGGCTGCGCTCATACTGATGGACGGTCTGCAGAAACATCCTAGCTGAGCTCAATCACTGAAATTATGTTTATTGAGAGAGATGGGTCTCAAGCTGCAGGGAATCAAACTACATGGGACTAACCAGGTTGAAATCAACACCCTGAATTGCCCCCAGAAACAAAGTGGAAGCCATAAGGAACAGATGAAATATGTGGCATGTGAAATGTGTGTGCAGGTGCATTCTGCACTAGCTATAGCTTTCTCAGTGGGAACCCCATATGAAACCCGCTGCAATAATTTACTCTAGAGGTGATAAAGGCGTGAATACCCTTGGCAGGTCCTCATCTGAGTGGAAAAACCTCAAGCTCCTAGTGAACTGCAGAAAGTAAAAGGCACTTCTGGCCATCATCCCTACCTGAGGCTCTAGGAACAGTCAGGGATTCAAAAGCAAACGTGAGCCACGAATGTCATTAACAAAATAACTGAGAAACTAATTCCATAAAGCGAGCACAATCCATGCCTTCAAACCCACCTCCATGCCACTCTCAGCCAGGCAGAGCAAAGGGACCACATCTGATTGTAGGAGGAGGGGGGGGGAGAGTGCGAGCTCGGGAGACCAATGACTGCCACACAAACCATCTCCCATAGCAGCTTGTCTCCTTCCTGGGAGCTCTCACAACATGAAGCCTCAACTGGAAAAAGGAGGAAATTCAAAGGCCAAAAAAAAGCATCAATCCCTTGCCAAGCAACATAGGCTTAGGCTCTTTTCTGAAAAATATTGTCAAATTAACCTGGGCTCCTCCAGGTCTGGCTCACTTCAGGAAAGCCTGCTTGGGTTGGGGGTTGGGGCTTGGTTCGGTTTTTTTAGTATCTCAGAGCATTATTTATTTACCAAAAGTGAGCCACTGCAAATGGAGCTGGGAGGGAACAAAAACAAGGATACTCCCCTAACTTCCCTTCCCAACAGAGGTGTAGCTAGCAATTTGAAAATGGTGCATTTGCGGACTGAAGCGTTGCTAAGGATGGCAGAACCAGTGATTATATAGTAACGCCACAGAACAACAGCTCCTTAGTTGTCATATTACATTTTATTTACACTCCCCAGTTATAATTGTAATGTAACAATTCTGCTTCCCTTGTTAGATCTGAACTCCCCCTCTGCAGGCTGGATGATATAAGCAGTGGTGCTGTGTGCATTTTGCACAGAATATGGTCTCCCTAGTTACAGTCTTATCAACCTTGCAGGATTTGCAAGGGACAATGAATTTTCCTCCCCAAACCTGAGATAAGGGTGTGGAATACTTGCAGCCCCAATGACAGGGAGGCGCAGATGCCCAGGATGTCAGAGGCTGTGCACTATTCATTCCCGTGTAATATTCTACATGTGAGTAAAGCAGATGATCTTGAAACTCACCTGAACTCTACAAGCAATAAAGGGAGCGTAAAGACTCAGTGTTGCCATCCCTCACGATTTTATGGTGAGTCTCGCAGTGTTTCATGTTTTTCTAAAAGCCCCAGCTACTGGAATCATCCTCTTACCTGACAACCTTGGCTTTCAATTTAAAAAATAATAAAAAGCCAGTTTCTAGCCAACATGACTGCAGAGCTAAGACTGAAGATGATGATTACTATTATTTGTATTATCATAGCGCCTAGGAGCCACAGACACAGGCCAAGACCCTGTTGTGCTAGGTGCTGTACAAACGGAACAAAGAAACAGAAAGCAAATGCACACCGAAGGCTCAAAAGGCACCAGGTAAATAAAAAGAACCCAATTAAAAAAAACCTCATTATTTTAAGCTAATCTCACAATATTTAGTGGTCTCAGGCTCGTGATATTTGAACACTTGAGGCTGGCAATACTGAAGACTATGAAGTGCATCCCTCATTAATAGCGTGCTTAGTGACCGTTCATGTGTTACTGAATGTGCACATTGGAAAGGATTGGCTTTCTTAACCTTCCCTACACACCACAGAGCTGTCGTTTCTCAGCCTAGAAGCTTAGGTGTGCTGGAAGCTACTGCACCTTTGAGTTATCTGCAAGGAATCTGACTTCACCAGTTTCAGCATTATGGTATTTCTCTCAAAGCCTCCGAGCTGGGTCTGTCTGTCTGTCTGTCTGTCTTTCTTTCTTTCTTTTTCTTTTTCTTGTCCTAAACATCTCCAGATAGGCTAAAAGACAACTGAGATCACTTTCCCTGTTTAACAGCAGAAAACCAGCATCTTGCAATCGCCCAGTGCTGCTCTCACTACACACCCACTAGACAATACCCATAAACCTAGCATTATTTGCATAGTAGGAGAGTCCAGTTTAGGCATAACTGAAGATAATATAGCTCTGTGTCGGTTACATGGCTTATACCACCAGTGTAGATCCTAACAGAATATTTAATTCAATATGGATTTTTTTTTCTGCTGACCAAACCAAGACTCCTTACAGCCAACCTCAAACATTCAAAAATCCTGAGTCGGGCACCCCAAATCATGCAACTGACAACTGGCAATTGGCATGATTTTACAAATAATAATACATTTGGAATTCCTTTCATTTACTTCCTGGTTTATGAGGCTTACAGATAAACTTAGATCACACTTTTTATGTAACCACAAAGGCTAGAAACTCACTTTCTTTTTAAAATGAAAGCTCAGATTCTCACATCACATGACTCCACGACCTGAATCATCAAGTAAAACGAGGGCCAGATTTACAAAAATATTGAAGAACCTAAAGGTGCTAATGCAGACAGTTGGATTTACGAAAGCATCTAAGCAGGTTAAGTGCCTAACTCCCATTGTAAGTTAATGGGAGTTAAGCTCGTAAGTCCCCTATCACAAGTCATGAGAACTGGCAACTCTGTACACTGTTAACAGAAGGTGGACAATACCTAGAAAGAGTCTGCATGACACTCTGTGCACCTGGGAATATTCAAAGGAAGGGAAACAAGAATGAATACTCCACTGTCCAATACTAGGGCTGATATCCTACCATCTTTGATGAGAAAGATATGAAGGAGCAATATCCATTTTGGTACATGGCTATGATATACTTTCCAGAAGGTCTGTCATGCTGTACAGTTTGAGCAACGATCCATGTTCCAGTGCGGGTTATGCTGGCTTGGGAGGCAGACCTGCAGAGAAACGTAAAACAAACAGTTAAGTAAATTTAATTTTAGCATCATGAGTGGGAGGCTCTTACAGATGGCATCAGTAACAAATTTACTGCCAGCTCCGCAGTGTGTCATCATTTCTGCTAATACTTAAGTGATGCAAATATAGAAAACAATGTAATTGTTGCTAGGGTTTTCATTCTTTAGCTGATAGGCCATGTTGAATGCCTTGCACAGCAGTGTCCAGGGAATCACTTGAAATGAAGATTCTTGAGTATGTAGTTACTTGAGATGAATAAGAGAAAAAGTAACATTTTCAAAGGCTCCTAAGTCATTTAAGAGCTTACGTTGCATTTTCAAAAATGTCTTCAGTACTATTGACTTTCAATAAAACAGGCTACTAAATCACTTTTGAAAATGGGACATGGGCCAAGACTTTCAAAGGTGAACAGTGATTCTGAGTGCCCTACCTGAGACACCGTGAAGGTTTCATCACCCATGCTCTGAAAAAAATCAGGCCTCCTTAAGGCATCTCAATTTTGGCATCCAAAATTTAGGCACTGAAAAATCGTGAGTCACATTTGAAAATGGGACATAAGCTCCTAAATCACTGACCCACTTTTGAAAATGACACCCAATAACTAGCTGATGCTCATATCATTGTGGCATTGAGGCAGTGCTTGGAGGGGGACCCTAATACAAATTCTATCACCCTATCAAGCAGAAGGTTGGGGTACTTTCATTGCTTGTGATGGAGCCACTCCTGCTCTGCTGAACCATTGTGGACAGATATGATGACCTCATCAATATACTTCCAAACAGCAAGTTAGAATGGACCAGATTGCATCCAAAGCCAGGTATTCTGAAGTTTCCGGGGGGGAAGGGGGGAATGTGACTGGTCTATATCCCCATCCCACTTCACATTATTTATACTGTGCTGAGTTATCTACATAGAGGAGATATTTTTCAGGAACAGAGCGTAACCATTTCCAGCAAATGCATTTGCTATAAAGCGTGCTTGCCTGGTTGAGTTGCCACAGACAGCTTTTCTATTTCAACTGGAAAACAAATGAAGAGATTCCCTAGTCTCTATTGCAGCAGTCTTGTCACAATGCATGATCTAAGAGCGGGTGTGTGCGCACGCATGCCCACACACACACACACACACCTTGCAAAGGGGATGTTGGACTTCACTTAGACTGTCTCTGCTATCTTCCATTAAAATTTCTGCCTCAACATTCCTATTAGTTGACATTGTTTGGTTTAGTATTTAATATGAGTAGACTTCCTAGTCTAGTGATAATTCTTAGTACATAACCCATTTCATGCATTGGTCTCAGACCACTTTACAAAGGAAGGTCAGTAATTATCCCCCTTTTACAGATGGGAAAACTGAGGTACAGAACAGTGAAGCGACTTTCCCAAGGTCACCCAGCAGGTCAGTGGCACAGCTACAAACAGCTCACAGGTCTCCTGAGTGCAGGGCCCTAAAACAATTGGCTGTATACATCAAAAGGCTCTTTATAGACTATTGTTCTGTACTGTCACGAGAGTCACACCCGACTGCTGTATTATGGCATAGTTAATATCAGGAGTTTATTCATCACTCCACCTTTTGCAGGTGGAAACTTTTCAATGTCACCCGACTATCTGTGTTAACCTTTGCTTGGGATCCCTGTAAAGGGAGAGAGTCAGCTCTGGCAGCCATCCTCTCCCTACCTTTTTCCAGTATGACATCACTTTTCTAAAACATTTAATGTTAATATGTAGCCAGGAGGCCGAAATATTGTTTTTGACTAAATTTCAACAACAGCTGGTGAGAATTTTGCAGAACAGAATGGTGGGGCTTATTTTTTTTCCCCCCATCTGGAGTTCTCTCTTTTTATGCACATTAGCATCTTTCTTAGATAGCAGCTGGGAGACGCGATTCCCAGCTGGGGTAGACGTATACTCGCTAGCTTGAGCAGAGCTAGCATCTAAAAATAGCAATGTAGCTCCAGGGGCACAGGCCAACTCTCGGGCTAATTACCTACATACAATCCCACTTGAGCCACCGCCCCTGCTACTGCAGCCACACCACTATTTGTAGGTGCTAGCTTGAGCAGAGCGAGTGCAGATATGTCTACCCAATTGCTGTGTGGACCCACCCCTAGTTTAAACAAATCCACGTGAAGAAGCCAAGAAGAAGCAAACAGAAAATAAATCACCACACTCACCTTCGCTGAGGACCCAGGACTAGATCCCTGATCCTTCTGCTCCAAAACCCAAAAGCTTCTGCTACTTGATCTCAATCAGATCTTCAATAATGAGCAGTAATTGTATATCCTTTATCCTTTCTGTGGGTCAGCTACTAGAGGACAAGAGAGAAAAACTCTAGATTATCTATGTATTGTACTTATATGGCCATCAGCACTGTAGTATCTGAGTGAGTGCCTCACAATCAAATACGTTTATCCTCACTACCCACCTGGGAGGCAGGGCAGTGTTATCTCCATTTTACAGATGGGGAAATGAGGCAGAGAGAGGCTAAGGGCCAGATTTTCAAAGGAATTTGGGGACCTAGAGATGCAGATGGGCACCTAGGCCCAGGTATTTAAAAGCATTCCTGCACTCAATGTTGCAATGCCTAACTCATTTGGGAGCCAAAGTTTCATTTTTCAAAGGGATTTAGGCACTTAGGAGCCAAAATCCCATTGACTGTCAACTAAGTGCCTAAATCCCTTTGGAAAATAAGACTTCAGCTGATAAATCAGTTTGGCATTGCAATGTTGAGTTCAGCAATGCCTAAATACCTATAAAAATCTGGGCCCTTGTGAGATTCTCAGAAATACCTAAGCTTTTGAAAATCCCACTCAGTACTTACCTGTATTTTCAGGCCTCAAAATACCTTTGAAAATCTGTCCCTATGGGACTTGGCTAAGGTCACACATGATGTCCATATCACAGCAAGGAATTGAACCCTGGCCTGCCCTAATCACTGGATCTTTGTCTAACTCACTTGGTGGTGGCAGCAGTACTCATCCAAGGACAGGGAAGGATTTGTGCCTTGGGGAAGTTTTTAACCTAAGCTGGTAGAAATAAGCTTAGGGGGTCTTTCATGCGGGTCCCCACATCTGTACCCCAGAGCTCAGAGTGGGGAGGGAACCCTGACAGCTACAAAACTGAATCCTTTGTTAAATGAATTAGAGAGGGAAAAATGGGAAGTGACTTGCGGATAATGCAGAACTGTCTCTGCTTCCCAATATGGGTCCAAAACCTAACCTCCTCAACTCAGCTGTCACCAAGGCCCACTTCCTATTGAAATCAATTGAGGCTGCTTTGTCTAAGCCCTGATAGAGGAATTCAGAATGTGGCATACACAGAAACACCATTCCAGGTTCACACTGGAGATGCTCTTGTGTTTCAGATCTGGGCTGAGGGAAGGTTTCAGGAATAACAAGTTCAGATAAAGGAAGAATTAACTTGAACTGTTCCCTAGAGCCTGAACTGAAGTTACAAGCTTGTTTGGTTTTTTTAAACTTAAAAAACCAAGGGTTTTTTTTTTTCATTTTTTCCAAGTCATTTTTTCATTTTCATATTGATTCTGAACTTCCTGATTGTAGCTAGAAGCAGAAGTGCTTAAATTCTCCAGAAGAGGTAGCAGTCATGCACAGACTTCATGATAACAGCACGAGCGGAAACGGAGGCTAGTAAAAATGCTAGGGTTTGGGGCATTTTGTTACTATGGTTAGATGTACCCATGTATCTCCTGCTTTAAATTGCTAAGGAGTCAAAAGCAGGCTCATTAGGCAACTTCAAAATGCAATTGTATTCTCAGTGCAAAGCTAGCCAATTTTGTTGAACTTGGTAGAAAACAGAAATTTGAGGGCTCACAAATCCCCCCGAACCAACGCCCCAATCCTTCAATTGGATAAAATTTTCCCCAAGGTACTTTGCATCTGCTTTGGAACTCTGCTTAACATTCATCGCAGGATCAAGCCCTGCATCTGAACGTTGCGGTGTGAAAGCTTGTGGAAATATTGTTTTGTGCACCTCAACTTGTAATATTCCCGGTCGACACTGACATCTCACAAGATGGCCAACCCAATGATGCAGAGGCAAGAGATTCAGACGAACCATTATACACCATCTGAATGGGGTGTTAAGAAGGGAAAGAGAGGAACATTTCTTCTGCAGGGATAAGCAGCAGCAGAATACATTTTCCTTTGGCATTGACACACCAGCTAATGGGTGGGCTCTGACATTGATGGATCGTGCTTGCAGCAGTACCATGGATAGCAGGATATATTGTACTAGGGGCAAGAAGCCTAGATGGGGAGGAAAGGGAAAGAAGACAAGAAAATTACTGTACAGGGAAGACAGTGGGAGTCGAAGTCCAAGTAACTGCCACTTCAGTCACAGTCCAACACGGCTTTTGTACCCAAGAACGTGCAATCAAGTTCTATTTCCAGCCACTGTAAAAGGCATTTAAACCCAATACCTGATAAATGAATACAACACACAAACCATTTCCTCCCTATTTCCTTCCATTAGGACTGAAATGCTTCAGTTAATCATCGATAAAGAAATCAACCCTAAAATGAATGACTAGGGAGCATACTATTCAAATAACTGTCCAGCCCCACCCTATTTCTCATCCTGCAGGCAGCATTGCTTGGTGGTCTAAAGCAGAGACCTGCAATCCAGGAACACCTAGTGTTAATCCTGACTCCACTAAGGAATCCCTTGATGGGTTTTGTGGAAGTCACTTCACCTTTCTCTCTCTAAACCTCACTTTGCCCATCTATAAAATAAAGATATGGCATGCTGTAAGGTCTAGTTAGCTGATGTTCATGCAGCCCCGAAAACTCCGAGGCAGATAGGGCAACTTCCGACAATATCTTCGGGAGCCCATATTGTGAATGGTTTATGTATCACTGTGGGCTAGGGACTGTATGCACTCCAGGAGGAAAAGTCTACCACAGCTCTAGCAGGAAGCGAAAACAGAGGGGGATAATTAAAGCAAATCTCTCAGGTTACAGAACACCTCTAGAGAGGTACCACCACATGGGGAGGGTCACGTATTTTGGTTCAAACTGGATTCTCCAGACAGCAAACAGACAAAGAAAGGACTTTTAGGATAAAAAGCCCTGCGGCCTTGGTTCCAGTTCCTGATCTAAAGACTGATATGAACTTGTAACCACAGTGAAAACCCAGTTGGGGGATTTGAAGGACTGACTCCTGCACCTAGGTTGGAATTGGGGTGATCTCTGGTAAGCTTTTTATCATGTGCATAGATGCTTCTTTTGTTTTATCTGCAATCTCTCTCTAATGCTTTTACCTTAAGAATAGATGTGCTTGCTTAGAAGGAGCTGTGTAACTGCTGGCAATACACTGGTCACAGCCCGTGGAGAGAAAGCAAAACCCAGATGCTGGCCTTTTAGGAAAACTGGCCTGCTGGGGATATCAGAGTGTAGCTCTGGGAGCTGTGCAGCCTTAAAAACCCCAGCCAGAAGGGAGAGAGATGATGGCTAGGAACTAGAAACCTTTCAGAAGGTGCCCTCAAGGGACCATGGAAAAGAAAATACAGGTGTATTTACCCTTGAAACTATGACATGCACTCAGTATTACTATTTCAAAACAGCCTTAAAATAATGGAAACCGATTTAAGACAGGTGGGATCAAACTTTCAAAAGGGCTATGGTATTGCCAGCCTTTATTTAGGTACCTGAATGGTTTTGAAAATCTAGCTCCATTTGTGGATCCTATGAGCTTCTGAAAATTCTAGCCTCAGATACTAGTTCTTTGTGCTATATACAGGGTCCTTCGGTATGTGTGGGGTCTCATCTGAATGATCTTGAGCAAATGACTCAGTAAAGTTTTACACCTTCTAAATGGATACGTAAATTGTACACTCAATAGAATATAATGTCCTGGGCCCAACTGTTTATTTGAGCAATTTACACTTTATTAGCTTTTAGACAGAGTCTTTCCCTGACTAATATGTGACTTTGCACTGAAAAATGGTACCTTCTTACTCAACAGATCTGGTCCCTGCATGTATTAATTTCAAATTCCGATCTGCTGATTTATTTCTGTGAAGCTTTTACTGGTTTTCACTCCTGTTAGCCCTGCAGAGTTAACAGATCAATGGGAAAATGAGCTGGGTTCTATTCTTTTTTTTTTCTTGTCCATCATCAACAGGATTGTTCACTAAGCTCTAGTTAGTTACATTTGTGCAACATCTCTGAATACAAATGGAGTTGCCCAGATGGCAATGAAGGCCTAATTTGACCTGTCAGTAGCAATGTTGCATGAGAAGGAAGTAGCCCAGCTTGACTTACAGAGCACAGGTTGAGTCTGCAGGGATGGGATTTAGAGAAGTATCTTTATATTAGGTTTCAGAGTAGCAGCCGTGTTAGTCTGTATTCGCAAAAAGAAAAGGAATACTTGTGGCACCTTAGAGACTAACCAATTTATTTGAGCATAAGCTTTTGTGAGCTACAGCTCACTTCATCGGAATGCATTCCGATGAAGTGAGCTGTAGCTCACAAAAGCTTATGCTCAAATAAATTGGTTAGTCTCTAAGGTGCCACAAGTCCTCCTTTTCTTTATATTAGTAAACTAAGCATATTTGATGCAGAAATCATTGAGAGGCAACAGACATGGAACTCCACAATGTCATTTGCAGTCTCCTCTCAGAGCAGATGCACCATTTAACTGCTTCCTAGTGACACTATGCAAAGTTCTTAGCAGTGCAAATTCCATAGGGGTATTTTTCTTCTTTCAGCCCCAAGAATGTGGGACTTCTCTCTCTTCTTCTACTGCTTATGAAAGGTTCACATGGCTGGTATCTTGGGTTCATGAAAAACAAGCAAGGTAAGGAAGGGGGTTATCATCTGATTGGGTGGGAAATGACTCACTTGAATGCTAGCATAACTCACACTAGAAAGGATGCATCTCTGTGCCTCTCTAGGGACTGGTCCCCATCAGAAGTTAATGAGCCTTTTTCCGCTGCTGCTTGCGGGGGCTAGTCCTCCCATTGTGACAGGGAGGACAGTTCAGTGGTTAGGGTGCTGGCTTGGGATTCAAGAGAGCCTGGTTCTGTTCCCCAAGGACTTCCCCTATGACCTCAGGCAATTCATTGAGGCTGAGCTCCCAGTCTGTAAGATGAGGATGACTCCCTACCTCACAGGGGTGCTTTATGGGGATAAATACTTTAAAGAGCGAGAGATGCTCCGGTACTACAGTGATGGCTCTCAGATAAGTACCTTAATCCTTCAATGTAGGCACAGCAGAGGTTCATGCTTTTAGCACTACAGGTCCCAAGGTTTTATCCTTACCGATGGCCCAGGGTTACACAAGGGTTGTCTACCAAACACCTAGTATGAGACTCGGATTCTGTCCTCCGGCGGGGCTGTACAGAGCCCAGACAGGAGACGCAGGTGCGTGGAAGGGCTGGGGGCAGTACAGCCATGCTGGAGGAGCTGCTGGCATGGGGAGCTGGCTCCTGGGAGTGACAGCCCCACGTTTTGCTTCTTTTGCCGCTGCGGTTCCCGGGAGAGCCCTGCGGTTCTATCTGCGGATATCTGCATCCGTGGGTATAAATTTGTATCCATGCAGGGCTCTAGTCAAGGAACATTTTTTGTGAGGGAGGAGGGTTGGGTTGGGGGGTCAGTACGGTACCGGTAAGAGTTAAAATCTACTTGCACCATTGGTTATCCCACTCTCTGGGGATGTTCCCCTGGAGTCCAGGAAGAAGACTGAAAATCAAGCTCTCAATGGCAAATCAGCACTCGCTCTAAGGGAGCCTCCACGCAGTACATGCCTGCACCTGATGCAAAATCAGACAGGGAAATCTGTCCTTATTTGAATGTTTTCCTTCTCCTATTGCCATAGTACAAGAGCACAATACAAACAAACAGTGTAATCCACTAAACCACTAATTACTCCCTGCCAGAGGGTAATACCTAGATCTGATAAAGGCTTTGCAGGCCCTGTCTGGCTTGTCATTGTAAAAGCCCCAGAGCTAAAAGGAGAAATACACACAACTCGCTTGACCAACTTCCTGTTCTTGCCTCTTATCTTTTTGGGCCAGACTGCCTCTAGGAAGCAGAACACCCACTTACATAGTTACTTTGTGGCCTATTTCCAGGGAGTATTAATATTTCACATAAACGTTACCAGGTTTGTCATCTGCTGCAACATTATATGTACAGCTGAACCCTATGATCTATGTTTGTTGGGGGGGGTGGGAGGAGGGAATCCTGCACGTAAGCCTGTTTCTCTGGGAGAAAACTCCTAGACTTTATTCTGCACTCCATTATACTGCAAGTAAATCCAGAGCATGTCAGCGGATTTTGCAAGGAATGCCCTGAAAGTTGTAGGATTCTGCAAAATAAGAGTGAAATTCATGCCCATTAAAACCTAATTGGAAATCCACCCTCCCCAGCCGAGGACAGGGCTCCACGGCTGCAACGTGTTTACCTCCCAGCACTCATTCCTTCTGCTACTGCTGCTCGAGCCTAGGAGCTAGAGCAGCACCTCTCCACCCTCCGCAGCACTTGCACGGGAGAGTAGGACAATTGGGTCTGTATAATCTGATCCTGACGCTATCAACAGTCTTGGTCTACGTGGAAGTCAGCACAGAGACAGCTCCATGGCATGCGCGCTCCCGAGCGGCCACTGTGCGGGCAGCCTCACTGCACAACAGCCCTGTCATGGGGCTAGTGGTACGGAGAGCTCTCTGCACCAGGCTAAGGAGAGGAAACAATCACTGATCACTAGTAATAAACAACAACGCCCCCGACCACCTTGCTTTTATCTAGTGCTTTTCATCAAGACCTCTCAAAGTGCTTTACAAAGGAGGTAGGGATCATTACCCATTTTACATTCAGGTAAGCACCAAGAGGTAAAGTAACTTGTCCAAGGTCCCTCAGCAGAGCAGTGGCAGAGCCAAGAACATCCAGGTCTCCTGTGTCCCAGTCCAGTGCTTTATCCCTGAAACTGCATTGCCACCATTTCTTTAGACCCTCGTCTCACTTGGCCGGACACCTGAAGGGCGATGGGAAGAAGTGCCCAAAGAGGCTAAATCCTGCTAGCCTTACTGCACCAGCACTGTGACTTTGAGACCGGCAGGGTTTGGGCCCAGATGTTTCACTGACTGGTGAAACTGCTCCTGCACGGCTGTCACCAAGCACTGGGCTGCCGTGGGGATGCCACAGGGCAGGAAGGGCACCTGCAGCTCCTCTGGCAGGGGAAGCATGGGTGTAGCAGAACAGACCGAACATAAATATTTTTGAGTTGATCTAATTCTTGCATCATTCAACTCTGTATTGATATGTCCTTATCGTGCTCTGGGTGCTACCTAATCCTGTTTACCTAAGAGCCATAGATGTCTCATGGAAAACTCTGAGCAAACATTCTGCTTCAAAACCTTTCTGGCTCACCACCTGCTCCAGGATTTTATGTCAGCTGAGCCTTTTGGGACAAATTGCTGCTTTGTGAATATTTTGCATGATTCTGCTCATGTCTGTGTTATCTTCTCCACTTCCATGGACACTTATCATGCCCTCTGGTTCTCTGGCTATGATGTTAGGACAACAAAAGCAGAGACCGCCCCCCAAATAATCCATCCAAGTTCCACAGTGAACTCAGTTAATACTGGGACAGGACCTTAGGTGCTTAGTCTGGACAGCACGGACTCTCAAGAAGCTCTGAAATGACAGATCAAGCTCACAGTTATGAATCCAGGATGCACCAGCAGACAAAGATATAAAACTCCGATACTCGTACACAATACAAAAAACTCTTGCCAATGCATCCAACAGTGCTTCCAATTTCCATGTCAGTCACCCTACTACCTGCAGTATATTAGACTCCGTAGTGGGTGGGTGGGTGTGCTGGGGGAGGGGTCACCTTACTCAAACTTTAAAGGGACAGTACAAGGGACAGGAACTAAGTGTCAAGAGGTTGGAGCATATAACTGGGTGGAGCAGGAGGGGTTAGGAGTTCTGGATTCTATTCCGGGCTCTGTAACCCTCTTTGGATAAATGTATTACAGCATTGATTGAACACTGCAGGGCTTGGGGAGAATACTGGAGAGCTTAGTGTTTTGTGAGGATAAGTATATCGCATAACTCCCTGCCTTGCTTTTCCCTTCTGTAAAATGAGGCTAAATGATGCGGACCCATCTCAGAGAGGGTGTTGTGAGGATACATGTATTAGATGTCTGTGAAGTCCTCTGAGAATCTGGATGAAAGATTCTCTAGAAGGGCAACATTTTACAGATAGGACATAAACCTCAGACTGTTTGGTTCTGCTGGATAATTTCAGACCCTGAGATGGCAGAATAGAGTTGAATTGGACAGGAATGGTTTCCTTTGAAGCTTATAGATATACTTAGAATAATGTGCATTCCTCAGTTTGCAAATTTCCCAGTAGTGATTTATTTTTTTACAAAATCTTTCCAGGCCCTAGAAGTAAAGGGACTTGCTTCTCTCACACAGCACATCAGTACTCAGCTCCAGAAGAGAAGGAGCCAGCGGAAGTGGGAACCATCAAAGGGTTTCAAATGCAAGAACCCCATAGTCCATGAAAAACTGAACAGAGAGTACAGAAGCAGTTTCTTGCAGTTCCGGAGGACCCTCCGTACTTCATGCTGAAAAAGTGGAGGGGCTTAATATGCTGCTGTTTTCTTTAATGAAAGTGTTGCCATGGCGACTGTCTCATCACATTAGTGTGGTGTGCAGATATATGCAGGTGTCTGAACACTCACTAACAGCCTTGACCCAAGGGGATCAGCAAAACACAACAGCCGGAGTAACCGAAAGGTGAGGTGATGCTGGCGATGGGCTTAGGCCTAAGAAATGTAAGTAGCACTGGGGCTAGGACCAAAACAGCACCTGCAGCTATTCCACATGATACTTTACCTTCGGGGGAGGGGGGTGAGGAGGGGGAAGGGAATCGCTCTGCACCTGTCTTGCTGCTTCCTAGGCTGATGTCACCACCCCACTCCTCCCTGCACATTCCCAGAAGCCTCCCCTAGCACTGCACATTTCTGTGATCCAAGAGCTACTTGTGCCTTTCTAATGCACCAATTAAACTTGAGCCTTTAAAGTGTCATGGTTGACTAGACAGGGTTGCTGAGTTGCTCACTAAATACATAATGCTGGGGTAGAGAACACCCTGAGCCAAACTCCCACGTCTAAATGCTGAGGCATGAAGCGGGGAGTCTGCATTGCCTGTGTGCCAGGCCTTTACATTTTTAAAGAACTAAACCTTGTCGGCAGAGAGAGTGGCCATTTTGTTCTTGGAGTTGCTGTGGTTTACTGGGAGAGGACACTACCGTTCTCTCTCTCTCTCATATGTAGATTTCAATCTCTGTCTTTAACCTACAGATCAACTAGCTTTGGAAGGATTGGAGTGGGATTCAAGAGACCTAAGCTCACTTCCCAGCTCAGCTACAGACTTCCTGTGGGCCTTGGGGAAGTCACTTAACTTGCTTGGTGCCTCAGTTCCCCATCTGTAAAATGAGATAGTTATTTCCCTATCTCAAAGGTGTTGTAATGATTGTGAGGTGCTCAGGCACTGGAGTGAAGAAGTCCATACAAGTACCTAGACAGATAGCTACTTTTGTATATGGGAAAAGTCTGAGCATTAAAGCTGAGCAAATCATGAAAAAAAATGTTTCCTGTAGTGTTCATTTACATTTTAAAATGAATTCACTCCAATTACATTAGAACCTTCTTTGCATTTGCTTTCTGTAGATATTCTAGCAAACAAGTTAACTGGCAGCAATGTTCATAGAAACTGGCTTTTAAGAGAACATGTACAGAAAGCCAATCTTTAATACAAATACATGAGTGTTTACACTGGAAACCTGAGCATAAGAGTTATGCAGATCCATCTTCAGAACAAGAACTATACCATGTGCCCTATGTATCCAGTCAGAACTAACCAATGCAGCTAGAATTTTGAATTCCAACAATTAACCGTTTGTGCAGTACCTATTTACCAAGAGCTATTCATAGAAGGTATTTGGGATATAACTTTAAGCAACAGTAGAATGAGAAATTAATACACTGGTAGAAGATCAGTGAATTTGTGAATCGAACTGGGGGGAATTTGCTGAATAAATCATATGCTGGTAATTATTACACTAAACTCTCCTGGAATATGCAAACTTTAGGGGGCAGTGTTTGAAATCCAAATTCAGACCCCCAAGTCTATTATGCAATTTTTAATTATTTTTTTTTAAAGTGAACTGAACCTAACACCTAGGTTTGACACACACAGCCCTAAAACTTTGAGGTGTACAAAATCTTTTTGTGTGTGTGTGTGTGTGGGGGGGGGGCCTTTAGTTTCTTTCTACATGGAGGGTAAAGGATCCCTGAAAACCACATCCAATTTCTAGAGGAAAAAGATTGGGGTTTAAGTAGTACTTCATGCTATTCCTTAAAGCAAACATTCACCGCATTAATCGTGTCATTATACAGCCACCACAGCATCACTCCCTAGCTATTTAATTATTAAATTCACTGGATTTAAACTGCAATCTGACTGATTTAAAGAGACTTTTCCAAAACTCTGGGCCTACACAGTCTTCTCACTGACCAGATCAATTGCAAGTTTTTAATTAAGAGAAACCATTAACATAAGAATTATTAGAATTTTTGCAATTCTTTTAAAGGATAAACCTGAAATTCATTTGCAAGCCCAGGAACCTTTAGAACAGTGTAGGAGGCTGCTCCCTTCATTAGTGCAGAAACTGCACTTTCTCCTGAGTCACTTTTTTAAAATTCCACTTTTCTGTAAACTTTTAGAGATCATTAAAGTCAGCACCAGCTATTCATATTTATTATTTGCATTACAGTACTACCTAGAAGCCCCAACTGAGAACAGATCCACATTGTGCTATGCCCTATGCAGACACAGAGTAAGAAAGCATCTCTACCCTGAAGAGCTTATAATCAGGTTTGAACATAAGAATGGCCATACTGGGTTAGACCAAAAGTCCATCTAGCCCCGTATCCTGTCTTCCGACAGTGGCCAGTGCCAGGTGCTCCAGAGCGAATGAACAGAACAGGTAATCAAGTGATCCATCCCGTCGCTCATTCCCAGTTTGGCAGAATTCCATTTTTTAAAAAAATATATATAATTTTGATGGATAATCTCAATATTTATTTTTAAACTCTCTCTACTTTTAGCTGTTTAAATTTTCACAGTTGCAGGAAATTATGGGGAGGTCAGACAATTATTTCATGACAGAAGACACTGAGATTCAAAAAGTGTAAAGCTTTTTAACCATTAACGCACAAATTGTCAACATCACAGGTTAAAATTTACAAAGTTAACCTCCTTAAATCAAACCTTAAGTTCTCAAAAGCAGCATTTTTTTCTTACTTTCTTATCTTTAAATTTCAATTATATTAAATGGAAATAGTTTTTCCACTGTAAACAGTCAAACCGACAATCTACATTTACAGATAAAAATCTAATCTTTCCAAGTCTACTCTAATGTAAATAAATAAAACAGCAAATGGTGGGAGAAAAGCATGATTCTCATTTTACAGGTGGGAACTGTAAACAGAGAGGATAAGTAACTTGCGTGAGGTCACACAGGAAGGGTGTGGCAGAGGTAGGAATTGAATTTAGATTACCTGAAACCAAATCCAATGTTTTAAGCCCAAATCCATCTGTAGTTGCTTTACAATTCCTGTTAAACTGTTAATTTACTAACATTGGTTAGTAGAAGCTTTGGTAGAAGTAAACAACAGAGAAACACTACATCTAGAAATTCAACTGTAAGTCCTCAGGGCAAAATGAGAATACACAGTAAAACCTTGTGCTGAAGGCAACACTCCCTATCGATGCTGATTTTCTTTGCCGATAGCTGCCTTTGAGGGACTAGATGTGGTAGGTACAGGAAAGTATGACACTGCACATGCAAGCCAGGGAGGACAAGTGATGAGACTGTCTCACAGATGTTTGCATCTGGATCGACAACTGGTATTCTGAGGCTCAGGCCAAAAAGCCAGAAAGCCTGAGTTTGGAACTGAAGGACGATCTCGTCTTTAGGGCATGATGTGGCTGTAAAGCACCTGTTTAACAAGTGCCTTATGTCAAGGCTCTGGCTGGCCAGATGAGTCAGATGATCCAGGGTCAAGGGAAAGCTCAGAGGCAGAACTTCCTATAAGGGTCACGGGAAGGACGAGGATGAGCTCTGCACCAACCAGGTGGAAGGTCTGAGAGGAGATGGGAACAGTGGGAAAAGCCTCAATAGAGAGAAAAGCCAGGCAGCAGGTTCTGGGTTTCAGAAAGGAACTAGAAAGTCCATTACAGTTTTGTTTACAGCTGACATTAAAGTGTTAAATAAAGACCACCCTAAAGGAAGGGACTGGAATGCTTCTGCTGTTGGAAGCTTTGTTCAACATACTGATCCAGGGATAGGGCACTGGCTTAGCATTCAAGAGACCTGGGTTCATGTCCTGGCTCAGCTACAGGTGCATCAGCTTACAAGCACCTTTCTCAACCTCCCAGTGGGCCTGTGCATTGTATGTGCTTATTTTATGGACACCAGCAAGTTTTTGCACGTCGACTTGGTCTAGACAGTCCCGCTAAAGGAGAACGCACTGGATTTCATTGTGCTTCACATACCAGCCACCCAAGAGCTAAGGATGCAACTGCAGAATATTTAAGAGGCAGAAAGAGAAGAGGTGGCTATTAGAGAAACCATCTTCTGATTTGTAACAAGGCAAATTTGATCTGGAAGCCACAAATAAATAGGTTTCAGAGTAACAGCCGTGTTAGTCTGTATTCACAAAAAGAAAAGGAGGACTTGTGGCACCTTAGAGACTAACCAATTTATTTGAGCACAAGCTTTCGTGAGCTACAGCACTTTGAGCTGTAGCTCACGAAAGCTTGTGCTCAAATAAATTGGTTAGTCTCTAAGGTGCCACAAGTCCTCCTTTTCTTAACAGCACAGTAATCCTTATGCTTAGCTCTTTATGTCTTCAACGTCCTGTGCAAGCCAGGGGTGTTGCAAGCAGCAAAATTCAGAACTCATCTGAATCCCAGGATGTTGAGATCTGAAGTGCTGGTTCAGCCCACTGTAGCGATGGGTCCAAATAGCAAAGCTGTGATCTGGATCAGCGTTCAGGGGAGGATGATTTGCACCTTACAGTCCAGCTCAGGAACGTCTATATCAATCAAATTCAAAAAGAACTTGAGACTGAAAGATACCAGGACTGGCCTGTTTGTTGGTGTTCCCCTTCCTTCCGCAGCCAACTGTTCTAATGGTAACAGATCAGGCAACGGTATGGCAATTAACTACAATGTGGCAAAAGCGGTGTCCTTTGTTGGCAGGGGTGTTGGGGTTTTGTTTTGTTTTTTGTTTTGTCAGCATCATTTTTTCTCCCCCAACCCCCACTTCATTCCCTCTTCCAGCCTGGCTGTAACAAGAATCCATGTCATTTCCTGTGGCTCTCTCTTCCTCCAACAGCCTGGATGATCTCATGCACAAGACTGTGTAACCGTTACCATTCCTCTGCCACTTCATGATGACTACAGAAGAAAGACCCACTCTACACTGTTAGCCTCACGCTTCACAACTGTCCCCAGCAATGCAGAGGGCACAAAGGTAGAGGTCATTAAGCCAGTCCCCCACACTCTACCTTGCTGGGGCCAAAATAAGAAGGAAATGGCGAAGAGGTCAGAAAAATTGTTTTCAGATAGCTGCTTGATTCACTTCCTGGCACACCATGGGAATAAATACAAATGCAGAGGACTCTGTTCACTATAGGGACAAAGTACTGTAAGAGTGCATGACCCCCAGAGCCCAAGGACCTATACACATACATGGCAGTGTAATGGGGTATGTCTCATGGGCCATTGCCATTTGAAACTAGGGAATGCTACACACAGGACCCACCCTTAATACAAGCCCCGTTCAAGCAACGGCGTTTTGTGGATTGGTCTGTGGCACCTCCTAGGAACTTGCCTGGGTTCAATTTCTCATCAGTTGTTCTGCTATCCAGCTAACCTGCACCAGCTGTCTGTGGTTCTAAAAGGACCACCTGGCTTCTGGGGATTGTCAGAGCACATTGCCCTTTGGCCCCTCCCCTTGTCTGCCCCACCGGGGGGCTGCAGGGAAGGAGGCCCAGCAGCAGGCACAAAGGGGGCAGCACAGGGCTGGAACATGTCCTTTCTTTCCCAAGCTGGGGCTGACAGGGATAGCATAACTCCACGGGCTCATTCCTGACTGCCAATTCTACACTTTGCGCGGACCTGGGGTACGTCTGGGCAGCTTTGGAGCCGGGCGCGCTTGGAATGAAGAAGTGCCAAGTGCATGTTAGCCTCGATAAGGTCAGTTGGTAGGAAGTCCTGCCGAAGCTTTTTAATTTTATACGTCCCTTCACAATAGAGTGGAGATCTGCCAACTTTCCTTTCACATTGTGAGCAACACAAGAAGTCAGCCTTCATGCACTGCTTAGCCTGGAAAATTTATACCTCCCTCAAAGAACAGGTTTTTTTAAAAAACAAACAAAAAAAAAAAAACAAAAAAAAACAACCAACCCTGGCTAAGTAAAGCTGCTTCTTGCCTGGGACCCAGGAGGCAATTTCTGTGTTTAATCTAGCTGTGACCTTCCCTGCCCCTTCATTAGTTTCAAATGTTATGTTATTTTAGGCCTGAAATGAATTGGCATTGTCCCCCTGAAGGTACAGAGGAACCCGCTCCAGTGCTCGAGGCCGGGCAGTGTCATTGTTAGACTGGCTTACGCAACAGGTGATGCAGGCTTCCCTGGATCTGCTTTTAGTTATTGTGATGGCAGACAGCGGAACTAAAATCGTTCCCCTCGCCTCTCCCTCCACGTCTGAACGCTCGGTTCTACCGAGAAGCGAATTCAATAACCCACCGTCTTCTCCCTGCTCCATGTCTGAGTCAGTGCAGCCTGCGGGGCTTCTATATAGTCACAAATGCCACAGGGGAAGATGAGAGAGAAGGATGTTCCATAGACCCTGTCTACAGAAGCACTTCCCCAACTGAGATCAGAGCCCCCTGGTGCTAGGTTTTGTAAAGCCACATGCCCACTGGGGATCCCCCTCCCCAAAGGCATAGGAGAGAATGAGATTGTAAGGGTTATAAAACATCATTAAAAGCACCTCAAGAGGAGCTTTCACCCATCAGCCAGGACTGGCTACATGTGTCCAAGTGGGTTATTCTCAATACCTACCTCACAAGGGGAGTGGGGCTTCTATACCCGGGCCCAATTTTCGGCATACAAATCCCCACAACGTCTGTGCAAATCAGAACTCTGGCACAAGCCCAGTGCATGAAACTGTGGCCACACTGACATCAAAGGCAAAACTCCTGTTTAGTTCACTGTGGCCAGGATTCCACTCAGCACTCATACACAACCCCTCATTGTGAGCACACTGGAGATCTGCTCACAATCACACCCACACTCTGGCTTGCAGGGGCCAGGGAGGGATTTATCAGATCTTTGGCTCTGCCTCCCAGGTTGCGGGATGCTCAGGGGCAATGGGCACCACTGTTTTATGGGCAAAATTACTACAACTGATAAAGAGAACGCCCCGACAGGCTGCAGAGAAGGCAGTTCTGCGCTCCACTGGTGTCCATATTCATTCAGAAGAGAGAATGTTATCTGGATTTGGGGGTTGGGAGGGTATACAGTTTTTTATTTTCAATTCATATTTTTTTTCTACCACAGAAAACCCTGGGGGTAGGCTGGTCAGCAGAGGAAAGCTCAGGGTTTTCCATTCTCTGGCATTATAGACAACTATTACCAGAATAAATATTTAGGCTGAGTTATAAACTGCAGAGAAAAGGGACATTTTAAAATGGAAATATCCACAGAGCCATCACACACTGCAGTTCTATGACAATTTAGCTGCTTCTATAATAAATAATAATACCTGGCTCTTACATAGCACTTTTCATCAGTAGATCTCAAAGCACTTCACAATCTAATGCATTTATTCCTGCAACACCGCTGTGAGGCAGGGCAATGCTATTATCCCCATTGTACAGCTGGGGAAATCGAGGCACAGAGACAATAAGTTACTTCCCCAGGGTCACACAGGAAATCTGTGGCAGGGAATTTGAACCGAGGTCACCCAAGTTCTAGGCTAATGCCCTAACCACGGAACCATCCTTCCTCTGGTCATGGATAGGCAAGCCCTGCATTAAGTGTCAAAAACTCACTGATCCTTTTACATTTCAAAGTTGAGATTTTCCAAGCAAATATGGCAGGGAAGCTAAATCCAGACCCCACATCCTGCTATTTCCTTAGTGAACACACACACACACACACACACACTTCATACCTCCGATGGCACTGAGCCTTCAATTTGCCTGTGTGTAAATCACTTTGACCTTCGACCTTCGGTATCCTGCCTACATGTCTCCTGCAGCATGCATATTATATATAATTTTTATATTTAAAAAAAAATGGATGGATGGATGGAAAAAAACAGCAAAAGCTACACCCAAGCAGAATAGTGTGAAGAAGCAATTTCTTATTTAATAGGCTGTAAGGGAGTTTGTAACATAAATGGCAAGCGTTAGGTGTCATGTCAGTCAGCATGTTGGGTCCAAATCAGAAAAAGGCAGCATTAGTTTAACTGCAGTAAGTGTCTGCATTTAACAGGAGTTAGGGCCAGATTTGCCAAAGAGCTCAGCCCAGCAGGTGCAAGCTGGCTGCTGAGTGATTCTGAGGATCTGGCCTTCTCTCAATGGGCGCTGCTGGGTCTTGAGCACTTTGGAAAATCTGGCTCCAACTACAAGTGCTCAGCACTTGAAAAACCTGCCACTTAGAGACCTAACATGCAGAGGATTGCACATAACCATAGCCAGCATGAGTGAGCTCAGTTACACCAAACACAAGGGCAGTGCAATGCAGCAGATAACATCAGCTCAAGCACGTGTACAGACAGTGTGAGAGGAGGAAGAGGCGGACAGTAGGTGCACCACTCACCATTTTCAGAGAAAAAGGTCATAAAATCATTACACTTATGAAGGCAGATGCTGTATCTTGGAGATAAGGATGCAGGAATTTCTTACCTGTCACTCTCGGGATGCAGCCGTGCCTCAGTTTCTCCACTGGTCTATAGTCTGCCTGTCACTGGCTGGGTAGTTCAGCTCTCTAGTCAAACCCCAAAACTGTTCATCTTCTGGGAGTAAACTAGAGTCCAAGAGAAGTACAAAAATTCATCCCCCCTGGCCCAGGCACTCATAAGCAGTCCTCGACCTGTGTGGAGAACTGTACCTTTAAGAAGCTCATGTTATGTAACACAGAGACAGCAGGAACTGAGCCACTGCATGAAGCAGGTCTCTGTCCAGCACCTTGTCTGTGTTCTTCATGAGCACCCCTCTCCGGACTTTTTCCATAGCCCTTTGATGGAGACCCACAAGCAGCTCCAACTCTCCATTTTACCCCTTAGGGTGTCACATACTCATTTTTTCAACATCAGGTGTGGCATGCTTTGGAATGATACCACCGTCCACGTTTAATCCCTGCACCCCATTGGGATAAGTACTAGAATCATGTCCAGGGCATTGTGTGTCTTGTTAACCTGGAAGAAGTGGGGAAATCCTGCAATAAAGTCCTTTCCCCCCACAACCTCCGTCATTGATGAGGTGATCAATTTGGGCACAAAATGGTCATTGGGACTAGTGGGAATGCAAAGGAATTATCTGCAGAACCCCTGTGTTTCAGGGTAGAAAAGTCACCCTCTGTGACTGCATAACCCCCAGATGGGGCAAGTTAAAGATAGGTATAAACACCTTCCCACTATTGGATGCTCTGACTAGCACAGTGTCCACGTTGCCTAGCATGAGTCCTCTTTGTGCTTTGGTGAGGAACACGAAGAGAAGGGGCATGCCAAAACCAGGGTTTGATGGCTGGCTTATGGACAGTGTTGTGCTGTTCCCCTCAGACCTGTCCTGACTACCTCATTTCCTTTAGCAGCTTTGCCTAGTTAACAGCAGCTCCGGCTCCAGCAATCAACGTAAATGCAAATCGCTTGGTGTGCCAAGTGCTTTGCGACATTTGCCCTTGATTAAAATAAAGTGCTATTAAAATAAAGCCATGCCAGTCCCGTAGGATGACACAGCTTCTCCCGTGGGCAGGGCAGGTGTGATCGGGCCAGGGACCCATTGTAGAGGGGAAGGAAAGGACCACACGAACTATAAAGGTTATCTGAATTTAAAATTAAGGGGATTTTGTGCGGACAGCCGATTTGTGGGAGGCTGAATTTAAGCCAAAGCTAACACAACATTTTCATTATAATTTGCAGGGCTTGTGGGCTCTTTGTCTTCCTTGCTTCAGCCTGGTATTTGTATATGGAAAACAGAAAGATTAAAGACAACAGAACAGCTCCACCTGGATAAATAGTTAACCAAGTAGTCAAAATAGTGTGTGTGGTAAGAAACAGCTGCTGAACTGGGGAACAGCAGAAGAGAAAAAGGGGAGAGAAGCATCAGTAGGAGAGGCATAGGAGGAAAGAAGAGCTAAAAATGGGGCAGCTGTCAGGAGAAGATGAGGGAATGAGCACTGCATGAACCACCAAAGATTTGGTTCCAATAAGCCATGTACCCTGAAAGGCGCCTGAAAAGTACTGAAAATCCTTGTGGTCTGGATAGCAGGAGAACTAGGCTTTCCACCTGCAATATGGACATTTACTATAACTAACTGAGCCTGTACCCAGGACATAAAAGCCTGTATCTCAGCATGTATATGTACAAAGCGAGAGAGACCTAGTCCCTGCACTTGCTTAGCAGTGATAGCATGGAGGAGGAAATATGGACCAACATGAGGATGTTGGGGAGGGCCTACATACAGGAGCAGAGGGAAATAGACGGACCCCTTTAAGTCAGGTGTGGCTCCCTAAGACAGCAGGCTGTCCCCAAATTCAGCACAGCCACCGTCTGTCACACAGAGAGGACATTCTCTCCTATTTCCTCTTGCAGTTTGCTTATTGTGTGTAAACATTTGTCTTGGTCTAGAGGCTAGACTGATCCAGGCAAACCATGTGTGCACAGAATGCTGACTCTCCAGAGGCATTTCAGAAGCTCCAGGGACAATACTTGAGCGTGCGGCAGCAACTGGCTTGAAAAAAAGGCTCCAGAAGCCAGAATGACACCATTTTCTCCAGCCTCAAAATCTGTAAACAGAACAGACTCAATAGAATAGAACTGGCATTTCTAAAGTGCCCGTAGGGCCTAAAGCTCATATTAGAAAACCATGAGCTCTACTGCTAGTGTGGGGTGAATATGTAGCCACTCATGAGATTTTCAAAAGTCCCTACACCACTTAGGGTGGAATTTTCAAAAGTATATAAGTACTCTGCAAAAGCTCAGAGTCCCTTAAGATGCAAGCACTACAGTACTGTGATAGTGGTTTTGTTTCACAGTGGTACAGGCCAGATCACACCCCCAACATGAAGTTCAAACACAGTATTAGTGAGACCACGGCTGGAATACTGTGTCCATTTCTGGCATCCATGCTTTTAAGAGGAGGTTGACACATTGGAAAGAGTTCAGGAAACAGCTACTAGAATTATCCAAGAGCTGGAAAACCTGCCTTACAGGGAAAGACTTGTCCTCAAGATGGTTAAGAGGACTTGATTATGGTCTATACGTATCTGCATGGGGAAAAGATTGGATAAAGCAGATGAAGGCAAAATGAGAGTCAATGGCTAAAAGCTGAAAGGTAGACAAATTCAGACTAGGAATAAAGGTGCACATTTTTAACAATAAGTGTAATTTAACTCATGGCACAATTTACCTCAGGATGTGGTAGATTCTCCGCTATATATATATATATATAGCCTCTAACTCAGGACTGGATGTCTTTCTTTCTACAAGGAACTGTTCTAGCTCAGTCCAAAATTATGGGTTTGATGCAGAATGCCTGGGTCTGTGTTATACAGCAGGTCAGACTAGATTCATAGATATTAAGAATCTAGTCTGATGATCACAATGGTCCCTTCTGGCCTCAAAAATCTATGACTCTATGGAAGTCAGGGTGTCAAAGCACAGCTCAGCTAAAGCCATGAAATTTTGCCTGGCTTTGGGATGGAAACTAAAGACAGTTTGGGGGGGGTGGGGTGAGAAAACCTGGATTTGTGCTGGAAATGGCCCAACTTGATGATCACTTTAGATCAGCTATTACCAGCAGGAGAGTGGGGTGGGAGGAGGTATTGTTTCATGGTCTCTGTGTATATAATGTCTTCTGCAGTTTCCACAGTATGCAGCCGATGAAGTGAGCTGTAGCTCACGAAAGCTCATGCTCAAATAAATTGGTTAGTCTCTAAGGTGCCACAAGTACTCCTTTTCTTTTTGCGAATACAGACTAACACGGCTGTTACTCTGAAACCTAAAGACAGACTTGATCTTCATCTTTGAACTCAGACACTCTCTCGTTCTCTCTCTCTCTCTCACTTTCACAAGCTGCAGCAAAATACCAATTTCAAAACACTCCCAAACCTGGGATTTCAGATACAAATTCAACCTTGACCAAGTTTTGGAGCATTCAGATTCAGGCCTTTACAGAGAAGCTCAAACTGTGAACTCTGATTGCAACCTGGATCCAAGGATTTGATACAGCCTCTCTCTACTAACAACTACACGGGACTATCACTTATTGCATGCTTTCCACCCTGAGCCATTAATCAACCCAGATTCACATGAAATACTCCAAAGCTGGAGAGTTCAGAACTCAGCACAGGCTGACTGAAATATTGATCATTTATTTTTCAGTGGTACCTAGAAGCCTCAAACAACCTATTGTGCTAGAAACACAGTTAGTAAACAACAATCCCTGTCCACAAAGCTTCCAGTCTAAAAGACTGTTTATCTGTAACAGGTGGATAAAAAATAAAGGGCAAATAAACAAAAACAGGATGTGGTGGTACAGACTAAACTGAATGGAGAATTCAAATCGGTAGTAGCGATCACTGCTTGCCCCACGCCACCTCTTCTTCAAATGGCAGTTTTCTGAGCCTATTATGGAAGGGATAGGACTTCAAGGAAATGAAGATGGTGGCTTACATATTCTCTTGAATTTTGGGTTCCATTACACAAAAGTTTTGCCTAGCTATGAATAAGGCAGAGTAAAAATTGGGATAGATTTAAAGACCACAAGAGACCATTAAAAATCATCTAGTCTGACCTCCTGTGTAACACAGGCCAGAGCATTCCACCCAGTTACCCCTAGAACGAAGGCACTAGCTTGTGTTTAATTAAGCATATCTTCCAGAGAGGCATCCAGTCTTGATCTGAAGACATCAAGAAATGGAGAATCCACCACTTCCTTTGGTAGTTTGTTCTGATGGTTAATCACCTTGGCCCTGGACAACGGTGTTACCCCCTTTTCTTTCTAAAAGTAACTATGAGGTTTATTTCCAGGTGGACAGCCCACTAGAGATGGGCAAGTAGCACTGGGTTTAAACATTTCTTGCTAAGGAAAGGACGGAATACTGCAGATATGCTGTACTAGAGTAAAGTACTCATGCATCTCTTCATATGCTTCTGGGCATTACACAGGAGCTCTGATGTCAAAATGGGTTCACAAAGGCAGATTCCCTTCATGTAACAGCCAGATTTAAGACCACAACCCTGTCGTAAGACTTCTTCATTCTTTTGGGGCTCTTATACCTCTCCTCATGGCTTTGACTAGCCCAAATTAAAGCACCTTTGTCTTACAATAGAGTATGGATGGTTGAGACCAAATTGTGTACAACGAAAAAACCTAAATCTTCACCCAAAGCTCAGTGTTGTTGCTTTAAAAAAAAAAAAGTGATAAAGTCATGGATTAGGCAGTTTAGAAAAGTTTAGTCGCCTTCACCCCTCATCTCTTCCTCTGCACGTCTAGGATCAAGTTTGGCCTGGAAGCACTGGAAAAGAGACTAATCTTCTTCTGTGCTGTGTTGTTGTAGCCATGTTGGTCTTCTGTTCTGGGATTTCTAATCCAACCCAAACCAGGAAGTGCTCGTAATCACGAAAACCTGTTTCTCATGGGCCTTCCACCCCATTTCTGCAGACCCAAGAGTTTTGGAGACACACCTGAGTGTTTTAGTGCTTAACTGAACCTCCCAACACAAACAAAACCCACTCATTCCCCAGAGTGCACGTGAAGGGAAACTGAGCTCTCTCAGAATGCAGTGCCTCTTAGGTGCCTCATTTGAGGCTGTTTGTTTACTACAACATCATGACTATATGCCCCCCCCCCGACACACACACACACACACACACAGTTTGCAATTCAAATCTTGTCAGATGAAGGGACAGAGTTTTCCACAATTAGATTCCCATCTTAATCTATGTGAACTAGTCCTAGTAGCAGGCAGATGACAGGTGACCAAAGGTGCTCAGAGATGGCCTCCATGCAGTAAGGTGAAAGTCAAGGTAGCAGCTATTTCCTGCAGTAGAATAGCAGCAAGGTGAAATGGGCCATCGGAGAATTCCATCTGGGTACGTTTTTTCCATGAGCAAAACTCAAGGACCAGCTAATAAAACATAAATCAGTCGGCCAAGTAATTTCCACAGGAACTGGGTAGAACCGGCCAGTAGTTCAGGCTTTATTCTCTGCAGTCCCACTTAACAATATAGCATTGTTTGATGTCTGCTGGGTACTGTGGGGCTGCAAAGTGCAAAGCGATGTTTTCTCAAGGAAATTCCTGTGAAGAGGAAGTCTCAAGTGGCTGATAACATGCTTTCAAGCTTTCCTCAAGATCAGGCTGCCATGAAGCTGGGGCCTTCCCTAGTCACAACATACTTGGGTGTACATATTTGGATACTAAGTACAACAGAGCACTTCTAACTGCTTTCACCAACTGAAGGGACACAAATCCATCATGAAGTCCCCATTTGAGAGTGTTGTCTGCAATTCTCCAAAACGGAGGGCCTCACGGGAGACAGAGTTCTTGGAAAATTAAAGGTGCAGTACACAGAGTCATAGTACAACCCTGAGCTGGGTGCACCTGGCATTATTTGTGCTACTTTCATTATTTGTATTGGTGCTTATTAACCTCCTCTTCAGCTTAGTGGTTTCAAAACTTCACCACTATTATTACCACCACACAGATTTCCCTGTCGCAGAGGTGCTGTGAAGATTAATTCATGTTTAGAGCACTCAAACAGTGCTAAATATGATTCACTCTCTCTCCAAGTGCTCCCTTTCCTACTAATATCAATCAATCCTTGAAGTCAAGGACCACTGGTAAAATTAGGTAAAGTTCTGTGGTCTGCATCATGTAGGAGGGCAGACCACATGATTAAACATCCACAAAGCCTCTTACTTGTTCTCCTTCAAATCCCACCTTAAAATTCCCCTTTGCTGTGATGCCTACACAGAACTTAACAGGGAGGCTGCTGATGTGCTGAGACCATTAGGTTAGCAGAACAGTCAATGGTCTCATTGTTTCTTTGTGCTGCTGTCTCTATCCATATTCATCTGTTGTCTCACATCTTACACTTAGATTGTAAGCTCTTTGGGGCAGGGAGCATCTTTTTATCCAATGTTTGTACAATGCCTAGCCCCACGGGATCCTAGCATGTGACTGGGGCACCTAGGTGCTACAATAATGCAAATAATTAATGAATCCTACTACTCAATCATCCCTTGTTGCCCCAGAATCTATGAAACTAGGAGTTTCCCCCACCCTATGTTCAGAGTAAACACTGCTACAGAAAACAGTATTCCCCCCTCCCACTTCCCGAAACTTCTGTCCTAACAGAGATGGAATGAAATGACAAACATGAGGCCAATGCGATATTTCCTAATACAGATTTGGGGCAGGAAGTACAACAAACCCAACTTCTGCAACTGTAGCAAAGCTCCAGGCATTCTGCAGCCCAGAAAACAGATATGGCATCACTTACTCATAGGTCAATTGTCGTCAGCTATTCCTTCTCCTCCACCCTGGTTAGTATTTTATGAATTGTGCACATTCGCTTAATTGCTGCATGTGTGTCTGCGAGCCAAGTGACTGTTCAACACCAGTGACTACTGCAGAATGATCAGAAAGGCTTCACCTTGCTAGAAATAACAAAAGGTGGCATATGAGGCTCGCTCACACAGCAGGGGAATGAGAAACTGACTCACATTCAGGGGGAGGCAGCTGCAACTCACACAACTCAGGCTTCACAATCACTCCTGGCAATTTCAGATCATTACAATTTGCTTTCTGCTCAGTTCCTCCCACTGTTGTAATTTATATGAAAGCAGCAGCCAAGGGCAATGACTTCATCTGTGTCATGCACTGCTTCTATTGCTGAAGAAACACCACCTCCATGGTAGGATCGTTGAGTGGCTCAGGTGAGCAAAAAACGGGAAAGCACAGGTTCAAATCCAGCACAGACCAGTATCGATGGAGTCAAAGTTACCATCTGATAGGTGTTCTGTGGCTTGTGTGAAATAACCTGCCAACCTTAGCCTTGGATCTTAAAAGCAAAAGTTTCCCTTCCTTTCATTAACTAGCTACCATTTGCCATTCTCAGAGGAAAAAGAAAAGGAGTACTTGTGGCACCTTAGAGACTAACAAATTTATTTGAGCATAAGCTTTCATGAGCTGTACGAAAGCTTATGCTCAAATAAATTTGTTAGTCTCTAAGGTGCCACAAGTACTCCTTTTCTTTTTGTGAATACAGGCTAACATGGCTGCTACTCTGAAACCATTCTCAGAGGGAGGCTAAGGAGTGAATGAACCTAGAGTTATCCCATAGGGAAAATGGGAAGCTGGTAAAACTGCCTGGTTTGGACTCTTTGTGGATGGCCCAGCTTGGTGCAGTCTAGATGAGTGTGAAATACCCACCCAAAAGAGATAACGTCTACTGCACTGGGCAGCACAGCCTGGGTAGGAGGTGACCAGTCCTCTGTGAAGAAAGAAGTGGTTTGGGACTATTTAGAAAAGCTGGATGAGCACAAGTCCATGGGGCCGGATGTGCTGCATCCGAGAGTGCTAAAGGAGTTGGTGGATGTGATTGCAGAGCCATTGGCCGTTATCTTTGAAAACTCATGGTGACATGGGGAGGTCCTGGACGACAGGAAAAAGGCTAATGTAGTGCCCATCTTTAAAAAAGGGAAGAAGGAGGATCCTGGGAACTACAGGCCAGTCAGCCTCACCTCAGTCCCTGGAAAAATCATGGAGCAGGTCCTCAAGGAATCAATTCTGAAGCACTTAGAGGAGAAGAAAGTGATCAGGAACAGTCAGCATGGATTCACCAAGGGCAAGTCATGCCTGACTAATCTAATTGCCTTCTATGACGAGATAACTTGCTCTCTGGATGAGGGGAAAGCAGTGAATGTGTTATTCCTGGTGTAGCGGGGTGGACACCCACTCGGGCCCAGAGGGGTTTAAGATAGCCCTTAGAGAGGGCTGGGGCAGGGGAAGAGCTGGGCTGATTAGCAGAGCAGCCGCAGCTGGGGGCCACATCCCAAACAGACCCAGCAGGCCTTATAAAAGCCAGGGAAGCCAGGAGCAGAAGAGCACACTCTCTCTAGCTCTGAGAGGGAGGGACCTGGCTGCAAAGACCTGAATAGACGACCTAGTTTGGAGCAGGGCTGGGGAAAGGCCAAGGAGCCTGGGGAGCTCTGGCCTAGGAAAGCCCCAGGCTGTAGGCCTGGTAAGATCTATTAGGTACAGGGGTTGCAGGGGCAGCCACGGATAGCCAGAGGCAGCAGGTCCAAATCCAACCTTGCCTGTGATGAGTGGCTCACACTGCAGTCTGCCCCAGGGCGTGGGGGCTAGCTGGTGACTGGCAGGAGCAAGATAAGGATAGTGAGTGGGGGGGTTCCCCTGGGAGAAGGAGACCCAGAACTGTGGGGTACTGACAGGAGGCAGCACCCAGTGAAAGGGGCACCGGGGTCCTGGGAGGGACATGGGAGCCAGCAGCAAGGTGGGACACCAGCCTGAAGAGGGCGCTCCAGAGGCTGGAACGCTAATTCCCAAGGACAACCAGCAGGAGGCGCCGCCGGTGGGTCTGCATCCGGTTACACCTTGACTTTAGCAAAGCTTTTGATACGGGCTCCCACAGTATTCTTGCCAGCAAGTTAAAGTAGTATGAGCTGGGAATAATGGACTATAAGGTGGATAGAAAGCTGGCTAGATCATCGAGCTCAACAGATAATGATCAATGGCTCCATGTCTAGTTGGCAGCCGGTATCAAGTGGAGTGCCCCAAGGGTCAGTCCTGGGGCCAGTTTTGTTCCATATCTTCATTAATGATCTGGAGGATGGCGTGGATTGCACCCTCAGCAAGTTTGCAGATGATACTAAATTGGGAGGAGTGGTAGATATGCTGGAGTGTAGGGATAGGATACAGAGGGACCTAGACAAATTAGAGGATTGGGCCAAAAGAAATCTGAGGTTCAACAAGGACAAGTGCAGAGTCCTGCACTTAGGATGGAAGAATCCAATGCACCGCTACAGACTAGGGACTGAATGGCTAGGCAGCAGTTCTGCAGAAAAGGACCTAGAGGTTACAGTGGATGAGAAGCTGGATATGAGTCAACAGTGTGCCCTTGTTGCCAAAAAGGCTAACAGCATTTTGGGCTGTATAAGTAGGGGCATTGCCAGCAGATCGAGGGACGTGATCATTCCCCTCTATTCGACATTGGTGAGGCCTTATCTGGAGTATTGTGTCCAGTTTTGGGCCCCACACTACAAGAAAGATGTGAAAAAATTGGAAAGTGTCCAGCAGAGGGCAACAAAAATGATTAGCAAAAAGAAAAGGAGTACTTGTGGCACCTTAGAGACTAACAAATTTATTTGAGCATAAGCTTTCGTGAGATACAGCCCACATGCATCCGATGAAGTGAGCTGTAGCTCACAAAAGCTTATGCTCAAATAAATTTGTTAGTCTCTAAGGTGCCACAAGTACTCCTTTTCTTTTTGCGGATACAGACTAACACGGCTGCTACTCTGAAAAATTATTAGGGGGCTGGAGCACATGACTTATGAGGAGAGGCTGAGGGAACTGGGATTGTTTAGTCTGCGGAAGAGAAGAATGAGGGGGATTTGATAGCTGCTTTCAACTACCTGAAAGGGGGTTCCAAAGAGGATGGATCTAGACTGTTCTCAGTGGTACCAGATGACAGAACGAGGAGTAATGGTCTCAAGTTGCAGTGGGAGAGATTTAGGTTGGATATTAGGAAAAACTTTTTCACTAGGAGGGTGATGAAGCACTGGAATGGGTTACCTAGGGAGGTGGTGGAATCTCCTCCTTAGAAGATTTTAAGGTCAGGCTTGACAAAGCCCTGGCTGGGATGATTTAGTTGGGATTGGTCCTGCTTTGAACAGGGGGTTGGACTAGATGGCCTCCAGAGGTCCCTTCCAAGCCTGATATTCTATGAACGTTGTGTCCTCTGAGCTCCGATCCCAACTGGTCACTCCCAGCAAGACACATGCATGAGGTGTAGCTTCAGTGTAGCTGAACTTGCATAAGGTGCATGTATCACACAACACTAGCGACCTCTCAGGGTATGTCTACACTGGGGGGGAAAGACCCATGGCACTGCCCCGGCTGGCCCAGGTCAGCTGACTCAGGCTCATAGGGCTAAAAATTGCTGTGTAGCTGTTCGGTCTTGGGCTCCAGCCCACATTCTGTGACCTTCCGCCCGTGAAGGGTCCCAAAGCTCAGGTTCCAGCACAAGTCTGAATGTCCACAGAACTATTTTCCAACCCTGGGAGCCCCAGTCAGCTGACCCAGGCCAGCCGTGGGTTTTTTATCCTCATGTAGTCATACCCTCAGAGTGCCAGATTCATGGGTGGCATGTGAACCCCCACTTTGGGGAAGCTAGCCCCGTGGCCCCGCCCCTACCATCACCCTCACCCGCCAGAGCCCCGAGCTCCCCCCCGCTATGGCCAGAGGAACCCCATTCAAGCTGCCCCAACCCCTGGCATGCCCACCCTGGTCCACCGGCCAGCCTGACCCCAGCTTTAGGCCGCCGGCTGGCCAAGCCCCAAGCTCCAGGCTGCCAGCCCAAGCTGAGCCCCCGCCAGCTTCAGGGAAGAGGGGGAGTGGCCTGTTATACCCACCACCCATGGCCAGATTCCTGTGCCCTTACTCATGCAGCATAACACCTTACTCCTCAATTAATCACCTTGATTTCAGTGGGGCTACTCAATGAGTAAAACACTAAAACTACTCAATCTAGCCTAAAAGGCATAACGGTAGCCTGGCCACTTTTCTGGACCAGAGATACTAATGGCTCAGTTTCTATTGTTCCGGGCGCTGAGCACTTGTGACAATCTGGTTATTAGAGCTGTCCCTTCAGGGTCTGCCTTCTGACAGTCCATAGAGGAAGACAGACTCGGCAGGTGATGGCACCCACAAGCTTTTATTGCCATGGAGAAGCTCCTTGGAGTGATGTATGGAACCTTGCAGAATTCTAGCATTACCCTGCTTTTTCTGTATGGCAGGGGTTAAGCATTCAGTTCCTGGTGGTGGATACTTTCCCTACTTACTGTAAATTAAGCTATTCTTTGTTCCTTCCTCACTCATTTTTCACTCTTGATGATAGCAACTCAGATCCTGTGATTTTATTTTGGTCAGTGTTTATTTCCAGACTTAAATGTTCCTTTTTTTTTTTTTTTTTTTTAAACTTTTCTCTCCCCCCCCAAATCAAATAAACAGCAGAGGTTGTTCAGACCAGAACACGTTTTCTCTTCCCTCAGAAAGGAATATCCTCCCATTTGCAGTGTTGTGTAACTTGCAAATGATGGGATGCAAGATGCTGGAGATACAGATACTTGTACCTACTGCCAAAGGCCTTGAGAACTATGAATACAGAAGAAGCACTTAGGCAGAGAACGTAAATGACTTGCAAGTATTCTCCTTAGTACTGTGTGTTACATTCATGGCACATGCAGAGAAGTTAGATAAAAACAAATGCACATGCTGTAAGGTTGCAACATAATGTTATTTCTTAGAATTCAGAATGATATTACACAAGAACCCAAAAAGACAGATACACAAAGCAGGCTGCTCTCCAAAACACAGAAGCAGAACTCACCCGGCACCTAACTATTGGCTGTCTGCAGACTGGCTGCTGCTAGGACCAGACCATACATTTCCCTACAGAGTTCCCTAACCTGCCAACAGGACCAGAAAAACCCTGTTATTTCATCTAGCCTACAATTTGAACAGAGTTTTCAGTACACTGCACCATAAGCTGGTATGTTGAGACAATCTTCAAGGAGCAGGCTCTTGCGTTTAGACAAATCAATTCAACAGGGAAAGAAGGAAGATTTCTGACACACTGAACAAGTGTAATCTACTCAAGTGATGGATAAGTAAACAAACAACCCCCTCCCCCCCAAAGTTATCTGACCATTGATGAGAATTTGAATATGCAGGACCAGATGGATCCCAGGTTATATGACTTTACGATACAAACATTGAAGCAAATCCTGGTCCCATTAAAGTCAGCAAGAGTTTTGCCAGTGATTTTAACAGGCTGCTACCAGTTCTACTAAGGCTACACTGCTATTTATACACATGCTAGCTTGAGGAGAGCTAGTGGATGTGTACACGAGGAGGGAAATTACATTCCTAGCTCGTAGTGTAGATGTAACCTGAGGGAGAGAGATTAGTTGATTCTCCATACACATTCAGTGCTAGTTCTCACCTTCACAACAGAGAGGACAGTGAGATAGTTAAAAGAAAGGGAGTACTTGTGGCACCTGATTTACCTCTCTAACAGGAACCAATCCAGGCACAGGCACCAACTTTCCAAAGTACTGGGGGATGCTCAACACCGGCTCAACCCCACGCCCAGCCCCCACTCCACCCCTTCCCCCAAGGCCCCACCCACACCACGCCTCTTCCCGTCCAGTTCCACACCCTCTCCTGAGTGTGCCACGTCCTTGCTCCTTCCCCCTCCCTCCCAGCCTCCTGCAGGCAGCTGAACAGCGGATTAAGGGGAGGGAGAGGGAGGTGCTGACCTGTGGGGCCTGCCCGCAGGTGGGAGGCACTAGGAGGGTGGGGAGGAGCTAATGTGGGGGCTCAGCACCTACCATTTTTTCCCCGTGGATGCTCCACCCCCAGAGTGCCCACAGAGTCGGTGCCTATGAATCCAGGACCACTAAACTCACTTCATACAGGCTACTGATCAGCCATCAGATGGTAACATTTCTCAGTCAGTACTGACCTGGGTTAATCGATTCATAGATTGTAAGGTCAGAAGGGACCACAGTGGTCATCTAGTTTGACATCCTATATACCATAGGCCATAGAACTTCACGGACTTAATTCCGGTTTGAACTAGCTAGAGCTGATCTTTCAGAAAAAGATCTAATCTTGATTTAAAAATGACCAGTGATAGAGAATCCACCACAGCCCTTGATTAGTTGTTCCAATGGTTAACTGCCCTCACTGGTAACAATTTGTTCCTTCTTTCCAGTCTGAATTTGTCTAGCTTCAACTTCCAGCCAATGGGTCGTGTTAAGTCTGTCTTTGCTTAAATTATCAAATTTTTGTTTTCCATTGTAGGTACTTATAATCTGTGATCAAGTCATGCCTTAACCGCTTCTTTGTTAAGATTAGATTGAGCTTCTTGACTCTTATTACTATAAGGCATGTTTTCCAATCATATAATCATTCTTGTGGCTCTTCTCTGAATCCTCTCCAATTTACCAATATCCTTCTTGGACTGTGGACACTAGAACTGGACACAGTATTCCAGCAGCAGTCCTGTCAGAAGCAAACAGAAGTAATAGAACTTCCTGACTCCAACTCAATATATTCCCCTGTTTATACCTATAATCTCTCCTGCACTGTACATGGAGAGCCAGTACATATTAAATGATAATGACAGGCACATTTACTGCAAATCAGAGATAGCCAGAAACTCAAATCTCAATAACGCAAATTTTAAGGGGATGACAACCAAACCCATATCTACATTCCACAATTTGGGCCTGTCTTTCTAAGGGGCTGAACCAGAACCACAAATCTGATTATACCCAAAAACCCAGAGCTGAACCCAACTTCTGCAGCTCAGGTTCATCTGTACTGTAAATCACATATACAGCATTTTGAGCCTTGGTAGGGAGCCCTCAAGGTCCGATAGGTCACTAGACTAGAAACAGCCCACTAGACTAGGCCCTTCATCTCTGCCACTGTTTTGCTGTGTGTCCTTGGGCCCTCATCTTTCGATGGAGACAATAATGCTTTACACAAAAGGTGGGTAAGTGCTTTGAGACCAACAGATGAAAAGTGGCTATAAGTCTAAGAGGTATTATCACAATGACTTCAGGAAAGGTAGAAGAAATACGCAAAAAAAGGGGTTTGGGTATTGATCTGCCTTTTGTTTCAGATACTAGAGTTGAGAGATGGCTGTTTTAAGAAATCTCCTGTAAGAAAACTTGCGCTAATTAGGGATTTTGTATTCTTGAACCGTATAAGCTGGGTGGTTTTCAGTAAACTGGGGGTGGGGGGTGTTGATCCTTTATTTGCCTAGTGGGAGATTGTTAGTGCTAGAATGAGCCTGATGTCTGAAGGCATTTCTGTAGAAACAATGACAAAACAGTAATGCTACCCTTCATTTTGGCTGCCAAAATAGCTTGCTTTTCCAGAACCTCTCATAATTCAATAGAATGGAATCTGCAGGAGAAACAATTATGTAAACAGGAACTGGTTAAAAGATTCACTGTTAAAAAAAACCTGCTTCTGTTGCAAATGCTGCATAGTGAGAGCCAGAAACAATCAACAACATCACTCATTGGTGCACGCGCGTCTGTGTGTGTACACACACATATATCCCAAATGGAAAAATACTACAATAATATATTCTCCACCATAATGTTATTACTAGGCCTCAATAAGGAAAAAGGGATTCATTATGGAAGGCACAAATACATAGGAAGAGACAGTCCCTGCCCTGAAGAGCTTACAAATGAAATTTACACGTCACTATGAATTTAGCTCTAAGCCTTCAACATAAGCCAGCAGTGCACAGATGCAATTTAGATTTCTATTGACATGTACAAACAGGCACTTAGTTCCAAAGACTTTAAAGGCCAGAAGGGACCATTAGATCTAGTCTGATTCCCTGTATAACCCAGGCCTTTATCCTGCACTGTAGGTTCCTTTGATACAAATAAAAATACAAATAAACAAAACACAACCAGGAACAAACGTGTGTCCTGTCTATTCTAGAATTACAATTGTGTTCAACATGTATTAAAATATGAATAAAACTTTAAGTGGAGACACACACACAAAGAGGAACTGGAATCCCAGCAAGGAATTTAAGCAGATGATCCAACCAAAGACCACAGAAACAAAACAGAAAGAAGACATACAGACTCCCACTGGTTTTCTCTGAGTCACCATGTTCACACAGAAAGGATGTTCAGGCCCAAGGCTAGAGAGGGGAGAAGCACAGAAGGAAAGACGAACCTCACACTCTGCCACAACCAGCCGCAGTTCAGAGACCTGAGCAGCCACCACAAATAAATTGGTTAGTCTCTAAGGTGCCACAAGTACAGCAGGAGAGTGGGCTTGTGGGGGGGGGGGGAGGGGAAGGGTGAGAAAACCTGGATTTGTGCTGGAAATGGCCCAACTTGATTATCATACACATTGTAAGGAGAGCGATCACTTTAGATAAGCTATTGCCAGCAGGAGAGTGGGGTGGGGGGAAGTATTTTTTCATGCTTTGTGCGTATAAAAGATCTTCTACACTTTCCACAGTATGCATCCGATGAAGTGAGCTGTAGCTCACGAAAGCTCATGCTCAAATAAATTGGTTAGTCTCTAAGGTGCCACAAGTCCTCCTTTTCTTTTTGCAAATACAGACTAACACGGCTGTTACTCTGAAACCAGCCAGCACATAGTGAACCAAAACAAGGGCTGGCATTGCACCCGGGTCCAGCGTGATGAGGGAGCATTTCAGAATCAAAGGCTCTGTGAGGAGAGGTGGTGAACAGGAGCAGCTTTGGCAGATCTCATTAGTAGTTACACAGGAATAGGGAATGACCAGAGGGATTGCACTGCTCTAGACTCAGGCTGTTTTCCAGTGCCCTAGGTGCGTCCTTGGTTTATTTCCCCTTCTGTTTTTCAGACTACCACCCAGGGAAGGAGGGGCTTGGAGCTACCTCCATTCAGGCTAATAATTTAGGCTGAGAGAAAAGTACCAAAAATTCATTCATGACACTGCAAGGAAAAAAAAAAGAAAACTCTGCAAAAGCTGGGCAATATTGTTTTATCGAGACCCTGTGTCAAACGGCAGGAGGCAGGCACGGGTAGAGCCGCGTCTGCCCATTTGGCACCTGGTTGACTCAGTCATGCCCATGCTGAACTGGAGACACCAGAAGAGGCCTGATATTCAGGAAATGCCAGCCCTCCACCCTGTGGGCCACCTCAGGTTGCGTACCCAACATTTCAGGCACTGAAAATCACTAGTCGCTTTTGAAAATCTCGGTCCCAGGGTCCGTCCGACATCCCAGAGCAAGTCAGTGGCGCAGCTGAGCAGGGCAGCCAAGGTTCCCTGACGGCAGGCAAGAGCAACCCCAGTCACCCCGGCAACAGGGTGTCGGGGTTTCCTAAGACGGAGTGCGGTTTATTTGCAGAGCAGGGCCTCTTCCGACATCTCCAGTTCAGCATGGGCATGACTGAGTCAACCAGGTGCCAAATGGGCAGGCGCGGCTCTACCCTGTGCCTGCCTCCTGCCGTTTGACACAGGGACTCGATAAAGCACAAAGGCGGGGAAGAAAGTCTAGGCAGAGAAAGGGAGTGATGCAGCAGCAGGGCAAGAGGGAGGGGACGTGTGCCAGTCAGTTGTTTTTTCACTGGGGACTGAAAAGAGGGGGCAAGATGTGGGGGGGACGACGACAGTCCTGAAGGACGAGGCTCAAGTGCAGCCCCCTAAAAACCATCTGCAAAATGTGTGTACTAATATTAACGTAAGGAGATTTGCTCAATGATACGGGGGAGCCAAATTTGCACATTCTGAGACCATAGGATTTTGTTCATATGAAGCTCTGTTTCCCACAGAAATGCCCAGCTTCACGCACTTCAATACACAAGGTCTAGTTTCAGCTGTAAATACGTACGTGGCGAACTGGCCCACAGCAAAACTGTGACATTTTTTAGGAGTCAGACCAGTGTGCTGTGGCAGGACAGGAAGCAAAAGAAAACTTCCTTCCCCTATGCCATAACATTTGCAGCGTGGTTAACCCTGTGCGTCTCCATTCAGTTATGGTTGAGACTCTTGCTCTGGGGAAGTCTCCTGCAATTCCGTGGAGTGAAATTGCTCAGATCTGCACTGAGCTGTCTGTTTCCTTGGTGACAGAGCAGGGGTTAATGCTGTGTGTCCTTAGCTGGTGTCTGCATCTAGTGGGGAGGCTGGGGGTGGCTCCAGGCTCCACAACCTACCTCCTTCCTGGCTGGTGAAAGCCAATAAGGAAGTCCAGGGTTGCTGGTAAAGGGACCTCATTCAGAGAGAAGGGGCAGGGTGCTAGCTGCCCTTGAGGAAATTATTGTAAGGTTTCTGCTCAAGAGAGTACTTGACGTTGACCATCTTGCTAGTGACCAACCGGTATACAGTCTTCCTATTCTAGGATTGTAGAAGATTGTGGTAGGGCAGTGCTGGAGGTATTCTGTGGAGCTTTTTGATTTTTTTACCCCTGTGAATCACGCTTCAGAACTAAACATAGAAACTATGCTGGTTGCATTGGTTATTCTCCCCTTGGGGCAGATGAGGATAAACAGCCCATGCTGAATTTGTTAAGCCTTCCAAGCTGCCTTTGATACTACTAGCCACCAGGAGCTGTGGATTTACTTGCAAACCCTAGCAGAGGGGGATGGAGTCTCTCTCAGTGGATCTGCTCCTTTTCATGTGAAAGGTCCCAGAAGGTAAGTTTTGGGAAGTTACGCATTCACCTCAGGGGTCCCTTCAGTTGAGATGCTGCAGGGTTCTCGTTTGTTGCCACTTCTGTTCATTATGTATGCGAGGCCCTTTGCGGGCTTGGTGAGCAAATGTGGAAAACGGTGTCTTTGCAACGGTGACACCTACCTCTCTGTCCATCATCTACCCCATTTTATTCAGTGGAACAAATTACGCAGTCTGAATGAGAGCAGGGCTTGGATGAGGGCTTGTTGGGTCATGCCAACACTCCCCAGTGCAGTAGAAATGTAGTTACATCATACCCATGTAAACTACAGGGAAACTGAAGCACAAAGAGGGCTACATTTTCAAAGGCACCCTCCAAATTTGGGTAACTCAGTACTCACCATGATCCAGACTCCAATTCGGAAGACAGGATACTGGGCTAGATGGACCTTTGGTCTGACCCAGTATGGCCATTCTTATGTTCTCACCGATCACCTCCTACGGCTAGAGGGAAGCAAGGACCTGACATTTCAGATACAGAAACCAGGAAAAACTACGCTCTACTGAAAGGAGTTGAAGCCTTTTCTAAATACAGAGAAGCCACAAAGGAGAAAGAAAAGGAGTACTTGTGGCACTTTAGAGACTAACAAATTTATTTGAGCATAAGCTTTCGTGAACTACAGCTCATTTCATCGGATGCATTCAATGGAAAAACGGGGAGGAAGTGTATTGGGATTAATCATATCCCCACAGACTATTGCCTAAAACATGACGCTGTGGGAAGGATACTGTGTATATGAGCACACGGTGCATGAACTTGAGCCCCTGCTCATACTAACAGGAAGCGCTTGTTAAATTCTGCCGCCCGTCCACAGAGTTTAAAGAAATTCACAAATGTGAATTCTACTAAATCTCTATGAAACAAATCCTTGGCATCCTTAGGTGGACATCTCCAACTGCAGGGTTCAAAAGCAGCCTCTACCTGTTAACATTTCTTCTCTTGGGGCTTTATCCAAAGCCCATTGAGGCATCTGTCAAGGGAAGTGGTGGATTCTCCATCTCTTGATGTCTCCCGATCAAGACTGGATGCCTTTCTGGAAGATAGGTTTTAGTTATACAAGTTATTGAGCTCAATACAGAAGAAGTAACTGGATGGAATTTTATGGCCTGTATTACCACAGGAGATCAGACTGGATGATTTAATCATCACTTCTGGCTTTAAAAATATATTTAATCAATTGAAAGGCTCCCATTTGATTTCAATAGGCTTTAGATCAGCCTCTTGAAGAGGAAAGCATGGGAAAACCCAACCCTTGGGATACCAGGTGTCTCTGAAGCAGTCTCACATATAGTAACACAGACATTTGTATTTTTCTTATTAACCTGGGTGAGGTTAGCCATGCCCACCATCCATCTCCGGGATATTTTCTCAAAGCCTGGTTCCTTCCACCATTTGCTCAATGAAAATTATTTCCTCGGTATTCTGAAGCCACTTGTGAGCTTTAATACCCTCCATCTGTAAGATGGCCCAGTCAGTCACTTGTAGCTATATTCCCATCACTCTCTAGTCGAATCAGTTGCCCACTCACTGCTTAAGTCTATCCATCAAATAAAGAGCAAAAAAGAATTTGAGCTACTCATACACCTTGAGTGGTTCTAAATAAAGTGTAACCACTCAGGAAAAAACAGATGTCCTTGTGAACAGACCTCAGCGAAAACACTAAGGAATTTTTTGGACAGAAATTTATATGGGAAGATTTTTTTTTAAAAGATGCCTGTAAGATTATACTGGTCATATTTTATATTAAGGTTCATTTACTGATTATTTATAAGGGTTTATAAATGTTACGAGCATGTTACAGTCCTGAGCAGCATGAGTTCTAGAGAGTTAAGCCCATCAGTACAAAGTGTTACAAATGGCTATGAGCCAGAGTTATCAAGCAACTTATTTGGCCCGCTGGACTCTATAGCACTTGATTTGCCATTTATTAAAACATCTATTACTAATGTATTAACTCTTTGTAAACTATTAATAAATTGACCCTGACTGTAAAGTATGACTGATATATTTGTGAGAAGTTTGGCATCTGATTCAGGTTTCACTCAATGGCAACAGCAGATTGGTTTATTTTACATAGCTATTGTTTCAGGATCATACAATACACATAACAATTCTCCACTGCAGAGTTGGCCCCTTGCTACTAAAAAGAGTTTTGACCATTACCCTCTTCCCTTCAGAGTTACACTGCAGGAGAGAAGACTACTTGCGTCACCTGCTTTAGATTGAAAAGGCTGCCCAGATGTGTGTGCAATCCAGATGTGTCTTTTTGGTGAACATACTGAACTCCTCATGCATTGCTGGAAATTTTGCATAAATGCAGGACTGTATCTAAGCAAACAGATGTGTTATATTACTGGGTTTATTTTACTGCAGCTGGCAGCTCCGAAGCAGTTAGACTTTTATATAGTATTTGACAGATTTCTATTTAATAGAACACTCCAGGGCATATATTATTGGGGATTAACACGTACCTTGTGGTGGTGTTCAGCACAGGGCTGAGTGCTATATGAGAACCTAGAGGGCTTTCTTAGCCCCAGAGTGCGCACACCCAGGAGTGCTTTATGGAGATAAAACAAACTAATCAAAAATACTATTTTAAACTTGTGAAATATTTAGAAATTACTGAGGAAACAAGACAATAAATAGCAAATGAAATTAATGTTAAACAGGGTTCTAAAAAATTATTTATTTTGGTGCTGATTTGCAGATTTCCAGCAGAAACAGGGCTCAGTTCCTGGAAAATAGGGCCAGACCAAGGCTGTGATCCTGCAAACTGATCCATGCAGGCCAAACCCTGCTTCCATTGATTTCAACTGGGATAAACAAGGTTCCCCTTCTGTGGGTCAGCTTGCAGGATGGGGAGCTGAATGAATAAGTTGTGCCCAAGTTGCGATCCTGAGTGACAAGGGAAGGAATCCCTCAAGCCCCAGTGGTTTCCCTGGGACAGAATGTAAGTCCACATTGTTGCAGACATACCTACCTGTGCCCATGCGAACCCAAACTGAGCCCCTGAGTCCTGCCACATACTACTGCTGCTGCCCCAGAATTTCCCTCCTTGGTCTGGTCTGCATTTGTCCATATGCAAAGAGCTCAGATATTTCCACTCTGAGTGCCATTTTAGATTAAGGCAAAGAGCAACAGAAAGAAAGAACAAAAATAAAGTCCCCCAGTGAGAGCGCTCAGTGTGCCTGTTGCCTCTACGTTGTCTCAGCCTCACAAAATGGCAGCTGCCTCTGCAAAGAGTAGATCCTCAGGTAGAGTAAACTGTCATAGTCCCCAGAAATTTAAGAGATTCCGTACACAGAACACAAGATCTCACCCTAGCTACTTGCCCCACATTGATGCTTCTCTCCTTTCCTTTTTAGCATCTGCTACATTCATTTGGAACTTGACATCATCTGCATTTGTATTAGGCCTTAAAATTTCTACTTGCTGCTCTCCACGAATGCTTTTTCCCCTGTGAAACAAAGGAAATCAAAATGCATTAAGAGGTCCAGATTTACAGAGAGCTTTACCATCTTTTCAAGTCGCTGCTGATAGTCAGGAAGTTGTTGAATTAATGCAGTACATGTAGTGATCAATTTAAGGGGGTCAGACTATTCAGCTTTTGGATTAACTAAGTCAACCTCACAGCACAGCACCTGGTGAATTTCTTTAACCCACTTTGCACATTTCTTTAAAATCTTAGCTTTAATGTGAGTCGATTGGAGAGTATAAAAAAGAGACTAAGAAGTTCCACAAATAAAGGTTCAATCTGCAGAATCAAGATAGGCTAGAGTTGTGGCACAAGAGGGTATAAATATCATAGAATCGAATCATAGAATATCAGGGTTGGAAGGGACCCCAGAAGGTCATCTAGTCCAACCCCCTGCTTGAAGCAGGACCAATTCCCAGTTAAATCATCCCAGCCAGGGCTTTGTCAAGCCTGACCTTAAAAACCTCTAAGGAAGGAGATTCTACCACCTCCCTAGGTAACGCATTCCAGTGTTTCACCACCCTCTTAGTGAAAAAGTTTTTCCTAATATCCAATCTAAACCTCCCCCACTGCAACTTGAGACCATTACTCCTCGTTCTGTCATCTGCTACCATTGAGAACAGTCTAGAGCCATCCTCTTTGGAACCCCCTTTCAGGTAGTTGAAAGCAGCTATCAAATCCCCCCTCATTCTTCTCTTCTGCAGGCTAAACAATCCCAGCTCCCTCAGCCTCTCCTCATAAGTCATGTGTTCTAGACCCCTAATCATTTTTGTTGCCCTTCGCTGGACTCTCCCAATTTATCCACATCCTTCTTGTAGTGTGGGGCCCAAAACTGGACACAGTACTCCAGATGAGGCCTCACCAATGTCGAATAGAGGGGAACGATCACATTCCTCGATCTGCTCGCTATGCCCCTACTTATACATCCCAAAATGCCATTGGCCTTCTTGGCAACAAGGGCACAATGCTGACTCATATCCAGCTTCTCGTCCACTGTCACCCCTAGGTCCTTTTCCGCAGAACTGCTGCCTAGCCATTCGGTCCCTAGTCTGTAGCGGTGCATTGGATTCTTCCATCCTAAGTGCAGGACCCTGCACTTATCCCTATTGAACCTCATCAGATTTCTTTTGGCCCAATCCTCCAATTTGTCTAGGTCCTTCTGTATCCTATCCCTCCCCTCCAGCGTATCTACCACTCCTCCCAGTTTAGTATCATCCGCAAATTTGCTGAGAGTGCAATCCACACCATCCTCCAGATCATTTATGAAGATATTGAACAAAACCGGCCCCAGGACCGACCCTTGGGGCACTCCACTTGATACCGGCTGCCAACTAGACATGGAGCCATTGATCACTACCCGTTGAGCCCGACAATCTAGCCAGCTTTCTACCCATCTTATAGTGCATTCATCCAGCCCATACTTCCTTAACTTGCTGACAAGAATACTGTGGGAGACCGTGTCAAAAGCTTTGCTAAAGTCAAGAAACAATACATCCACTGCTTTCCCTTCATCCACAGAACCAGTAATCTCATCATAAAAGGCGATTAGATTAGTCAGGCATGACCTTCCCTTGGTGAATCCATGCTGGCTGTTCCTGAACACTTTCCTCTCATGCAAGTGCTTCAGGATTGATTCTTTGAGGACCTGCTCCATGATTTTTCCAGGGACTGAGGTGAGGCTGACTGGCCTGTAGTTCCCAGGATCCTCCTTCTTCCCTTTTTTAAAGATTGGCACTACATTAGCCTTTTTCCCGTCATCCGGGACTTCCCCGGCTCGCCACGAGTTTTCAAAGATAATGGCCAATGGCTCTGCAATCACAGCCGCCAATTCCTTCAGCACTCTCGGATGCAACTTGTCCGGCCCCATGGACTTGTGCACATCCAGCTTTTCTAAATAGTCCCTAACCACCTCTATCTCCACAGAGGGCTGGCTATCTCTTCCCCATTTTGTGATGCCCAGCGCAGCAGTCTGGGAGCTGACCTTGTTAGTGAAAACAGAGGCAAAAAAAGCATTGAGTACATTAGCTTTTTCCACATCCTCTGTCACTAGGTTGCCTCCCTCATTCAGTAAGGGGCCCACACTTTCCTTGGCTTTCTCCTTGTTGCCAACATACCTGAAGAAACCCTTCTTGTTACTCTTGACATCTCTTGCTAGCTGCAGCTCCAGGTGCGATTTGGCCCTCCTGATATGATTCCTACATGCCCGAGCAATATTTTTATACTCTTCCCTGGTCATATGTCCAACCTTCCACTTCTTGTAAGCTTCTTTTTTATGTTTAAGATCCGCTAGGATTTCACCATTAAGCCAAGCTGGTCGCCTGCCATATTTACTATTCTTTCGACTCATTGGGATGGTTTGTCCCTGTAACCTCAACGGGGATTCCTTGAAATACAGCCAGCTCTCCTGGACTCCTTTCCCCTTCAAGTTAGTCCCCCAGGGGATCCTGGCCATCCGTTCCCTGAGGGAGTCGAAGTCTGCTTTCCTGAAGTCCAGGGTCCGTATCCTGCTGCTTACCTTTCTTCCCTGCGTCAGGATCCTGAACTCAGCCAACTCATGGTCACTGCCTCCCAGATTCCCATCCACTTTTGCTTCCCCCACTAATTCTACCCAGTTTGTGAGCAGCAGGTCAAGAAAAGCTCCCCCCCTAGTTGGCTCCTCTAGCACTTGCACCAGGAAATTGTCCCCTACGCTTTCCAAAAACTTCCTGGATTGTCTATGCACCGCTGTATTGCTCTCCCAGCAGATATCAGGAAAATTAAAGTCACCCATGAGAATCAGGGCATGCGATCTAGTAGCTTCCGTGAGCTGCCGGAAGAAAGCCTCATCTACCTCATCCCCCTGGTCCAGTGGTCTATAGCAGACTCCCACCACTACATCACTCTTGTTGCACACACTTCTAAACTTAATCCAGAGACACTCAGGTTTTTCTACAGTTTCGTACCGGAGCTCTGAGCAGTCATACTGCTCCCTTACATACAGTGCTACTCCCCCACCTTTTCTGCCCTGCCTGTCCTTCCTGAACAGTTTATTATTAGTTACTTCTCGTCAAAAATGGTAAGTTTCACCCCCCTAAAATGTAAACAAGTTTTAATTTAATTTGAAGAAATTTTTCATTGTGTTTTAGCAGGGAAAAAATCCCACTATTTTAAAATTTCTCTCTCCTCCCCCCACTCCCAGACCCCAGAAAAATGGGGGTGTCTGTGAAAAGAAGTGGGATTTTCCACACACCTTTAATATGAAAAAACTTGATTTTGTCAAAAGCTTTCATTGGGAAGTTGTCAAAGAATGAAAAATTCCAACAAAAATGAAGTTTTACCACCAAAAAAACCTGTTGCTGTGGAAACCAATTTTTTCAGGAAATACTTTCTTCATGGGAAGTTTTTTGACCAGATCTGCTACCAATATTATGAGATCCTCTTATGCAAGAGGACAGAGCACTTTTGGATACTTGAATTAAGTGTCACAACATCCCTGTGAGGCAGGTTAGGATCATTATCCCTATTTATAGACAGGGAAATTGAGGCATGGAGAAAACTCATCCAAGCTCATGCAACTGAAGCATAAAGTTAGCCCACATCCTTACTGAACATTAGACTGTGAAAGGCTTTCATTCTCACATGGAAGTCTTGTTGCAGCCTATAGCAAATTTTCCTCTTGACGAACACCTTGCCATTAGCACTATAACCCAAATTTGGTTTCACACTAAAACATAAGAGAGCTCCTGCTATGGAAGCAGTTCTTTGCTAGCAGACAGCAGATTTACCAAACCAAGGGCTGGTGTGTTTTCAGGGCGTCCTTGTAGAATGGCACCAAAGCTCTAGTGAAAGTTTCACTGCTGGAGAAAAGACTGGTTTCCCAGCAAAGGCTAAAAGGGAAAACACTGGGAAAAATTTAATTCAAGTACAGACACTGTAGGAAGCAGCCTTCCTCCACCAACTCCCCTGTCTTCCTTGTATTTATCACACAATTAGGATACGTCTTTACTACCTGCTGGATTGGCGGGCAGTGATCGATCTATCGGGGATCGATTTATCGCGTCTCGTCTAGACGCAATAAATAGATCCCTGAATCGACGCCTGTACTCCACCTCGGCAGGAGGAGTAAGCAGAGTTGACGGGGGAGCCGCTGCGGTTGACTTGCCGCCATGAGGACGGCCAGATAAGTCGAACTAAGATACTTCGACTTCAGCTACGCAAATAGCGTAGCTGAAGTTGCGTATCTTAGTTCAAACCCCTCCCTCAGTGTAGCCCATTGGATATCCCTATGACACATGCACATTGTGGCCGTACGCAACATGATGGCAACTGTGGAGAGAACTCAGATCCCTCCTGCTCCAAAAGCTACTTGATCTAAAGGAAAAGGAGTACTTGTGGCACCTTAGAGACGAACCAATTTATTTGAGCATAAGCTTTCGTGAGCTACAGCTCACTTCATCGGATGCATACTGTGGAAAATACAGAAGATGTTTTTATACACACAGACCATGAAAAAATGAGTGTTTATCACTACAAAAGGTTTTCTCTCCCCCCATCCCACTCTCCTGCTGGTAATAGCTTATCTAAAGTGATCACTCTCCTTACAATGTGTATGATAATCAAGGTGGGCCATTTCCAGCACATTTCCAGCCCACCTTGATTGTCATACACATTGTAAGGAGAATGATCACTTTAGATAAGCTATTACCACGGGCGGGGGGGGGGGAGAAGAAAACCTGGATTTGTGCTGGAAATGGCCCACCTTCATTGTCGTACACATTGTAAGGAGAGTGATCACTTTAGATAACCTATTACCAGCAGGAGAGTGGGGAGGGGGGAGAGAAAACCTTTTGTCGTGATAAACACTCATTTTTTCATGGTCTGTGTGTATAAAAACATCTTCTGTATTTTCCACAGTATGCATCCGATGAAGCGAGCTGTAGCTCACGAAAGCTTATGCTCAAATAAATTGGTTCGTCTCTAAGGTGCCACAAGTCCTCCTTTTCTTTTTGCGAATACAGACTAACACGGCTGTTACTCTGAAACTTGATCTAAAGGACAAACTCTGTTAGCAGCGCATGGCCTGAGAGAGCACAGCAGTTCAGATTCTGTTAGCAGACAACAGGCATGCGCTTACACTTGCTCACACTCCAGCCAGTTCATTACAACTTGTACCTACTGCAACTGCAAACATCTGGTACTGCAGGATTAGACTGAACAGATACTTCTACAAAACAAAAAGGAGGACTTGTGGCACCTTGGAGACTAACAAATTTATTTGAGCATAAGCTTTCGTGAGCTACAGCTCACTTCATCGGATGCATCTGATGAAGTGAGCTGTAGCTCACGAAAGCTTATGCTCAAATAAATTTGTTAGTCTCTAAGGTGCCACAAGTCCTCCTTTTCGTTTTGCGGATACAGACTAACACAGCTGCTACTCTAAAACCTTCTACAAAACAGTGACATACATCAGCAGGTTACAGCATGAGACAACGCTGTACTTTAAAGCAAACACCTATCCCAGCAATAGCTAGTAGCACCTGAAACACCTCCTCATCTATTGTTGGGAGTGGACTACATCCACCCTGATCAAATTGGCCCTGTCAACACTGGTTCTCCACTTGTGAGGGAACTCCCTTCTCTTCATGGGTCAGTATATTTATGTCTGCATCTGTAATTTTCACTCCATGCATCTGAAGAAGTGGGGTTTTTACGCACAACAGCTTATGCTCAAATAAAGCTGTTAGTCTTTAAGGTGCCACCAGACTCCGTGTTGTTTTTGTGGATACAGACTAACACGGCTACCCCTCTGATACTTGACACTATGGTGTAGTCAGCATTACGTATCATTCCCACAGAAGAGCTGATCTTTTCAGTGCATGTTCTCTGGCACAAACGGTCCTAGACATTTGGCAATGACTTGTTACTCTTCTGAGCTCTAGCTACTAGTGTATACCCAGTATTTATTCACACCATGCCCAAGGCCCCGCTCTCACATTATACATAGTTGGCTTGTTGGTATAATCATATAAACACCGAACAAGAAAAATAAAGTACATCGTCCGTGAGGATTAACCTACCTTCTGTGCTCTGGTTATAACAGAGCGTGCACCCATACACCGGCTCACTGTAAATATTTGCCAGTTTTCCCTTCACCTCCAGGAAGGATCTGCCCTCGTCATTTGAGACTTAGGCTGTTGAGAGTATCACAAACACATTTAGAAAGAAGGCCTGTTTTTCTCCCCGACTAAGCCCAACTGATGGCTTTTTTCTCCAACAGCATCGCCTCCTAGGAAGTTATAGAATTATTAACGCTTGTTGGATTTCACAAACCATTTACAGGTATTAAATTGGCCCTTGCGACACTCCACATAATAATACTTCGCAAACTACCTTTGTTCTACAAAGGCCCAGAGAGATTACATCACTTGCCTGAGGTCACACATTGAATCAGGGCTTCCTGGCTACTGGACTCAATAGCCTTGGTGAATCTTTCATTAATAGTTGAACTGCAAATGCTGTTCTTCCCCAGAAGGAATCCAGCCAAACCATTCTCTGGGCGATGCCCAGCATGTCAGCACACACTACAGTGGAAGCTGTCAGCCCAAACATTAAGAAGCCCTGAAATATTTTTAGAAAAATTTCCACAAAGGCTTTAGGGAAGGCTAGCTCTCTCCCTCACCCCAGGGGATATAGCTTCAGAGCAGTGTCCCTGTATTCAACTCTAAACAATGAAATGTGCCAGAAGCTTCTTCCCAAGTGAAGATAGCTGCTTGTACAAACACTGAAACCTTGGCACAAACTTTCCCGACTGTTACTCTAAGAGTTTAGGGTGCACTTGGTTCAAAATAAGGGGGAGGGGGGGTGGTACAGGAGATGAGAGCCTTTTAACCCATTCTTCATGGGTCCTCACTGCAGCAAAACATGGTGGCTCAAAGAGCCAAAGAACAGTGGCTCCTCAGTGTGACTGAGCTGCTACTCCAGGCACTTTAGGAGTTATTGCTCTTTAAGACTAGTAGAACAAGCCCGGGAGTGGGTGTCAGAAAGTTGATTTCTATTCCTGCCACTGTCTTGCCTGTGATTTCTTGGGCAAGTTGCATCATCTGTAGCTCAGTTTCCCTACCTGTAAAACAGGCATATGGTGATAGCTACCTTCCTTTGTGAAATATTTTGAGAACGATGGATGGGAAAGGACTAAGTGCAAACATGAATGCCCTCCTTCAGGAGATTGTGCCAGCAGAACTCATGAGAGAGCCTCCCCTGAGGCAGTCACTGACTTGGAGTGAAGGATTGAGTATGCATGAGCAGAGAAAAGGCTCTTGAGGCAAACAAGGAAGGATAGTCTTGTGGCTAATGCACTGGACTGGGACTCTGGAGATCTGGGTTCAGTCCCCAGCTCTGACACAACATCCTGGTGTGACCTCAAACAGGTCACTTTCTCTGTGTGTCTCAGTTCCCCACCTGTAAAATGGGGATAACAATCCTTCCTTTGTCTATTTAGATGGTGAGCTCTTTTGGGTAAGGACTATCTCTCACTACATACATTATACACACAGCCCCTTGCACATGGGGGCCCAGATCTCATCTAGGTGCTACTGTAACACAAATAATAATAATCATAGAAAGATATTTAATGGGAGAGTGGCAGGAAAAAAAGCAACAAAGCCTCTGTCTACTTACTCAGCATAAAACATCCACCATGTATGAAATAGGTTATTCTGCTCCCAGGTAGGTGAATACAATGGGAACATTAGTAGAGCTATTTAGTAGAACCTCTACAGCAGTGGTTCCCAGACTTTAACAACCTGTTAACCCCTTTCATGAAAATGTCAAGTCTCGCAAACCCCCTCCTAAACATGAATATTTCCAGGGATTTTCTCCTTTACCTGAGTATAAATTATAAAAGCATTAATCTTGCAAATATAAAATTTGTTTTTATGACATGCTTATTACACACTATTTATTATTTATCATTACAGTATTTTTATTACATTATGAAAACGGCAACACTCTTCCAAGATCTCACTTTCGTAGCTTGTATCATGTTGAATAAGCCTGTTATAAGACAAGGCTCCTATGGTTCATCAAGGGGTATCAGATATGAAACAGCATGAAGGTATTTAAGAACCCAACTCAAATCATTCCTCCTACACAAGCATTCAGGTCTTGAGCAGTCCGGGCAAACGACGCACGGTATAACAAAGCTTAAACTTGGTCTTCATCATAATTTTAAAAACAACACTAGCTACCTATTTAATTTTAAAAACAGCAAAAACTATCCACCTCCCTTTCCATTTCTTATAAGGATTCTTGAAGTTTAAATCTCCTCAGTGTGATAGATATGCTTGCTTTGATCTGCTTAGCTCTTGGAAGTCCCAGGGCTCCGGGCTGCTGGCCCCGTGCTGCCTGGGGTCTGTAGGGACAGCTCTGTCCACCATTAGGGAATTTTTCCCCCCCGAGAACCCCCTGTAATATTTCGTGAACCCCAGTTTGGGAACCACTGCTCCACAGGAATGGAGTCATATTAAAAGTTACAGGTAGAAATAAAGGTTTTGGGGTGGGAATAGGGATTCATTAAAACCCCATTGCTGCATAAGAGACAGGCCCCTTTACGACATGCTGCCTCCATGAACAAAGCAACCAGAAATAGCAGGGGCAGGGAGGCTTCTTTAAAAGGGAACAATCATGAATGTGTACAAAAAAAAGTGGGCTTTTTTTTTTTTTTTTTTTAGGTGAGCAGGGAAATCTGACAGTAGCAGAAAGAAGCTGGAAAAACAAACAGGTGTGTCCGGCAACAGAGGACATGGTAGCTATAGCAATGGGACAGTTGATATGGACAAAAGGCTGCCCGCGTGACCTTCTTTACAATGCAGCGTGGCCTATTAAGTGCAGTGCGGTCTATTAACTGGTGACGTTGCCTGCGTGCGCACATGCGCCAGGGGAGGCTGAGGTACAGCGTGTTAAATGGACAGGCCAGCATGTCTATCGGTGCTTGGGGAAGAGGCAGAGGTGGGACCTGAATGTAAGCAAGCACGCTGCAAGCTGGGGCAAAGCAAATATACAGGCAGCTGAGAGCTGCCACGACCCTCACCCTCTTCTGGGGGCTCCTAAAACAATCACATCGAAGGCCCAAATGAACCAGATGGGTGGGTGGCATCATTCATATTCTCACGCCTGTGAAAAGCTCCCTTTTGTAACGTCCATGGAGCTGGCATGGAATTTCCAGTCTGCTGCACGTGCAGTGTCACCGACACCCAGGCGTTCCTCCACAAGGGCCTGTGCAAGCCTCCCGTTGACACGAGCAGGAGACGCCATTAGAGGGAACGTGGCTCTAACTTAGTAGCTCAGGTCCATGGACTATTATTTAAAATCAAAGGCAGCCCTCTCCCCAAGAGAGGCACCTCCACACTAAACTGTCCCAAGTCCCGCAGGGCCCATCACCCTGCGTTCTAATCCCAGCTCGGCCACTGACCTGCTATGTAACCTTGGGCAAGTCACTTGCCCTCCCACTCTATTGTACTCTCCTTGGGGCAAAATCTTTATTCTGTGTTTGTATAAAGCCCAGACCTTAGCTGGGGATTCTAGGTGCTATTTGCCTGTCTTGGATATTTGTATGCACCCCCCGCACACACCGTACTATTACTGAAGTATCTGAGTGGGGAAACTGAGGCCCAGGCAGACGAAGTGACTTACCGAAGGTCACACAGGAAGCCTGTAGTGGAGCAGGCGATTGGAACCAGGTTTCCCAACTCCTAGGCTAAAGCCCTAACCGTCCTGCCTCTCTTCCTCCCTCGCCACTGCAATACAAAGAGTAGCAGTCATCAGCCCACAAGACATGGAAAATGGCATGGCATTTCTAACCAGGTTGTATCTATTCAGAGATCCTGCCTCCTCAAGTGTTTCCTGGAGAGCTTGGCAGCGAGCCAAACAAAATAATTAACAATGTTCAGGTCAAATCAATGTTTCAGGACTGTGTGTTGGCTCAGCAAGGATTTGAGGCAGATCGTTTTGCTAGGGGACATTTTGTTTCACTAGGACAGGGAATGGCATATGTTGCTTACTGTTAGCTCCTGTTCTGCGTCAGGGAGCTGAAGCAGATCCAGTAAGTTCTGCTGTCCACACAGTCCAATGTTTCCCTGCTCAGGTCCCCTGAGTCAGGACACAGAGGAAGCGCCGCACCTCAAAGAGCCACTGGAATAAGCAAGTTCGCCACATCCTGTGGAGGGAAGGTGTGGGGGGAGAGGGGGGAGAAAGGGTTACCAATGGAAGTGAAACAGTTGCAACTTGGCTAAGCGATTAGCTCAGGAGCCAGGACAGAGCGTCTCAGAGAATGTGAACAGCACCCATTAACTAGCCAAGCAGAGACGCCAGAGCACTAAGTACTAGATATTAGCATGGGTGGGGGCTACTGTGTACCTGCCATGTGGACTGGGACCAGCGGCAAAACCATGGAAATTAGAGAGGGAAAAGACTTGTTCCATCCAGTCTCACTCCCCCATCTCCCCTTCGCTACAGCATCAATTCTAGTTCCTTGTACAGCCTTATATCAATTGCTAACCAATTTATTTGAGCATGAGCTTTCGTGAGCTACAGCTCACTTCATCGGATGCATACTGTGGAAAGTGTAGAAGATCTTTTTATATACACACAAAGCATGAAAAAATACCTCCCCCCACCCCACTCTCCTGCTGGTAATAGCTTATCTAAAGTGACCACTCTCCTTACAATGTGTATGATAATCAAGGTGGGCCATTTCCAGCACAAATCCAGGGTTTAACAAGAACGTCTGGGGGGGGGGGGGGAGGAAAAAACAAGGGGAAATAGGTTTCAGAGTAACAGCCGTGTTAGTCTGTATTCGCAAAAAGAAAAGGAGTACTTGTGGCACCTTAGAGACTAACCAATTTATTTGAGCATAAGCTTTCGTGAGCTACAGTTTATTAGCACTGTAGTATCCAGGAAGTGGATCTCTTGTGTGGACTGGACCAGGCTGAGGTTGATGGTGGGATGGAAAATTGTTGAAATCATGGTGGAATACAGTGCTAATAAACAATGGTCACATAAACACCACCCTATACCGGAAACCTACTGACCACTATTCCTACCTACATGCCTCCAGCTTTCACCCTGACCACACTACATGATCCATCGTCTACAGCCAAGCTCTGCGATACAACCGCATTTGCTCCAACCCCTCAGACAGAGGCAAACACCTACAAGATCTCTCTCAAGCATTCTTACAACTACAATACCCACCTGCAGAAGTGAAGAAACAGATTGATAGAGCCAGAAGAGTTCCCAGAAGTCACCTACTACAGGACAGGCCTAACAAAGAAAATAACAGAACGCCACTAGCCGTCACCTTCAGCCCCCAACTAAAACCCCTTCAACGCATTATTAAGGATCTACAACCTATCCTAAAGGATGACCCAACACTCTCACAAATCTTGGGAGACAGGCCAGTCCTTGCCTACAGACAGCCCCCCAACCTGAAGCAAATACTCACCAGCAACCACATACCACACAACAGAACCGCTAACCCAGGAACCTATCCTTGCAACAAAGCCCGTTGCCAACTGTGCCCACATATCTATTCAGGGGACACCATCACAGGGCCTAATAACATCAGCCACACTATCAGAGGCTCATTCACCTGCACATCCACCAATGTGATATATGCCATCATGTGCCAGCAATGCCCCTCTGCCATGTACATTGGTCAAACTGGACAGTCTCTACGTAAAAGAATAAACGGACACAAATCAGATGTCAAGCATTATAACATTCATAAACCAGTCAGAGAACACTTCAATCTCTCTGGTCACGCGATTACAGACATGAAAGTTGCTATATTACAACAAAAAAACTTCAAATCCAGACTCCAGCAAGAAACTGTTGAATTGGAATTCATTTGCAAATTGGATACAATTAACTTAGGCTCGAATAGAGACTGGGAGTGGCTAAGTCATTATGCAAGGTAATCTATTTCCCCTTGTTTTTTCCTACCCCCCCCCCCCAACGTTCTTGTTAAACCCTGGATTTGTGCTGGAAATGGCCCACCTTGATTATCATACACATTGTAAGGAGAGTGGTCACTTTAGATAAGCTATTACCAGCAGGATCGTGGGGTGGGAGGAGGTATTTTTTCATGCTGTGTGTGTATATAAAAAGATCTTCTACACTTTCCACAGTATGCATCTGATGAAGTGAGCTGTAGCTCACGAAAGCTTATGCTCAAATAAATTGGTTACTCTCTAAGGTGCCACAAGTACTCCTTTTCTTTTTGCGAATACAGACTAACACGGCTGTTACTCTGAAACCTTATATTAATGCGTCTCAAAGGATGCAGCTCCCTTATGCCAACCATCGCAATAGCTCTATCCCGTTTTTATTATTTGTATTACTGCCTATAGACTGGGAGATCAAGGCCCTATTGGGCCAGGCACCACATAGACACATTATAACAGACAGTCCCAAAGAGTTTACAAATCTAAATAGACAAGACAAAGAGTGGAAAGGGAAACAGACACAGAGCAGGGAAGTGACTTGGCCAAGGTCACCGAGGAGGTCAGTGGCAGGGGAGGAATAGAACCCAGATGTCTCCTAAGTCCCAGTCCAATCCTCTTAACACTGGACCTTGCTGCCTCCTCCATTTAGTTCATAGCCCAGTGTTAACTTTAGGGTTTGTTTGGGTGTTTTGCCATTACTGCTTTCTACGAGTCGCCCTCCTTTTGAATTTCTGTGTTCCAGGAGTATTAAACTCGCATTTTTCCAAGTTCAATCACCTTTCCTCAGTATTTCCAAAGTCCACATGGTTTGGCCCACTCTGTGCAGTTTCAGCTCACCGAAAAAATCAGGTGGGAACATCTGCTGCAGCCAGGCTGGAGAAGCCAGCACTAGGCATTCGATAATCCTGCTTGACATCCCTTCACTCCACAGTTGAAAACATTAGAGGGCCAGGCTCTATTCTCTGTCACAGCAGGAGTAAGGTTACCAGAGTCAGTGGAATTAGCGTGGGTTCACAGCAGCACAGCTGAGAGCAGAATCCAACCCTCTGAATATGAGCTTAGGCAGGGTATACATGGCTCTGAGGGTTCATCTACAGCGCAAAAAAAAAAAAAAAAAAAAACCAAAACCTGGCAGCAACAAGTCTCTGAATTAACTGGCTCGGGCTCACGCTGCGGGCTCAGAATAGCAGTGTAGATGCTGGGGCTTGGGCTGGAGCACAGGCTCTGAGACTCTCCTCCCTGGCCAGGTTTCATAGCCCGGGCTCCAGCCTGAGCAGGAATGTCTACACTGCTACTTTTAGCCTCACAGTGTGAGCCGGAATCCGCTGACCCAGGCTTGGAGACTCACTGCTTCACGTGTTTTTTTGCTGCTTAGACGTAGCCTAAACCAAAAGTTTTCCCTCTCGATATAAATATGTCAACAACAATAGAGATACATGGAAGGAAAGCATCTGAGTTTTGCTGGCGGTGAAACCCCACCATATGGATAATGAATCACACTGCTCACTAGCTGGGCTTGAGCTACAATGATCAACTTTGACCTGACTCATTTGTAATGGAAGTCACAGATCAGGGCTGACAACTGGGGTAGTCTGCATACGTAAACTCATTACTATGCTGGCAACTTCAAGCAGCCTTGGGTAAGCGGATTCAACACTTCAATGTCAAGCATGTTTACTATCACGGGGCTGGTGTTTGAGCCAGCACCGTTACTTCAGAAAATGAAAAAGCAGCAAGGCCAGCCCCAGGGAGGTGGAGACCAAATAATTTAGTGGAGCTGGGCAGTAGTCAACACGCTGTCCAGCTGGATGAAGCAGTAGTTCAGATGGAAGGGGATTCTGTGCCAACATTCCTGATGTATGGGCTACCAGACGAATGTCAAGAGAAACAATCCCCAAAATAAAGAGGCCACTGTGTGAAGCTTTAACAGGGGGATGAGGCAGGGATTCACCCTCTGCCAGGAGCGTAACTTCAAAAGAGTCTTGTGGAGGTGGGAGAGGGGAAATCAAGTGCCAGAAAGTTTTTAAAGTTACGTATTTGCCCAGACCTGTTGAGATTTGTTCAGTTTATTTCACCTGGATGCTTCCCTTCTTCACTCTATAGTGCCATGTGCTGGCTCAGGGACTGGCAAAGTGTGGCGAGGACTCTGCTGTCTTTCTTTGGGACTTGAGAGAGCTGCAAATCCTCAGGAGAGACACAGAGTCCCAATCTTGGGAAGATCTCAGATCACACAGGACAGGGAAAGGCCAAGACTCAGTTTGGAGGAGACTGCTGAGAGCCGCAGCTCAGTGTACTTTGGAGAGATCATTGTTACCGTCGCTGTCTGTTTCTTAGCAGGTTGTTGAATAAAAAGGGCTGACAACTTTCTGCAAGCTTCTGTCTGACTCCCTCTCTCCCTCCTCCCCACAGGGACAGGCATGCATTACCAGGTCACTTCCCAGGGCACACACACACCTAGGAAGTATCCAAGCAAGACAGGAAGAGAATTCAACTCCAGCAGACTTAGCTCTCCTGCCCTGGAGCACTATTAACCCACTGAGTGCTGGCCAGGTTTGGGGGCAGGAAGGTTACAAACAGTAACAATTGCCGTCTAGCCCAGTTTTCTGTAGACACCGCAGAAGCTCTCTAGGCCCCCCCAAAAGTCAGCCACGTCTCGAGTCAATGAGCACAAAGTCTCTTCTTGAACTGACCACGCTGACCAAACTCCTGAGCAATGTGAGAATAAGCCTCCCCAATGCATGCGGAAAGTAGCTCCCACAAACAAGGGCAGAGAGAATGGCAATATACACACAACCTTCTCTCGGAGGCTCACAGACAGCAGCTCTGTGGGTGGGAACCCTCTCCGCTGCACTGAGGCTGTATGTCACATTCGTTGAAATTCTGAGAACAGGCGTTCCCAGTCTCTGCATCAGGACAGAGTGTTCTTCACTAGCTAGTCATGGCATCCAGCTGCCTTGATAGAAATTTGGACACACTTGAGCTAACGTATTTACTCTTGTCTGTGCTTCAAGATTCAGGCAGTTTCAAGGTAAGAGTAGCATAAAGTCTCAAGCTAAGGCAATATACATAACAGTCTACTAAGGGCCAGGACGATACCTAATCACGTCTAGCATTCATTGTTTTGAGAGAACAGCGCTAGCACTGTGGACATTCAGAGACGACCACTGCATCAAGCATACACAAAAAATGGAGAACAGACAAAGATTCTCTAGGAATATAAGGAACCAGCAGAGAGCTAACATGCCAAATGGGCACCATCTCCAGCCCTTTGAGTTGCAATATTTGGCAGCAAAAATGAAAGATCACACAAAGAAAAACGGTGCTTTTGACAGTAGCCTATGCACTTCAATCACACAAGTTAAGCCCGAGTTAAGGAGCTTGCCAGGGGCCCTGCAGTTAGGTTTCTAATTCCTTGAGAGCAGGCCCCTTATTATTTATATGGCAGTACAACCTAGAAGCCTCAGTTGGGATTGGTGCTATACACACATTTCCTAAGAGAAAGTCCCTCCACTGTGAGCTAAACAGACAAGGCAGACAAGGATGGGAAAGGAAAAGCACAGGACCAGAGAGGAGAATTGAAGGTCACCTAGTGACAGAGGATGTGGAAAAAATCTAATGTACTCAATGCTTTTTTTGCCTCTGTCTTCACAAACAAGGTCAGCTCCCAGACTACTGCACTGGGCAGCACGTGACCAGCCCTTTGTGGAGAAAGAAGTGGTTCGGGACTATTTAGAAAAGCTGGACGTGCACAAGTCCATGGGGCCGGATGCGTTGCATCCGAGAGTGCTAAAGGAGTTGGCGGATGTGATTGCAGAGCCATTGGCCGTTATCTTTGAAAAATCATGGCGATCGGGGGAACTCCCGGACGACAGGAAAAAGGCTAATGTAGTGCCCATCTTTAAAAAAGGGAAGAAGGAGGATCCTGGGAACTACAGGCCAGTCAGCCTCACCTCAGTCCCTGGAAAAATCACGGAGCAGGTCCTCAAGGAATCAATTCTGAAGCACTTAGAGGAGAGGAAAATAATCAGGAACAGTCAGCATGGATTCACCAAGGGCAAGTCATGCCTGACTAATCTAATTGCCTTCTATGACGAGATAACTGGCTCTGTGGATGAAGGGAAAGCGGTGGACGTATTGTTCCTTGACTTTAGCAAAGCTTTTGACACTGTCTCCCACAGTATTCTTGCCAGCAAGTTAAAGAAATATGGGCTGGATGAATGGACTATAAGGTGGATAGAAAGCTGGCTAGATTGCTGGGCTCAACGGCCAAGTTGGCAGCCGGTATCAAGTGGAGTGCCCCAAGGGTCGGTCCTGGAGCCGGTTTTGTTCAATATCTTCATAAATGATCTGGAGGATGGTGTGGATTGCACCCTCAGCAAGTTTGCAGATGACACTAAACTGGGAGGAGAGGTAGATACGCTGGAGGGTAGGGATAGGATACAGAGGCACCTAGACAAATTGGAGGATTGGACCAAAAGAAATCTGATGAGGTTCAACAAGGACAAGTGCAGAGTCGTGCACTTAGGACTAAAGAATCCAATGCACGACTACAGACTAGGGACCGAATGGCTCGGCAGCAGTTCTGCAGAAAAGGACCTAGGGGTTACAGTGGACGAGAAGCTGGATATGAGTCAACAGTGTGCTCTTGTTGCCAAGAAGACCAATGGCATTTTGGGATGTATAAGTAGGGGCATTGCCAGCAGATCGAGGGACGTGATCGTTCCCCTCTATTCGACACTGGTGAGGCCTCATCTGGAGTACTGTGTCCAGTTTTGGGCCCCACACTACAAGAAGGATGTGGAAAAATTGAAAGAGCCCAGAGGGCAACAAAAATGATTAGGGGTCTGGAACACATGAGTTATGAGGAGAGGCTGAGGGAACTCGGGATGTTTAGTCTATGGAAGAGAAGAATGAGGGGGGATTTGATAGCTGCTTTCAGCTACCTGAAAGGGGGTTCCAAAGAGGATGGCTCTTGACTGTTCTCAGTGGTAGCAGATGACAGAACAAGGAGTAATGGTCTCAAGTTGCAGTGGGGGAGATTTAGGTTGGATATTAGGAAAAACTTTTTCCCTAGGAGGGTGGTGAAACACTGGAATGCGTTACCTAGGGAGGTGGTGGAATCCCCTTCCTTAGAAGTTTTTAAGGTCAGGCTTGACAAAGCCCTAGCTGGGATGATTTAGTTGGGATTGGTCCTGCTCTGGGCAGAGGGTTGGACTCGATGACCTCCTGAGGTCCCTTCCAACCGTGATATTCTATGATTCTATGAAATAGTGGACCGCTTTGCAGAAATTGGTTTCCCTAACTGTGGAGGGGCGATAGATGGCACACACATTCCAATTTTGGCACCAGACTGCCTTGCGACAAAGTACATCAATAGGAAGGGATACTTGTCCATGCTGTTGCACAGGTGCTTGTGGATCACCCTGGGCGTTTCACTGACATCAACATGGGGTGGTCCAGGAAGGTGCATGACGCACGCATCTTCAGGAACACCGGCCTGTACAGAAAGCTACAAGCAGGGACTTTCTTTCCAGATCAGATTATAGTGGGGGATGTTGAAATGTCAAGAGTGATCCTGGGAGACCCGGTGTACTCATTACAACCATGGCTCATGAAACCTTACACAGGAAACCTGGACAGCAGTAAGGAGTGGTTCAACAATAGGCTGAGTAGATGCCGAATGACAGTGGAATGTGTCTTTGGCAGATTAAAGGTGTGCTGGCGATCCATTTTGGGAGGTTAGACCTCAATGAGGATAATATTCCCATGGTTATAGCTGCGTGCTGTATGTTGCATAATCTCTGTGAAGCTAAGGGTGAAAGGCTTGCTCAGGGGTGGAGTGTTGAGGCAGACTGCTTGGCTGCTGATTTTGAGCAGCCAGATACCAGGGCTATCAGAGGGGGGCAATTCGAATCAGGGAGGCTTTGAGGCAAAACTTTGAAAATGAGAACCAGTAATGTATATCTCTGATGGGTACTGCGAAGTTACATTACATGTAGTTTTCCTCGGAAAAATGGTGACATTTGGGGCTTTACATTCCAGTAAGCAAATGATTAAACTGCCTGCTATCTCAATTTGTAGAGAGCAAATAAAGATGAGTTACCATTCAAAAATTTGCTTTTATTGCACAAGAAGCCACACAAAGATGATTGATGGGAAAGGAGGTATCCAGGAAGCGCAGACTTTCAGAGTTCTGTGTAGGTCCAGCTATTATTTTGAAACTTGTCCGAGGGGATGGAGTGAAGGTGAAACCGAGAAGTTCCAGAAAGCAGAAAGGACTGTGCGGGCGGAGTTTCGGGGGACATGGAAGAGAGTTCTGAATATCCTGCAGGGGACAGCAGGCACGCATCTGCTCAGTCGACATCATTAAAGACTTCAGAATCTGCGTTTGCTCCTCCATGACTTTAAACATCTGCTTAGTAGCATCCTTAACAAACCTCCTGATTTTCTTTTCTGTCCTGCCTTTCGGCTTCCCTCCACTCCTTGCATTCCCTCTTCTCTGCATTGGAGAAGTGCAGTACCGCACAGAACACGTCTTCTTTACTCAGTCTTGGGCACTTTCTTATCTAGTGGAGACGCTTGGCCAGTATGTGCGGGTTGTTCACGAAGGCCACATCTGCCAAAGCAGAAGGAACAATACACAGAAGCATGACTGTTAAATTCACACACAGCATTGAAACATTTCAGCAAATCACACCTTTTGTAACATAACAAATCACTTTCTCACTGACCCTTGGCAAGCACACATCTCTGCAAACACCCAAAGCATGGTAAGTGTTGGCTGGGGAGTGGGGGGCGCTCTACATGGGGGAAAAAAGCACTCTGCAAGGGTTACAGTGCAGCCAACTAGGGAAAAAAAATTCTAAAATTCTCCCACACTTTTCCACAGGCAGGGGTCATTGCTGAGGGTAAGCAGGGAAGCGAGGATTCATCTATTACACGTTTGTGGCTTTTGCCTGCATGCCGCTTTGGTCCCTGCACAAGTGATTGACGAATGGCGTGGGAAAGTTTCTTTCAATGGGGGAAGGAACAAAGCAGCTCTGCCAAGGAACCTTCGGCAGAGGATTACCGAGTACCTCCAGGAAACTTTCCTGGAGATCTCTCTGGAGGATTCCCATGAGATCTCGGCATGCATCAACACCCTGTTCCACCATACTGATTAGCTAGACAGGGAAATGTCCAGCTCACAGAAAAACAGCCAACCTTGTACATTTCTATACCCTGAACCCAGCTCCGTACTACACAAACCACAGCCACTTACCAGGCGTCTCCTCTCCTGCTTCTTACTTGCTGGAGAGCAACTGCTGAGACTGGCTAAACATCTCTGGAGTGGTGAACAGTTCCTAGCTGCCTGCCCCACCGGGCGACCCTGCCAGGAGCTGCATATCCTCATCTAACTCCACCTCTTCATCAATGACTTCACCCTCTGGGTTTGGTCCTCTTTCCACCACCTCCAGACCCCCCAAAGTATCCACAGGGTTCTTGATGGTGGAGGTAGAGTCGCCACAGAAGATAGTGTCCAGCTCCTTTAGAACCAGCAGGTCTTAGGTGTAGCACCAGAGCAACGGTTCACCTCCCTTGCCTTATGGTAGGCCTGCCTCAGCTCCTTTATCTTCGGTCTGCACTGCAATGTGTCCTGATCATAGCCCTTTTCGCACAAGCCTCGAGAAATCTGCCCGTAGGTATCAAAATTCCTTAAGCGCAGCTGGGACTGCACAGCCTCCTGTCCCCATATACTGAGCAGATCCAGCAGCTCCACAGTGGACCAAGTGGGAGAGCGTCTGCTGCGATAACCTGCCATGGTCACCTGTGAAGATGCAATGAGACCTCTCCATGTGGAGCAAACAGGAAATGAGAATTTCAAAAATTCCCAGGGCTTCTAAGGGGGAGGGGTGGATGGTTGTTTACCTGGCTGCAGGGCAGTGGAGTTCAACCCCCTCACCAGAGCAGTCAGGATGGGCATTGTGGGACACCTCCTGGAGGTGAATTAAAGCGATAAAATGAAGTGTGGTGCCTACACCAGCACTTTGTCGACAAAAATTTTGCGCAAAAAGCCAATGTCTCTCACTGGAGTGGTTTTATTTTGTCGCCAAACCAGGGCATTTGAGGCCAAAAGTCACAATGCAGTGTGTACATATCCACTCTTTTGTCGACAAAACCCTGTAGTGTAGACAAGACCTAAAAATATGGATTTAACAGACAGCTGGGTTTTATGCCTCATTGTAACACACCCCGTCACCTACTAACTCTCCATTCTCCACTTCATTTTAAGTGTTTCTCCTGCAACATGTGTGAACCCCTAATGCTTAATCTGTACCATCTTGTATTTAGCTTGGACTCTTGTTTCCTTCTCCAGCCTGGAGGAAGTGCTCTGTGAAGCTCAAAAGCTTCTCCCTTCTTGAAATTGGTCAAATAAAAGATATTACCTCATCCACCTTGTGTCTCTTAAACAAATAAAAAGTTGAAAAACAGAATTAGCTCAGTTACATTTTGGTTAATATGAGTTTTACTGTAGCTGGTTTATGTAATGGAAAACGGTAAGAATGTAAGAGAGAGGACCTATTCTTAAGCATTTTGATAAGAACTGAGAATTCCGTGCCTCTCTGCTCTTTTATATAGGAATATTCCTGCTTACAATAGCAGGCCAATCAAAACGTTTAAGCACATGGTTAGGTCCATCTCCAAGACAAGCACTTAAGTATTCAATTAACTTTAGGTATTTGCATAAGGCCATGCCTTAAGCATGTACCTAAAGTTAAGCATGTGTTTAAATGCTTTCATGAACAGAGAGGGATTGCTAAGGTTGCCAACCCTTCAGGATTGGCCAGAGTCTCCCGGAATCGGCATTGATCTCCCGGTGACTGTTGAAAGCAATCCGGGAGATTTTAATAAATTTTAAGAAACTGTCATTACATCATGTTGGGGGAAAAATCTCCCAGAATAGCTTGCCAGTCAGAGTTGGCAATCCTAGGGACTGCTAAACCAGAGGCCTTGGAAGTTACACACACATTTTGGTGTCTGAGGCTATGGCTACACTACACAGCTTTTAGCAAGAGAGCAGTGCTGCTACAGCCAGGCAGCTAAAAGCCGCACAGTGAAACTGCTGTTTTTGGCAGGAGAGAGCTCTCCTGCCGACAGAAAACTTCCACCCCAACACGAACAGCAGCAGCTTTATCGGCAGGAAAGCACTCCTGCCGACAAAGCGCTGTTCACGCTGGTGCTTTTTGTCGGTAAAACTTTTGTCGTTCGGCGTGTGTGGTTTTTTAACACCCCTGAACGACAAAAGTTTTGCCGACGAAGTGCCCGTGTAGACATAAGCCACGAGAGAGAACGGACCACTGACAAAGATTTCAAGTAGCTTCAATCTCACCCTTCGTCAGTTTACTGACACTTTCTGCTCTTGTTGCACACTATACAGGTTAAGTCTTTCCTCTTACTTGCACGGAAGATGTAAAAAAAAGGCTGAAGCATTGATGGAAGGACAAGCTGTACCATGGGGAAATGGAACAAGAAACCAGGGGAGGGAGGAGGAATGAAGTGAGGCAGGAAGAGCAGGGGAGAAAAACAGCACCAGGAGAACATCCCACAGATTTGATTAAGTAGGGCACGGGGTAGGGAAATCTCTATTCACTAAGACCAACCATTGAAGCCAAGCACTACAGTTTTTCAAGTGCATTGTCTACACTGCCACTTTCCAGCACAGAAACTTGCATCGTGTGTGTGTGTGTGTGTTTTCAAAGGAAGTTTCGGTGCTGTAAGTGGCAGTGTAGACAAGGCCTTAGACACAGTTATCAGCCTCCCAACTGAGACTGGCCTTTCAATGACTGGCTGGTGTCAGCAGAGGAACTTTGAAAAGCATCCTCTTCAGGAACATGTCATTGTGTGTTTGTTTTTATTTAAAAGGTTTGTTGAAGACTTTTGCCTAAAACCAAAACTTGTGCTGTTTAGGACTTCATGGGATTGCGGTACTTGCCTGTCACCTGAAGACAACCCGCCACTTGTGACAGACCCTTTTAAAACAGTCCCTTGTGATAGTTCAGTTGTGTCACAAAGCAGCACAATCCTGATTGCATGAAATACGCTGTTCATAACAAACAAGGGAAACGAAAGTATAGGATCAGAGCACTGGGCTAGACTGTTGTAGATGTGCTCAGGTTTTACACCAGGGCAGTTCCAGTGATTTAAAATGGAGTCATTCCTAATTTATGCTGTTATAACAGACAGCAGATTTAGGCTCAAGGTCTACAACTAGAATTCTGTGCAAGTTGTCCAAAACATGTCAAAGGGTCTTTATATTTGATTCAGACTACAAAGGCTGTTATTCACCACCAAGGAAAATACATTGCCTTTATATAGCACCTGGGACCCAGGAGCTCAAAGCACTTCACAAACATTAAGCCAACCACAATTCATCTGAATTAGATGAATATTGCCCCATTTCACCAATGGAGAAATTGAGCCAACAAGATCGCTCCCAGACAGCAGCAGAGCCTCAACTACAAACCCAGAGCCAGTTCTCAGTCCTATATTTTAACCACTACACTACACTCTCCCTACATACATTAAACATATTTTAAATGCAGCATTCCACTGCCAACGTTTTAAGCTAATGAGTAATCTACAACCACCCCCTCAAAATGACCCCAATCCCTCTTTCACTTTCGCAGCAAGCACCTACCAGCTTCCAGACCTGTGTACTGTCGCATCAGCTTCCTCAATGATGTGTAATGAATTTACAAAAGTAAGGCAGCCTTAATGACTTCTGCTCCATTAGAAACCAGAAAATCCATGTCTGCAAATTGAAGACAGGCAAAACTGGCAGGAGGGGATGCGGGGGAGAGAGGCACTGCTCCATTTTACTAGCAATTCTCCACTGGCAGCTTCTATATTATCAGGGTTTGTCTGCACGCAGAGTTGTCTCACTTTCACTTAGAGTGTGATTTTAAACTAATTTAGTTAAACCAGTGCACAGGCTTATTCTGGTTTATCTTAAATTTATTAGGAACAGACATAAGCTAAATCTATAGAAATCACTTAAAACCAAAATAAGCATGTACCCAGAGATTTGGATCGGTTTAGCAGAGCAAATTTTTGTGAACACGACTTCTAAAGTCAGTCTAACATATTAAAAGGATTTAGTTTCTTAAAGGATTAGACAGAAGAAGCTCGGATGCTATTAACTGGAAGGGGTTGTGGCAACAGACTAAGAGCGTGTAGGTACAGATGCGTGAGAGGGGCAGGAAAGGTCAATGGTATTTGCTTATTTTGCTTTAAGCATGCCATTGAGTTTTGCTCTTAAAAGCAGCAGGGGTGGAAAAAGTAGTGCATCCCACAATAAATGAATGAAAACAGCTAGTTTACAGCCTGATCCTGCTCACAATAATGTGAGAGGAACATCCCTGTCCTAGATTCTCCTTGCCCTTAGAGGATCACTCGAGTATAGTGCATCCTACAGTTCAGGTTATCAATATGTATTTAGTAAACACACTCATGACAAATCTCTTTGGCCTTGTACAAAAGGGGAACCAACTTCCGGACTGGCCAAATGCCAGAGACTCCCAACTTGCCACTCCAGGGAAAAACCCTCATGTTCCCACCAACCAGCCTCTCAGGAAAAAGCCTGTGTAAATAAATAGGCTTTGTAGCATGCTTAGAAGGCCAACAAACTACAGCTCTAATGGACCAGTGGGGAGAATCACCCTTGCCAGAAACCTCCTCCTATTTACAATATGGCACAGAAGTGTCTCTCAATGTAGCCAAGATCCACACTTGTACAGGAACTCTATAGGTGTGAACCACCACCGTGAAACAAACTGTGGCCCAACCCTACAACTGGATCCACACAGACAGACCCCCACTGAAGTCAACGGGCCTCTATATAGGCACAGGGGTCAGTCCACATGGAACCAATTGCAGGATTGGAGCCAAGCCAAGCCTCATGTGATGTTTGTGTGGCAGAGTGTGATATCAGCTATAAAATACTATGGAGGACAAGCAGGTTTACTTACAGTCATCCTGCCCCTAATGATTAACACTCAAAGTAAACCTCTAGCTCTTGCTGCAAATTCAATATTTAATCTTCAGTGAGGGAAAGAAAAACAGAAAACTACAGACACCGTGTTGTACTTTTTATAGAATTTTTACAATATATTTCTCTTCATTTGCATATTTTACCCACATCTATAACTTTCTTGTTACATGTTGAGCTGAACTGGAATAAATCTAAAGGTCTGATCTATTTCAAACAACCAAAAACGATAAAAATTGCAAAGTAGTAAACCCGTAAGAAAAAAAAATTAAAAACCTCTTAAAGTGTTTAATGAAAGCAAGTCACATGTATCATTAGGAACAATGTGATTTGTTTTAAATACATCATCTGTGAATCAGGACACAATCGTTTTTTAATTAGGCACATTTTTTTCTTCAGCATACCTGTTTTCCAGCCAGCTTTGTCTATTCCACAGTATCATCTGCATCCACTTGGAACTGCTGAAGGATTTCAGAGAGCTATTGGTCATAATTACTCCTCCTCCCCTTTTTACATGATAGAAAAAAAAATCAATATTTCTTGCACCCCTAAAAACCCACAATGAACCAGCATGTTGTAAGGCAGTGAAAGACTGACTCAGTGTCAAGCCAGGTGACAGCCCTTCAGTTCCATCTAGTGGTTGGAAAGAATATTTAGCAGCTAATGCCACTTGCAGCCCTTTGAGAGCAAGATGGCTGACTGGCAGACCTGCTGGTAAGGGTAGTAAGTGGTACGCCTAGATAGTAATTTTGGCCACTCCTGTGTCATTCTTACAGCCTTTATGCATATTGTTATATAGAAAGTAAAAATACAGTGCAACAGAAAAAGAACGAGAATGAGGAAACGCCATGATAGGATCAGCGACAGATCTCTGTACAGTCTGTAACCCTGATGTAAAAAGAGGAAAAAACCTTCTGTAAATAAACATAGGCAGATCTCAACAGCGCATCACATACCTTACATACAGCACAATCAATCTATCGCATATCTTTACCAATTAGCCAGGGACTCGTTCCGAGACAGTGGGTAGGAAATCCACATTGTCCCAGAGCAGCAGTTTTAAAATGCTCATCTGACCCTTTGATACAATACACACTGTTCATTGAAGTGGACTTCAGAAGAGGACCATAGTTTTGGTGTAATAACCCTTGCCCCACCCCAGATTCTCCAGTAGGAGTTCACACTGTCAGAAAGAGACATGCATTTGGTTGACCAGGGAAGCTCCTAGCCTCTCCTGCAGTCAGCTGACAAGTTTAAAGGCATCACGAAGAGGGAACCAAAGCATAAGACTGCAAATTCCTTTATCTAGGAGTTAAAGGTATGACAAGTAAATCTCATGTTTAGTACTCAAAAGTCTCTCATCCTGGAATGGGAGAGGGAACTAACTTTCATTATGTAATATTGCAGGCGTGTTTTCAGAGGAGTATGCATTTCTCTGCCTCTTTCCAAACTTGGGCAGAGGACAAGTTCTTCCTCCACTCTAAGATTTGCTTTGACTAAGAGAGCCATCCCATCCCCTGAAGAAGGTGATTGCAACTACTGGTGCCAATGAGGGTCTTCAGTTTTTAACCCCTTCCAGTTTACTCTTTCCAGTTTAAACTTCTCTCCCACAACAGTACTGGCCTTGCATTCTCCTAATGGAATAGGAGCCAACTTGCTACTTCCAAGGCTGCAGCACCAATGAACACCCAAAAAATGGGGACACTAAAGCACGTTGCACATTTCCCTCCCAGAGGGAAATAGCACCGCCTTTAAGATACTCCCAGTCCCAGGTGGCTGGAAGAGCACCATTCCACAAACTATTCCCAAATGCAGGGCTCCTATACACATGACAGTGCTACCCACTGGCCTTTTTGGACAAATAAGACCAGTGAACACAACACTCCGTTCCAACACAGTCATTGTCCTTATGCCATTTTGATCAGCTTTCCAGTCTCCACTACAGATGCATCTGGCTCTGCTTTCTTCATAGTTTCATTCTGGAAAAAAAAAATCTAAGCAGAATAGAAATTTTGCAGATTTTACATTCAACAAAACCAACCAGGCAATTTGCACACACAAAATGTAGCCCCACAACCCTTTAAGCTCTTTGCAATCTTCTTTGGAAACGGAATAACCAGCAAATTTGGGCAAGATTAAAGCCAATTTATTTCAACACAGGGGTCTGCTATTTATTCCACATTCAGCAGGAGTAATGCAGTTATTGCTATATGAGATAAATTGGGTTAATCACTAACCCCCCCATCATCCCTTGATGCTGGGAATCAGGGTTTCCCAATGTTCACCAGAAGGAGCTCCTGGGCCACCAGTAACAAAGAGTTAAGAAAAAATTATGCCATGAATAATTTCTTGGAAAGATGCCATCTTTGAGAAACATACAAGTTATGCATCACAGCCAGTGCGCCTCAGCTTCTCATACCACATCTTCGAAAGCTACTCCAAGGGAGCCATTGTGGTTTCTGAACTAAACCAGAACAATGCATTGTACATATTTAAGACAAAGTAGGGTAAGATCAATCGATCAAACCAAAAAGAACAGTAGAGGCTTTCACCTCTCACAAGGGTGCTCTGCCATCGGAATCTTTTAACTGCTCTTTGAATCTCTATATTTGTTTTAAAACCTAAAAGTTTAGTACTGAGTTAGTTGCTGCAGGTTTTTCTCCATGGGTAGCGGCTTTCAAAGCAAAGTGAAACATGGAAGGTTTCAAGTGGGGGCCATTTTTACTCTTACACAGTCCACCAAGATTCTTCTTCACTAATTTTACTTCCAGTGAAAAATGGATGCTACTGGTGGTACCAGCGTAAGTTCAGCAAAACTTTTCAAGCTGTCCCTTCCAGATATAGTCACTCGGTTTTACTGGGAGCAGATAATACAAGAACTGGGCCTTCTCCATTCTCATACTTCAGAAATCTTCGCCCGTTCACTCTCTGAATAAAAAAATACTTTTCTGTTTACTCTAACATGCTACAATATGTGCGTATGTAACTGTAGGTGACGCGTGAGTTACTCCAAAATGTGCTTTTTCTTTGAAGTGCGCTTTTACTTTTACAAATTCTACATCGAAGTGGAAGGAAGGAAGGCTGCAGAGTACCCATATGCTGAAGCTGAAGTAACTTTTCCTGAACGGAGTGAAGATGTTTGTTCCAAGGTTTCTATGGACAAACTATTTTATCCCATGCACTCCAGCCATGAGTCAGTATTAAACATTCCAGAGACTTGTTGATTTGTTTGGATAGTTAATGGCAAGGCTGATAGCAGCAATGTTTTTCAAGGCCTGGAGGGGAGGAAGAAAAGGAAGTTTAGCATCACAAACATTATCACCATCAAGTAATGGTTACTTTAAGTTCTAAAAAGCCACCCTCTGTTGTGTCAGTTTAACAGACATAGGAATAGTCTGTTCTCTATCCATCTGATTATCTTCTGGCAATGAAGTAAACGGTCATGCATCCAACAAGCTCTGGATGCTTAACAAAAAAGCAACTGCATTTCCGATTGCCCAGATGCCTCCATCTGCTAAATCTTTGCTTATGTAGAGGACAAGTCAGTTAAGGTGGATGCACCAGGCAAAGCCCATTGTAGTATCACTTCTAAATGGACAGTGGGTTTTACTAAGATGAAGAAGGAGTCTCATATCAAATGAGTTGACAGTTAAGAAGGAAGCTGGTGATGCAACAGAGATGTTGGGAGCGCAAAACTGAACTCAGGAAGTGTCTGGAAAAAATAACTCTTTCGGGGCCAAAGGCTGCTAATATTGAATTCAGTAGGGAATCTCCCCTGAATTCAGTGGGAGCAGAATCGGGCTCTATGACTTAAGTGATAGGAAAAGGAATGCAGAAAGCCTGATTTGGGACATGAGTTTTGGTTTTGATAACTCTCATCCACTCAACTGCCATTATCTGTAATATTATTCTTGGGTGGCTATCAATAAAGGAGGACACCATTTGTGAGTAGTTTCATTCAGCAGGAGCGCAAAGGGACACAAACCATGGTGTCAGGAAGGAAGATACAGATAGTGCTGGATCTACACCAATCTTGCAAGACTACTCAAATCATCTGGGGAAGGTAAAACAACTTTAAATAGGAGAGTACTTTTTTTTCCATTGCCAACCACTATACTAATAAGCAGACAACTAAATTTTATGCGTGGGCTTGTAAATTTCCATCGGTTTTGCAAGATTGATACAAAAACTTACAGGGCAGTTTTCTTGCTGATTAAATTCACAGGGTAGACCACTCACTTGACAGACAACACTAAGTTAGGTGACTTGAGTCAGTTTGTAGCTGCCATTTCCTCCCCCGGCGATTTTATATTGATTTTGTGTTTCATGCACTGGGGCTGTAGTGCCATAATCTGAAACTATAAACTCTTTTTTGTAACCAACTACATTGAAATATGAACGTCAGATTGGGGTGGGTGTGAAGAGGGAACAGATGGTGTATGGATCAGGGCACTAGCCTTTCACATCTAAGGAATCATTATTCAAACCAGTGAAATTGAATTTTGGGATCTTGTGCTAATCAGCAGTGACTATATATCTGACAAAAAGCTTATCCCACAATCAGGAATGACTGGCTGTCTCCTGCAGGATGGGGCAGAGGAGATACTTCTGACAGGGATTTTTTGTTTTTTTACCTGTGCTGTGCAACGATGAAGATGCTCTTCACTATTTAAGGCAAGCAAGTAGTCCTGCAGAGATCCAAGCTCCTGAAGCCAGAAACATGCTCAGTGAGATTGCTTTCGCAAGGTGTTTTTAACCACATTATTCTACAGATCAGCATTACCATTCCACTCTCCATAGGATAGAGCCAATTCATCAACATTTTAACAAACCCATAGAAATATAGGGCTAAAAGGGACGTTGAAAAGTTATCTAGTACAGCCTTCTACACATACACAGACTATCCCTGACAAGTGTTTGTCAACCTATTCTTATAATCTCAAATGATGGCGATTCCACAACCTTCCTTGGAAGACTATCCCAGAGCTTAACTACTATCGTAGTTAGAAACTTTTTCATAATATCTAACTCCCTTGCTTCTTTATTTACTTCTTGTCTTACCTTCAGCGGATATGGAGAGAAATTTTTATAACAGCACTTAAAATATTTGATAACTGTCATCAAGTCTCCCCTCAGTCTTCTTTTCTCAAGACTAAACATGTCCAGTTTCTTTGACCTTTCCTCACAGATCAGGTTTCCTAAACCTCTTATAATTTTTACTCCTCTTTTCTGGACTCTTCACATTTATCAATTTTTATTTATTTGTTAAAGAGTGACGCCTAGAACAGAACATAATACTCCAGCTGAGCCTCACCAGTGCCAACCAGAGTTGGACAATTACCTTCCATTTCTTACATACTACCACCCTATCAATCCACCCCAGAACATTTTATTTTTTTTTGCACCTGCATCATGTTGTTGATTCACATTACATTTGTGATGCACTATATCCCTAAATCCTCTTTGACAGTACTACTGCCTAGCCAGTTGTTCTCCAGTTTGGAGTTGTGCAATTGATTTTTCCTTCTCAAATCCTTTATACTTGTCTTTATGGAATTTCATCTTGTTTTCAGACCAATTCTCCAATTTGTCAAGGCCGTTGTGAATTCTCATTCTATCCTCCAAAGAACTAGAAACCCCACCCTGCTTAGTGTCATCCGCACATTTTATAAGCACAGTCTCCATTTCATTATCCAAGTCATTAATTAAGACATTGAATAGCACTGGACCCAGAACAAACTTGTGCTGGACCTCACTAGATACGTCTCTCCAGTTTGGACGGCAAACCACTGATAACTATTCTTTGAGTGCAGCCTTTCACTAGACCACATTTCCCTAGTTTGCTTAGGAGAATGTCACATGGGACTGTGCCACAAGACTTACTAAAGACAAGATATAATCACATCTACCTATTCACTAGGCCAGGAACCCTGCCCAAGAAGGAAGTTAGGTTGGTTTGGCATGGCTTGATTTGTTCTCAACAAATTTGTATTGGCTATTACTTATAACCCTATTATCCTCTAGGGGCTTACAAATTGATTGTTCAATAATTTGTTCCAGTATCTTTCCAGATATTGAAGTTCAGTTGATAGGTCTATAGCTCCCCCAGTTGGTCTATAGTTATGCTCAAGGTTACAGGATTTGAGCACAATTTTGACTCTGTGTTTCAGTGTAGATTGGCCTCGTCTATACTGATAGCAATCCAGCTCAGAGAGTGTCACATTTAAACTATATTTTCAAATGGTTATCAAACCCAGCTCTCCCCTGAGCATAGGCAGAGGCTTAGAATATGCCTCTTTTAGTACCTTAGGAAGAAATATGCCCATTATTTAAGGTTGTATAATTAATAAGGAGGTAGCATAATATAGGTATATGTCCCTGTACTAGAATCTGACATTGAACTCCACAAGAGAAAATGCTCCCAACCTATCTGATGCCTATGAAATCCTGACCTATTTGTGCTGAGGAGCCAGAAAGCAGTCTAACAGTGCATTCTATATGCTGTGCCCATTGCTGGAGAAAGGGTAACATACGAGTAAATGGATTGCTTACATTCACTCTGTTCTCTGTAACGAAGAAAAGTTCCGTAAGTGCACGATGAAGAGGAAGAAGAAGAACACCAGGCTTGGTCATGTCATAGCACAGGTTATTTTCCATGTGGGTTAAAAGCTGCCAGAGTGGCTTTAACAAGGTGAGGTCACAGTCCCTTAAAAAACAAACAAACAAACAAACCAACAACAGTCATTTAAGCAGAATGTGGGTAACTCATATTAATGACCCCATTTCTGACTAAAAGAACAATATTTTCAAGGGAGCAGAAACCTAATGATAATTGCCCGACAGCGCTATGAAGCATGTAACAAGAAGCTGATTACGAAGGTAGACTTGGGTTTCAAAGTACTTGGTTACAGAAATGTAGCAGCATAATTAAAACTCTATCCTAAAAGCTTGCAAGGCCCCTAACTTTTTTTGATCCAAGGTCAAAACATTTAAGCACATGCCTAATTTCTTTCCCCTATGCAGCAACGCACTTATGCCCCTGCATCACATTAGGCATTTTCATGGACTTAAGCAAGTCCAAAGCACTTGCTGAATAAGGCTGAATTGCCGAATTGAGGTCTTTGAAATAAATGAATGCAGCACTTCATTAAATGTCTTGATTCCACTGGTTAGAACTTTGCAAGTCTAAGCTATAAACAGAAAGGGTATCCTAATTTTTTTTACATAGGTATAGGTAATCAGTATCACTTTCCAAGTAACAGGGTTTCCAACCCTGCTTCTCTTCACATTCCCATTCAAACATTGCTGTATTGTATAGTCTCTTCTACACATACGTAAAGTAGGTATCATCAAAAGAGAACTCCACTTCAGAGGCCTTGATCAGAGTACTACAGAAGAAAATTTGAAGTATTATTAGGACATTATTTCCAAAATGAAGATTTTACCCTATGTTAAATTGTTGCCCACAGACAAAGGCACAAGTGTTTTTGAGCACAAAATGTAAGAAGAAATTAGATACACATTCAGTAATAAATAACTCTGAACAATGGCTACGTACCTTTTAGCAAAGTTGCAGCTGTTCAGACTTGAATGTGGGCTAAAGTATCAAAATTCACAATGGTTCATAAGAATTTTGTATGTCATTGTCTGAAATTGCTGCAAAAATATTTTTATATATACAGATCAATATAACGCTTCTGCATCCTTTGAGCTAGAAAAAGCAGGAGGTTGCTGACGCCGTGAGGATTTTACTGAACTGAACATTGTAACTGAAGTGAGGGTCCATATATTGACCAACTGTCTACTTCTGCCCAGCACAATCACCTCTGCCACCCAGAATCAAGCATTAACTCACCGTAAGCTATAGCTCCGTTTATAAAGCTTGCCCTGACACAAGTCAAAGAAAGTTACCACCCTCATTGCAATATTGAATCCGGCAATGTTTTGTCTGCACTTTTTTCTTGAGCTCCTCATTTTAACTAAGAGGAGGAGACTCACCCTTGGATCCTTAAATTTATTTTAATAGAATCAACATGGAATCTGACTTATTCTGACTACAGGATTTGTTCCATAGAATCTTTTAAAAAAGCCATCTAGAAAAAGAAAAAAAATGATTTTCAGAACATCACTACTTCAACAGGTTTTGGCTAGCAAGCCACTGCGAATATCCATCAGCAAGCCACTATAGTGCCTGCTTTAAATTATGATTCTCTGCCTCTCCACAGAGGCAGGTGTAGTGGACAATGTGGAGCAATGGGCTTACCTGTGGCTGCTGCCCTGCACTATCTTCAGGAGTAGGTGGATGGCCTTTAAACGCTGATGCCCAATCTGGCAGCATGCGACTCCTACCTGCCATTCCCAGATTTTGGCTAGTGGGAGATGTGGAACCACCCTTTCCTTCGACAGCATTTGCTTCAGAATCTCAAACCCTGGAATTGAAGAGAATTGTTGTTATTTCTGGAGGTAGACATTCTACTCACCTGCAAAACTGTCTTCTCCCCATAGATTTAGAATTGTTACACAAACAAAGATAAAGATATAAAAACCAAAACTTGATCTGTAGAAAGAGAATAAGGGCCAACTCCTGTCATCCTTAGTCCTTTCTTGGGCAAAAATTAATGGGAGTTACGTGGCTAAATTCCTTACACCTATATTTGAAAATCCTAATCCTAATATTTGCAATGAGAGTTTTGGCCAGGGAAGGACAACAGAATTTGAGCCCTAGTTAATATCGGAGGGACAGTAGGCCTAAGATAACTGCAAAGCATTCACAATCCAGATGCATATTTCAAAAGACTATTAAAAATATCATTAATCTGTTAAATAAACCAGCAAAGCCTTTCACACTGCATCTGCAAATGAAAACCAGAAGCAGTCCATCATAACCGATATAATTATTCTTTAAACACAACTTAAATTACCTCCATTTACGTTTATCATTATTATGACAACTCTGAAGTGGCCTGTTAAACCCAGGGCATAAATTATGGCAAGTATCCTGGAGATTGTGTGTGTGACTGGTCTCTGTGTTTTCAAGCTTCAGCATTTAGATACTGCTGTCAGTGTTAAGCCAGTGTGACTAGACGTCACTCATCAAAACCCAAGTCACACAATGAATCAAGTCACAACGCTAGATCGTCTTTTAAGAACACTTGAGGGGAAAAAAAAGCCTACGCTAAGCAACCTAAAAAAGTATATGCCAAGGAATATTTATACAAAAAAAATTGTGAAAGCATGGATCAAAATAATTATAATAAGTCCCTTTGGTCACACTCTGAACGGAGCTTACCTGTCTGGAACCTTCCAAGGTGACCTGCTGTCACTGTAAACTTGTAACCCCATTCAGTATTACTCATGTCAGAGGTAAACCGATAATACAGTGTATCTCCTGTGCAGCAGGGAAGGAAAAAACCATCCACATTAGAAAAAACAATAACTCAATAAGGTACTATAACAAAGAATAGAATACAGCAGAAAAGATTATTAAAATAATTTGCTTCTAGATGAAATCATCTTTTATTCTTCTGGTAATTCCAAAGTGAACAGAACATAAGACAAATGGGAGACTGATCCACAATGCAAAACAGCTGCCACCAGTGTATAAAAATACACACACACAGAGATTAATGCTTTCTATATTTTTTGTCAGATAGTTGCTTCAGACAAGTGGGGAGATTATAAAGGAAACTGTAGTGCACATTAATAAACCTTTTTTTCTGACTGTACTGAGAACAATTAATGATTTAGGAGATATTTATGAGATAACCAAAACCCTTATATGTCCAGCAGAATTTCCAGTACATTAACAAGAAAACATAGTAAGTTACTAAAGCAGGGATCACTGCTTTTAATTACCAGATGGGAGTCCTTAAGCTTCTGAAACCTCTTTTCTGTACAAAGGATGTTTTTCAAGAGGCTCCTTTCCAGGAAGCTCTCTTTTTTCCTTCTCTTTTGTGTACTGCCTATGGAAGGCAGTACATAAAACAACATGTCTATGGCTGTTCATTTCAATGTCAGTAGCCCTTGTTTCCATGGCATGTCCATAAGCTGGCACGTGACACTTAGCTATTCACGTAACTTCTGGGATGATGCTCTGAAATGACTTGTCAGAAAAGCAGTGCAGAATTGCGGACTTCCACTACAGGAATTAAACTGTTGTATCTGGTCACTCAACATTGGTGACAAGTAAACCCTTCAATTCAAGAAGAGTTTTCAAAAAGTTTCATAAACAGTTTTATGATCAGGCTGTGGAGCAATCCAAGAAGTCCTTGCTGTTTTTATATTCAAGCTATGACTTTCTGAAAGGGCAAGGTAGCTATCAAACTATAATTCCAAAACACAAAATACCTCTATCCACTTGGTTACTCATAGCTGCCACCAGCGCTCCAAATCAGAAAGCCCTTGCAATGCTGCCTCAGAAGTCTATGCTAGGACATGCAATAAGTTAATAGTCAAGTTAGTGCATAACTTGCAAAATGAGTCCAATCACAGAATCATAGAAATGTAGGACTGGAACGGACCTCGAGAGAGGTCATTTAGTCCAGCCCTGTGTACTGAGGCGGGTCAAATATACCTAGACCATCCTTGACAGGTGTTGGTCTAACTTGTTCTTGGAAACCTCTAGTGATGGGAATTCCACAACCTCCCTTGGTAACCTGTTCTAGTGTTTAACTATACTTCTAGTTAGAAAGTTTTTCCTAATATCTAACCTAAATCTCTCTTGCTGCAGATTAAGTCAATTACTTCTTGTCCTACCTTCAGCAGACACAGAATAATTTATCACTGTCCTCTTTGTAACAGCTCTTAACATATCTGAAGACTATAATTAAGTCCCCTCTCAGTCTTCTTTTCTCAACACTAAACATGCCCTCCTCCCCCCTTTTTTTAAACCTTTCCACATAGATCAGTTTTTTAAAACCTTTTTTTAAATTTTTGTTGCTCTCCTCTGGACTCCAACCAATTTGTGGGAGCCCAGATTTGGACACAGTACTCCAGCTGAGATCTCACCAGTGCCAAGCAGAGTGGAACAATTACCTCCTGCATTTTACACAATGCTTCTGTTAATACACCCCAGAACGATATTAGTCTTTGGCACAACTGTATTACATTGTGGGCTTGTATTGAATTTGTGATTCATTGTAACCCCCAAATCTTTCTCAGCAGTACTATGCTTAGCTAGTTATTACACATTTTGTATTTGCATATTTTATTTTTCCTTCTTAAGTGTAGTACTTTGCACTTGTCTTTATTGAATTTCATCCCTGTTGCTTTCAGGCTAGTTCTACAAAGCAAATGGAGAACACAAAATGTATTTGAACAAAGAGGAGATGGGGTAAGAGCAGAAGTTTTGCCACGAACATCAGGGGAATAACTGACACTAAGATCTCAGTCTCTCACATCACAGGCTATCAGTAGCTCTCTACACTTGTTTGTACTCACATTCATTGTAGATCTACACGGTCCACTTACCTGGAAGCTCAAAATCAGTCCACTTCTGCAGAGACCCACTGAAACTGTGCCGATCCTGTTGAAAATCACTGCTGCTGGACATGATTAATTCATCACAACCTTCTTCTGTATTACACTGAGAGTCAAATTTGATTGAGAGATAGATAGCACCAGGGATGTGAACTTTATCCTGAGGAAGGCAAACAGATAACACCCACACCATTGCACTGTATCTGTATACAAATACTCAAAAGGCAGATTTCAAATAAGGTATAACAAAGATTACGACATTTCTATTTAAGAGTCTTCATTAGTTTGATTGTGGGCTAGTTCAAAGAGTGCTGTCGACACTGCCAACTACACATAAAGGAGTCTGCAAAATCTAATTTCTAGAAGTGCTCATGTTTAAATGAGCACAGTAATACTGTATGCCTGTAAACTGATGCACTAATCCAGAAAGCTAGTTTCCAAGATACTGACCTCCAGGGCACATCTTAAACGATAGTATTGCGTATACTAAAAAACCCTCAACAGAATTCCTACTACATACAAAAGCTAAGAAAACTCCCAGGGTTGCCATGAGAATTTCTGGTTCCAGGGGACATTCCTCTTTATTCTATCCACATGCCCCCTTTCTTTGCTTCATCTCTTTGCCCAATATGGGACACTGGGGAGATGTCACTCATGGTGCTGTTGAGTGCTCTCCTAGAACAGATGACTGCCTTTTACTCTCTAAACTAGTACGGTGCTGCCAACTAATATCAGGAAAAGAGAATCATTAAGACTGTGTGTAGAGGAAAGGTAGCCCAAAACTAAAAACACAGGAAGAAGTTTCATACTTAATTTTCCACTGATGTCTCAAGAATTTGAGATGCTTGTTGAAACAGGCCCTTGGATGAAAGTACAATTTGTTGCCTATTAAACCCATAAAATTCAGCCAGGTACTTCAGCATAGGTTTAGTTTTAAACACATGAGTAGTCCCAATGAAGTTAATGGGACTACTCGCATGCTTAAATGAGGCGCACACTTAAGTACCTCATTGAGTGGGACCCTTACTTATATATTCTTGTACAAGGTGAAACTTCAATTATCGGGAACGTCCTGCTAACTGAAAGGTCATGAGTGAGATTTTTTCAGGGAGTGCCTCAACAGGTTAGGAACACAAGTACCATCGTCTGAACCCAGTGGAAGGCAACAGGACTTGGGCTCCATAAGCCACCAAGGTGCTTTTGAGAATCCCACCCAATCTATTCAATTCATGCACAACCCATGCATACTCACTGCACTGTAACATATGTAAATTACCTCAAAGTTAGTATTGTTGTTATAAGGATGTTTGGATTCCCGCACTTGGATTGCCATTCCAGGTTCCTCCATAAACTGACAGGCAGTCAGTGCCATTGTTCCCAACATGCTCTCACTGCAACCATGCAGCACTTTCTGCAAGATCTGAGGAAATACAACACATCATGCAAGGTCAATTTGCTATCAAATCAGCATTTGTAGTCGGATTTGACAAGGATTGACAAAAAAGTTGTTTTAGCAACACGGCCCTCAGAAGAGGGAAAACAAGCCACTGATAGGAAGTAAAAGAGAAACTCATAAATGAAATTGCCAACTGGCCTTACTAGGTGTGTGTATTGTCTCCTGTAAATGTGGAAGGTTTAATTTAGTCCTTGGACTGCGTTTCAAATCCTGCGTGTTACTTTAAAGAGGTTCTTGTGTATTGAGACAACTTTGGAAGGCCAGAAATTGTCTAACCTCACTGCACAGATGTTGGCATAAAATCCCATAAATCCCATAATCCCCAAAATCCCATAAAATGTTGGCTAATCCCACAATACCACAATAGATTGAGATAGGTAAATAAAGCCTAAGACAAATAAGGCAGGTAATTTTGATCCAGAGTATTTTGTTAACATACCAGATAGACCCTTTACCTTCCATATCTGCAAGGAGTTTCAGTTTTAAGAAACAATGTCAAATACTTCAGGTTTCATATTGCACAATCCTACCTACAAAAATGAGTCTTATCAAATATCCCCCTACCACGGTTATAAAAGTACTAGTGTTTTATTTTAAAATTAGTCTTCTGCTGTAATGAATGTCACAATTAATATAGGTCCTATCCATAAACAAAGTGGTGATAGTGGAAGCAGAGTCTGAAATGCAGACTCTAGACTAAATGGTATTTGTTTGGATTTTTAAGACTAGGATACTCAAAGTTGATATTTAAAACCATATTGATATAACCAGGATGTTTACTAGCAAACAACCTTTGGTTTTAGAAAAATATATGGAGAATTCCTTCAGCAATGTTCTTATATATGTTTACTTTAAAAAAAATAAAGACAGTTTAAAACGCTACTTCTTTCTTCCAGTATCTGGGAAGTCTGAACATATCTATGGCAATGGATGATTCTGACTTAACTCAGGAAGCCAAAAATTAAGAATACGTGAAGACAAAATGGACTCAAATTCCTGTACGTAAATTAATGAGGAAGTCCGGATATTTCAATTTTCTTTTTGATTAACAACCAGTTCTTAACCTAAGCTCTAAGCATGTGTGCAACAGAGGCCAGGGCTGAGATGAGGCATGGTGAAACAGCCAGCTGAATAATGCAAGAAAAGATATTGGAGGAGTATTTGTTTCCTGGATATGCACACACACTTTATTAGTTATATTCCAGTAGTGTCCAAAAGCCCTAATCTGGAGACACAACTATGTTAGGTGCTGTATGGATAGCTAGGTAGTTATTACTTGTCTTCAGCTACAATTCTGAGACCTTGTTTGCTGGTAACAAACTTTTATTTTTTAATACACAGAAGATTTTTAAAATACATACTGAAACCAAGCTAAAAACAGCACTCAAATTTGGCTCCTTATCCCATTGACTTCTATGCAGAACAGAATTTTCCCCATCCTAATTGCTCATTTATTTGAAATGCTGCATCCAAAAGAAGTATGTTTTTCAGTTTTCTGTTGGTCACAAAGTCCTTTTGTAAAAATATTGTCAAACCCCATTGTTTCTGGCTGAGAACGGAGTTTTTATTATAGAAGAAATATATGATTTGAAGCTTAAAGTCTTTGAAGGTTTTGTATTTATTTTTTTTAAAAAGAATCACAAGTATCTCTGGGAGTTTGCTAATCAGCTGGAAGTTTATGTACATATCGGATTGACTCAGACATACAAATGCAGCCCAATTACCTTCTCCCATCGCTGCTTCTCCTCTAGCTGCATAAGCATGTCCAAAATGTAAGTCATGTGCGCTGGACCACTGAGCTCCAGGATTTCTTCATTTACTGCCATGTCATCAGGCCATTCAGCCAACAACGAGGCAAGTACATGCCTGGCATAAAGAACAGCAGTAGCCTCGTTCACCCGATACAGGTAATCCCGCACAGCTTTTTTGCTCCTGGAATCCAGCTCTTTCTGTAAGAGTATGGAACTCTTGGTGCGACGCTGTTTGGCATAGCTAAGCTGGAGATCACTCTCCGTGTTGGTTATCAGTTTCTGGGTAATGGGATTGGATTCCTCAGTGGCTTTATCACAGAGTACAGGTTTTGACTGTAAAAGACAAGCACAAGCCTGAAAACAGATTCAGAGCAATTTACTTCTTCATGGCTACAAATCTATGACCAAAAGTTTAATTAGCTGTTTACAGGTTGATCGACTCATCAAAAATTACAAGCTCCAATCTTTCATAGAGAACACAACTAAGTCTGCCTGTGGACAATTTACCTTAAGTTTGCCCCTGGTATTAATGTACATCATTACAAATTATATACCACTGATATTAAATGCAGGCAAGAACCAACTGATTCTGAACACTGAGAGCTTAAACTTAAGCTGAATTGTACAGGTGAAGCACTAGTGATAATGCTCCACACCTTTTTTGTGGTTCTCCTGTTAGATGTATTGTAACTACTGATTATCCCAGTAATCACAGCCACTGAAGAGGGACTAAGAAATTAGCAGCTTTATTTCCTTCCTGACCCTTTGGTGAAGATCTAGCTGGCATTTCTGTCAAATACCACGGTGTTCCACAAGCCATGCTAGTCTACTAAGGAACTCAAATGCCCAGTACCAAACACGGATCTATCTTCATTCTTGTTTAGTGGAAAATGGGCCCATTTTTCAATGTCATTTTAGATAAGCCATAAATGTACTAAGGTATCAAATATGCAAAGAATACAAAGATGTAATTTCTTTTCTTTTTTTTTTTTAAACTGAAGGTAAGTTTAGTACTGGAACAGATTACCAATATATGTGGTTAATTCTCCATCCCTTGGAGTCTTTAAAATCAAGACTGGATGTTTTTCTAAAAGATACGTGCACTTCAAGCACAAATCAGTGGGTTAGATACTGGAATGACTGGATGAAATTCTATGACCCATACAATGCGAATGGTCATACTAGATTATGATATGTCCTCAGGCCTTAAAATACTATGAATCCATGCTTAATCTTTTTGTGGATGGTCATTAAATGAGAACATCCATAAATTACCACGACACTATATTGTAGATCTTCGCAATATCAAATACAGATTTATCATAGAATCATAGAATATCAGAGTTGGAAGGGACCTCTGGAGGTAATCTAGTCCAACCCCCTGCCCAGAGCAGGACCAATCCCAACTAAATCATCCCAGCTAGGGCTTTGTCAAGCCTGACCTTAAAAACTTCTAAGGAAGGGGATTCCACCACTTCCCTAGGTAACGCATTCCAGTGTTTCACCACCCTCCTAGGGAAAAAGTTTTTCCTAATATCCAACCTAAATCTCCTCCACTGCAACTTGAGACCATTACTCCTTGTTCTGTCATCTGCTATCACTGAGAATAGTCTAGATCCATCCTCTTTGGTTCCACCTTTCAGGTAGTTAAAAGCAGCTATCAAATCCCCCCTCATTCTTCTCTTCCGTAGACTAAACAATCCCAGTTCCCTCAGCCTCTCCTCATAAGTCATGTGTTCCAAACCCCTAATCATTTTTGTTGCCCTTCGCTGGACTCTCTCCAATTTCTCCACATCCTTCTTGTAGCCTTCTTCTCCACATCCTTTTGGAGCCCAAAACTGGACGCAGTACTCCAGATGAGGCCTCACCAATGTCGAATAGAGGGCAACGATCACGTCCCTCGATCTGCTGGCAATGCCCCTACTTATATACTCCAAAATGCCATTGGCCTTTTTGGCAACAAGGGCACACTGTTGACTCATATCCAGCTTCTCGTCCACTGTCACCCGTAAGTCCTTCTCTGCAGAACTGCTGCCTAGCCATTCGGTCCCTAATCTGTAGTGGTGCATGGGATTCTTCTGTCCTAAGTGCAGGAATCTGCACTTGTCCTTGTTGAACCTCATCAGATTTCTTTCGGCCCAATCCTCCAATTTGTCTAGGTCCCTCTGTATCCTATCCCTACCCTCCAGCGTATCTACCACTCCTCCCAGTTTAGTGTCATCCGCAAACTTGCTGAGGGTGCAATCCACACTATCCTCCAGATCATTATCCATTTGTAGAAGCCAGTAAGTATTAAATAAGCTGTTTTTTAAAAGAAATTAATGTTTTAAATATATGTTTCCTGTAAGTGAAGATTAGTGATGCCCATAAATACCTGAGCTTCTCCATGGATCCATGTTGGGCCTGCATTTTAGATTCAAGATTTCCTGCATTTTAGTTGCATCCCAATATACGGTTAATTGACACTTGCTACCTAGTTATATATTCACTTAACTTCTCTTTTGCTACTAGAGTCATGCTGTCCATTTTGGCAAAACAGATTCACCATTCTTTGGTATTACTGAAGCATGGTTACATTGCAGTGAGGTGGTCAGTGTATATGTTTATGGTTGTATATTAGGTCAAATCTCTCTTGTATGAGATAAGGAATTCATAGCATTCCAATAAAGCCATAATTTGTTCTCCTGATCGAAAATCTAGTTCTTCTAAATCTTCAAGAGAGAAGCTGCAGAGAAGAAAGCTAAGTTCTTGCTGATATCTTGCCTATTCTTTTTAACACAATAAAACAGATTAATCTCAGGAGCTTTAACAACAATCTTAAATTCGGACCTTCTAAATTATTTGAATCACTAAGTCTTGTTTCAGAGTAGCAGCCATGTTAGTCTGTATTCGCAAAAAGAAAAGGAGTACTTGTGGCACCTTAGAGACTAACCAATTTATTTGAGCATAAGCTTTCGTGAGCTGTAGCTCACATGCATCCGATGAAGTGAGCTGTAGCTCATGAAAGCTTATGCCCAAATAAACTGGTTAGTCTCTAAGGTGCCACAAGTACTGCTTTTCTTTTTACCAAGTCTTGTGATATCAAATTTTCTTTTCTTCCCCTCCCCCTTTTTCTTTCTTTTTTTTTTTTTTTTAAAAAGAGAGCACACACCAAACATGGCAAGATGATCATGTCTGTATCCACTGCTTTCGAACTCTGCTCTTCCAATCTCAAACGCTTGCTGGGTTGCCATTTCTGGGCCAGTGTTCGGATCCTTTCATCTGTTGTAATTACATCTCCATCAAACCTTAAAAGTGACAAATTTTGCAGTCAATAAACTTAAAAAAAAAAAAAAAAAAAAAGATATATTTGCATGTAAAGCTTCCCTGACTTGCATTTAGAAAGCTCTTATCCAAGTACTGCCTTACTCTTTTGTGAAGTCAGATCAAATAACATTCTCGTTTGATCTTATTAACTGAAAAATACGTTCATGTCTTCCAACTTGATTTGGTAAGAAGCAGATGGTACCAGAAGCTGCTCTGAGTGCCAGTAAGTCTATGCACATCACTCTTCCTCAGTGAGGAGGACACTTGAGAAATACTGGTATCTTGCTGACTTTCCATCCATAAAAGCAGTTTCTTCTACAGAGATATACTGTGCATGTGAGTAAAGTTATCCAAAGGAACATACAACATACTTCAAAAATGTTAGCTTCTGTCCTCACATCTACAGTTCCAAATGTAACAGGAGTCAATTTTCCAATTACATTTTAGGAAACACTACAAAGCAGTTCCATATCCTTTTCTTTACAGCAGTTTCTGCTTAGCTTCCCTGTTAACTGAGTAAAAGTTACCTTTCACATTCAATGACTTTTTCTGCTGGATTCAATAGTTCACTTACCTCTTTTGAACTTCCAGGAAGAAAGAATCTGTTCTTTTCATCTGCAGCTCATACATGGCACGAAGAATATGCAATGGTGCATTGAGTGCGTCATGCGTCATCTGAAATAAAACTGAGGTAAGGTTAGGCGAGGAAAGATGAATTTCAATTGGGGTTATCTACACACACATTTTTCCTGTTCAGCACATGAATAAAGGACTTATGAATTTCATAATCTCTACAGCAATAATTTACTAAAAACATTAGAAATATTTATTATTGCAGTCCAAGCATAAAATTATACTTAATCTAAGCAATAATACCAGAATCAGTTTATGAATAACTAAAAATTAAAAGTAAAATCTGTATTAAAGACCAACATATGGAAACAATTTTGTGTAATCCAAATGAGGCACAATATCTTCAGAAATGGGAAAAACAGTTAGTCTAATAAGTACCAAGAAACATATTTTGGTTGCTTCATCCAAGCCCTCTAGAGGATCAAGTTTGCTCTGATCCAGATCAATGGGACTGATGGATGGGTCCACGTTCTGATCTCGGTCCCTTTCCTCTAGTTCTGTATCCTCACGTTCAGCCAGGGAGCTGATCTCCTTCTTTGAGGAGTACAGCATTATTGACAAAACCTGCATGGAGAAAGGCAACATATGGTGTAACACCTGTAGGTAGTATTAGTGTAGCTGCAACTGGCACTTGTAAGAACATTACAAACACCGGGACTACGTTTATTAACGCATGCTTTTCTAAAGAGGAACAGCACTTAAACAGCATTTCCCATTCCATAAGTGCTTTATATTTTACAGGCTTCTATGAAGACGTCTCAAATAATTAACCATACATTTAAAAAAAAACAGAGAAAAAACATTAATTCTTAAACAAGTTTGAGTATATTAATATTCAAGCACTCCAAGATGGGAACATAATAGAGTTAGCTGTAATCATCATCTACAGGCAAAATGGTGTTTTTTAGCCACCAGTTCCTTTCCTGAAAAATAAATAAGTTAGATATTTGGCTCCAGTATGCCCAGTAACATTAACTACTCATTATTAGGAAGAGCAGCAGGGTAACACATCACCTTGGTCTTGCCAATTTAGATCAACTGTAAGCATCAAGGCCAGTACAGACACCATGAGAAAAACCTCATAGAGCTTTGTCTGTTGCCATAACATAGAAAAGCACACTGCCAATTCTCCCTGCAATAACAGATGTTCAAAAGAACGAAGTGTCCAAGTGTATGTTGGATCTCCCACCAGTTACACTATTGTAATGATTCATGTGTATCTGCTTAAGTACTGTGTACAGCATCAGTATCGAATAGGTCTCTTGGAGATCTACGGATACGATTTTTGAAGTTAAAAGCTGGGATTTTCAAAAGGGCTAAAAGGAATTGGAAAAAAAAATTGCAGGGAGACTTTGGCTCCGACCCCCAATAAGCCCCTTCAAAAATCTCAGATTATATCAGTTCAACACTAGCAGTACTCAAAAGGCATTCTCCATCATGTTCTGGGAACAAAATGGTAAATATATTTAATACGTAAACAATAATGCTTCAAAAGTTTAACGTGCGGTGAAAATGTGATGCCTTGAGCTTTTATGCCAATGGCTACACTGACTGTCACAAAATGTTATTATTCTCTTACTTCCAAGTCTCTGAGAAGCCATGTCTTACTGAAACCAGTTCCTTTGCTGCACTTCTTCACCAGCAGCTTAAGTAAGCCCGACTGAAGAAAGGCTGCTTGGATTTCCTCAAAACGATAAGTCTGTCAAAGAGAGAGAAAAGTTACTGTGAGAGCTGCCTGACAATACACAATTCTAACTGAGCAGGACCTTCTTTATGAGAAAAATAATTCTCCTTTATTTTTTTTAAATTCCAGCAAAACTATAGAGTTTCTCACTACTCAAGTCTTTAACAGTACTCGCAATGAGATGTGTAATACCACTACTACCTCGTTGTTGTTAGAGTAAAACTAATTGTACTCCGCACAACAAAAAAGGCCAAATGAACTCAAATGCATAATTTTTTCCTCAGAGTTTTGAGAATTCCCCCACCCATATTTCCTCCACTCTGACCAAAATCTACCATTATGGTCCAGCATCTTCACAGTCAGCCTTATCACAGAGGAAAATTGATCAAACACATGTCAACAATATTCCTTAATCTACTCTTTTGAGCTACGCTCTCAGACTCTTTATGCAGAGGATGCAAGGGGCCAGGTCTGACAAATGACGTTGGCTATTACAAGAACCCCTCAAGGATCAGGTCCCCATGACGTGAGGTGCTGCATACATAGGATGGCCCCTGACCCAGACAGCTCACAGTCTTCACTCCAAACTTTTATGTAGCTAGTAAGACATTTAAAAAAAAAAAAATCACCTTAAGTGTTCTGTACAATCCTTTCAGAGCAAGAGACAAGACCCAGGTGGCTTCCACTGCCTCTGCATAGCTACTGTCCATGCTGGTCTGCAAAAGGTGGCTGGTTATAAAAGCAAAATGCTGGAGATACTGTCTCAGCTGGGTTTGGGATTCAGTGCTCTCTTGTTCACATTTCTGAGCCAACTGGTAGTCTTTTACTAGAAGAAAAAAACCTGTCATGTTGGAATTTTCCTCTAGGCTCAGTTTATTATACTTATCATTTGTATTAATGTAGCGTCTGGGAGACCCAGTCATGGACCAGGGTCCAATTGTGCCAGGCTGCACAAACACAGAACCTGCCCCCAAAGAATTTATAATCTAAAATATAAAACAAAAGGCAACATGTGGCCAGACACACAGACCAGCAAGAGAGTACAAGGGAGACAATACAGATCAGTAGGATACGCCGCGGTCTAAGCACACTAGCAGCCTAACTGTTAAGTTTTTTATAGGAATCACAGCAAAAGAGATGCTGGCAAGTCCTCTCCTAACACTAAGCATTAAGTTAAAACTAGACAAGTATATTCAAGTCAATAATTAATGTGGGAATTAAATTCCAATAAAGCAGAATCACATTTAAAACTGGTGACATGAATTCCTTCATGAGGGCATACAGTTTTGCTACAGCTACACATTTTCCTCATTTTTGTTGGAGCGTATTGATAAAAATGTTCTCTTCCCTTTTAGTACAGAATAAAAATGCTTGGATAGTGAGCTGTCTTCTTACCACTTCCTTTGTACTGAAAATAATCGCAAGTATAGTTAAAAATAGCACATACTTCTGTTTAGCACTAGACAGAGAGTCAGTGGGCACAGAAGTACAAGTGTTATCTCACGGAACAGACAAAATGAGGGAAAACTAATGACCCAAAACTGATCTGGTGAATTAAATTATTATGTCCTCCTTTCACTATTCCTGCTAATGCCTGATCCATTTTTGACTCAACCAATGAGAAAACAAGAGAGTCCACACCTATATGTCTGAACCTTCCTGATTATCAAAGTGAAGCTTCTTAACTAGATAATCCTTTGCTTTCCACCTACTTTTAAGTACTACAATAATTTCAATGTTGCTGGCATGCATAATAGTATTTGTTTTATTAGTTTCAAAATCTTAGTGCACTGGTAGAGTTATGTGTTGCCACTAAACACTATATGCTAAGACTGAAAAGATCAACTTTCATAATTTGTTTTGTTTACTATGCAATTTCTATTTGGGCTTTACCTTGTGATTTTTCTGAACAAGGTAAAATTAAATTTTAAAAAGTCTTTATTTTGGATTTTGCTTGCAATACAACTACAGTATGCAGAGTGTCCAGTACAAACAAAAGACACCCTTTAAAGCAAATTTAAAGGTTACACTAGCAAGCCCATTCTACTGCCATGCCCCAGAATGCATCATTCTAAGATGTCAGAGATAACACATCCTCCCTAGACTACAGATCAGCACCTCTGGTACAGGACAATCATTTTTGCATTGAATGTAGCATGACTGTCAAAGTTTCTTGTTCAGTCTTATTTCATAACTTCCAGGGGAGATTTCACAGACTTGAAATTGTGTAGTATTAAAAAAGTAGGGTTTATCTGACTACATAGCCTCATTCTTTGCAATGGGACAGGAAAAACCTGGTTGGGTCACAGCTAACACTGGTCGCTTTATTGACAATTAGCATATTTCATAGGGCCTTTCTCCCCCGCCCCCCCAGACTCCATCTGCTAGTAGGTGCTCATGTCATATTTACTGTCAGAATGGCCATTAAGATATTTGAAGATTCATTTCTGGGCAGCAGAGTGAACTGACCGGCATATATTTATGCTGTGCATGCTCCTTTGGGTGGCGGGGTTAAGTATATGCCGGAGGAGTAAGTATTTTTAAATTTGCAATTAATTAAAACCTTTTAAACGCTCACAAAAAAAGGACAAGACAGCAGCAATGACCAAATAAACAACTGTCATGTTAACTTCAGATACAAGGACTGTTTTGTGAAGTCTCTGCAACAACAATAGGAAGTGTCATATTCTGAGTACATTTATAAAAGCAAAAATTCTTGTACCAAGTGATGTTATATTAGTTTAGCAGAAACCTAAAAAATTTGTTCTGCTTTATGGGTGGAAATCAGATATATTTTCTATAAGGAATCCAGCTCATAAAGCTCTGTATAAAATCATTTACTAAAACTTCAGGTTTTGGGTACTCATAAGAGATACTGTAAGGAAATATCACATGATTCTTAGATATAAGAATGTCAAGGAACCTGTTTTCCTTTTCCGGGTTTTGATGTCTACAACAACCGCCCTGTTTTTCTCAGTAAAGTGCTTTAGGATGATAACATTATGAGGCTCATTGGCATTATCCATGTACACGGAGCGAGTTCCCATACACAGCACCTGCATTAGCAAAACAAAGGGAGACAAAGGACTTCAGTTACCAGTCTAACTTCGTATACTTATAACTTTTATTTTTTACATTATCTTATATATGTGGCTGCATTTTGGTTACAGTTAATACCATACTTGTTATTTAAACAATTGTCCATTGCCAAATATGTGCTGGTATTTAGACATATGAAGTAGATTTTTGTAACAAAATACCTCAGGTGCATATTAACAACTTAATGGTACTCTGGTGATATATCAGAGATACCAATATTAAGAATAATGGCTTGTTTTATACTGGTATAAAGCCCTTTTTTGATGTTCAATGTTATGCTATTCTGGATTTCAAGTTGCTGGTTACAAGTTGCCCACAATGAAATGTATCCAAGCAAAACCAGAGCTATGTAATTATATTGTTTTCCATTAGACAAAGACTACAACCAACTGTGCAAGAGACGAAGGATGAAGTCTCAGACATATCTCTGAGTTTTGTGGCTTTTGTCAATTTATGGCATGAAAGTGTAGTTTTTAGTGTTTAAAAGTAGAATTTGTAATTATCATAGCTCAAATCATTATGTATTGATCAGTATTCCAATTACCTCTGGAAATCCAACAAGTACCAATAAGGTGAAGATATTGGTGTGTTTTAACTGGAAGGGCAGCTGCTTAATACAATGGTCTGTGAAAGCTGCAATCACACTATGCCACTGTGCAGAGGAGTTCAAAGCTCGAAGAATATCCGCCATGGAGCATGCCCAGTCCAGACCTATGCGGCTGGAAAACAAGGTTCGACTGTATTAGGTGGTTTGACTACACACTGTTACACAACTATTTTCCCTCAAAACACAAAATCATTATTACATTATTTCCAAATGTCAGAAGATCTTACTTTTTCATACCATCGCTTGAGGATTTGAATTCAGATATATGAATGCTATTAATTCCACTCATCATTAAATCATTAAAAAAAAAAAATCACATTGGCCTGCCATCTTAAATAGGATTGAAGGCCACAATGAATAAAAAAAGTTGATAGAAATTCAAGGCAACACATGGTCTCGCTAACTTTAGTTTAGGACTGGAAATTTTCTTTCCTTCCTTTGCTTCTCCTTGCAGATGAGTAAGACAGGCTTGGGAAATCTGTTTTAGAGATTTAATTTGCTGACTTAATATTTTGATATAATTGGATGCCAAAATAGCTTCACATAATACAAAGGATTGTGTATTTCCTTGATTCATGAATCTCTTTATAAGACCGGTAGATTCTCTGTGTATTCTATCTTTATATCTGCATGCTTTTCTAATTGGTTTATTAACCTGTCCAATCCCTCTTCCCAAATAAAAAAAACCTAGAGTGAAGAATAATACTTAACACAGTATTTAACAAAGCATGCTATTAACCTTCACTCTTCAAGAGAGTGTTCTACTTCCACTTAAGGTACTGAAGACTGTACCTTCAAAGCAACTTTATTATCTCTCCCTGAAAGCAAGACTTCTTTCTACCTTTCTAGACTCCTCTACAAAGACAGCTCCCTCTATCCTTCACTATAGGCCTTGCCTCCCCATGTTGGTTCTTTCCAGCTTGACCTTTTGATATGACCTACCTTCTCCTGGACTGAGGTACATGTTGGAATTAGGAGGATAGGGAAACAGGTCACATCAAACGTTTAGGTAGTAGGACTGGCCCTTGCTCTTCTCTAAACCCCAAAATCCTACCTCTTCCACAACAGTGTCCTATATTAGCCTCTGAAAATTACCCATCTCCCAGTTGATAGCATCACGTGGCATGACCCTAAGAGATGTTGACTTCAATGGGAGCTATGGCTAATATGCACTTCATAGGACTGGGCTCAAGAATTAACCCAAATCAGGTTACACTCCTCCCCTCCTCCTGTTGAGCATATAAAATCAAGAATTCTCTTAAAGATTAACATTAAAAAAAGCACCTGTCTAAGCATACAGCTCCCAGACTGAACAAAAGATGAGTAGTCTTCCAGCCTTCTGGCACTGTAGACCCATCTCCTGCTGCAAACAGGCTGTGTTTGGCTGAAAGGACCTTTGTCACTGCAGCATCGACTTCTGCAGGCATAAGTCTCAGAATTAACTGGCCCAGAAGACCCAGGGTTAAATGATAGGTTTCATTTAAGTGGCCAGCATTGGAGATTACAACCTGAAACATCAGTGGGAGGATCTGTTCCACGTTAATCAAAGACATTGTGCATCCCTATAAATAACAAAGAAAAATCTCATTAGAACAGAAAATATAGCAAAGCCTTTAGTCATAGTTGTACAGTATAATGAGGGTTCGAGTAACTTATTAGTTACTCAATGCTCAGAAACCTTCACCTCTTTGGCTGAACTTTTCCAGCCTTGTATCTACATAAAGGGGGAAAATGTGAGGGAAAATTATTCAACCACTTCTCAGCATGAGGGAGTAAACAAAAACACAATTTTTAAAAAAGTTTAACAACTTCTGGCATGTAGAAAGTGAAGTCTGGCATGGAAATAGCTCTGGCTGAGAAGATACTTCCATTGCTAAAGAAAAAATTGCTTTTGATTTGAGAGATAAGCGCCCGTAAAAGTCATACTGGATACAGTGAATTTTTTCTAGCTAAGCTTACCAAGTGTGCACCCAGAAAAGAACTGAGACACAAATTAACTGCATAGTGATAAGCCTACTCATTGGTGCAAATCAATAGGGACAACCAGAACTGAGGGAAAACAACTCCTGTGGCCCTTGCAAGGTGTTTAGGGGATGGGGGAAGAGGGCCTGTGGCCTTTTCAAGCTGCTTTCAGTTATGTTTCTTTTATATTGGAAATACTTTTCCCATAAAATAGGATGGGGGGGGACAAGGAGAGGAATTTACTCTGTGGTAAAACCTGGTGCATAAGCCCAGAGCAAAAATGTTAGTATCACATTTAGTTGGGCTGATTTAAAGTTAGACAACAAACAAATGTGAACTTTACCTGATGGTTGGTGGTTAATTAATAATGTAACTACATAATGTAATAAAACACTTCAACATTAGCATTTTGACATAAGCTAGCAAAAAGGAAGAACAAGAGTAGCTCTTCCCTGCCCGCACCTTCCCAGCCTCTCCTTCTCCCATTACATCATTTGTTTCAGCTTGAATTTTCCCCATTTTTCTCATCAGTGTGTGTCACAAATCAACTAGTTTCCTGAGGGGTAGGGTAGAAGGGGTTGTACTTCATTCTTACAGATCTGAAAGGTGGTAACATAGCTGCCAGCAAGCCAAGAATCCTCTTCTGAGAGCATTCAGCAAAGACTTGCTCCTGGCTAGGCATTAGAGCCTTCTCTGCCTGCTTTTGGGATGAATCTTCTGAATTTTCAACATCTGTGTTTTAAATAAATATAATTTAAAAACAGTAAAACTGTAGAACATAAGTGAAAATTTGACATTTAAAGTCTGAAATAGTAAGTATAAATAGACAAATATAAAGATGATGGGCTTGTCTACACAGTGCGTTAGTGCACACCAGCAGGCTGTCAATTCTAGACCACACTAGCATGAGGTGCACCCTCTGTGGACCCTGCTGGCTTGCCCTACAAGTTCCTTAGTGTGCGTTAACATATAGTCTCATTTCAAACAATACTACATTAATGCATCTTTATAACAAACCCTACACCTAGTAAGCTGGCTCACATCATTTAAAGTCACATCATTCTGATTACCATCTTGTGTCTCCTCTTCCAACTTTATCAAACCTTATTTCAGAAGCTTGTGTGTCTCGGACTACTAGAATTAGAACCACTGCTGCATATACAATATGAATGGGTGGAATCCCATCTTTTAAATACTGCAAAAAACATTTAACTTCCCACTTCATGGGTTCTCAGAAATACTGACTGCTAAACCTATACCTGA